>NC_140241.1:17197362-18397362 GCF_949987555.1 Borostomias antarcticus | reverse complement strand
CATCGCATCTGGGAGTGTGTGACATGCCTGTCAGGCTGGAGAGTCACACATCAAACATGCGTTTATTCATGCAGTCAAGGTGTTGAAGCTCCTGCTGAGAGGGGGAGAGGGATCTCAACCCTGCGCTGGGATAGTGAATACCAGTTAACAGTGACAGCTTGCTTCACAAGGGACTTATCCTAGATTTAGCATTAGACATGTTAGCCAGTGAAATCCTGGAGCTCAGTCATCATGAAAGGAGGGGGCCGAGAGGCTCTCTCCGGGAGAGTGAGCAGCAAGGAAAGTTCCTGGATAACATCCAAGCATCTCACAGGTTTATACATAATGCTACAGCCATCAGAGGCTCATGTCCCCGCCATGATGACAAAGCCTGACGCACGTAAGCTGGGTAATAAAGTTATTAAGTCAACTTAGAACCTTAATGCTTTGGGCCTGATTGTTGCTCTTGTGCTTGTGTCAGGCATGCCTCAGAAAACGGCATGATAATCTAGTATTTGCTTTGTAATTTTTTACAATAACAGTAGAGTGGTATTAGCTGGAATCAGTGGCTGGGTTTACTGTAATTAATGTGCCTCCTTACAGTAGACAGCATTGTGAAGTCACACAGCTCAGAAATTCCTTCATGACTTCCACCTCTATGAAGCGAGGCACTGATCTGAACAATCTAACTATCCACACCTCCACCAACACCACCACCACTACCACCATCACCCCCACCACCAACCCCACCACTACCACCACCACCACCACCAACACCTCCACCAACACCATCACCACCACTACCACCACCATCCCCACCACCAGCCCCACCAACACCTCCACCACCACCACCCCCAAACCACTGGTGGGCTGTCATGTTGACCTACAATGAACTTCCCTAGTTTCTCTTTCCACATAGGTCTGCCTTTTAAAGCCTCATCTCAGAAAGAGCATCCACTTGCTGTGGTATTGATGTCTGGATCCGGGCCTCTTACCTCCCACTATCGCACTATGACTCACTTGTCTCAATACAGCATGTTATCTTTCACTCAAGGGTCACTAACCCATTCACATCTCTATAATTAGTCACCATCTGTTGAGAGGAATTGAGAGAAAAACAACAGTTCTTGGCATTTCAAGTCAGCTTTGTTTGAATCGCAAAACTTCATACTGTATGGCTTTCAAGATTCTTTCACAACCCTTTTCAGAACATACTGGAGCCCATAGGACAGGTGATAGAGGAGGAGGCACAGTGGGTCACAGCCTCATTTCACTTGGGGGCATTTCAGACCGAGTGCAAAAGCAGCTCCTTTAAAAATGTAACCCTCTTTCAAAAGAGCACCAACCCTCTGTCTTTATAAGATCTTGAAGCACAGATGCATGAGGGTCAGTCTGCCTTTCATCCCACAAATTCAATAAGTGTATGAATTAGAAAGAACCAGATTATCATAAAAATTTAACAATCTGATAATAAGCTAATTCCCCTTAGTGAATGCATGCCTTCAAATCAAATCAAACTTTATTTGTATAGCACATTTTATACACAGAGGCAACACCATGCGCTTTACAGAGAGCAAAGGGGGATGGACATAGATCCTACAACTCATTTTCCAGAGGGAAGCAAATAAACAGTTCCCCCAGGGGCCGAATTAGGTGAGCTGTAAAAATTCTTCCCTAACCTCTCTCAACGAGACGATCTAGCAAGCTCCTGGAAAATGTTTACATCTATTGGCTAATACTATTAGCAGTAAACATGGGCTTTATACTTCATGAAAGAGACATGGCCATCAGTAGAATAGATAAATAGTTGTTGTGGTCTTGTGGTAAGAGTGTCTGCCCTGAGACTGGGAGGTCGTGAGTTCGTTCCCCGGCCGAGTCATACCAAAGACTATAAAAATGGTATCCAATGCCACCCTGCTTGGCACTCAGCATCATGGGTTGGATTGGGGGTAAGTCCCTGTTACATACTAGCGTCATGTCCGTGGACTAGCGTCATGTCCAGGGGGTGTACTTGTCCAGGGGGTGTATTAGCGTCATGTCCAGGGGGTGTATAAGCGTCATGTCCAGGGGGTGTACTTGCCCAGAGGGTGTATTAGCGTCATGTCCAGGGGGTGTACTTGTCCAGGGGGTGGACTAGCGTCATGTCCAGGGGGTGTACTTGTCCAGGGGGTGTATTAGCGTCATGTCCAGGGGGTGCACTAGCGTCATGTCCAGGGGGTGCATTAGCGTCATGTCCAGGGGGTGGACTAGCGTCATGTCCAGGGGGTGTACTTGTCCAGGGGGTGTATTAGCGTCATGTCCAGGGGGTGCACTAGCGTCATGTCCAGGGGGTGCATTAGCGTCATGTCCATGGGGTGGACTAGCGTCATGTCCAGGGGGTGTATTAGCGTCATGTCCAGGGGTTGCACTAGCGTCATGTCCAGGGGGTGCATTAGCGTCATGTCCAGGGGGTGGACTAGCGTCATGTCCAGGGGGTGCACTTGTACAGCAAGCTGCCACATGCTAAGGCTTCGGGAGATGGGCTCCCCTATCAAAGCTACTTACTTTACTTACTTTACATGGTAAGCAATTATGTGTTAGCTATGCCTGTAGTCCATATAGGATATTTAAGTGCATCACAGCACAAAAGTGTGGCATGTTGTGAGGATGTTATGGCAGCCTATCCATGTAACTGCCTACAGTGCGTCAACATTGACCACATCAAATTACGGAAGACTGTGAGCCTACTCACCTCTAAATTATCCAGACTAAGAAAACTGAAAATTGCAAATCCATCAATGACGTCCTCGTCCTCCTGACACACGGACCCACGTCGCTTCTTACGAGGGGGGCGTGGGGGTCGGTCATGATGCGAGTTTGTATATTTTCCATAATTCCGCAGGGCCTTATTCCTTAACGGGCTTTGCCCACGCTCGGATCCAGATGAGACACTTCGATTTTGGACGTTATTATGAATCGCATCTCTCCTCCGCACGCGGTCTCTCTGCGATCTTGACCTCCGACTGCGCTTTATTTTCCCATCCATGTTCTGTCTCTGAACTGATGGGGATTCGACAATTCAACACAACACGCAACGTAAGATCGGGCGGCGTTGAGGGGAAGAAATTTGTGTTAATCTATTTGTTTCCTTCCCAAATATCATAGGTTACTTTCGCAAGATATGAAAACTAACATTCCTAAGCAATTACAATAACAAGACAACGCTACGTTGTTGCAGTACATTCTGATGCAGCTTATTTGCAACTTTGTTGCAATGTTGTCGGCTGCTACTGTCAGACAAAGATATACTCCGTATCACGTCGGGCAGTGTTAGGACTCATCGTTAAATGGCCAATTCGTGTAGCCTAATACAATTATATTGCATTCATGGAATAGCACGAATGAGAGAAAACACCGAACACATTTAAAAATGTCCGGAAAGCTCTCACGCTTTGAAGTAGTCAAATAGATAAATAGCCTAGTTGTGACAGCAGGCTATACTATTTTAGGCTAAGAAATCCACGACGCATACGAATGCCTTAGGATACTTTGTGAATATACTTATTTGCTAAACCATCCATGAGCAAACCCCATCCAGAGATCGAATCGTATTTTCCTCGAGTCGCTGTTTAGTCCAGTGTCGAATTCTTTACTCCGTATTACGCGGCTCGACATCATGTGCCACGCTTGATCTAGAGAGAACGTTTAGCTAAATGGTGCTACGTTACATTTAAAGCCCACTTCCCACTTTGTCCTACATTGTAAGCTACATAATTTCGTTGGTACAGTAGATCCTAACTGCTTGGACAACTGACGTATTTCCGCCAACTCTGCACGGAAGTGTGTGATTTCATCGGCTTGACAGAAACAAGGGGCTGGATGGGCTATAGCTGGCCCTGTATGGAACCACAGACACCACAACTGTATTTTGTATTTGCACTGTTTTTGTTCTGCATTTGCACTGTCAGGTCTTTGCACTGTCCTGTCCTGCACCATGTCCTATGTCGTCTGCAACAGCCTTAACCCTAGTCAAAATCCTATGTGTGAAACATATATGTTTAATAAACAGATCTTGAATCTTGAGAAATATTGATTTTCAATTAATAAACAGGTCTAGTGGTTATGAGTATCTATACTTTATGTCACCTGCCTTTTCGACTAGGTCGACCTTCTCTTCATGGGTTAGGGTTAGGGTGAGGATGCCTATTACCCCACCATGTTTCCTCCGCCATAAATGGTTTGACATGTTGACAGTGAAAACAGTTTTCTACAAGCTCTCAAGACTGTTTTTAGACTCCCTAATTAAGTGCTCCATTTAGGTCCAAAGCTGTTGGATATAACCAACAAATTGATCAATGAAGGTTTACTCCCCCCCGGGTACAAATGTTCGATTGAATAAGACAAAAAAAACATTGAAGCGTCAGCATTTACCTATCTGGTTATGAGGAAGACGGGGGTAGTACATCTTGGAACACTAATATGGCTCTTAATTCATTAATTAATCTACAGATTTTATTTAGGAGAAAGACAGCTCAGAAGGGCCAGAGAGCAACCTGGCCCATTTAGGAGCTTTCATTTGTATGACGCTGCTCTCTGCTGGTGAGGGACAAAAATAGTATATTGTAATTTTGTAATGTTATTATTACAGTATACATACAGTAACTGCTTATGGGTATGATATAATGGTATAAGGATGGGTAGGAGTCTAATATAAAAGCCGCATTGTTTGCATTGACTGGATGCTTTGGTAGCCTACTGCTTCTCATTAGCATGGTTGTTAGCGCTTGGTAGTCTCTTCTTCATGATGAAAAGGGGTTGATCCAGAAAGGAGGCAGATTATGAGATTTTGAATACACAAGTCTAATTTAGTCAATCCAAATTCTTGACATATTCTGTCCGAAATAATGTCACTTGTTCCTCTACGCAAAACACTCTCATTCAGGAAACGTAGCGTAGTTGTGTCAGTAGAGGGCAGCACAGGGTTATCCCCAGTTGCTTTATCTGATTCCAAGGCTATCATTGTTGATTTTTCCAGTTTTCCCAATTTCTTTCATGTGACATTTCCTGCTTCCTTCCACAAAAAGGAGGGAGACCTGCTCCATACATTTCTATACTGTTGTGTGATTTAATTTTAGCCTACATGATGAGTGGTGAACAAAAGCACTCAGCATGCAAAAAGATAGTAGCACACTATTGGAATAGAGGGGTCTTATGTCCCCCTGAGGAGGTGTGTGTCCGGTCTGTGGAGCTCAGTTCAGAGCCCGCATGAAAGGATATCAAACCAGAACTGAACCAATGTGACCCAGCTGCTGTAATTGTGTCAACGCAAATTGGCATGACAGAACATGCGTTTCACTCTCTATGCTTGTAGAGGAAATCTGCATCAGCTTTGCACTTTGCTCACACTTAAAGGGACATAGATGATTGCATGCGGCATCAACATGACCTGAGTGTCGGCCTATGATGAAACACGCCACTAGGCTGCTGAACATTTTCTATCCCAGGGCCATCACCAAACTGAACTCTGTACTGAAAAATATGTCTTAATATACATGCTGCCACTACATACATTTTGTGCAAATACTGTACACCCAGTGCAATATCCACTGTGGAACACACAAGTGCAATAACTATCTACCTGTGCAATATGTAAATATTTAGCTATTTATACTGTATATAGTGGTGTGAGTGTGTATGCGTTAGTGTACCTTTACATATATTTCTATTTTATTATTTATCTACTTTTCTATTTTATTATTGGAGCCCCGTCAGGTGTGAGTGTTTATTTCGTTGTACCAGCAATGTTACAATGACAATAAAGGAAATCTTGAATATTGAAAAGTCCAGTTTTGAATTTCACAGTAGATTTTAGCTTGATAATACCAGTCAGTACTAAAGTTGTATTATTTGAAATTTATCTCTAAATTGGTTTCTACGTACAACAATGGGGCAAATGAATATCTTATTGATAGTTCCCCTTTCTTCAGCCTGTGTAGAGCTTAACTGAAGTTGGGCACAGCAGCTGTGCTGTCGGCCCTCCTGTGACTCTGAGGTTAATCTGGCTAAGAGAGAGAGAGAGAGAGAGCGAGCGTCTGGCATTGATAGGGCCAGTGGCATTCAGCAGGATGAGATAAGTTCAGACAGTAGTTATTGCGGGAAACGGAATGTAATGTTCTCCTTCTGATGCTCTCGGCCAATCAGAGTGAGAGAGTATTCAGACAGCATCCACCTGATATGCTCTTTGATGTTTTGGGTTTCCTAGACAATGTTTCTCCATTGAGTCATTTTCACTGTTTAAATAGCATGTGACATTAGAGGACCTTAATACTTGTGTGGTGTTGACGTAACTCACAATGTTAGAGCGGGGCTCATATTTCCATTAACCTTTATTTATACAGGTAAAATAACCCATTGAGACCCAGGTTCTCATTTTCAAGGGGGACCTGTTTCGGAGTAGGCAGCAACAGAAAGTTACACACATACAAGACATGCAGGACAATATAAAAATACAGTATACATTAAAACACAGTTGATACAAAAGTGAAAGAAAACAGGATCAAAACTAACTAGGGCTGCGAGCAGCAGTGAGCGGGCCCTCGCACCCCACGCGTGTCGGGGTGTGGCGCCGTTAAAGGGTGTGCTATTTCGGTGTGCAGTACTGAGAGAAACTTCCTGTCACCAGTAGGTGGCGCTCTAAGCGTGACTCAATACCGAAGCATAGATGTGTTCAGGACGGTACCTTGATGAAGCGTGAGAAATGTTGAGTAAATCGGATAACGTATGTAGGAGTTATGAGGACTTCCTGTTTCACCAGTAGGTGGCGCTGTAGGTATGACGCAAAACTGACTTACAGAAGTGTTCAAGATGCGACCTTCATCAAGCATGAGCAATTTGGAGTAAATCGGATAACATATGTAGGAGTTATAAAGTACTTCCTGTTTCACCAGTAGGTGGCGCTGTAAGTGTGACTCAATACCGACGCATAGATGTGTTCAGAAGGTGACCTTCATGAAGCGTCAGCAATTTGGTGCAAATCGGATGATGTATGCAGGAGTTATGAGGACTTCCTGTTTCACCAATATGTGGCGCTATAAGTATGACACAATACTGACACATAGATGTGTTCAGGACAGAACCGTCATGAAGCGTCAGATATATCGGAAAAATTGGATAATGTTTAGAGGAGTTATGAGGACTTCCTATTTCACCAATAGGTGGCGCTATAAGTATGACGCAATACTGACACATAGATGTGTTCAGGACAGAACCGTCATGAAGCGTGAGATATATGGGACAAATTGGATAATGTATGGAGGAGTTATAAGGACTTCGTGTTTTATGGCGAAATGTCAAACTTTGGCGGGGCGCCACGGCAAGGGTGTTTGGTGAAAACTCATTTTGTAAATTTTGTAAATTTTGATCACAAAGGTCTTAAGATGAAGCTGACCGAATATCAAGTTGATCGGATGAAATCTGGAGGAGGAGTTCGTCGAAGTACGAGGCATGGAAATGGTAAAAACAAGGACAAAATGGCACATTAAAAGCAAAATGGCTGACTTCCTGTTGCATGTTGGGTATAGGTCCAAGAGACATTTTAGTGTGTCTCGATGAACTACATATGCCCACCGAATTTCGTTCGCCTACATCAAACTGAAAGGTGGGGCTCGCCATTTTAAATTTTCCAGGGGGCGCTCTTGAGCCGTTTTGCCATGCCCATTTCCGTCACCCATGAATTATCAAATTTTTCACCGGGACTGACGTATCTGCAAAGTTTCATCTGTTTTCATCGATGTTTAGGCCGCCAAAAAGGCATTTGTTTTGGAAGAAGGTAGAAGGAGAACTAGGGCTGCGAGCAGCATTGAGCGGGCCCTCGCACCCCACGCGTGTCGGGGTGTGGCGCCGTTAAAGGCTGTGCTATTTCGGTGACCAGTACTGAGAGAAACTTCCTATCACCAGTAGGTGGCGCTCTAAGCGTGACTCAATACCGATGCATAGATGTGTTCAGGACGGTACCTTGATGAAGCGTGAGAAATGTTGAGTAAATCGGATAACGTATGTAAAAGTTATGAGTACTTCCTGTTTTACCAGTAGGTGGCGCTGTAGGTATGACGCAATACTGACTTACAGAAGTGTTCAAGATGCGACCTTCATCAAGCATGAGCAATTTGGAGTAAATCGGATAACATATGTAGGAGTTATGAGTACTTCCTGTTTCACCAGTAGGTGGCACTGTAAGTGTGACTCAATACCGACGCATAGATGTGTTCAGAAGGTGACCTTCATGAAGCGTCAGCAATTTGGTGCAAATCGGATGATGTATGCAGGAGTTATGAGGACTTCCTGTTTCACCAATAGGTGGTGCAATAAGTATGATGCAATACTGACACAAAGATGTGTTCAGGACAGAACCGTCATGAAGCGTGAGATATATCGGACAAATTGGATAATGTATGGAGGAGATATGAGGACTTCCTGTTTCACCAATAGGTGGCGCTATAAGTATGACGCAATACTGACACATAGATGTGTTCAGGACAGAACCGTCATGAAGCGTGAGATATATCGGACAAATTGGATAATGTATGTAGTAGTTATGAGGACTTCCTGTTTCACCAATAGGTGGCGCTATAAGTATGACGCAATACTGACACATAGATGTGTTCACGACAGAACCTTCATGAAGCGTGAGATATATCGGACGAATTGGATAATGTATGTAGGAGTTATGAGGACTTCCTGTTTCACCAATAGGTGGCGCTATAAGTATGACGCAAAACTGACACATAGATGTGTTCAGGACAGAACCTTCATGAAGCGTGAGATATATCGGACGAATTGGATAATGTATGGAGGAGTTATGAGGACTTCCTGTTTCACCAATAGGTGGCGCTATAAGTATGACGCAATACTGACACATAGATGTGTTCAGGACAGAACCGTCATGAAGCGTGAGATATATCGGACAAATTGGATAATGTATGGAGGAGTTATGAGGACTTCGTGTTTTATGGCGAAATGTCAAACTTTGGCAGGGCGCCACGGCAAGGGTGTTTGGTGAAAACTCAATTTTTTTGATAACTTTTGATCACAAAGGGCTTAAGATGAAGATGACCCGATATGAAGTTGATCGGATGAAATCTGTAGGAGGAGTTCGTCGAAGTACGAGGCATGGAAATGGTCAAAACAAGGACAAAATGGCACATTAAGATCAAAATGGCGGACTTCCTGTTGCATGTTGGGTATAGCTCCAAGAGACATTTAAGTGTGGCTCGATGAAATACATATGCCCACCGAATTTCGTTAGCCTACATCAAACTGAAAGGTGGGGCTCGCCATTTTAAACTTTCCAGGGGGCGCTCTTGAGCCGTTTTGCCACGCCCATTTCCGTCACCCATGAATTATCAAATTTTTCACCGGGACTGACGTATCTGCAAAGTTTCATCCGTTTTCATCGATGTTCAGGCCGCCTAAAAGGCATTTGTTTGGAGTAAAGGAGAAGAAGAAGGAGAAGAAGGAGAAGAATAATAACTAGGGCTGCGAGCAGCATTGAGCGGGCCCTCGCACCCCACGCGTGTCGGGGTGTGGCGCCGTTAAAGGCTGTGCTATTTCGGTGTCCAGTACTGAGAGAAACTTCCTGTCACCAGTAGGTGGCGCTCTAAGCGTGACTCAATACCGATGCATAGATGTGTTCAGGACGGTACCTTGATGAAGCGTGAGAAATGTTGAGTTAATCGGACAATGTATGTAGGAGTTATGATGACTTCCTTGTTGACCTGTAGGCGGCGCTATGAGTATGACGCAATACTGACCTACAGATGTGTTCAAGATGCGACCTTCATCAAGCATGAGCAATTTGGAGTAAATCGGATAATGTATGTAGGAGTTATGAGTACTTCCTGTTTCACCAGTAGGTGGCGCTGTAAGTGTTACTCAATACCGACGCATAGATGTGTTCAGAAGGTGACCTTCATGAAGCGTCAGCAATTTGGTGCAAATCGGATGATGTATGCAGGAGTTATGAGGACTTCCTGTTTCACCAATAGGTGGCGCTATAAGTATGACGCAATACTGACACATAGATGTGTTCAGGACAGAACCGTCATGAAGCGTGAGATAAATCGGACAAATCGGATAATGTATGGAGGAGTTATGAGGACTTCCTGTTTCACCAATAGGTGGCGCTATAAGTATGATGCAATACTGACACATAGATGTGTTCAGGACAGAACCGTCATGAAGCGTGAGATATATCGGACAAATCCGATAATGTATGGAGGAGTTATGGGGACTTCCTGTTTCACCAATAGGTGGCGCTATACGTATGACGCAATACTGACACATAGATGTGTTCAGGACAGAACCGTCATGAAGCGTGAGATATATCGGACGAATTGGATAATGTATGTAGGAGTTATGAGGACTTCCTGTTTCACCAATAGGTGGCGCTATAAGTATGACGCAATACTGACACATAGATGTGTTCAGGACAGAACCTTCATGAAGCGTGAGATATATCGGACGAATTGGATAATGTATGGAGGAGTTATGAGGACTTCCTGTTTCACCAATAGGTGGCGCTATAAGTATGACGCAATACTGACACATAGATGTGTTCAGGACAGAACCTTCATGAAGCGTGAGATATATCGGACGAATTGGATAATGTATGTAGGAGTTATGAGGACTTCCTGTTTCACCAATAGGTGGCGCTATAAGTATGATGCAATACTGAAACATAGATGTGTACAGGACAGAACCCTCATGAAGCGTGAGATATATCGGACGAATTGGATAATGTATGTAGGAGTTATGAGGACTTCCTGTTTCACCAATAGGTGGCGCTATAAGTATGATGCAATACTGACACATAGATGTGTTCAGGACAGAACCGTCATGAAGCGTGAGATATATCGGACGAATCGGATAATGTATGGAGGAGTTATGAGGACTTCCTGTTTCACCAATAGGTGGCGCTATAAGTATGACGCAATACTGACACATAGTTGTGTTCAGGACAGAACCTTCATGAAGCGTGAGATATATCGGACGAATTGGATTATGTATGTAGGAGTTATGAGGACTTCCTGTTTCACCAATAGGTGGCGCTATAAGTATGATGCAATACTGAAACATAGATGTGTTCAGGACAGAACCTTCATGAAGCGTGAGATATATCGGACGAATTGGATAATGTATGTAGGAGTTATGAGGACTTCCTGTTTCACCAATAGGTGGCGCTATAAGTATGACGCAATACTGACACATAGATGTGTTCAGGACAGAACCTTCATGAAGCGTGAGATATATCGGACGAATTGGATAATGTATGTAGGAGTTATGAGGACTTCCTGTTTCACCAATAGGTGGCGCTATAAGTATGATGCAATACTGAAACATAGATGTGTACAGGACAGAACCGTCATGAAGCATGAGATATATCGGACAAATTGGATAATGTATGTAGGAGTTATGAGGACTTCGTGTTTTATGGCGAAATGTCAAACTTTGGCGGGGCGCCACGGCAAGGGTGTGTGGTGAAAACTCAATTTTTTTGATAACTTTTGATCACAAAGGTCTTAAGATGAAGCCGACCCGATATGAAGTTGATCGGATGAAATCTGTAGGAGGAGTTCGTTGAAGTACGAGGCATGGAAATGGTCAAAACAAGGACAAAATGGCACATTAAAAGCAAGATGGCGGACTTCCTGTTGATTGTTGGGTATAGCTCCAAGAGACATTTTAGTGTGTCTCGATGAACTACATATGCCCACCGAATTTCGTTCGACTACATCAAACTGAAAGGTGGGGCTCGCCATTTTAAATTTTCCAGGGGGCGCACTTGAGCCGTTTTGCCACGCCCATTTCCGTCACCCATGAATTATCAAATTTTTTACCGGGACTGACGTATGTGCAAAGTTTCATCCGTTTTCATCGATGTTAAGGCCGCCAAAAAGGCATTTGTTTGGGGAGAAGAAGAAGGAGAAGGAGAAGAATAATAATAACTAGTGCTGCGAGCAGCAGTGAGCGGGCCCTCGCACCCCACGCGGGTCGGGGTGTGGCGCCGTTAAAGGGTGTGCTATTTCGGTGTCCAGTACTGACAGAAACTTCCTGTCACCAGTAGGTGGCGCTCTAAGCGTGACTCAATACCGACGCATAGATGTGTTCAGGACAGTACCTTGATGAAGCGTGAGAAATGTTGTGTAAATCGGACAAAGTATGTAGGAGTTATGAGGACTTCCTGTAAGCAGTAGGTGGCGCTGTAGGTATGACGCAATACTGACCTACAGATGTGTTCAAGATGCGACCTTCATCAAGCATGAGCAATTTGGAGTAAATCGGATAATGTATGTAGGAGTTATGAGTACTTCCTGTTTCACCAGTAGGTGGCGCTGTAAGTGTAACTCAATACCGACGCATAGATGTGTTCAGAAGGTGACCTTCATGAAGCGTCAGCAATTTGGTGCAAATCGGATGATGTATGCAGGAGTTATGAGGACTTCCTGTTTCACCAATAGGTGGCGCTATAAGTATGACGCAATACTGACACATAGATGTGTTCAGGACAGAACCGTCATGAAGCGTGAGATAAATCGGACAAATCGGATAATGTATGGAGGAGTTATGAGGACTTCCTGTTTCACCAATAGGTGGCGCTATAAGTATGACGCAATACTGACACATAGATGTGTTCAGGACAGAACCGTCATGAAGCGTGAGATATATCGGACAAATCCGATAATGTATGGAGGAGTTATGGGGACTTCCTGTTTCACCAATAGGTGGCGCTATACGTATGACGCAATACTGACACATAGATGTGTTCAGGACAGAACCGTCATGAAGCGTGAGCTATATCGGACAAATTGGATAATGTATGGAGGAGTTATGAGGACTTCCTGTTTCACCAATAGGTGGCGCTATAAGTATGACGCAATACTGACACATAGATGTGTTCAGGACAGAACCGTCATGAAGCGTGAGATATATCGGACAAATCGGATAATGTATGGAGAAGTTATGAGGACATCGTGTTTTATGGCGAAATGTCAAACTTTGGCAGGGCGCCACGGCAAGGGTGTTTGGTGAAAACTCAATTTTTTTGATAACTTTTGATCACAAAGGTCTTAAGATGAAGCTGACCCGATATGAAGTTGATCGGATGAAATCTGTAGGAGGAGTTCGTCGAAGTACGAGGCATGGAAATGGTCAAAACAAGGACAAAATGGCACATTAAAAGCAAAATGGCGGCCTTCCTGTTGCATGTTGGGTATAGCTCCAAGAGACATTTAAGTGTGGCTCGATGAAATACATATGCCCACCGAATTTCGTTCGCCTACATCAAACTGAAAGGTGGGGCTCGCCATTTTAAACTTTCCAGGGGGCGCTCTTGAGCCGTTTTGCCACGCCCATTTCCGTCACCAATGATATATCCGATTTTCACCGGGACTGATGTATCTGCAAAGTTTCATCCGTTTTCATTGATGTTTAGGCCGCCAAAAAGGCATTTGTTTCGGAAGAAGAAGGAGAAGAAGGAGAATAAGGAGAATAATAATAATCCTTCGAGTTTCAATAGGGCCTCGCACCGCCAGTGCTCGGGCCCTAATAATCCTTCGAGTTTCAATAGGGCCTCGCACCGCCAGTGCTCGGGCCCTAATAATCCTTCGAGTTTCAATAGGGCCTCGCACCGCCAGTGCTCGGGCCCTAACTAGTGCTGCGAGCAGCAGTGAGCGGGCCCTCGCACCCCACGCGGGTCGGGGTGTGGCGCCGTTAAAGGGTGTGCTATTTCGGTGTCCAGTACTGACAGAAACTTCCTGTCACCAGTAGGTGGCGCTGTAAGTGTGACTCAATACCGATGCATAGATGTGTTTAGGATGTGACCTTCATGAAGCATGATCAATTTGGTGTAAATTGGATAATGTATTTAGGAGTTATGTATATACTTCCTGTAAGCAGTAGAGGGTGCTATAAGTATGACTCAATGCTGACGCACAGATGTGTTCAGGATGTGACCGTCATCAACCCTGAGCAATTTGGAATAAATGGGATAACATATGTAGGAGTTATGAGAACGTCCTGTTTCACCAGTAGGTGGCACTGTAGGTATGACGCAATACTGACTTACAGAAGTGTTCAAGATGCGACCTTCATCAAGCATGAGCAATTTGGAGTAAATCGGATAACATATGTAGGAGTTATGAGTACTTCCTGTTTCACCAGTAGGTGGCACTCTAAGTGTGACTCAATACCGATGCATAGATGTGTTCAGAATGCGACCTTCATGAAGCATCAGCAATTTGGTGCAAATCGGATTCTGTATGTAGGAGTTTTGAGGACTTCCTGTTTCACCAATAGGTGGCGCTAAAAGTATGACGCAATACTGAAACATAGATGTGTTCAGGACAGAACCGTCATAAAGCGTGAGAAATATCGGACAAATCGGATAATGTATGGAGGAGTTATGAGTACTTCCTGTTTCACCAGTAGGTGGCGCTGTAAGTGTGACTCAATACCGACGCATAGATGTGTTCAGAATGCGACTTTCATGAATCGTCAGCAAATTGGCGCAAATCGGATAAAGTATGTAGGAGTTATGAGGACTTCCTGTTTCACCAAAAGGTGGCGCTATAAGTATGATGCAATACTGACACAAAGATGTGTTCAGGACAGAACCGTCATGAAGCGTGAGATATATCGGACAAATTGGATAATGTATGTAGGAGTTATGAGGACTTCCTGTTTCACCAATAGGTGGCGCTATAAGTATGATGCAATACTGACACAAAGATGTGTTCAGGACAGAACCGTCATGAAGCGTGAGATATATCGGACAAATTGGATAATGTATGTAGGAGTTATGAGGACTTCCTGTTTCACCAATAGGTGGCGCTATAAGTATGATGCAATACTGACACATAGATGTGTTCAGGACAGAACCGTCATGAAGCGTGAGATATATCGGACAAATTGGATAATGTATGTAGGAGTTATGAGGACTTCCTGTTTCACCAATAGGTGGCGCTATAAGTATGATGCAATACTGACAAAGATGTGTTCAGGACAGAACCGTCATGAAGCGTGAGATATATGGGACAAATTGGATAATGTATGGAGGAGTTATGAGGACTTCCTGTTTCACCAATAGGTGGCGCTATAAGTATGACGCAATACTGACACATAGATGTGTTCAGGACAGAACCGTCATGAAGCGTGAGATAAATCGGACAAATCGGATAATGTATGGAGGAGTTATGAGGACTTCCTGTTTCACCAATAGGTGGCGCTATAAGTATGACGCAATACTGACACATAGATGTGTTCAGGACAGAACCGTCATGAAGCGTGAGATATATCGGACAAATTGGATAATGTATGGAGGAGTTATGAGGACTTCCTGTTTCACCAATAGGTGGCGCTATAAGTATGATGCAATACTGACACAAAGATGTGTTCAGGACAGAACCGTCATGAAGCGTGAGATATATCGGACAAATTGGATAATGTATGTAGGAGTTATGAGGACTTCCTGTTTCACCAATAGGTGGCGCTATAAGTATGATGCAATACTGACACATAGATGTGTTCAGGACAGAACCGTCATGAAGCATGAGATATATCGGACAAATTGGATAATGTATGTAGGAGTTATGAGGACTTCCTGTTTCACCAATAGGTGGCGCTATAAGTATGACGCAATACTGACACAAAGATGTGTTCAGGACAGAACCGTCATGAAGCGTGAGATATATGGGACAAATCGGATAATGTATGGAGGAGTTATGAGGACTTCCTGTTTCACCAATAGGTGGCGCTATAAGTATGACGCAATACTGACACATAGATGTGTTCAGGACAGAACCGTCATGAAGCGTGAGATAAATCGGACAAATCGGATAATGTATGGAGGAGTTATGAGGACGTACTGTTTCACCAATAGGTGGCGCTATAAGTATGACGCAATACTGACACATAGATGTGTTCAGGACAGAACCGTCATGAAGCGTGAGATATATCGGACAAATCCGATAATGTATGGAGGAGTTATGAGGACATCGTGTTTTATGGCGAAATGTCAAACTTTGGCGGGGCGCCACGGCAAGGGTGTTTGGTGAAAACTCAATTTTTTTGATAAATTTTGATCACAAAGGTCTTAAGATGAAGCTGACCCGATATGAAGTTGATCGGATGAAATCTGTAGGAGGAGTTCGTTGAAGTACGAGGCATGGAAATGGTCAAAACAAGGACAAAATGGCACATTAAGAGCAAAATGGCGGACTTCCTGTTGCATGTTGGGTATAGCTCCAAGAGACATTTAAGTGTGGCTCAATGAAATACATATGCCCTCCGAATTTCGTTCGCCTACATCAAACTGAAAGGTGGGGCTCGCCATTTTAAATTTTCCAGGGGGCGCTCTTGAGCCGTTTTGCCACGCCTATTTCCGGCACCCATGAATTATCAAATTTTTCACCGGGACTGACGTATCTGCAAAGTTTCATCCGTTTTCATCGATGTTTAGGCCGCCAAAAAGGCATTTGTTTGGGGAGAAGAAGAACAAGAATAACTAGTGCTGCGAGCAGCAGTGAGCGGGCCCTCGCACCCCACGCGGGTCGGGGTGTGGCGCCGTTAAAGGGTGTGCTATTTCGGTGTCCAGTACTGACAGAAACTTCCTGTCACCAGTAGGTGGCGCTCTAAGCGTGACTCAATACCGACGCATAGATGTGTTCAGGACAGTACCTTGATGAAGCGTGAGAAATGTAGTGTAAATCGGACAAAGTATGTAGGAGTTATGAGGACTTCCTGTAAGCAGTAGGTGGTGCTGTAGGTATGACGCAATACTGACCTACAGATGTGTTCAAGATGTGACCTTCATCAAGCATGAGCAATTTGGAGTAAATCGGATAATGTATGTAGGAGTTATGAGTACTTCCTGTTTCACCAGTAGGTGGCGCTGTAAGTGTAACTCAATACCGACGCATAGATGTGTTCAGAAGGTGACCTTCATGAAGCGTCAGCAATTTGGTGCAAATCGGATGATGTATGCAGGAGTTATGAGGACTTCCTGTTTCACCAATAGGTGGCACTATAAGTATGAAGCAATACTGACACATAGATGTGTTCAGGACAGAACCGTCATGAATCGTGAGATAAATCGGACAAATCGGATAATGTATGGAGGAGTTATGAGGACTTCCTGTTTCACCAATAGGTGGCGCTATAAGTATGACGCAATACTGACACATAGATGTGTTCAGGACAGAACCGTCATGAAGCGTGTGATATATCGGACAAATCGGATAATGTATGGAGGAGTTATGAGGACTTCCTGTTTCACCAATAGGTGGCGCTATAAGTATGACGCAATACTGACACATAGATGTGTTCAGGACAGAACCGTCATGAAGCGTGAGATATATCGGACAAATTGGATAATGTATGGAGGAGTTATGAGGACTTCCTGTTTCACCAATAGGTGGCGCTATAAGTATGACGCAATACTGACACATAGATGTGTTCAGGACAGAACCGTCATGAAGCGTGAGATATATCGGACAAATTGGATAATGTATGGAGGAGTTATGAGGACTTCGTGTTTTATGGCGAAATGTCAAACTTTGGCAGGGCGCCACGGCAAGGGTGTTTGGTGAAAACTCAATTTTTTTGATAACTTTTGATCACAAAGGTCTTAAGATGAAGCTGACCCGATATGAAGTTGATCGGATGAAATCTGTAGGAGGAGTTCGTCGAAGTACGAGGCATGGAAATGGTCAAAACAAGGACAAAATGGCACATTAAGAGCAAAATGGCGGACTTCCTGTTGCATGTTGGGTATAGCTCCAAGAGACATTTAAGTGTGGCTCGATGAAATACATATGCCCACCGAATTTCGTTAGCCTACATCAAACTGAAAGGTGGGGCTCGCCATTTTAAACTTTCCAGGGGGCGCTCTTGAGCCGTTTTGCCACGCCCATTTCCGTCACCCATGAATTATCAAATTTTTCACCGGGACTGACGTATCTGCAAAGTTTCATCCGTTTTCATCGATGTTCAGGCCGCCTAAAAGGCATTTGTTTGGAGTAAAGGAGAAGAAGGAGAAGGAGAATAATAATCCTTCGAGTTTCAATAGTGCCTCGCACCGCCAGTGCTCGGGCCCTAACTAGTGCTGCGAGCAGCAGTGAGCGGGCCCTCGCACCCCACGCGTGTCGGGGTGCTGCACCGTTAAAGGCTGTGCTATTTCGGTGTGCAGTACTGAGAGAAACTTCCTGTCACCAGTAGGTGGCGCTCTAGGCGTGACTCAATACTTAAGCATAGATGTGTTCAGGACGTTACCTTGATGAAGCGTGAGAAATGTTGAGTAAATCGGATAACGTATGTAGGAGTTATGAGGACTTCCTGTTTTACCAGTAGGTGGCGCTGTAAGTGTGAATCAATACCGACACATAGATGGGTTCAGAAGGCCACCTTCATGAAGCGTCAGCAATTTGGTGCAAATCGGATGATGTATGCAGGAGTTATGAGGACTTCCTGTTTCACCAATAGGTGGCGCTATACGTATGACGCAATACTGACACATAGATGTGTTCAGGACAGAACCGTCATGAAGCGTGACCTATATCGGACAAATTGGATAATGTATGGAGGAGTTATGAGGACTTCCTGTTTCACCAATAGGTGGCGCTATAAGTATGACGCAATACTGAAACATAGATGTGTTCAGGACAGAACCGTCATGAAGCGTGAGATATATCGGACAAATTGGATAATGTATGGAGGAGTTATGAGGACTTCCTGTTTCAACAATAGGTGGCGCTATAAGTATGACGCAATACTGACACATAGATGTGTTCAGGACAGAACCGTCATGAAGCGTGAGATATATCGGACAAATTGGATAATGTATGGAGGAGTTATGAGGACTTCCTGTTTCACCAATAGGTGGCGCTTTAAGTATGATGCAATACTGACACATAGATGTGTTCAGGACAGAACCGTCATGAAGCGTGAGATATATCGGACAAATTGGATAATGTATGGAGGAGTTATGAGGACTTCCTGTTTCACCAGTAGGTGGCGCTGTAAGTGTGACTCAATACCGACACATAGCTGGGTTCAGAAGGCCACCTTCATGAAGCATCAGCAATTTGGTGCAAATCGGATGATGTATGCAGGAGTTATGAGGACTTCCTGTTTAACCAATAGGTGGCGCTATACGTATGACGCAATACTGACACATAGATGTGTTCAGGACAGAACCGTCATGAAGCGTGAGATATATCGGACAAATCCGATAATGTATGGAGGAGTTATGGGGACTTCCTGTTTCACCAATAGGTGGCGCTATAAGTATGACGCAATACTGACACATAGATGTGTTCAGGACAGAACCGTCATGAAGCGTGAGATATATCGGACAAATTGGATAATGTATGGAGGAGTTATGAGGACTTCGTGTTTTATGGCGAAATGTCAAACTTTGGCAGGGCGCCACGGCAAGGGTGTTTGGTGAAAACTCAATTTTTTTGATAACTTTTGATCACAAAGGTCTTAAGATGAAGCTGACCCGATATGAAGTTGATCGGATGAAATCTGTAGGAGGAGTTCGTCGAAGTACGAGGCATGGAAATGGTCAAAACAAGGACAAAATGGCACATTAAAAGCAAAATGGCGGACTTCCTGTTGCATGTTGGGTATAGCTCCAAGAGACATTTTAGTGTGGCTCGATGAAATATATATGCCCACCGAATTTCGTTCGCCTACATCAAACTGAAAGGTGGGGCTCGCCATTTTAAACTTTCCAGGGGGCGCTCTTGAGCCGTTTTGCCACGCCCATTTCCGTCACCAATGAAATATCCGATTTTCACCGGGACTGATGTATCTGCAAAGTTTCATCCGTTTTCATCGATGTTTAGGCCGCCAAAAAGGCATTTGTTTGGGGAGAAGAAGAATAAGGAGAACTAGTGCTGCGAGCAGCAGTGAGCGGGCCCTCGCACCCCACGCGGGTCGGGGTGTGGCGCCGTTAAAGGGTGTGCTATTTCGGTGTCCAGTACTGACAGAAACTTCCTGTCACCAGTAGGTGGCGCTCTAAGCGTGACTCAATACCGACGCATAGATGTGTTCAGGACAGTACCTTGATGAAGCGTGAGAAATGTTGTGTAAATCGGACAAAGTATGTAGGAGTTATGAGGACTTCCTGTAAGCAGTAGGTGGCGCTGTAGGTATGACGCAATACTGACCTACAGATGTGTTCAAGATGCGACCTTCATCAAGCATGAGCAATTTGGAGTAAATCGGATAATGTATGTAGGAGTTATGAGTTCTTCCTGTTTCACCAGTAGGTGGCGCTGTAAGTGTAACTCAATACCGACGCATAGATGTGTTCAGAAGGTGACCTTCATGAAGCGTCAGCAATTTGGTGCAAATCGGATGATGTATGCAGGAGTTATGAGGACTTCCTGTTTCACCAATAGGTGGCGCTATAAGTATGACGCAATACTGACACATAGATGTGTTCAGGACAGAACCGTCATGAAGCGTGAGATAAATCGGACAAATCGGATAATTTATGGAGGAGTTATGAGGACTTCCTGTTTCACCAATAGGTGGCGCTATAAGTATGACGCAATACTGACACATAGATGTGTTCAGGACAGAACCGTCATGAAGCGTGAGATATATCGGACAAATCGGATAATGTATGGAGGAGTTATGAGGACTTCCTGTTTCACCAATAGGTGGCACTATAAGTATGACGCAATACTGACACATAGATGTGTTCAGGACAGAACCGTCATGAAGCGTGAGATATATCGGACAAATCGGATAATGTATGGAGGAGTTATGAGGACTTCCTGTTTCACCAATAGGTGGCGCTATAAGTATGACGCAAAACTGACACATAGATGTGTTCAGGACAGAACCTTCATGAAGCGTTAATTATATCGGACGAATTGGATAATGTATGGAGGAGTTATGAGGACTTCCTGTTTCACCAATAGGTGGCGCTATAAGTATGACGCAATACTGACACATAGATGTGTTCAGGACAGAACCGTCATGAAGCGTGAGATATATCGGACAAATTGGATAATGTATGGAGGAGTTATGAGGACTTCGTGTTTTATGGCGAAATGTCAAACTTTGGCGGGGCGCCACGGCAAGGGTGTTTGGTGAAAACTCAATTTTTTTGATAACTTTTGATCACAAAGGGCTTAAGATGAAGATGACCCGATATGAAGTTGATCGGATGAAATCTGTAGGAGGAGTTCGTCGAAGTACGAGGCATGGAAATGGTCAAAACAAGGACAAAATGGCACATTAAGAGCAAAATGGCGGACTTCCTGTTGCATGTTGGGTATAGCTCCAAGAGACATTTAAGTGTGGCTCGATGAAATACATATGCCCACCGAATTTCGTTAGCCTACATCAAACTGAAAGGTGGGGCTCGCCATTTTAAACTTTCCAGGGGGCGCTCTTGAGCCGTTTTGCCACGCCCATTTCCGTCACCCATGAATTATCAAATTTTTCACCGGGACTGACGTATCTGCAAAGTTTCATCCGTTTTCATCGATGTTCAGGCCGCCTAAAAGGCATTTGTTTGGAGTAAAGAAGGAGAAGAAGGAGAATAATAATAATCCTTCGAGTTTCAATAGGGCCTCGCACCGCCAGTGCTCGGGCCCTAATAAGGAGAATAAGGAGAATAATAATCCTTCGAAATACAATAGGGCCTCGCACCGCCAGTGCTCGGGCCCTAACTAGTGCTGCGAGCAGCAGTGAGCGGGCCCTCGCACCCCACGCGGGTCGGGGTGTGGCGCCGTTAAAGGGTGTGCTATTTCGGTGTGCAGTACTGAGAGAAACTTCCTGTCACCAGTAGGTGGCGCTCTAGGCGTGACTCAATACCGAAGCATAGATGTGTTCAGGATGGTACCTTGATGAAGCCTGAGAAATGTTGAGTAAATCGGATAACGTATGTAGGAGTTATGAGGACTTCCTGTTTCACCAGTAGGTGACGCTGTAAGTGTGACTCAATACCGACACATAGATGGGTTCAGAAGGCCACCTTCATGAAGCATCAGCAATTTGGTGCAAATCGGATGATGTATGCAGGAGTTATGAGGACTTCCTGTTTCACCAATAGGTGGCGCTATACATATGACGCAATACTGACACATAGATGTGTTCAGGACAGAACCGTCATGAAGCGTGAGCTATATCGGACAAATTGGATAATGTATGGAGGAGTTATGAGGACTTCCTGTTTCACCAATAGGTGGTGCTATAAGTATGACGCAATACTGACACATAGATGTGTTCAGGACAGAACCGTCATGAAGCGTGAGTTATATAGGACAAATTGGATAATGTATGGAGGAGTTATGAGGACTTCCTGTTTCACCAATAGGTGGCGCTATAAGTATGACGCAATACTGACACATAGATGTGTTCAGGACAGAACCATCATGAAGCATGAGATATATCGGAGAAATTGGATAATGTATGGAGGAGTTATGAGTACTTCCTGTTTCACCAGTAGGTGAAACTCAAGCGTCAGCAATTTGGTGCAAATCGGATGATGTATGCCGGAGTTATGAGGACTTCCTGTTTCACCAATAGGTGGCGCTATAAGTATGACGCAATACTGACACATAGATGTGTTCAGGACAGAACCGTCATGAAGCGTGAGATATATCGGACAAATTGGATAATGTATGGAGGAGTTATGAGGACTTCCTGTTTCACCAATAGGTGGCGCTATAAGTATGACGCAATACTGACACATAGATGTGTTCAGGACAGAACCGTCATGAAGCGTGAGATATATCGGACAAATTGGATAATGTATGGAGGAGTTATGAGTACTTCCTGTTTCACCAATAGGTGGCGCTATAAGTATGACGCAATACTGACACATAGATGTGTTCAGGACAGAACCGTCATGAAGCGTGAGATATATCGGACAAATTGGATAATGTATGGAGGAGTTATGAGGACTTCCTGTTTCACCAATAGGTGGCGCTATAAGTATGACGCAATACTGACACATAGATGTGTTCAGGACAGAACCGTCATGAAGCGTGAGATATATCGGACAAATTGGATAATGTATGGAGGAGTTATGAGGACTTCCTGTTTCACCAATAGGTGGCGCTATAAGTATGACGCAATACTGACACATAGATGTGTTCAGGACAGAACCGTCATGAAGCGTGAGATATATCGGACAAATTGGATAATGTATGGAGGAGTTATGAGGACTTCGTGTTTTATGGCGAAATGTCAAAATTTGGCAGGGCGCCACGGCAAAGGTGTGTGGTGAAAACTCAATTTTTTTGATAACTTTTGATCACAAAGGTCTTAAGATGAAGCTGACCCGATATGAAGTTGATCGGATGAAATCTGTAGGAGGAGTTCGTCGAAGTACGAGGCATGGAAATGGTCAAAACAAGGACAAAATGGCACATTAAGAGCAAAATGGCGGACTTCCTGTTGCATGTTGGGTATAGCTCCAAGAGACATTTAAGTGTGGCTCGATGAAATACATATGCCCACCGAATTTCGTTAGCCTACATCAAACTGAAAGGTGGGGCTCGCCATCTTAAACTTTCCAGGGGGCGCTCTTGAGCCGTTTTGCCACGCCCATTTCCGTCACCCATGAATTATCAAATTTTTCACCGGGACTGACGTATCTGCAAAGTTTCATCCGCTTTCATCGATGTTCAGGCCGCCTAAAAGGCATTTGTTTGGAGTAAAGGAGAAGAAGAAGGAGAAGAAGAATAATAATAATCCTTCGAGTTTCAATAGGGCCTCGCACCGCCAGTGCTCGGGCCCTAATAATCCTTCGAAATTCAATAGGGCCTCGCACCGCCAGTGCTCGGGCCCTAACTAGTGCTGCGAGCAGCAGTGAGCGGGCCCTCGCACCCCACGCGTGTCGGGGTGCTGCGCCGTTAAAGGCTGTGCTATTTCAGTGTGCAGTATTGAGAGAAACTTCCTGTCACCAGTAGGTGGCGCTCTAGGTGTGACTCAATACCGAAGCATAGATGTGTTCAGGACGGTACCTTGATGAAGCGTGAGAAATGTTGAGTAAATCGGATAACGTATGTAGGAGTTATGAGGACTTCCTGTTTCACCAGTAGGTGGCGCTGTAAGTGTGACTCAATACCGACACATAGATGGGTTCAGAAGGCCACCTTCATGAAGCGTCAGCAATTTGGTGCAAATCGGATGATGTATGTAGGAGTTATGAGGACTTCCTGTTTCACCAATAGGTGGCGCTATAAGTATGACGCAATACTGACACATAGATGTGTTCAGGACAGAACCGTCATGAAGCGTGAGATATATCGGACTAATTGGATAATGTATGGAGGAGTTATGAGGACTTCCTGTTTCACCAATAGGTGGCGCTATAAGTATGACGCAATACTGACACATAGATGTGTTCAGGACAGAACCGTCATGAAGCGTGAGATATATCGGACAAATTGGATAATGTATGGAGGAGTTATGAGGACTTCGTGTTTTATGGCGAAATGTCAAACTTTGGCGGGGCGCCACGGGAAGGGTGTTTGGTGAAAACTCAATTTTTTTGATAACTTTTGATCACAAAGGTCTTAAGATGAAGCTGACCGAATATGAAGTTGATCGGATGAAATCTGTAGGAGGAGTTCGTTGAAATACGAGGCATGGAAATGGTCAAAACAAGGACAAAATGGCACATTAAAAGCAAAATGGCGGCCTTCCTGTTGCATGTTGGGTATAGCTCCAAGAGACATTTTAGTGTGTCTCGATGAAATACATATGCCCTCCGAATTTCGTTCGCCTACATAAAACTGAAAGGTGGGGCTCGCCATTTTAAATTTTCCAGGGGGCGCTCTTGAGCCGTTTTGGCCACGCCCATTTCCGTCACCCATGAATTATCAAATTTTTCACCGGGACTGACGTATCTGCAAAGTTTCATCCGTTTTCATCGATGTTCAGGCCGCCTAAAAGGCATTTGTTTGGAGTAAAGGAGAAGAAGGAGAAGGAGAAGGAGAATAATAATCCTTCGAGTTTCAATAGGGCCTCGCACCGCCAGTGCTCGGGCCCTAATAATCCTTCGAATTTCAATAGGGCCTCGCACCGCCAGTGCTCGGGCCCTAACTAGGGCTGCGAGCAGCAGTGAGCGGGCCCTCGCACCCCATGTGTGTCGGGGTGTGGCGCCGTTAAAGGGTGTGCTATTTCGGTGTGCAGTACTGAGAGAAACTTTCTGTCACCAGTAGGTGGCGCTCTAAGCGTGACTCAATACCGAAGCATAGATGTGTTCAGCTTTTAATGTCTCATGTAAAGCACCTTGAATTGCCCTGTGGCTGAAATGTGCTATATAAATAAACTTGCCTTGCCTTGCCTTGCCTTGCCTTGCCTTCAGGACGGTACCTTGATGAAGCGTGAGAAATGTTGAGTAAATTGGATAACGTATGAAGGAGTTATGAGGACTTCCTGTTTCACCAGTAGGTGGCGCTGTAGGTATGATGCAATACTGACTTACAGAAGTGTTCAAGATGTGACCTTCATCAAGCATGAGCAATTTGGAGTAAATCGGATAACATATGTAGGAGTTATGAGTACTTCCTGTTTCACCAGTAGGTGGCGCTGTAAGTGTGACTCAATACCGACGCATAGAAGTGTTCAGAAGGTGACCTTCACGAAGCGTCAGCAATTTGGTGCAAATCGGATGATGTATGCAGGAGTTATGAGGACTCCCTGTTTCACCAATAGGTGGCGCTATAAGTATGACACAATACGGACACATAGATCTGTTCAGGACCGAACCGTCATGAAGCGTGAGATATATCGGACAAATTGGATAATGTATGGAGGAGTTATGAGGACTTCCTATTTCACCAATAGGTGGCGCTATAAGTATGACGCAATACTGACACATACATGTGTTCAGGACACAACCGTCATGAAGCGTGAGATATATCGGACAAATTGGATAATGTATGGAGGAGTTATGAGGACTTCGTGTTTTTGGGCGAAATGTCAAACTTTGGCGGGGCGCCACGGCAAGGGTGTGTGGTGAAAACTCTTTTTTTTTTGATAACTTTTGATCACAAGGGTCTTAAGATGAAGCTGACCGAATATGAAGTTGATCGGATGAAATCTGTAGGAGGAGTTCGTCGAAGTACGAGGCATGGAAATGGTAAAAACAAGGACAAAATGGCACATTAAGAGCAAAATGGCGGACTTCCTGTTGCATGTTGGGTATAGCTCCAAGAGACATTTAAGTGTGGCTCGATGAAATACATATGCCCACCGAATTTCGTTTGCCTACATCAAACTGAAAGGTGGGGCTCGCCATTTTAAACTTTCCAGGGGGCGCTCTTGAGCCGTTTTGCCACGCCCATTTCCGTCACCAATGAAATATCCGATTTTCACCGGGACGGATGTATCTGCAAAGTTTCATCCGTTTTCATCGATGTTTAGGCCGCCAAAAAGGCATTTGTTTGGGGAGAAGAAGAAGGAGAATAATCCTTAGAGTTTCAATAGGGCCTCGCACCACCAGTGCTTGGGCCCTAACTAGGGCTGCGAGCAGCAGTGAGCGGGCCCTCGCACCCCACGCGTGTCGGGGTGCTGCGCCGTTAAAGGCTGTGCTATTTCGGTGTGCAGTACTGAGAGAAACTTCCTGTCACCAGTAGGTGGCGCTCTAGGCGTGACTCAATACTGAAGCATAGATGTGTTCAGGACGGTACCTTGATGAAGCGTGAGAAATGTTGAGTAAATCGGATAACGTATGTAGGAGTTATGAGGACTTCCTGTTTCACCAGTAGGTGGCGCTGTAAGTGTGACTCAATACCGACAAATAGATGGGTTCAGAAGGCCACCTTCATGAAGCGTCAGCAATTTGGTGCAAATCGGATGATGTATGCAGGAGTTATGAGGACTTCCTGTTTCACCAATAGGTGGCGCTATTCGTATGACGCAATACTGACACATAGATGTGTTCAGGACAGAACCGTCATGAAGCGTGAGCTATATCGGACGAATTGGATAATGTATGTAGGAGTTATGAGGACTTCCTGTTTCACCAATAGGTGGCGCTATAAGTATGATGCAATACTGAAACATAGATGTGTTCAGGACAGAACCGTCATGAAGCGTGAGATATATGGGACAAATTGGATAATGTTTGTAGGAGTTATGAGGACTTCCTGTTTCACCAATAGGTGGCGCTATAAGTATGACGCAATACTGACACATAGATGTGTTCAGGACAGAACCTTCATGAAGCGTGAGATATATCGGACGAATTGGATAATGTATGTAGGAGTTATGAGGACTTCCTGTTTCACCAATAGGTGGCGCTATAAGTATGACGCAATACTGACACATAGATGTGTTCAGGACAGAACCTTCATGAAGCGTGAGATATATCGGACGAATTGGATAATGTATGTAGGAGTTATGAGGACTTCCTGTTTCACCAATAGGTGGCGCTATAAGTATGACGCAATACTGACACATAGATGTGTTCAGGACAGAACCTTCATGAAGCGTGAGATATATCGGACGAATTGGATAATGTATGTAGGAGTTATGAGGACTTCCTGTTTCACCAATAGGTGGCGCTATAAGTATGATGCAATACTGAAACATAGATGTGTACAGGACAGAACCGTCATGAAGCGTGAGATATATCGGACAAATTGGATAATGTATGTAGGAGTTATGAGGACTTCGTGTTTTATGGCGAAATGTCAAACTTTGGCGGGGCGCCACGGCAAGGGTGTTTGGTGAAAACTCAATTTTTTTGATAACTTTTGATCACAAAGGTCTTAAGATGAAGCTGACCGAATATGAAGTTGATCGGATGAAATCTGTAGGAGGAGTTCGTTGAAGTACGAGGCATGGAAATGGTCAAAACAAGGACAAAATGGCACATTAAAAGCAAGATGGCGGACTTCCTGTTGCATGTTGGGTATAGCTCCAAGAGACATTTTAGTGTGTCTCGATGAACTACATATGCCCACCGAATTTCGTTCGACTACATCAAACTGAAAGGTGGGGCTCGCCATTTTAAATTTTCCAGGGGGCGCACTTGAGCCGTTTTGCCACGCCCATTTCCGTCACCCATGAATTATCAAATTTTTTACCGGGACTGACGTATGTGCAAAGTTTCATCCGTTTTCATCGATGTTAAGGCCGACAAAAAGGCATTTGTTTGGGGAGAAGAAGGAGAAGAATAATAACTAGGGCTGCGAGCAGCAGTGAGCGGGCCCTCGCACCCCATGCGTGTCGGGGTGTGGCGCCGTTAAAGGCTGTGCTATTTCGGTGTGCAGTACTGAGAGAAACTTCCTGTCACCAGTAGGTGGCGCTCTAGGCGTGACTCAATACCGAAGCATAGATGTGTTCAGGACGGTACCTTGATTAAGCGTGAGAAATGTTGAGTAAATCGGATAACGTATGTAGGAGTTATGAGGACTTCCTGTTTCACCAGTAGGTGGCGCTGTAAGTGTGACTCAATACCGACACATAGATGGGTTCAGAAGGCCACCTTCATGAAGCGTCAGCAATTTGGTGCAAATCGGATGATGTATGCAGGAGTTATGAGGACTTCCTGTTTCACCAATAGGTGGCGCTATAAGTATGACGCAATACTGACACATAGATGTGTTCAGGACAGAACCTTCATGAAGCGTGAGATATATCGGACGAATTGGATAATGTATGTAGGAGTTATGAGGACTTCCTGTTTCACCAATAGGTGGCGCTATAAGTATGATGCAATACTGAAACATAGATGTGTACAGGACAGAACCCTCATGAAGCGTGAGATATATCGGACGAATTGGATAATGTATGTAGGAGTTATGAGGACTTCCTGTTTCACCAATAGGTGGCGCTATAAGTATGATGCAATACTGACACATAGATGTGTTCAGGACAGAACCGTCATGAAGCGTGAGATATATCGGACGAATCGGATAATGTATGGAGGAGTTATGAGGACTTCCTGTTTCACCAATAGGTGGCGCTATAAGTATGACGCAATACTGACACATAGTTGTGTTCAGGACAGAACCTTCATGAAGCGTGAAATATATCGGACGAATTGGATTATGTATGTAGGAGTTATGAGGACTTCCTGTTTCACCAATAGGTGGCGCTATAAGTATGATGCAATACTGAAACATAGATGTGTTCAGGACAGAACCTTCATGAAGCGTGAGATATATCGGACGAATTGGATAATGTATGTAGGAGTTATGAGGACTTCCTGTTTCACCAATAGGTGGCGCTATAAGTATGACGCAATACTGACACATAGATGTGTTCAGGACAGAACCTTCATGAAGCGTGAGATATATCGGACGAATTGGATAATGTATGTAGGAGTTATGAGGACTTCCTGTTTCACCAATAGGTGGCGCTATAAGTATGATGCAATACTGAAACATAGATGTGTACAGGACAGAACCGTCATGAAGCATGAGATATATCGGACAAATTGGATAATGTATGTAGGAGTTATGAGGACTTCGTGTTTTATGGCGAAATGTCAAACTTTGGCGGGGCGCCACGGCAAGGGTGTGTGGTGAAAACTCAATTTTTTTGATAACTTTTGATCACAAAGGTCTTAAGATGAAGCCGACCCGATATGAAGTTGATCGGATGAAATCTGTAGGAGGAGTTCGTTGAAGTACGAGGCATGGAAATGGTCAAAACAAGGACAAAATGGCACATTAAAAGCAAGATGGCGGACTTCCTGTTGCATGTTGGGTATAGCTCCAAGAGACATTTTAGTGTGTCTCGATGAACTACATATGCCCACCGAATTTCGTTCGACTACATCAAACTGAAAGGTGGGGCTCGCCATTTTAAATTTTCCAGGGGGCGCACTTGAGCCGTTTTGCCACGCCCATTTCCGTCACCCATGAATTATCAAATTTTTTACCGGGACTGACGTATGTGCAAAGTTTCATCCGTTTTCATCGATGTTAAGGCCGCCAAAAAGGCATTTGTTTGGGGAGAAGAAGAAGGAGAAGAAGGAGAAGGAGAAGAATAATAATAACTAGGGCTGCGAGCAGCAGTGAGCGGGCCCTCGCACCCCACGCGTGTCGGGGTGCTGCGCCGTTAAAGGCTGTGCTATTTCGGTGTGCAGTACTGAGAAACTTCCTGTCACCAGTAGGTGGCGCTCTAGGCGTGACTCAATACCGAAGCATAGATGTTACAGGACGGTACCTTGATGAAGCGTGAGAAATGTTGAGTAAATCAGATAACGTATGTAGGAGTTATGAGGACTTCCTGTTTCACCAGTAGGTGGCGCTGTAAGTGTGACTCAATACCGACACATAGATGGGTTCAGAAGGCCACCTTCATGAGGCGTCAGCAATTTGGTGCAAATCGGATGATGTATGCAGGAGTTATGAGGACTTCCTGTTTCACCAATAGGTGGCGCTATTCGTATGACGCAATACTGACACATAGATGTGTTCAGGACAGAACCGTCATGAAGCGTGAGCTATATCGGACAAATTGGATAATGTATGGAGGAGTTATGAGGACTTCCTGTTTCACCAATAGGTGGCGCTATAAGTATGACGCAATACTGAAACATAGATGTGTTCAGGACAGAACCGTCATGAAGCGTGAGATATATCGGACAAATTCGATAATGTATGGAGGAGTTATGAGGACTTCCTGTTTCACCAATAGGTGGCGCTATAAGTATGACGCAATACTGACACATAGATGTGTTCAGGACAGAACCGTCATGAAGCGTGAGATATATCGGACAAATTGGATAATGTATGGAGGAGTTATGAGGACTTCGTGTTTTATGGCGAAATGTCAAACTTTGGCGGGGCGCCACGGCAAGGGTGTTTGGTGAAAACTCAATTTTTTTGATAACTTTTGATCACAAAGGTCTTAAGATGAAGCTGATCCGATATGAAGTTGATCGGATGAAATCTGTAGGAGGAGTTCATCGAAGTACGAGGCATGGAAATGGTCAAAACAAGGACAAAATGGCACATTAAGAGCAAAATGGCGGACTTCCTGTTGCATGTTGGGTATAGCTCCAAGAGACATTTAAGTGTGTTTCGATGAACTACATATGCCCACCGAATTTCGTTCGCCTACATCAAACTGGAAGGTGGGGCTCGCCATTTTAAACTTTCCAGGGGGCGCTCTTGAGCCGTTTTGCCACGCCCATTTCCGTCACCCATGAATTATCAAATTTTTCACCGGGACTGACGTATCTGCAAAGTTTCATCCGTTTTCATCGATGTTCAGGCCGCCTAAAAGGCATTTGTTTGGGGTAAAGAAGAAGAAGGTAGAAGGAGAAGAATAATAATCCTTCGAATTTCAATAGGGCCTCGCACCGCCAGTGCTCGGGCCCTAATAATCCTTCGAGTTTCAATAGGGCCTCGCACCGCCAGTGCTCGGGCCCTAACTAGTGCTGCGAGCAGCAGTGAGCGGGCCCTCGCACCCCACGCGGGTCGGGGTGTGGCGCCGTTAAAGGGTGTGCTATTTCGGTGTCCAGTACTGACAGAAACTTCCTGTCACCAGTAGGTGGCGCTCTAAGCGTGACTCAATACCGACGCATAGATGTGTTCAGGACAGTACCTTGATGAAGTGTGAGAAATGTTGTGTAAATCGGACAAAGTATGTAGGAGTTATGAGGACTTCCTGTAAGCAGTAGGTGGCGCTGTAAGTATGACGCAATACTGACCTACAGATGTGTTCAAGATGCGACCTTCATCAAGCATGAGCAATTTGGAGTAAATCGGATAATGTATGTAGGAGTTATGAGTACTTCCTGTTTCACCAGTAGGTGGCGCTGTAAGTGTTACTCAATACCGACGCATAGATGTGTTCAGAAGGTGACCTTCATGAAGCGTCAGCAATTTGGTGCAAATCGGATGATGTATGCAGGAGTTATGAGGACTTCCTGTTTCACCAATAGGTGGCGCTATAAGTATGACGCAATACTGACACATAGATGTGTTCAGGACAGAACCGTCATGAAGCGTGAGATAAATCGGACAAATCGGATAATGTATGGAGGAGTTATGAGGACTTCCTGTTTCACCAATAGGTGGCGCTATAAGTATGACGCAATACTGACACATAGATGTGTTCAGGACAGAACCGTCATGAAGCGTGAGATAAATCGGACAAATCGGATAATGTATGGAGGAGTTATGAGGACTTCCTGTTTCACCAATAGGTGGCGCTATAAGTATGACGCAATACTGACACATAGATGTGTTCAGGACAGAACCGTCATGAAGCGTGAGATATATCAGACAATTAGGATAATGTATGGAGGAGTTATGAGGACTTCGTGTTTCACCAATAGGTGGCGCTATAAGTATGACGCAATACTGACACATAGATGTGTTCAGGACAGAACCTTCATGAAGCGTGAGATATATCGGACAAATTGGATAATGTATGTAGGAGTTATGAGGACTTCCTGTTTCACCAATAGGTGGCGCTATAAGTATGATGCAATACTGACACAAAGATGTGTTCAGGACAGAACCGTCATGAAGCGTGAGATATATCGGACAAATTGGATAATGTATGTAGGAGTTATGAGGACTTCATGTTTCACCAATAGGTGGCGCTATAAGTATGATGCAATACTGACACATAGATGTGTTCAGGACAGAACCTTCATGAAGCGTGAGATATATCGGACGAATTGGATAATGTATGTAGGAGTTATGAGGACTTCCTGTTTCACCAATAGGTGGCGCTATAAGTATGACGCAATACTGACACATAGATGTGTTCACGACAGAACCGTCATGAAGCGTGAGATATATCGGACAAATCGGATAATGTATGGAGGAGTTATGAGGACTTCGTGTTTTATGGCGAAATGTCAAACTTTAGCGGGGCGCCACGGCAAGGGTGTGTGGTGAAAACTCAATTTTTTTGATAACTTTTGATCAGAAAGGTCTTAAGATGAAGCTGACCAGATATGAAGTTAATCGGATGAAATCTCTAGGAGGAGTTCGTTGAAGTACGAGGCATGGAAATGGTCAAAACAAGGACAAAATGGCACATTAAAAGCAAAATGGCGGACTTCCTGTTGCATGTTGGGTATAGCTCCAAGAGACATTTTAGTGTGTCTCGATGAACTACATAAGCCCACCGAATTTCGTTCGCCTACATCAAACTGAAAGGTGGGGCTCGCCATTTTAAATTTTCCAGGGGGCGCTCTTGAGCCGTTTTGCCACGCCCATTTCGGTCACCCATGAATTATCAAATTTTTCACCGGGACTGACGTATCTGCAAAGTTTCATCCGTTTTCATTGATGTTTAGGCCGCCAAAAAGGCATTTGTTTTGGAAGAAGAAGGTAGAAGGAGAATAATAATAATAACTAGTGCTGCGAGCAGCAGTGAGCGGGCCCTCGCACCCCACGCAGGTCGGGGTGTGGCGCCGTTAAAGGGTGTGCTATTTCGGTGTCCAGTACTGACAGAAACTTCCTGTCACCAGTAGGTGGCGCTCTAAGCGTGACTCAATACCGACGCATAGATGTGTTCAGGACAGTACCTTGATGAAGCGTGAGAAATGTTGTGTAAATCGGACAAAGTATGTAGGAGTTATGAGGACTTCCTGTAAGCAGTAGGTGGCGCTGTAGGTATGACGCAATACTGACCTACAGATGTGTTCAAGATGCGACCTTCATCAAGCATGAGCAATTTGGAGTAAATCAGATAATGTATGTAGGAGTTATGAGTACTTCCTGTTTCACCAGTAGGTGGCGCTGTAAGTGTAACTCAATACCGACGCATAGATGTGTTCAGAAGGTGACCTTCATGAAGCGTCAGCAATTTGGTGCAAATCGTATGATGTATGGAGGAGTTATGAGGACTTCCTCCTTCACCAATAGGTGGCGCTATAAGTATGACGCAATACTGACACAAAGATGTGTTCAGGACAGAACCGTCATGAAGCGTGAGATATATCGGACAAATCGGATAATGTATGGAGGAGTTATGAGGACTTCCTGTTTTACCAATAGGTGGCGCTATAAGTATGACGCAATACTGACACATAGATGTGTTCAGGACAGAACCGTCATGAAGCGTGAGATATATCGGACGAATTGGATAATGTATGGAGGAGTTATGAGGACTTCCTGTTTCACCAATAGGTGGCGCTATAAGTATGATGCAATACTGACACATAGATGTGTTCAGGACAGAACCGTCATGAAGCGTGAGATATATCGGACAAATTGGATAATGTATGGAGGAGTTATGAGGACTTCGTGTTTTATGGCGAAATGTCAAACTTTGGCGGGGCGCCACGGCAAGGGTGTTTGGTGAAAACTCAATTTTTTTGATAACTTTTGATCACAAAGGTCTTAAGATGAAGCTGACCCGATATGAAGTTGATCGGATGAAATCTGTAGGAGGAGTTCGTCGAAGTACGAGGCATGGAAATGGTCAAAACAAGGACAAAATGGCACATTAAAAGCAAAATGGCGGCCTTCCTGTTGCATGTTGGGTATAGCTCCAAGAGACATTTTAGTGCGTCTCGATGAACTACGTATGCCCTCCGAATTTCGTTCGCCTAAATCAAACTGAAAGGTGGGGCTCGCCATTTTAGATTTTCCAGGGGGCGCTCTTGAGCCGTTTTGCCACGCCCAGTTCCGTCACCCATGAATTATCAAATTTTTCACCGGGACTGACGTATCTGCAAAGTTTCATCCGTTTTCATCGATGTTCAGGCCGCCTAAAAGGCATTTGTTTGGAGTAAAGGAGAAGGAGAAGAATAATAATAATCCTTCGAGTTTCAATAGGGCCTCGCACCGCCAGTGCTCGGGCCCTAACTAGTGCTGCGAGCAGCAGTGAGCGGGCCCTCGCACCCCACGCGGGTCGGGGTGTGGCGCCGTTAAAGGGTGTGCTATTTCGGTGTCCAGTACTGATAGAAACTTCCTGTCACCAGTAGGTGGCGCTCTAAGCGTGACTCAATACCGACGCATAGATGTGTTCAGGACGGTACCTTGATGAAGCGTGAGAAATGTTGAGTAAATCGGATAACGTATGTAGGAGTTATGAGGACTTCCTGTTTCACCAGTAGGTGGCGCTGTAAGTGTGACTCAATACCGACACATAGATGGGTTCAGAAGGCCACCTTCATGAAGCGTCAGCAATTTCGTGCAAATCGGATGATGTATGCAGGAGTTATGAGGACTTCCTGTTTCACCAATAGGTGGCGCTATACGTATGACGCAATACTGACACATAGATGTGTTCAGGACAGAACCGTCATGAAGCGTGAGCTATATCGGACAAATTGGATAATGTATGGAGGAGTTATGAGGACTTCTTGTTTCACCAATAGGTGGCGCTATAAGTATGACGCAATACTGACACATAGATGTGTTCAGGACAGAACTGTCATGAATCGTGAGATATATCGGACAAATTGGATAATGTATGGAGGAGTTATGAGGACGTACTGTTTCACCAATAGGTGGCGCTATAAGTATGACGCAATACTGACATATAGATGTGTTCAGGACAGAACCGTCATGAAGCGTGAGACATATCGGACAAATCGGATAATGTATGGAGGAGTTATGAGGACGTACTGTTTCACCAATAGGTGGCGCTATAAGTATGACGCAATACTGACGCATAGATGTGTTCAGGACAGAACCGTCATGAAGCGTGAGATATATCGGACAAATTGGATAATGTATGGAGGAGTTATGAGGACGTACTGTTTCACCAATAGGTGGCGCTATAAGTATGACACAATACTGACACATAGATGTGTTCAGGACAGAACCGTCATGAAGCGTGAGATATATCGGACAAATTGGATAATGTATGGAGGAGTTATGAGGACGTACTGTTTCACCAATAGGTGGCGCTATAAGTATGACGCAATACTGACACATAGATGTGTTCAGGACAGAACCGTCATGAAGCGTGAGATATATCGGACAAATTGGATAATGTATGGAGGAGTTATGAGGACGTACTGTTTCACCAATAGGTGGCGCTATAAGTATGACGCAATACTGACACATAGATGTGTTCAGGACAGAACCGTCATGAAGCGTGAGATATATCGGACAAATTGGATAATGTATGGAGGAGTTATGAGGACGTACTGTTTCACCAATAGGTGGCGCTATAAGTATGACACAATACTGACACATAGATGTGTTCAGGACAGAACCGTCATGAAGCGTGAGATATATCGGACAAATTGGATAATGTATGGAGGAGTTATGAGGACGTACTGTTTCACCAATAGGTGGCGCTATAAGTATGACGCAATACTGACACATAGATGTGTTCAGGACAGAACTGTCATGAAGCGTGAGATATATCGGACAAATCCGATAATGTATGGAGGAGTTATGAGGACATCGTGTTTTATGGCGAAATGTCAAACTTTGGCGGGGCGCCACGGCAAGGGTGTTTGGTGAAAACTCAATTTTTTTGATAACTTTTGATCACAAAGGTCTTAAGATGAAGCTGACCCGATATGAAGTTGATCGGATGAAATCTGTAGGAGGAGTTCGTCGAAGTACGAGGCATGGAAATGGTCAAAACAAGGACACAATGGCACATTAAGAGCAAAATGGCGGACTTCCTGTTGCATGTTGGGTATAGCTCCAAGAGGCATTTAAGTGTGGCTCGATGAAATACATATGCCCTCCGAATTTCGTTCGCCTACATCAAACTGAAAGGTGGGGCTCGCAATTTTAAATTTTCCAGGGGGCGCTCTTGAGCCGTTTTGCCACGCCTATTTCCAGCACCCATGAATTATCAAATTTTTCACCGGGACTGACGTATCTGCAAAGTTTCATCCGTTTTCATCGATGTTTAGGCCGCCAAAAAGGCATTTGTTTCGGAAGAATAATAATAATAATAATAATAATAATCCTTCGAAATACAATAGGGCCTCGCACCGCCAGTGCTCGGGCCCTAACTAGGGCTGCGAGCAGCAGTGAGCGGGCCCTCGCACCCCACGCGTGTCGGGGTGCGGCGCCGTTAAAGGGTGTGCTATTTCGGTGTCCTGTGCTGAGAGAAACTTCCTGTCACCAGTAGGTGGCGCTCTAAGCGTGACAATACCGAAGCATAGATGTGTTCAGGACGGTACCTTGATGAAGCGTGAGACATCTTGAGTAAATCGGATAATGTATGGAGGAGTTATGAGGACTTCCTGTTTCACCAGTAGGTGGCGCTGTAGGTATGACGCAATACTGACTTACAGAAGTGTTCAAGATGCGACCTTCATCAAGCATGAGCAATTTGGAGTAAATCGGATAACGTATGTAGGAGTTATGAGTACTTCCTGTTTCACCAGTAGGTGGCGCTGTAAGTGTGACTCAATACCGACGCATAGATGCGTTCAGAAGGTGACCTTCATGAAGCGTCAGCAATTTGGTGCAAATCGGATGATGTATGCAGTAGTTCTGAGGACTTCCTGTTTCACCAATAGGTGGCGCTATAAGTATGACGCAATACTGACACATAGATGTGTTCAGGACAGAACCGTCATGAAGCGTGAGATATATCAGACAAATTGGATAATGTATGGAGGAGTTATGAGGACTTCCTGTTTCACCAATAGGTGGCGCTATAAGTATGATGCAATACTGACACATAGATGTGTTCAGGACAGAACCGTCATGAAGCGTGAGATATATCGGACAAATTGGATAATGTATGGAGGAGTTATGAGGACTTCCTGTTTAACCAATAGGTGGCGCTATAAGTATGACGCAATACTGACACATAGATGTGTTCAGGACAGAACCGTCATGAAGCGTGAGATATATCGGACGAATCGGATAATGTATGGAGGAGTTATGAGGACTTCCTGTTTCACCAATAGGTGGCGCTATAAGTATGATGCAATACTGACACATAGATGTGTTCAGGACAGAACCGTCATGAAGCGTGAGATATATCGGACAAATTGGATAATGTATGGAGGAGTTATGAGTACTTCCTGTTTCACCAATAGGTGGCGCTATAAGTATGACGCAATACTGACACATAGATGTGTTCAGGACAGAACCGTCATGAAGCGTGAGATATATCGGACAAATTGGATAATGTATGGAGGAGTTATGAGGACTTCCTGTTTCACCAATAGGTGGCGCTATAAGTATGACGCAATACTGACACATAGATGTGTTCAGGACAGAACCGTCATGAAGCGTGAGATATATCGGACAAATTGGATAATGTATGGAGGAGTTATGAGGACTTCCTGTTTCACCAATAGGTGGCGCTATAAGTATGACGCAATACTGACACATAGATGTGTTCAGGACAGAACCGTCATGAAGCGTGAGATATATCGGACAAATTGGATAATGTATGGAGGAGTTATGAGGACTTCCTGTTTCACCAATAGGTGGCGCTATAAGTATGACGCAATACTGACACATAGATGTGTTCAGGACAGAACCGTCATGAAGCGTGAGATATATCGGACAAATTGGATAATGTATGGAGGAGTTATGAGGACTTCCTGTTTCACCAATAGGTGGCGCTATAAGTATGACGCAATACTGACACATAGATGTGTTCAGGACAGAACCGTCATGAAGCGTGAGATATATCGGACAAATTGGATAATGTATGGAGGAGTTATGAGGACTTCCTGTTTCACCAATAGGTGGCGCTATAAGTATGACGCAATACTGACACATAGATGTGTTCAGGACAGAACCGTCATGAAGCGTGAGATATATCGGACAAATTGGATAATGTATGGAGGAGTTATGAGGACTTCCTGTTTCACCAATAGGTGGCGCTATAAGTATGACGCAATACTGACACATAGATGTGTTCAGGACAGAACCGTCATGAAGCGTGAGATATATCGGACAAATTGGATAATGTATGGAGGAGTTATGAGTACTTCCTGTTTCACCAATAGGTGGCGCTATAAGTATGACGCAATACTGACACATAGATGTGTTCAGGACAGAACCGTCATGAAGCGTGAGATATATCGGACAAATTGGATAATGTATGGAGGAGTTATGAGGACTTCCTGTTTCACCAATAGGTGGCGCTATAAGTATGACGCAATACTGACACATAGATGTGTTCAGGACAGAACCGTCATGAAGCGTGAGATATATCGGACAAATTGGATAATGTATGGAGGAGTTATGAGGACTTCCTGTTTCACCAATAGGTGGCGCTATAAGTATGACGCAATACTGACACATAGATGTGTTCAGGACAGAACCGTCATGAAGCGTGAGATATATCGGACAAATTGGATAATGTATGGAGGAGTTATGAGGACTTCGTGTTTTATGGCGAAATGTCAAACTTTGGCAGGGCGCCACGGCAAGGGTGTTTGGTGAAAACTCAATTTTTTTGATAACTTTTGATCACAAAGGTCTTAAGATGAAGCTGACCCGATATGAAGTTGATCGGATGAAATCTGTAGGAGGAGTTCGTCGAAGTACGAGGCATGGAAATGGTCAAAACAAGGACAAAATGGCACATTAAGAGCAAAATGGCGGACTTCCTGTTGCATGTTGGGTATAGCTCCAAGAGACATTTAAGTGTGGCTCGATGAAATACATATGCCCACCGAATTTCGTTCGCCTACATCAAACTGAAAGGTGGGGCTCGCCATTTTAAACTTTCCAGGGGGCGCTCTTGAGCCGTTTTGCCACGCCCATTTCCGTCACCCATGAATTATCAAATTTTTCACCGGGACTGACGTATCTGCAAAGTTTCATCCGTTTTCATCGATGTTCAGGCCGCCTAAAAGGCATTTGTTTGGAGTAAAGGAGAAGAAGAAGGAGAAGAAGGAGAAGAATAATAATCCTTCGAGTTTCAATAGGGCCTCGCACCGCCAGTGCTCGGGCCCTAACTAGTGCTGCGAGCAGCAGTGAGCGGGCCCTCGCACCCCACGCGGGTCGGGGTGTGGCGCCGTTAAAGGGTGTGCTATTTCGGTGTCCAGTACTGACAGAAACTTCCTGTCACCAGTAGGTGGCGCTCTAGGCGTGACTCAATACCGAAGCATAGATGTGTTCAGGACGGTACCTTGATGAAGCGTGAGAAATGTTGAGTAAATCGGATAACGTATGTAGGAGTTATGAGGACTTCCTGTTTCACCAGAAGGTGGCGCTGTAAGTGTGACTCAATACCGACACATAGATGGGTTCAGAAGGCCACCTTCATGAAGCGTCAGCAATTTGGTGCAAATCGGATGATGTATGCAGGAGTTATGAGGACTTCCTGTTTCACCAATAGGTGGCGCTATTCGTATGACGCAATACTGACACATAGATGTGTTCAGGACAGAACCGTCATGAAGCGTGAGATATATCGGACAAATTGGATAATGTATGGAGGAGTTATGAGGACTTCCTGTTTCACCAATAGGTGGCGCTATAAGTATGACGCAATACTGACACATAGATGTGTTCAGGACAGAACCGTCATGAAGCGTGAGATATATCGGACAAATCGGATAATGTATGGAGGAGTTATGAGGACTTCCTGTTTTACCAATAGGTGGCGCTATAAGTATGACGCAATACTGACACATAGATGTGTTCAGGACAGAACCTTCATGAAGCGTGAGATATATCGGACGAATTGGATAATGTATGGAGGAGTTATGAGGACTTCCTGTTTCACCAATAGGTGGCGCTATAAGTATGATGCAATACTGACACATAGATGTGTTCAGGACAGAACCGTCATGAAGCGTGAGATATATCGGACAAATTGGATAATGTATGGAGGAGTTATGAGGACTTCGTGTTTTATGGCGAAATGTCAAACTTTGGCGGGGCGCCACGGCAAGGGTGTTTGGTGAAAACTCAATTTTTTTGATAACTTTTGATCACAAAGGTCTTAAGATGAAGCTGACCCGATATGAAGTTGATCGGATGAAATCTGTAGGAGGAGTTCGTCAAAGTACGAGGCATGGAAATGGTCAAAACAAGGACAAAATGGCACATTAAGAGCAAAATGGCGGACTTCCTGTTGCATGTTGGGTATAGCTCCAAGAGACATTTAAGTGTGGCTCGATGAAATACATATGCCCACCGAATTTCGTTCGCCTACATCCAACTGAAAGGTGGGGCTCGCCATTTTAAACTTTCCAGGGGGCGCTCTTGAGCCGTTTTGCCACGCCCATTTCCGTCACCAATGAAATATCCGATTTTCACCAGGACTGATGTATCTGCAAAGTTTCATCCGTTTTCATCGATGTTTAGGCCGCCAAAAAGGCATTTGTTTGGGGAGAAGAAGAAGGTAGAATAATAATAATAATCCTTCGAAATTCAATAGGGCCTCGCACCGCCAGTGCTCGGGCCCTAACTAGGGCTGCGAGCAGCAGTGAGCGGGCCCTCGCACCCCACGCGTGTCGGGGTGTGGTGCCGTTAAAGGGTGTGCTATTTCGGTGTGCAGTACTGAGAGAAACTTCCTGTCACCAGTAGGTGGCGCTCTAGGCGTGACTCAATACCGAAGCATAGATGTGTTCAGGACGGTACCTTGATGAAGCGTGAGAAATGTAGAGTAAATCGGATAACGTATGTAGGAGTTATGAGGACTTCCTGTTTCACCAGAAGGTGGCGCTGTAAGTGTGACTCAATACCGACACATAGATGGGTTCAGAAGGCCACCTTCATGAAGCGTCAGCAATTTGGTGCAAATCGGATGATGTATGCAGGAGTTATGAGGACTTCCTGTTTTACCAATAGGTGGCGCTATAAGTATGACGCAATACTGACACATAGATGTGTTCAGGACAGAACCGTCATGAAGCGTGAGATATATCGGACAAATCCGATAATGTATGGAGGAGTTATGGGGACTTCCTGTTTCACCAATAGGTGGCGCTATAAGTATGACGCAATACTGACACATAGATGTGTTCAGGACAGAACCCTCATGAAGCGTGAGATATATTGGACAAATTGGATAATGTATGGAGGAGTTATGAGGACTTCCTGTTTCACCAATAGGTGGCGCTATAAGTATGACGCAATATTGACACATAGATGTGTTCAGGACAGAACCGTCATGAAGCCTGAGATATATCGGACAAATTGGATAATGTATGGAGGATTTATGAGGACTTCCTGTTTCACCAATAGGTGGCGCTATAAGTATGACGCAATACTGACACATAGATGTGTTCAGGACAGGACCGTCATGAAGCGTGAGATATATCGGACAAATTGGATAATGTATGGATGAGTTATGAGGACTTCGTGTTTTATGGCGAAATGTCAAACTTTAGCGGGGCGCCACGGCAAGGGTGTGTGGTGAAAACTCAATTTTTTTGATAACTTTTGATCACAAAGGTCTTAAGATGAAGCCGACCCGATATGAAGTTGATCGGATGAAATCTCTAGGAGGAGTTCGTCGAAGTACGAGGCATGGAAATGGTCAAAACAAGGACAAAATGGCACATTAAAAGCAAAATGGCGGACTTCCTGTTGCATGTTGGGTATAGCTCCAAGAGACATTTAAGTGTGGCTCGATGAAATACATATGCCCACCGAATTTCGTTCGCCTACATCAAACTGAAAGGTGGGGCTCGCCATTTTAAACTTTCCAGGGGGCGCTTTTGAGCCGTTTTGCCACACCCATTTCCGTCACCCATGAATTATCAAATTTTTCACCGGGACTGACGTATCTGCAAAGTTTCATCCGTTTTCATCGATGTTCAGGCCGCCTAAAAGGCATTTGTTTGGAGTAAAGAAGGAGAAGAAGGAGAAGTATAATAATAATAATAACTAGGGCTGCGAGCAGCATTGAGCGGGCCCTCGCACCCCACGCGTGTCGGGGTGCGGCGCCGTTAAAGGCTGTGCTATTTCGGTGTCCAGTACTGAGAGAAACTTCCTGTCACCAGTAGGTGGCGCTCTAAGCGTGAGTCAATACCGATGCATATATGTGTTCAGGACAGTACCTTAATGAAGCATGAGAAATGTTGAGTAAATCCGATAATGTATGTAGGAGTTATGATGACTTCCTGCTTGACCTGTAGGCGGCGCTTAAAGTATGACTCAATACTGACCTACAGATGTGTTCAGGACGTGACCTTCATCAACCCAGAGCAATTTGGCGTAAATCGGATAACGTATGTAGGAGTTATGAGTACTTCCTGTTTCACCAGTAGGTGGCGCTGTAAGTGTGACTCAATACCGAAGCATAGATGTGTTCAGGACAGAACCTTCATGAAGCGTGAGATATATCGGACAAATTGAATAATGTATGGAGGAGTTATGAGGACTTCGTGTTTCACCAATAGGTGGCGCTGTAGGTATGACGCAATACCGATGCATAGATGTGTTAAGAAGGTGACCTTTATGAAGCGTCAGCAATTTGGTGCAAGTCGGATGATGTATGCAGGAGTTATGAGGACTTCCAGTTTCACCAATAGGTGGCGCTATAAGTATGACGCAATACTGACACATAGATGTGTTCAGGACAGAACCGTCATGAAGCGTGAGCTATATCGGACAAATTGGATAATGTATGGAGGAGTTATGAGTACTTCCTGTTTCACCAATAGGTGGCGCTATAAGTATGACGCAATACTGACACATAGATGTGTTCAGGACAGAACCGTCATGAAGCGTGAGATATATCGGACAAATTGGATAATGTATGGAGGAGTTATGAGGACTTCCTGTTTCACCAATAGGTGGCGCTATAAGTATGACGCAATACTGACACATAGATGTGTTCAGGACAGAACCGTCATGAAGCGTGAGATATATCGGACAAATTGGATAATGTATGGAGGAGTTATGAGGACTTCGTGTTTTATGGCGAAATGTCAAACTTTGGCAGGGCGCCACGGCAAGGGTGTTTGGTGAAAACTCAATTTTTTTGATAACTTTTGATCACAAAGGTCTTAAGATGAAGCTGACCCGATATGAAGTTGATCGGATGAAATCTGTAGGAGGAGTTCGTCGAAGTACGAGGCATGGAAATGGTCAAAACAAGGACAAAATGGCACATTAAGAGCAAAATGGCGGACTTCCTGTTGCATGTTGGGTATAGCTCCAAGAGACATTTAAGTGTGGCTCGATGAAATACATATGCCCACCGAATTTCGTTAGCCTACATCAAACTGAAAGGTGGGGCTCGCCATTTTAAACTTTCCAGGGGGCGCTCTTGAGCCGTTTTGCCACGCCCATTTCCGTCACCCATGAATTATCAAATTTTTCACCGGGACTGACGTATCTGCAAAGTTTCATCCGTTTTCATCGATGTTCAGGCCGCCTAAAAGGCATTTGTTTGGAGTAAAGGAGAAGAAGAAGGAGAAGAAGAATAATAATAATCCTTCGAGTTTCAATAGGGCCTCGCACCGCCAGTGCTCGGGCCCTAATAATCCTTCGAAATTCAATAGGGCCTCGCACCGCCAGTGCTCGGGCCCTAATAATCCTTCGAGTTTCAATAGGGCCTCGCACCGCCAGTGCTCGGGCCCTAACTAGGGCTGCGAGCAGCAGTGAGCGGGCCCTCGCACCCCACGCGTGTCGGGGTGTGGCGCCGTTAAAGGGTGTGCTATTTCGGTGTGCAGTACTGAGAGAAACTTTCTGTCACCAGTAGGTGGCGCTCTAAGCGTGACTCAATACCGAAGCATAGATGTGTTCAGGACGGTACCTTGATGAAGCGTGAGAAATGTTGAGTAAATCGGATAACGTATGTAGGACTTATGAGGACTTCCTGTTTCACCAGTAGGTGGCGCTGTAGGTATGATGCAATACTGACTTACAGAAGTGTTCAAGATGCGACCTTCATCAAGCATGAGCAATTTGGAGTAAATCGGATAACATATGTAGGAGTTATGAGTACTTCCTGTTTCACCAGTAGGTGGCGCTGTAAGTGTGACTCAATACCGACGCATAGATGTGTTCAGAAGGTGACCTTCACAAAGCGTCAGCAATTTGGTGCAAATCGGATGATGTATGCAGGAGTTATGAGGACTTCCTGTTTCAGCAATAGGTGGTGCTATAAGTATGACGCAATACTGACACATAGATGTGTTCAGGACAGAACCGTCATGAAGCGTGAGATATATCGGACAAATCGGATAATGTATGGAGGAGTTATGAGGACTTCCTGTTTCACCAATAGGTGGCGCAATAAGTATGACGCAATACTGACACATAGATGTGTTCAGGACAGAACCGTCATGAAGCGTGAGATATATCGGACGAATTGGATAATGTATGTAGGAGTTATGAGGACTTCCTGTTTCACCAATAGGTGGCGCTATAAGTATGACGCAAAACTGACACATAGATGTGTTCAGGACAGAACCTTCATGAAGCGTGAGATATATCGGACGAATTGGATAATGTATGGAGGAGTTATGAGGACTTCCTGTTTCACCAATAGGTGGCGCTATAAGTATGACGCAATACTGAAACATAGATGTGTTCAGGACAGAACCGTCATGAAGCGTGAGATATATCGGACAAATTGGATAATGTATGGAGGAGTTATGAGGACTTCCTGTTTCACCAATAGGTGGCGCTATAAGTATGACGCAATACTGACACATAGATGTGTTCAGGACAGAACCGTCATGAAGCGTGAGATATATCGGACAAATTGGATAATGTATGGAGGAGTTATGAGGACTTCCTGTTTCACCAATAGGTGGCGCTATAAGTATGACGCAATACTGACACATAGATGTGTTCAGGACAGAACCGTCATGAAGCGTGAGATATATCGGACAAATTGGATAATGTATGGAGGAGTTATGAGGACTTCGTGTTTTATGGCGAAATGTCAAACTTTGGCAGGGCGCCACGGCAAGGGTGTTTGGTGAAAACTCAATTTTTTTGATAACTTTTGATCACAAAGGTCTTAAGATGAAGCTGACCCGATATGAAGTTGATCGGATGAAATCTGTAGGAGGAGTTCGTCGAAGTACGAGGCATGGAAATGGTCAAAACAAGGACAAAATGGCACATTAAGAGCAAAATGGCGGACTTCCTGTTGCATGTTGGGTATAGCTCCAAGAGACATTTAAGTGTGGCTCGATGAAATACATATGCCCACCGAATTTCGTTAGCCTACATTAAACTGAAAGGTGGGGTTCGCCATTTTAAACTTTCCAGGGGGCGCTCTTGAGCCGTTTTGCCACGCCCATTTCCGTCACCCATGAATTATCAAATTTTTCACCGGGACTGACGCATCTGCAAAGTTTCATCCGTTTTCATCGATGTTCAGGCCGCCTAAAAGGCATTTGTTTGGAGTAAAGAAGAATAATAATAATAACTAGGGCTGCGAGCAGCAGTGAGCGGGCCCTCGCACCCCACGCGTGTCGGGGTGTGGCGCCGTTAAAGGGTGTGCTATTTCGGTGTGCAGTACTGAGAGAAACTTCCTGTCACTAGTAGGTGGCGCTCTAAGCGTGACTCAATACCGAAGCATAGATGTGTTCAGGACGGTACCTTGATGAAGCGTGAGACATGTTGAGTAAATGGAATAACGTATGTAGGAGTTATGAGGACTTCCTGCTTGACCTGTAGGCGGCGCTGTAAGTGTGACTCAATACCGATGCAAAGATGTGTTCAGAAGGTGACCTTCACGAATCGTCAGCAATTTGGTGCAAATCGGATGATGTATGCAGGAGTTATGAGGACTTCCTGTTTCACCAATAGGTGGCGCTATAAGTATGACACAATACGGACACATAGATCTGTTCAGGACCGAACCGTCATGAAGCGTGAGATATATCGGAAAAATTGGATAATGTATGTAGTAGTTATGAGGACTTCCTGTTTCACCAATAGGTGGCGCTATAAGTATGATGCAATACTGACACATAGATGTGTTCAGGACAGAACTGTCATGAAGCGTGAGATATATCGGACAAATTGGATAATGTATGTAGTAGTTATGAGGACGTCCTGTTTCACCAATAGGTGGCGCTATAAGTATGATGCAATACTGACACAAAGATGTGTTCAGGACAGAACCGTCATGAAGCGTGAGATATATCGGACAAATTGGATAATGTATGGAGGAGTTATGAGGACTTCCTGTTTCACCAATAGGTGGCGCTATAAGTATGACGCACTACTGACACATAGATGTGTTCAGGACAGACCCGTCATGAAGCATGAGATATATCGGACAAATCCGATAATGTATGGAGGAGTTATGGGGACTTCCTGTTTCACCAATAGGTGGCGCTATAAGTATGATGCAATACTGACACATAGATGTGTTCAGGACAGAACCGTCATGAAGCGTGAGATATATCGGACAAATCCGATAATGTATGGAGGAGTTATGGGGACTTCCTGTTTCACCAATAGGTGGCGCTATAAGTATGATGCAATACTGACACATAGATGTGTTCAGGACAGAACTGTCATGAAGCGTGAGATATATCGGACAAATTGGATAATGTATGTAGTAGTTATGAGGACTTCCTGTTTCACCAATAGGTGGCGCTATAAGTATGACGCAATACTGACACATAGATGTGTTCAGGACAGAACCGTCATGAAGCGTGAGATAAATCGGACAAATCGGATAATGTATGGAGGAGTTATGAGGACTTCCTGTTTCACCAATAGGTGGCGCTATAAGTATGACGCAATACTGACACATAGATGTGTTCAGGACAGAACCGTCATGAAGCGTGAGATATATCGGACAAATCCGATAATGTATGGAGGAGTTATGGGGACTTCCTGTTTCACCAATAGGTGGCGCTATACGTATGACGCAATACTGACACATAGATGTGTTCAGGACAGAACCGTCATGAAGCGTGAGCTATATCGGACAAATTGGATAATGTATGGAGGAGTTATGAGGACTTCCTGTTTCACCAATAGGTGGCGCTATAAGTATTACGCAATACTGACACATAGATGTGTTCAGGACAGAACCGTCATGAAGCGTGAGATATATCGGACAAATCGGATAATGTATGGAGAAGTTATGAGGACATCGTGTTTTATGGCGAAATGTCAAACTTTGGCGGGGCGCCACGGCAAGGGTGTTTGGTGAAAACTCAATTTTCTTGATAACTTTTGATCACAAAGGGCTTAAGATGAAGCTGACCGAGTATGAAGTTGATCGGATGAAATCTGTAGGAGGAGTTCGTTGAAATACGAGGCATGGAAATGGTCAAAAAAAGGACAAAATGGCACATTAAAAGCAAAATGGCGGCCTTCCTGTTGCATGTTGGGTACAGCTCTAAGAGACATTTTAGTGTGGCTCGATGAAATACATATGCCCTCCGAATTTCGTTCGCCTACATCAAACTGAAAGGTGGGGCTCGCCATTTTAAACTTTCCAGGGGGCGCTCTTGAGCCGTTTTGCCACGCCCATTTCCGTCACCCATGAATTATCAAATTTTTCACCGGGACTGACGTATCTGCAAAGTTTCATCCGTTTTCATCGATGTTCAGGCCGCCTAAAAGGCATTTGTTTGGAGTAAAGGAGAAGGAGAATAATAATCCTTCGAGTTTCAATAGGGCCTCGCACCGCCAGTGCTCGGGCCCTAACTAGTGCTGCGAGCAGCAGTGAGCGGGCCCTCGCACCCCACGCGGGTCGGGGTGTGGCGCCGTTCAAGGCTGTGCTATTTCGGTGTGCAGTACTGAGAGAAACTTCCTGTCACCAGTAGGTGGCGCTCTAGGCGTGACTCAATACCGAAGCATAGATGTGTTCAGGACGGTACCTTGATGAAGCGTGAGAAATGTTGAGTAAATCGGATAACGTATGTAGGAGTTATGAGGACTTCCTGTTTCACCAGTAGGTGGCGCTGTAAGTGTGACTCAATACCGACACATAGATGGGTTCAGAAGGCCACCTTTATGAAGCATCAGCAATTTGGTGCAAATCGGATGATGTATGCAGGACTTATGAGGACTTCCTGTTTCACCAATAGGTGGCGCTATACGTATGACGCAATACTGACACATAGATGTGTTCAGGACAGAACCGTCATGAAGCGTGAGCTATATCGGACAAATTGGATAATGTATGGAGGAGTTATGAGGACTTCCTGTTTCACCAATAGGTGGCGCTATAAGTATGACGCAATACTGACACATAGATGTGTTCAGGACAGAAACTTCATGAAGCGTGAGATATATCGGACAAATCGGATAATGTATGGAGGAGTTATGAGGACGTACTGTTTCACCAATAGGTGGCGCTATAAGTATGACGCAATACTGACACATAGATGTGTTCAGGACAGAACTGTCATGAAGCGTGAGACATATCGGACAAATCGGATAATGTATGGAGGAGTTATGAGGACGTACTGTTTCACCAATAGGTGGCGCTATAAGTATGACGCAATACTGACACATAGATGTGTTCAGGACAGAACTGTCATGAAGCGTGAGACATATCGGACAAATCGGATAATGTATGGAGGAGTTATGAGGACGTACTGTTTCACCAATAGGTGGCGCTATAAGTATGACGCAATACTGACACATAGATGTGTTCAGGACAGAACCGTCATGAAGCGTGAGCTATATCGGACAAATTGGATAATGTATGGAGGAGTTATGAGGACTTCCTTTTTCACCAATAGGTGGCGCTATAAGTATGACGCAATACTGACACATAGATGTGTTCATGACAGAACTGTCATGAAGCGTGAGACATATCGGACAAATCGGATAATGTATGGAGGAGTTATGAGGACTTCCTGTTTCACCAATAGGTGGCGCTATAAGTATGACGCAATACTGACACATAGATGTGTTCAGGACAGAACCGTCATGAAGCGTGAGATATATTGGACAAATTGGATAATGTATGGAGGAGTTATGAGGACTTCGTGTTTTATGGCGAAATGTCAAACTTTGGCGGGGCGCCACGGCAAGGGTGTTTGGTGAAAACTCAATTTTTTTGATAACTTTTGATCACAAAGGTCTTAAGATGAAGCTGACCCGATATGAAGTTGATCGGATGAAATCTGTAGGAGGAGTTCGTCGAAGTACGAGGCATGGAAATGGTCAAAACAAGGACAAAATGGCACATTAAGAGCAAAATGGCGGACTTCCTGTTGCATGTTGGGTATAGCTCCAAGAGACATTTAAGTGTGGCTCGATGAAATACATATGCCCACCGAATTTCGTTAGCCTACATCAAACTGAAAGGTGGGGCTCGCCATTTTAAACTTTCCAGGGGGCGCTCTTGAGCCGTTTTGCCACGCCCATTTCCGTCACCCATGAATTATCAAATTTTTCACCGGGACTGACGTATCTGCAAAGTTTCATCCGTTTTCATCGATGTTCAGGCCGCCTAAAAGGCATTTGTTTGGAGTAAAGGAGAAGGAGAAGAAGGAGAAGGAGAAGGAGAATAATAATCCTTCGAGTTTCAATAGGGCCTCGCACCGCCAGTGCTCGGGCCCTAACTAGTGCTGCGAGCAGCAGTGAGCGGGCCCTCGCACCATACGCGTGTCGGGGTGCTGCGCCGTTAAAGGCTGTGCTATTTCGGTGTGCAGTACTGAGAGAAACTTCCTGTCACCAGTAGGTGGCGCTCTAGGCGTGACTCAATACCGAAGCATAGATGTGTTCAGGACGGTACCTTGATGAAGCGTGAGAAATGTTGAGTAAATCGGATAACGTATGTAGGAGTTATGAGTACTTCCTGTTTCACCAGTAGGTGGCACCGTAAGTGTGACTCAATACCGACGCATAGATGTGTTCAGAAGGTGACCTTCACGAAGCGTCAGCAATTTGGTGCAAATCGGATGATGTATGCAGGAGTTATGAGGACTCCCTGTTTCACCAATATGTGGCGCTATAAGTATGACACAATACAGACACATAGATCTGTTCAGGACCGAACCGTCATGAAGCGTGAGATATATCGGACAAATTGGATAATGTATGGAGGAGTTATGAGGACTTCCTGTTTCACCAATAGGTGGCGCTATATGTATGACGCAATACTGACACATAGATGTGTTCAGGACAGAACCGTCATGAAGCGTGAGCTATATCGGACAAATTGGATAATGTATGGAGGAGTTATGAGGACTTCCTGTTTCACCAATAGGTGGCGCTATAAGTATGACGCAATACTGAAACATAGATGTGTTCAGGACAGAACCGTCATGAAGCGTGAGATATATCGGACAAATTGGATAATGTATGGAGGAGTTATGAGGACTTCCTGTTTCACCAATAGGTGGCGCTATAAGTATGACGCAATTCTGACACATAGATGTGTTCAGGACAGAACCGTCATGAAGCGTGAGATATATCGGACAAATTGGATAATGTATGGAGGAGTTATGAGGACTTCCTGTTTCACCAATAGGTGGCGCTATAAGTATGATGCAATACTGACAGATAGATGTGTTCAGGACAGACCCGACATGAAGCGTGAGATATATCGGACAAATTGGATAATGTATGGAGGAGTTATGAGGACTTCGTGTTTTATGGCGAAATGTCAAACTTTGGCGGGGCGCCACGGCAAGGGTGTTTGGTGAAAACTCAATTTTTTTGATAACTTTTGATCACAAAGGTCTTAAGATGATGCTGACCCGATATGAACTTGATCGGATTAAATCTGTAGGAGGAGTTCGTCGAAGTACGAGGCATGGAAATGGTCAAAACAAGGACAAAATGGCACATTAAGAGCAAAATGGCGGACTTCCTGTTGCATGTTGGATATAGCTCCAAGAGACATTTAAGTGTGGCTCGATGAAATACATATGCCCACCGAATTTCGTTCGCCTACATCAAACTGAAAGGTGGGGCTCGCCATTTTAAACTTTCCAGGGGGCGCTCTTGAGCCGTTTTGCCACGCCCATTTCCGTCACCAATGAAATATCCGATTTTCACCGGGACTGATGTATCTGCAAAGTTTCATCCGTTTTCATCGATGTTTAGGCCGCCAAAAAGGCATTTGTTTGGGGAGAAGAAGAATAAGGAGAATAAGGAGAATAAGGAGAATAATAATCCTTCGAAATACAATAGGGCCTCGCACCGCCAGTGCTCGGGCCCTAACTAGTGCTGCGAGCAGCAGTGAGCGGGCCCTCGCACCCCACGCGGGTCGGGGTGTGGCGCCGTTAAAGGGTGTGCTATTTCGGTGTCCAGTACTGACAGAAACTTCCTGTCACCAGTAGGTGGCGCTCTAAGCGTGACTCAATACCGACGCATAGATGTGTTCAGGACAGTACCTTGATGAAGTGTGAGAAATGTTGTGTAAATCGGACAAAGTATGTAGGAGTTATGAGGACTTCCTGTAAGCAGTAGGTGGCGCTGTAAGTATGACGCAATACTGACCTACAGATGTGTTCAGGATGCGACCTTCATCAAGCATGAGCAATTTGGAGTAAATCGGATAATGTATGTAGGAGTTATGAGTACTTCCTGTTTCACCAGTAGGTGGCGCTGTAAGTGTTACTCAATACCGACTCATAGATGTGTTCAGAAGGTGACCTTCATGAAGCGTCAGCAATTTGGTGCAAATCGGATGATGTATGCAGGAGTTATGAGGACTTCCTGTTTCACCAATAGGTGGCGCTATAAGTATGACGCAATACTGACACATAGATGTGTTCAGGACAGAACCGTCATGAAGCGTGATAAATCGGACAAATCGGATAATGTATGGAGGAGTTATGAGGACTTCCTGTTTCACCAATAGGTGGCGCTATAAGTATGATGCAATACTGACACATAGATGTGTTCAGGACAGAACCGTCATGTAGCGTGAGATATATCGGACAAATCCGATAATGTATGGAGGAGTTATGGGGACTTCCTGTTTCACCAATAGGTGGCGCTATACGTATGACGCAATACTGACACATAGATGTGTTCAGGACAGAACCGTCATGAAGCGTGAGCTATATCGGACAAATTGGATAATGTATGGAGGAGTTATGAGGACTTCCTGTTTCACCAATAGGTGGCGCTATAAGTATGACGCAATACTGACACATAGATGTGTTCAGGACAGAACCGTCATGAAGCGTGAGATATATCGGACAAATTGGATAATGTATGGAGGAGTTATGAGGACTTCCTGTTTCACCAATAGGTGGCGCTATAAGTATGACGCAATACTGACACATAGATGTGTTCAGGACAGGACCGTCATGAAGCGTGAGATATATTGGACAAATTGGATAATGTATGGAGGAGTTATGAGGACTTCGTGTTTTATGGCGAAATGTCAAACTTTGGCAGGGCGCCACGGCAAGGGTGTTTGGTGAAAACTCAATTTTTTTGATAACTTTTGATCACAAAGGTCTTAAGATGAAGCTGACCCGATATGAAGTTGATCGGATGAAATCTGTAGGAGGAGTTCGTCGAAGTACGAGGCATGGAAATGGTCAAAACAAGGACAAAATGGCACATTAAGAGCAAAATGGCGGACTTCCTGTTGCATGTTGGGTATAGCTCCAAGAGACATTTAAGTGTGGCTCGATGAAATACATATGCCCACCGAATTTCGTTAGCCTACATTAAACTGAAAGGTGGGGTTCGCCATTTTAAACTTTCCAGGGGGCGCTCTTGAGCCGTTTTGCCACGCCCATTTCCGTCACCCATGAATTATCAAATTTTTCACCGGGACTGACGCATCTGCAAAGTTTCATCCGTTTTCATCGATGTTCAGGCCGCCTAAAAGGCATTTGTTTGGAGTAAAGAAGAATAATAATAATAACTAGTGCTGCGAGCAGCAGTGAGCGGGCCCTCGCACCCCACGCGGGTCGGGGTGTGGCGCCGTTCAAGGCTGTGCTATTTCGGTGTGCAGTACTGAGAGAAACTTCCTGTCACCAGTAGGTGGCGCTCTAGGCGTGACTCAATACCGAAGCATAGATGTGTTCAGGACGGTACCTTGATGAAGCGTGAGAAATGTTGAGTAAATCGGATAACGTATGTAGGAGTTATGAGGACTTCCTGTTTCACCAGTAGGTGGCGCTGTAAGTGTGACTCAATACCGACACATAGATGGGTTCAGAAGGCCACCTTTATGAAGCATCAGCAATTTGGTGCAAATCGGATGATGTATGCAGGACTTATGAGGACTTCCTGTTTCACCAATAGGTGGCGCTATACGTATGACGCAATACTGACACATAGATGTGTTCAGGACAGAACCGTCATGAAGCGTGAGCTATATCGGACAAATTGGATAATGTATGGAGGAGTTATGAGGACTTCCTGTTTCACCAATAGGTGGCGCTATAAGTATGACGCAATACTGACACATAGATGTGTTCAGGACAGAAACTTCATGAAGCGTGAGATATATCGGACAAATCGGATAATGTATGGAGGAGTTATGAGGACGTACTGTTTCACCAATAGGTGGCGCTATAAGTATGACGCAATACTGACACATAGATGTGTTCAGGACAGAACTGTCATGAAGCGTGAGACATATCGGACAAATCGGATAATGTATGGAGGAGTTATGAGGACGTTCTGTTTCACCAATAGGTGGCGCTATAAGTATGACGCAATACTGACACATAGATGTGTTCAGGACAGAACTGTCATGAAGCGTGAGACATATCGGACAAATCGGATAATGTATGGAGGAGTTATGAGGACGTACTGTTTCACCAATAGGTGGCGCTATAAGTATGACGCAATACTGACACATAGATGTGTTCAGGACAGAACCGTCATGAAGCGTGAGCTATATCGGACAAATTGGATAATGTATGGAGGAGTTATGAGGACTTCCTTTTTCACCAATAGGTGGCGCTATAAGTATGACGCAATACTGACACATAGATGTGTTCATGACAGAACTGTCATGAAGCGTGAGACATATCGGACAAATCGGATAATGTATGGAGGAGTTATGAGGACTTCCTGTTTCACCAATAGGTGGCGCTATAAGTATGACGCAATACTGACACATAGATGTGTTCAGGACAGAACCGTCATGAAGCGTGAGATATATTGGACAAATTGGATAATGTATGGAGGAGTTATGAGGACTTCGTGTTTTATGGCGAAATGTCAAACTTTGGCGGGGCGCCACGGCAAGGGTGTTTGGTGAAAACTCAATTTTTTTGATAACTTTTGATCACAAAGGTCTTAAGATGAAGCTGACCCGATATGAAGTTGATCGGATGAAATCTGTAGGAGGAGTTCGTCGAAGTACGAGGCATGGAAATGGTCAAAACAAGGACAAAATGGCACATTAAGAGCAAAATGGCGGACTTCCTGTTGCATGTTGGGTATAGCTCCAAGAGACATTTAAGTGTGGCTCGATGAAATACATATGCCCACCGAATTTCGTTAGCCTACATCAAACTGAAAGGTGGGGCTCGCCATTTTAAACTTTCCAGGGGGCGCTCTTGAGCCGTTTTGCCACGCCCATTTCCGTCACCCATGAATTATCAAATTTTTCACCGGGACTGACGTATCTGCAAAGTTTCATCCGTTTTCATCGATGTTCAGGCCGCCTAAAAGGCATTTGTTTGGAGTAAAGGAGAAGGAGAAGAAGGAGAAGGAGAAGGAGAATAATAATCCTTCGAGTTTCAATAGGGCCTCGCACCGCCAGTGCTCGGGCCCTAACTAGTGCTGCGAGCAGCAGTGAGCGGGCCCTCGCACCATACGCGTGTCGGGGTGCTGCGCCGTTAAAGGCTGTGCTATTTCGGTGTGCAGTACTGAGAGAAACTTCCTGTCACCAGTAGGTGGCGCTCTAGGCGTGACTCAATACCGAAGCATAGATGTGTTCAGGACGGTACCTTGATGAAGCGTGAGAAATGTTGAGTAAATCGGATAACGTATGTAGGAGTTATGAGTACTTCCTGTTTCACCAGTAGGTGGCACCGTAAGTGTGACTCAATACCGACGCATAGATGTGTTCAGAAGGTGACCTTCACGAAGCGTCAGCAATTTGGTGCAAATCGGATGATGTATGCAGGAGTTATGAGGACTCCCTGTTTCACCAATATGTGGCGCTATAAGTATGACACAATACAGACACATAGATCTGTTCAGGACCGAACCGTCATGAAGCGTGAGATATATCGGACAAATTGGATAATGTATGGAGGAGTTATGAGGACTTCCTGTTTCACCAATAGGTGGCGCTATATGTATGACGCAATACTGACACATAGATGTGTTCAGGACAGAACCGTCATGAAGCGTGAGCTATATCGGACAAATTGGATAATGTATGGAGGAGTTATGAGGACTTCCTGTTTCACCAATAGGTGGCGCTATAAGTATGACGCAATACTGAAACATAGATGTGTTCAGGACAGAACCGTCATGAAGCGTGAGATATATCGGACAAATTGGATAATGTATGGAGGAGTTATGAGGACTTCCTGTTTCACCAATAGGTGGCGCTATAAGTATGACGCAATTCTGACACATAGATGTGTTCAGGACAGAACCGTCATGAAGCGTGAGATATATCGGACAAATTGGATAATGTATGGAGGAGTTATGAGGACTTCCTGTTTCACCAATAGGTGGCGCTATAAGTATGATGCAATACTGACAGATAGATGTGTTCAGGACAGACCCGACATGAAGCGTGAGATATATCGGACAAATTGGATAATGTATGGAGGAGTTATGAGGACTTCGTGTTTTATGGCGAAATGTCAAACTTTGGCGGGGCGCCACGGCAAGGGTGTTTGGTGAAAACTCAATTTTTTTGATAACTTTTGATCACAAAGGTCTTAAGATGATGCTGACCCGATATGAACTTGATCGGATTAAATCTGTAGGAGGAGTTCGTCGAAGTACGAGGCATGGAAATGGTCAAAACAAGGACAAAATGGCACATTAAGAGCAAAATGGCGGACTTCCTGTTGCATGTTGGATATAGCTCCAAGAGACATTTAAGTGTGGCTCGATGAAATACATATGCCCACCGAATTTCGTTCGCCTACATCAAACTGAAAGGTGGGGCTCGCCATTTTAAACTTTCCAGGGGGCGCTCTTGAGCCGTTTTGCCACGCCCATTTCCGTCACCAATGAAATATCCGATTTTCACCGGGACTGATGTATCTGCAAAGTTTCATCCGTTTTCATCGATGTTTAGGCCGCCAAAAAGGCATTTGTTTGGGGAGAAGAAGAATAAGGAGAATAAGGAGAATAAGGAGAATAATAATCCTTCGAAATACAATAGGGCCTCGCACCGCCAGTGCTCGGGCCCTAACTAGTGCTGCGAGCAGCAGTGAGCGGGCCCTCGCACCCCACGCGGGTCGGGGTGTGGCGCCGTTAAAGGGTGTGCTATTTCGGTGTCCAGTACTGACAGAAACTTCCTGTCACCAGTAGGTGGCGCTCTAAGCGTGACTCAATACCGACGCATAGATGTGTTCAGGACAGTACCTTGATGAAGTGTGAGAAATGTTGTGTAAATCGGACAAAGTATGTAGGAGTTATGAGGACTTCCTGTAAGCAGTAGGTGGCGCTGTAAGTATGACGCAATACTGACCTACAGATGTGTTCAGGATGCGACCTTCATCAAGCATGAGCAATTTGGAGTAAATCGGATAATGTATGTAGGAGTTATGAGTACTTCCTGTTTCACCAGTAGGTGGCGCTGTAAGTGTTACTCAATACCGACTCATAGATGTGTTCAGAAGGTGACCTTCATGAAGCGTCAGCAATTTGGTGCAAATCGGATGATGTATGCAGGAGTTATGAGGACTTCCTGTTTCACCAATAGGTGGCGCTATAAGTATGACGCAATACTGACACATAGATGTGTTCAGGACAGAACCGTCATGAAGCGTGATAAATCGGACAAATCGGATAATGTATGGAGGAGTTATGAGGACTTCCTGTTTCACCAATAGGTGGCGCTATAAGTATGATGCAATACTGACACATAGATGTGTTCAGGACAGAACCGTCATGTAGCGTGAGATATATCGGACAAATCCGATAATGTATGGAGGAGTTATGGGGACTTCCTGTTTCACCAATAGGTGGCGCTATACGTATGACGCAATACTGACACATAGATGTGTTCAGGACAGAACCGTCATGAAGCGTGAGCTATATCGGACAAATTGGATAATGTATGGAGGAGTTATGAGGACTTCCTGTTTCACCAATAGGTGGCGCTATAAGTATGACGCAATACTGACACATAGATGTGTTCAGGACAGAACCGTCATGAAGCGTGAGATATATCGGACAAATTGGATAATGTATGGAGGAGTTATGAGGACTTCCTGTTTCACCAATAGGTGGCGCTATAAGTATGACGCAATACTGACACATAGATGTGTTCAGGACAGGACCGTCATGAAGCGTGATATATATTGGACAAATTGGATAATGTATGGAGGAGTTATGAGGACTTCGTGTTTTATGGCGAAATGTCAAACTTTGGCAGGGCGCCACGGCAAGGGTGTTTGGTGAAAACTCAATTTTTTTGATAACTTTTGATCACAAAGGTCTTAAGATGAAGCTGACCCGATATGAAGTTGATCGGATGAAATCTGTAGGAGGAGTTCGTCGAAGTACGAGGCATGGAAATGGTCAAAACAAGGACAAAATGGCACATTAAGAGCAAAATGGCGGACTTCCTGTTGCATGTTGGGTATAGCTCCAAGAGACATTTAAGTGTGGCTCGATGAAATACATATGCCCACCGAATTTCGTTAGCCTACATTAAACTGAAAGGTGGGGTTCGCCATTTTAAACTTTCCAGGGGGCGCTCTTGAGCCGTTTTGCCACGCCCATTTCCGTCACCCATGAATTATCAAATTTTTCACCGGGACTGACGCATCTGCAAAGTTTCATCCGTTTTCATCGATGTTCAGGCCGCCTAAAAGGCATTTGTTTGGAGTAAAGAAGAATAATAATAATAACTAGTGCTGCGAGCAGCAGTGAGCGGGCCCTCGCACCCCACGCGGGTCGGGGTGTGGCGCCGTTCAAGGCTGTGCTATTTCGGTGTGCAGTACTGAGAGAAACTTCCTGTCACCAGTAGGTGGCGCTCTAGGCGTGACTCAATACCGAAGCATAGATGTGTTCAGGACGGTACCTTGATGAAGCGTGAGAAATGTTGAGTAAATCGGATAACGTATGTAGGAGTTATGAGGACTTCCTGTTTCACCAGTAGGTGGCGCTGTAAGTGTGACTCAATACCGACACATAGATGGGTTCAGAAGGCCACCTTTATGAAGCATCAGCAATTTGGTGCAAATCGGATGATGTATGCAGGACTTATGAGGACTTCCTGTTTCACCAATAGGTGGCGCTATACGTATGACGCAATACTGACACATAGATGTGTTCAGGACAGAACCGTCATGAAGCGTGAGCTATATCGGACAAATTGGATAATGTATGGAGGAGTTATGAGGACTTCCTGTTTCACCAATAGGTGGCGCTATAAGTATGACGCAATACTGACACATAGATGTGTTCAGGACAGAAACTTCATGAAGCGTGAGATATATCGGACAAATCGGATAATGTATGGAGGAGTTATGAGGACGTACTGTTTCACCAATAGGTGGCGCTATAAGTATGACGCAATACTGACACATAGATGTGTTCAGGACAGAACTGTCATGAAGCGTGAGACATATCGGACAAATCGGATAATGTATGGAGGAGTTATGAGGACGTACTGTTTCACCAATAGGTGGCGCTATAAGTATGACGCAATACTGACACATAGATGTGTTCAGGACAGAACTGTCATGAAGCGTGAGACATATCGGACAAATCGGATAATGTATGGAGGAGTTATGAGGACGTACTGTTTCACCAATAGGTGGCGCTATAAGTATGACGCAATACTGACACATAGATGTGTTCAGGACAGAACCGTCATGAAGCGTGAGCTATATCGGACAAATTGGATAATGTATGGAGGAGTTATGAGGACTTCCTTTTTCACCAATAGGTGGCGCTATAAGTATGACGCAATACTGACACATAGATGTGTTCATGACAGAACTGTCATGAAGCGTGAGACATATCGGACAAATCGGATAATGTATGGAGGAGTTATGAGGACTTCCTGTTTCACCAATAGGTGGCGCTATAAGTATGACGCAATACTGACACATAGATGTGTTCAGGACAGAACCGTCATGAAGCGTGAGATATATTGGACAAATTGGATAATGTATGGAGGAGTTATGAGGACTTCGTGTTTTATGGCGAAATGTCAAACTTTGGCGGGGCGCCACGGCAAGGGTGTTTGGTGAAAACTCAATTTTTTTGATAACTTTTGATCACAAAGGTCTTAAGATGAAGCTGACCCGATATGAAGTTGATCGGATGAAATCTGTAGGAGGAGTTCGTCGAAGTACGAGGCATGGAAATGGTCAAAACAAGGACAAAATGGCACATTAAGAGCAAAATGGCGGACTTCCTGTTGCATGTTGGGTATAGCTCCAAGAGACATTTAAGTGTGGCTCGATGAAATACATATGCCCACCGAATTTCGTTAGCCTACATCAAACTGAAAGGTGGGGCTCGCCATTTTAAACTTTCCAGGGGGCGCTCTTGAGCCGTTTTGCCACGCCCATTTCCGTCACCCATGAATTATCAAATTTTTCACCGGGACTGACGTATCTGCAAAGTTTCATCCGTTTTCATCGATGTTCAGGCCGCCTAAAAGGCATTTGTTTGGAGTAAAGGAGAAGGAGAAGAAGGAGAAGGAGAAGGAGAATAATAATCCTTCGAGTTTCAATAGGGCCTCGCACCGCCAGTGCTCGGGCCCTAACTAGTGCTGCGAGCAGCAGTGAGCGGGCCCTCGCACCATACGCGTGTCGGGGTGCTGCGCCGTTAAAGGCTGTGCTATTTCGGTGTGCAGTACTGAGAGAAACTTCCTGTCACCAGTAGGTGGCGCTCTAGGCGTGACTCAATACCGAAGCATAGATGTGTTCAGGACGGTACCTTGATGAAGCGTGAGAAATGTTGAGTAAATCGGATAACGTATGTAGGAGTTATGAGTACTTCCTGTTTCACCAGTAGGTGGCACCGTAAGTGTGACTCAATACCGACGCATAGATGTGTTCAGAAGGTGACCTTCACGAAGCGTCAGCAATTTGGTGCAAATCGGATGATGTATGCAGGAGTTATGAGGACTCCCTGTTTCACCAATATGTGGCGCTATAAGTATGACACAATACAGACACATAGATCTGTTCAGGACCGAACCGTCATGAAGCGTGAGATATATCGGACAAATTGGATAATGTATGGAGGAGTTATGAGGACTTCCTGTTTCACCAATAGGTGGCGCTATATGTATGACGCAATACTGACACATAGATGTGTTCAGGACAGAACCGTCATGAAGCGTGAGCTATATCGGACAAATTGGATAATGTATGGAGGAGTTATGAGGACTTCCTGTTTCACCAATAGGTGGCGCTATAAGTATGACGCAATACTGAAACATAGATGTGTTCAGGACAGAACCGTCATGAAGCGTGAGATATATCGGACAAATTGGATAATGTATGGAGGAGTTATGAGGACTTCCTGTTTCACCAATAGGTGGCGCTATAAGTATGACGCAATTCTGACACATAGATGTGTTCAGGACAGAACCGTCATGAAGCGTGAGATATATCGGACAAATTGGATAATGTATGGAGGAGTTATGAGGACTTCCTGTTTCACCAATAGGTGGCGCTATAAGTATGATGCAATACTGACAGATAGATGTGTTCAGGACAGACCCGACATGAAGCGTGAGATATATCGGACAAATTGGATAATGTATGGAGGAGTTATGAGGACTTCGTGTTTTATGGCGAAATGTCAAACTTTGGCGGGGCGCCACGGCAAGGGTGTTTGGTGAAAACTCAATTTTTTTGATAACTTTTGATCACAAAGGTCTTAAGATGATGCTGACCCGATATGAACTTGATCGGATTAAATCTGTAGGAGGAGTTCGTCGAAGTACGAGGCATGGAAATGGTCAAAACAAGGACAAAATGGCACATTAAGAGCAAAATGGCGGACTTCCTGTTGCATGTTGGATATAGCTCCAAGAGACATTTAAGTGTGGCTCGATGAAATACATATGCCCACCGAATTTCGTTCGCCTACATCAAACTGAAAGGTGGGGCTCGCCATTTTAAACTTTCCAGGGGGCGCTCTTGAGCCGTTTTGCCACGCCCATTTCCGTCACCAATGAAATATCCGATTTTCACCGGGACTGATGTATCTGCAAAGTTTCATCCGTTTTCATCGATGTTTAGGCCGCCAAAAAGGCATTTGTTTGGGGAGAAGAAGAATAAGGAGAATAAGGAGAATAAGGAGAATAATAATCCTTCGAAATACAATAGGGCCTCGCACCGCCAGTGCTCGGGCCCTAACTAGTGCTGCGAGCAGCAGTGAGCGGGCCCTCGCACCCCACGCGGGTCGGGGTGTGGCGCCGTTAAAGGGTGTGCTATTTCGGTGTCCAGTACTGACAGAAACTTCCTGTCACCAGTAGGTGGCGCTCTAAGCGTGACTCAATACCGACGCATAGATGTGTTCAGGACAGTACCTTGATGAAGTGTGAGAAATGTTGTGTAAATCGGACAAAGTATGTAGGAGTTATGAGGACTTCCTGTAAGCAGTAGGTGGCGCTGTAAGTATGACGCAATACTGACCTACAGATGTGTTCAGGATGCGACCTTCATCAAGCATGAGCAATTTGGAGTAAATCGGATAATGTATGTAGGAGTTATGAGTACTTCCTGTTTCACCAGTAGGTGGCGCTGTAAGTGTTACTCAATACCGACTCATAGATGTGTTCAGAAGGTGACCTTCATGAAGCGTCAGCAATTTGGTGCAAATCGGATGATGTATGCAGGAGTTATGAGGACTTCCTGTTTCACCAATAGGTGGCGCTATAAGTATGACGCAATACTGACACATAGATGTGTTCAGGACAGAACCGTCATGAAGCGTGATAAATCGGACAAATCGGATAATGTATGGAGGAGTTATGAGGACTTCCTGTTTCACCAATAGGTGGCGCTATAAGTATGATGCAATACTGACACATAGATGTGTTCAGGACAGAACCGTCATGTAGCGTGAGATATATCGGACAAATCCGATAATGTATGGAGGAGTTATGGGGACTTCCTGTTTCACCAATAGGTGGCGCTATACGTATGACGCAATACTGACACATAGATGTGTTCAGGACAGAACCGTCATGAAGCGTGAGCTATATCGGACAAATTGGATAATGTATGGAGGAGTTATGAGGACTTCCTGTTTCACCAATAGGTGGCGCTATAAGTATGACGCAATACTGACACATAGATGTGTTCAGGACAGAACCGTCATGAAGCGTGAGATATATCGGACAAATTGGATAATGTATGGAGGAGTTATGAGGACTTCCTGTTTCACCAATAGGTGGCGCTATAAGTATGACGCAATACTGACACATAGATGTGTTCAGGACAGGACCGTCATGAAGCGTGAGATATATTGGACAAATTGGATAATGTATGGAGGAGTTATGAGGACTTCGTGTTTTATGGCGAAATGTCAAACTTTAGCGGGGCGCCACGGCAAGGGTGTGCAATGAAAACTCAATTTTTTTGATAACTTTTGATCACAAAGGTCTTAAGATGAAGCTGACCCGATATGAAGTTGATCGGATGAAATCTCTAGGAGGAGTTCGTCGAAGTACGAGGCATGGAAATGGTCAAAACAAGGACAAAATGGCACATTAAAAGCAAAATGGCGGACTTCCTGTTGCATGTTGGGTATAGCTCCAAGAGACATTAAAGTGTGGCTCGATGAAATACATATGCCCACCGAATTTCGTTCGCCTACATCAAACTGAAAGGTGGGGCTCGCCATTTTAAACTTTCCAGGGGGCGCTCTTGAGCCGTTTTGCCACGCCCATTTCCGTCACCCATGAATTATCAAATTTTTCACCGGGACTGACGTATCTGCAAAGTTTCATCCGTTTTCATCGATGTTCAGGCCGCCTAAAAGGCATTTGTTTGGAGTAAAGAAGAAGAAGAAGAAGAAGAAGAACAAGAAGGTAGAATAATAATCCTTCGAAATACAATAGGGCCTCGCACCGCCAGTGCTCGGGCCCTAATAATAATCCTTCGAAATACAATAGGGCCTCGCACCGCCAGTGCTCGGGCCCTAACTAGTGCTGCGAGCAGCAGTGAGCGGGCCCTCGCACCCCACGCGGGTCGGGGTGTGGCGCCGTTAAAGGGTGTGCTATTTCGGTGTTCAGTACTGACAGAATCTTCCTGTCACCAGTAGGTGGCGCTCTAAGCGTGACTCAATACCGACGCATAGATGTGTTCAGGACAGTACCTTGATGAAGCGTGAGAAATGTTGTGTAAATCGGACAAAGTATGTAGGAGTTATGAGGACTTCCTGTTTCACCAGTAGGTGGCGCTGTAGGTATGACGCAATACTGACCTACAGATGTGTTCAAGATGCGACCTTCATCAAGCATTAGCAATTTGGAGTAAATCGGATAATGTATGTAGGAGTTATGAGTACTTCCTGTTTCACCAGTAGGTGGCGCTGTAAGTGTAACTCAATACCGACGCATAGATGTGTTCAGAAGGTGACCTTCATGAAGCGTCAGCAATTTGGTGCAAATCGGATGATGTATGCAGGAGTTATGAGGACTTCCTGTTTCACCAATAGGTGGCGCTATAAGTATGACGCAATACTGACACATAGATGTGTTCAGGACAGAACCATCATGAAGCGTGAGATAAATCGGACAAATGGGATAATGTAAGGAGGAGTTATGAGGACTTCCTGTTTCACCAAAAGGTGGCGCTATAAGTATGACGCAATACTGACACATAGATGTGTTCAGGACAGAACCGTCATGAAGCGTGAGATATATCGGACAAATCGGATAATGTATGGAGGAGTTATGAGGACTTCCTGTTTTACCAATAGGTGGCGCTATAATTATGACGCAATACTGACACATAGATGTGTTCAGGACAGAACCTTCATGAAGCGTGAGATATATCGGACGAATTGGATAATGTATGGAGGAGTTATGAGGACTTCCTGTTTCACCAATAGGTGGCGCTATAAGTATGACGCAATACTGACACATAGATGTGTTCAGGACAGAACCGTCATGAAGCGTGAGATATATCGGACAAATCGGATCATGTATGGAGGAGTTATGAGGACTTCCTGTTTCACCAATAGGTGGCGCTATAGGTATGACGCAATACTGACACATAGATGTGTTCAGGACAGAACCGTCATGAAGCGTGAGATATATCGGACAAATCCGATAATGTATGGAGGAGTTATGAGGACATCGTGTTTTATGGCGAAATGTCAAACTTTGGCGGGGCGCCACGGCAAGGGTGTTTGGTGAAAACTCAATTTTTTTGATAACTTTTGATCACAAAGGTCTTAAGATGAAGCTGACCCGATATGAAGTTGATCGGATGAAATCTGTAGGAGGAGTTCGTCGAAGTACGAGGCATGGAAATGGTCAAAACAAGGACAAAATGGCACATTAAGAGCAAAATGGCGGACTTCCTGTTGCATGTTGGGTATAGCTCCAAGAGACATTTAAGTGTGGCTCGATGAAATACATATGCCCTCCGAATTTCGTTCGCCTACATCAAACTGAAAGGTGGGGCTCGCCATTTTAAATTTTCCAGGGGGCGCTCTTGAGCCGTTTTGCCACGCCTATTTCCGGCACCCATGAATTATCAAATTTTTCACCGGGACTGACTTATCTGCAAAGTTTCATCCGTTTTCATCGATGTTTAGGCCGCCAAAAAGGCATTTGTTTGGGGAGAAGAAGAAGAAGGAGAAGGGAGAATAATAATAATCCTTCGAAATACAATAGGGCCTCGCACCGCCAGTGCTCGGGCCCTAATAATCCTTCGAGTTTCAATAGGGCCTCGCACCGCCAGTGCTCGGGCCCTAACTAGGGCTGCGAGCAGCAGTGAGCGGGCCCTCGCACCCCACGCGTGTCGGGGTTTGGCGCCGTTAAAGGGTGTGCTATTTCGGTGTGCAGTACTGAGAGAAACTTCCTGTCACCAGTAGGTGGCGCTCTAAGTGTGACTCAATACCGATGCATAGATGTGTTCAGGACGGTACCTTGATGAAGCGTGAGAAATGTTGAGTAAATCGGATAATGTATGTAGGAGTTATGATGACTTCCTGCTTGACCTGTAGGCAGCGCTATAAGTATGACTCAGTACTGATCTAAAGATGTGTTCAGGATGCGACCTTCATCAAGCGTGAGCAATTTCGAGTAAATCGGATAACGTTAGTAGGAGTTATGAGGACTTCCTGTTTCACCAGTAGGTGGCGCTGTAGGTATGACGCAATACTGAATTATAGATGTGTTCAAGATATGACCTTCATCAAGCATGAGCAATTTAGTGTAAATCGGATAACGCATGTAGGAGTTATGAGTACTTCCTGTTTCACCAGTAGGTGGCGCTATGAGTGTGATTCAATACGGACGCATAGATGTGTTTAGAATGCGACCTTCATGAATCGACAGCAATTTGGTGCAAATCGGATAATGTATGTAGGAGTTATGAGCACTTCCTGTTTCACCAATAGGTGGCGCTATAAGTATGACGCAATACTGACACATAGATGTGTTCAGGACAGAACTGTCATGAAGCGTGAGACATATCGGACAAATCAGATAATGTATGCAGGAGTTATGAGGACTTCCTGTTTCACCAATAGGTGGCGCTATAAGTATGACGCAATACTGACACATAGATGTGTTCAGGACAGAACCGTCATGAAGCGTGAGATATATCGGACAAATTGGATAATGTATGGAGGAGTTATGAGGACTTCCTGTTTCACCAATAGGTGGCGCTATAAGTATGACGCAATACTGACACATAGATGTGTTCAGGACAGAACCGTCATGAAGCGTGAGATATATCGGACAAATTGGATAATGTATGGAGGAGTTATGAGGACTTCCTGTTTCACCAATAGGTGGCGCTATAAGTATGACGCAATACTGACACATAGATGTGTTCAGGACAGAACCGTCATGAAGCGTGAGATATATCGGACAAATTGGATAATGTATGGAGGAGTTATGAGTACTTCCTGTTTCACCAGTAGGTGGCGCTGTAAGTGTGACTCAATATCGACGCATAGATGTGTTCAGAAGGTGACCTTCACGAAGCGTCAGTAATTTGGTGCAAATCGGATGATGTATGCAGGAGTTATGAGGACTTCCTGTTTCACCAATAGGTGGCGCTATAAGTATGACGCAATACTGACACATAGATGTGTTCAGGACAGAACCGTCATGAAGCGTGAGATATATCGGACAAATTGGATAATGTATGGAGGAGTTATGAGGACTTCCTGTTTCACCAGTAGGTGGCGCTGTAAGTGTGACTCAATACCGACACATAGATGGGTTCAGAAGGCCACCTTCATGAAGCATCAGCAATTTGGTGCAAATCGGATGATGTATGCAGGAGTTATGAGGACTTCCTGTTTCACCAATAGGTGGCGCTATACGTATGACGCAATACTGACACATAGATGTGTTCAGGACAGAACCGTCATGAAGCGTGAGCTATATCGGACAAATGGGATAATGTATGGAGGAGTTATGAGGACTTCCTGTTTCACCAATAGGTGGCGCTATAAGTATGACGCAATACTGACACATAGATGTGTTCAGGACAGAACCGTCATGAAGCGTGAGATATATCGGACAAATTGGATAATGTATGGAGGAGTTATGAGGACTTCGTGTTTTATGGCGAAATGTCAAACTTTGGCGGGGCGCCACGGCAAGGGTGTTTGGTGAAAACTAAATTTTTTTGATAACTTTTGATCACAAAGGTCTTAAGATGAAGCTGACCCGATATGAAGTTGATCGGATGAAATCTGTAGGAGGAGTTCGTCGAAGTACAAGGCATGGAAATGGTCAAAACAAGGACAAAATGGCACATTAAGAGCAAAATGGCGGACTTCCTGTTGCATGTTGGGTATAGCTCCAAGAGACATTTAAGTGTGGCTCGATGAAATACATATGCCCACCGAATTTCGTTCGCCTACATCAAACTGAAAGGTGGGGCTCGCCATTTTAAACTTTCCAGGGGGCGCTCTTGAGCCGTTTTGCCACACCCATTTCCGTCACCCATGAATTATCAAATTTTTCACCGGGACTGACGTATCTGCAAAGTTTCATCCGTTTTCATCGATGTTCAGGCCGCCTAAAAGGCATTTGTTTGGAGTAAAGAAGGAGAAGAAGGAGAAGTATAATAATAACTAGGGCTGCGAGCAGCAGTGAGCGGGCCCTCGCACCCCACGCGTGTCGGGGTGTGGTGCCGTTAAAGGGTGTGCTATTTCGGTGTGCAGTACTGAGAGAAACTTCCTGTCACCAGTAGGTGGCGCTCTAGGCGTGACTCAATACCGAAGCATAGATGTGTTCAGGACGGTACCTTGATGAAGCGTGAGAAATGTTGAATAAATCGGATAACGTATGTAGGAGTTATGAGGACTTCCTGTTTCACCAGAAGGTGGCGCTGTAAGTGTGACTCAATACCGACACATAGATGGGTTCAGAAGGCCACCTTCATGAAGCGTCAGCAATTTGGTGCAAATCGGATGATGTATGCAGGAGTTATGAGGACTTCCTGTTTCACCAATAGGTGGCGCTATAAGTATGACGCAATACTGACACATAGATGTGTTCAGGACAGAACCATCATGAAGCGTGAGATATATCGGACAAATCCGATAATGTATGGAGGAGTTATGGGGACTTCCTGTTTCACCAATAGGTGGCGCTATAAGTATGACGCAATACTGACACATAGATGTGTTCAGGACAGAACCCTCATGAAGCGTGAGATATATCGGACAAATTGGATAATGTATGGAGGAGTTATGAGGACTTCCTGTTTCACCAATAGGTGGCGCTATAAGTATGACGCAATACTGACACATAGATGTGTTCAGGACAGGACCGTCATGAAGCGTGAGATATATCGGACAAATTGGATAATGTATGGATGAGTTATGAGGACTTCGTGTTTTATGGCGAAATGTCAAACTTTAGCGGGGCGCCACGGCAAGGGTGTGTGGTGAAAACTCAATTTTTTTGATAACTTTTGATCACAAAGGTCTTAAGATGAAGCCGACCCGATATGAAGTTGATCGGATGAAATCTCTAGGAGGAGTTCGTCGAAGTACGAGGCATGGAAATGGTCAAAACAAGGACAAAATGGCACATTAAAAGCAAAATGGCGGACTTCCTGTTGCATGTTGGGTATAGCTCCAAGAGACATTTAAGTGTGGCTCGATGAAATACATATGCCCACCGAATTTCGTTCGCCTACATCAAACTGAAAGGTGGGGCTCGCCATTTTAGATTTTCCAGGGGGCGCTCTTGAGCCGTTTTGCCACGCCCATTTCCGTCACCCATGAATTATCAAATTTTTCACCGGGACTGACGTATCTGCAAAGTTTCATCCGTTTTCATCGATGTTCAGGCCGCCTAAAAGGCATTTGTTTGGAGTAAAGAAGAAGAAGAAGAACAAGAAGGTAGAATAATAATCCTTCGAAATTCAATAGGGCCTCGCACCGCCAGTGCTCGGGCCCTAATAATAATAACTAGTGCTGCGAGCAGCAGTGAGCGGGCCCTCGCACCCCACGCGGGTCGGGGTGTGGCGCCGTTAAAGGGTGTGCTATTTCGGTGTCCAGTACTGACAGAAACTTCCTGTCACCAGTAGGTGGCGCTCTAAGCGTGACTCAATACCGACGCATAGATGTGTTCAGGACAGTACCTTGATGAAGCGTGAGAAATGTTGTGTAAATCGGACAAAGTATGTAGGAGTTATGAGGACTTCCTATAAGCAGTAGGTGGCGCTGTAGGTATGACGCAATACTGACCTACAGATGTGTTCAAGATGCGACCTTCATCAAGCATGAGCAATTTGGAGTAAATCGGATAATGTATGTAGGAGTTATGAGTACTTCCTGTTTCACCAGTAGGTGGCGCTGTAAGTGTAACTCAATACCGACGCATAGATGTGTTCAGAAGGTGACCTTCATGAAGCGTCAGCAATTTGGTGCAAATCGGATGATGTATGCAGGAGTTATGAGGACTTCCTGTTTCACCAATAGGTGGCGCTATAAGTATGACGCAATACTGACACATAGATGTGTTCAGGACAGAACCGTCATGAAGCGTGAGATAAATCGGACAAATCGGATAATGTATGGAGGAGTTATGAGGACTTCCTGTTTCACCAATAGGTGGCGCTATAAGTATGACGCAATACTGACACATAGATGTGTTCAGGACAGAACCGTCATGAAGCGTGAGATATATCGGACAAATTGGATAATGTATGGAGGAGTTATGAGGACTTCGTGTTTTATGGCGAAATGTCAAACTTTGGCGGGGCGCCACGGCAAGGGTGTTTGGTGAAAACTCAATTTTTTTGATAACTTTTGATCACAAAGGTCTTAAGATGAAGCTGACCCGATATGAAGTTGATCGGATTAAATCTGTAGGAGGAGTTCGTCGAAGTACGAGGCATGGAAATGGTCAAAACAAGGACAAAATGGCACATTAAGAGCAAAATGGCGGACTTCCTGTTGCATGTTGGGTATAGCTCCAAGAGACATTTTAGTGTGGCTCGATGAAATACATTTGCCCACCGAATTTGGTTCGCCTACATCAAACTGAAAGGTGGGGCTCGCCATTTTAAACTTTCCAGGGGGCGCTCTTGAGCCGTTTTGCCACGCCCATTTCCGTCACCCATGAATTATCAAATTTTTCACCGGGACTAACGTATCTGCAAAGTTTCATCCGTTTTCATCGATGTTTAGGCCGCCAAAAAGGCATTTGTTTTGGAAGAAGAAGGAGAAGGAGAAGGTAGAATAATAATAATAACTAGGGCTGCGAGCAGCATTGAGCGGGCCCTCGCACCCCACGCGTGTCGGGGTGCGGTGCCGTTAAAGGCTGTGCTATTTCGGTGTCCAGTACTGAGAGAAACTTCCTGTCACCAGTAGGTGGCGCTCTAAGTGTGACTCAATACCGATGCATAGATGTGTTCAGGACGGTACCTTGATGAAGCTTGAGAAATGTTGAGTAAGTCGGATAATGTATGTAGGAGTTATGATGACTTCCTGCTTGACCTGTAGGCGGCGCTATAAGTATGACTCAATACTGACCTACAGATGTGTTCAGGATGCGACCTTCATCAAGCATGAGCAATTTGGAGTAAATCGGATGACGTATGTAGGAGTTATGAGGACTTCCTGTTTCACCAGTAGGTGGCGCTGTAAGTGTGACTCAATACCGACGCATAGATGTGTTCAGAAGGTGACCTTCATGAAGCGTCAGCAATTTGGTGCAAATCGGATGATGTATGCAGGAGTTATGAGGACTTCCTGTTTCACCAATAGGTGGCGCTATAAGTATGACGCAATACTGACACATAGATGTGTTCAGGAGAGAACCGTCATGAAGCGTGAGATATATCAGACAAATTGGATAATGTATGTAGTAGTTATGAGGACTTCCTGTTTCACCAATAGGTGGCGCTATAAGTATGACGCAATACTGACACATAGATGTGTTCAGGACAGAACCCTCATGAAGCGTGAGATATATCGGACAAATCGGATAATGTATGGAGGAGTTATGAGGACTTCCTGTTTTACCAATAGGTGGCGCTATAAGTATGACGCAATACTGACACATAGATGTGTTCAGGACAGAACCTTCATGAAGCGTGAGATATATCGGACGAATTGGATAATGTATGGAGGAGTTATGAGGACTTCATGTTTCACCAATAGGTGGCGCTATAAGTATGACGCAATACTGACACATAGATGTGTTCAGGACAGAACCGTCATGAAGCGTGAGATATATCGGACAAATTGGATAATGTATGGAGGAGTTATGAGGACTTCCTGTTTCACCAATAGGTGGCGCTATAAGTATGACGCAATACTGACACATAGATGTGTTCAGGACAGAACCGTCATGAAGCGTGAGATATATCGGACGAATTGGATAATGTATGTAGGAGTTATGAGGACTTCCTGTTTCACCAATAGGTGGCGCTATAAGTATGATGCAATACTGACACATAGATGTGTTCAGGACAGAACCGTCATGAAGCGTGAGATATATCAGACAAATTGGATAATGTATGTAGTAGTTATGAGGACTTCCTGTTTCACCAATAGGTGGCGCTATAAGTATGATGCAATACTGACACATAGATGTTTTCAGGACAGAACCGTCATGAAGCGTGAGATATATCGGACGAATTGGATAATGTATGTAGGAGTTATGAGGACTTCCTGTTTCACCAATAGGTGGCGCTATAAGTATGACGCAATACTGACACATAGATGTGTTCAGGAGAGAACCGTCATGAAGCGTGAGATATATCAGACAAATTGGATAATGTATGTAGTAGTTATGAGGACTTCCTGTTTCACCAATAGGTGGCGCTATAAGTATGACGCAATACTGACACATAGATGTGTTCAGGACAGAACCGTCATGAAGCGTGAGATATATCGGACAAATTGGATAATGTATGTGGGAGTTATGAGGACTTCCTATTTCACCAATAGGTGGCGCTATAAGTATGACGCAATACTGACACATAGATGTGTTCAGGACAGAACCGTCATGAAGCGTGAGATATATCGGACAAGTCCGATAATGTATGGAGGAGTTATGGGGACTTCCTGTTTCACCAATAGGTGGCGCTATAAGTATGACGCAATACTGACACATAGATGTGTTCAGGACAGAACCGTCATGAAGCGTGAGATATATCGGACAAATTGGATAATGTATGTAGGAGTTATGAGGACTTCGTGTTTTATGGCGAAATGTCAAACTTTGGCGGGGCGCCACGGCAAGGGTGTATGGTGAAAACTCAATTTTTTTGATAACTTTTGATCACAAAGGTCTTAAGATGAAGCTGACCGGATATGAAGTTGATCGGATAAAATCTGTAGGAGGAGTTCGTTGAAGTACGAGGCATGGAAATGGTCAAAACAAGGACAAAATGGCACATAAAAAGCAAAATGGCGGACTTCCTGTTGCATGTTGGGTATAGCTCCAAGAGACATTTTAGTGTGGCTCAATGAAATACATATGCCCACCGAATTTCGTTCGCCTACATCAAACTGGAAGGTGGGGCTTGCCATTTTAAATTTTCCAGGGGGCGCTCTTGAGCCGTTTTGCCACGCCCATTTCCGTGACCCATGAATTATCAAATTTTTCCCCGGGACTGACGTATCTGCAAAGTTTCATCCGTTTTCATCGATGTTTAGGCCGCCAAAAAGGCATTTGTTTGGGGAGAAGAACAAGAAGAACAAGAAGGTAGAATAATAACTAGTGCTGCGAGCAGCAGTGAGCGGGCCCTCGCACCCCACGCGGGTCGGGGTGTGGCGCCGTTAAAGGGTGTGCTATTTCGGTGTCCAGTACTGACAGAAACTTCCTTTCACCAGTAGGTGGCGCTCTAAGCGTGACTCAATACCGACGCATAGATGTGTTCAGGACAGTACCTTGATGAAGCTTGAGAAATGTTGTGTAAATCGGACAAAGTATGTAGGAGTTATGAGGACTTCCTGTAAGCAGTAGGTGGCGCTCTAGGTATGACGCAATACTGACCTACAGATGTGTTCAAGATGCGACCTTCATCAAGCATTAGCAATTTGGAGTAAATCGGATAATGTATGTAGGAGTTATGAGTACTTCCTGTTTCACCAGTAGGTGGCGCTGTAAGTGTAACTCAATACCGACGCATAGATGTGTTCAGAAGGTGACCTTCATGAAGCGTCAGCAATTTGGTGCAAATCGGATGATGTATGCAGGAGTTATGAGGACTTCCTGTTTCACCAATAGGTGGCGCTATAAGTATGACGCAATACTGACACATAGATGTGTTCAGGACAGAACCGTCATGAAGCGTGAGATAAATCGGACAAATCGGATAATGTATGGAGGAGTTATGAGGACTTCCTGTTTCACCAATAGGTGGCGCTATAAGTATGACGCAATACTGACACATAGATGTGTTCAGGACAGAACCGTCATGAAGCGTGAGATATATCGGACAAATCGGATAATGTATGGAGGAGTTATGAGGACTTCCTGTTTTACCAATAGGTGGCGCTATAATTATGACGCAATACTGACACATAGATGTGTTCAGGACAGAACCTTCATGAAGCGTGAGATATATCGGACGAATTGGATAATGTATGGAGGAGTTATGAGGACTTCCTGTTTCACCAATAGGTGGCGCTATAAGTATGATGCAATACTGACACATAGATGTGTTCAGGACAGAACCGTCATGAAGCGTGAGATATATCGGACAAATTGGATAATGTATGGAGGAGTTATGAGGACTTCGTGTTTTATGGCGAAATGTCAAACTTTGGCGGGGCGCCGCGGCAAGGGTGTTTGGTGAAAACTCAATTTTTTTGATAACTTTTGATCACAAAGGTCTTAAGATGAAGCTGACCCGATATGAAGTTGATCGGATGAAATCTGTAGGAGGAGTTCGTCGAAGTACGAGGCATGGAAATGGTCAAAACAAGGACAAAATGGCACATTAAGAGCAAAATGGCGGACTTCCTGTTGCATGTTGGGTATAGCTCCAAGAGACATTTAAGTGTGGCTCGATGAAATACATATGCCCTCCGAATTTCGTTCGCCTACATCACACTGAAAGGTGGGGCTCGCCATTTGAAACTTTCCAGGGGGCGCTCTTGAGCCGTTTTGCCACGCCCATTTCCGTCACCCATGAATTATCAAATTTTTCACCGGGACTGACGTATCTGCAAAGTTTCATCCGTTTTCATCGATGTTCAGGCCGCCTAAAAGGCATTTGTTTGGAGTAAAGGAGAAGGAGAAGGAGAAGGAGAAGAATAACTAGGGCTGCGAGCAGCATTGAGCGGGCCCTCGCACCCCACGCGTGTCGGGGTGTGGCGCCGTTAAAGGGTGTGCTATTTCGGTGTGCAGTACTGAGAGAAACATCCTGTCAACAGTAGGTGGCGCTCTAGGCGTGACTCAATACCGAAGCATAGATGTGTTCAGGACAGGACGTTGATGAAGCGTGAGAAATGTTGTGTAAATCGGACAAAGTATGTAGGAGTTATGGGGACTTCCTGTTTCACCAATAGGTGGCGCTATAAGTATGACGCAATACTGACACATAGATGTGTTCAGGACAGAACCGTCATGAAGCGTGAGATATATCGGACAAATCGGATAATGTATGGAGGAGTTATGAGGACTTCCTGTTTCACCAATAGGTGGCGCTATAAGTATGATGCAATACTGACACATAGATGTGTTCAGGACAGAACCGTCATGAAGCGTGAGATATATCGGACAAATTGGATAATGTATGGAGGAGTTATGAGGACTTCCTGTTTCACCAATAGGTGGCGCTATAAGTATGACGCAATACTGACACATAGATGTGTTCAGGACAGAACCGTCATGAAGCGTGAGATATATCGGACAAATTGGATAATGTATGGAGGAGTTATGAGGACTTCCTGTTTCACCAATAGGTGGCGCTATAAGTATGACGCAATACTGACACATAGATGTGTTCAGGACAGAACCGTCATGAAGCGTGAGATATATCGGACAAATTGGATAATGTATGGAGGAGTTATGAGGACTTCCTGTTTCACCAATAGGTGGCGCTATAAGTATGACGCAATACTGACACATAGATGTGTTCAGGACAGAACCGTCATGAAGCGTGAGACATATCGGACAAATCGGATAATGTATGGAGGAGTTATGAGGACGTACTGTTTCACCAATAGGTGGCGCTATAAGTATGACGCAATACTGACACATAGATGTGTTCAGGACAGAACCGTCATGAAGCGTGACATATATCGGACAAATTGAATAATGTATGGAGGAGTTATGAGGACTTCGTGTTTTATGGCGAAATGTCAAACTTTGGCGGGGCGCCACGGCAAGGGTGTTTGGTGAAAACTCAATTTTTTTGATAACTTTTGATCACAAAGGTCTTAAGATGAAGCTGACCCGATATGAAGTTGATCGGATGAAATCTGTAGGAGGAGTTCGTCGAAGTACGAGGCATGGAAATGGTCAAAACAAGGACAAAATGGCACATTAAGAGCAAAATGGCGGACTTCCTGTTGCATGTTGGGTATAGCTCCAAGAGACATTTAAGTGTGGCTCGATGAAATACATATGCCCTCCGAATTTCGTTCGCCTACATCAAACTGAAAGGTGGGGCTCGCCATTTGAAACTTTCCAGGGGGCGCTCTTGAGCCGTTTTGCCACGCCCATTTCCGTCACCCATGAATTATCAAATTTTTCACCGGGACTGACGTATCTGCAAAGTTTCATCCGTTTTCATCGATGTTCAGGCCGCCTAAAAGGCATTTGTTTGGAGTAAAGGAGAAGAAGAAGGAGAAGAAGGAGAAGAATAATAATCCTTCGAGTTTCAATAGGGCCTCGCACCGCCAGTGCTCGGGCCCTAATAATAATCCTTCGAGTTTCAATAGGGCCTCGCACAGCCAGTGCTCGGGCCCTAACTAGGGCTGCGAGCAGCAGTGAGCGGGCCCTCGCACCCCACGTGGGTCGGGGTGTGGCGCCGTTAAAGGGTGTGCTATTTCGGTGTCCAGTACTGACAGAAACTTCCTGTCACCAGTAGGTGGCGCTCTAAGCGTGACTCAATACCAAAGCATAGATGTGTTCAGGACAGTACCTTGATGAAGCGTGAGAAATGTTGTGTAAATCGGACAAAGTATGTAGGAGTTATGAGGACTTCCTGTAAGCAGTAGGTGGCGCTGTAGGTATGACGCAATACTGACCTACAGATGTGTTCAAGATGCGACCTTCATCAAGCATGAGCAATTTGGAGTAAATCGGATAATGTATGTAGGAGTTATGAGTACTTCCTGTTTCACCAGTAGGTGGCGCTGTAAGTGTAACTCAATACCGACGCATAGATGTGTTCAGAAGGTGACCTTCATGAAGCGTCAGCAATTTGGTGCAAATCGGATGATGTATGCAGGAGTTTTGAGGACTTCCTGTTTCACCAATAGGTGGCGCTATAAGTATGACGCAATACTGACACATAGATGTGTTCAGGACAGAACCGTCATGAAGCGTGAGATAAATCGGACAAATCGGATAATGTATGGAGGAGTTATGAGGACTTCCTGTTTCACCAAAAGGTGGCGCTATAAGTATGACGCAATACTGACACATAGATGTGTTCAGGACAGAACCGTCATGAAGCGTGAGATATATCGGACAAATCGGATAATGTATGGAGGAGTTATGAGGACTTCCTGTTTTACCAATAGGTGGCGCTATAAGTATGACGCAATACTGACACATAGATGTGTTCAGGACAGAACCTTCATGAAGCGTGAGATATATCGGACGAATTGGATAATGTATGGAGGAGTTATGAGGACTTCCTGTTTCACCAATAGGTGGCGCTATAAGTATGATGCAATACTGACACATAGATGTGTTCAGGACAGAACAGTCATGAAGCGTGAGATATATCGGACGAATTGGATAATGTATGTAGGAGTTATGAGGACTTCCTGTTTCACCAATAGATGGCGCTATAAGTATGACGCAATACTGACACATAGATGTGTTCAGGACAGAACCCTCATGAAGCGTGAGATATATCGGACAAATCCGATAATGTATGGAGGAGTTATGGGGACTTCCTGTTTCACCAATAGGTGGCGCTATAAGTATGATGCAATACTGACACATAGATGTGTTCAGGACAGAACCGTCATGAAGCGTGAGATATATCGGAAAAATTGGATAATGTATGGAGGAGTTATGAGGACTTCCTGTTTCACCAATAGGTGGCGCAATAAGTATGACGCAATACTGACACATAGATGTGTTCAGGACAGAACTGTCATGAAGCGTGAGATATATCGGACAAATCCGATAATGTATGGAGGAGTTATGAGGACATCATGTTTTATGGCGAAATGTCAAACTTTGGCGGGGCGCCACGGCAAGGGTGTTTGGTGAAAACTCAATTTTTTTGATAACTTTTGATCACAAAGGTCTTAAGATGAAGTTGACCCGATATGAAGTTGATCGGATGAAATCTGTAGGAGGAGTTCGTCGAAGTACGAGGCATGGAAATGGTCAAAACAAGGACAAAATGGCACATTAAGAGCAAAATGGCGGACTTCCTGTTGCATGTTGTGTATAGCTCCAAGAGACATTTAAGTGTGGCTCGATGAAATACATATGCCCTCCGAATTTCGTTCGCCTACATCAAACTGAAAGGTGGGGCTCGCCATTTTAAATTTTCCAGGGGGCGCTCTTGAGCCGTTTTGCCACGCCTATTTCCGGCACCCATGAATTATCAAATTTTTCACCGGGACTGACGTATCTGCAAAGTTTCATCCGTTTTCATCGATGTTTAGGCCGCCAAAAAGGCATTTGTTTCGGAAGAAGAATAATAATAACTAGGGCTGCGAGCAGCAGTGAGCGGGCCCTCGCACCCCACGCGTGTCGTGGTGCTGCGCCGTTAAAGGCTGTGCTATTTCGGTGTGCAGTACTGAGAGAAACTTCCTGTCACCAGTAGGTGGCGCTCTAGGCGTGACTCAATACCGAAGCATAGATGTGTTCAGGACGGTACCTTGATGAAGCGTGAGAAATGTTGAGTAAATCGGATAATGTATGTAGGAGTTATGAGGACTTCCTGTTTCACCAGTAGGTGGCGCTGTAAGTGTGACTCAATACCGACACATTGATGGGTTCAGAAGGCCACCTTCATGAAGCGTCAGCAATTTGGTGCAAATCGGATGATGTATGCAGGAGTTATGAGGACGTACTGTTTCACCAATAGGTGGCGCTATACGTATGACGCAATACTGACACATAGATGTGTTAAGGACAGAACCGTCATGAAGCGTGAGATATATCGGACAAATTGGATAATGTATGGAGGAGTTATGAGGATTTCCTGTTTCACCAATAGGTGGCGCTATAAGTATGACGCAATACTGAAACATAGATGTGTTCAGGACAGAACCGTCATGATGCGTGAGATATATCGGACAAATTGGATAATGTATGGAGGAGTTATGAGGACTTCCTGTTTTACCAATAGGTGGCGCTATAAGTATGACGCAATACTGAAACATAGATGTGTTCAGGACAGAACCGTCATGAAGCGTGAGATATATCGGACAAATTGGATAATGTATGTAGGAGTTATGAGGACTTCCTGTTTCACCAATAGGTGGCGCTATAAGAATGACGCAATACTGACACATAGATGTGTTCAGGACAGAACCTTCATGAAGCGTGAGATATATCGGACGAATTGGATGATGTATGTAGGAGTTATGAGGACTTCCTGTTTCACCAATAGGTGGCGCTATAAGTATGACGCAATACTGACACATAGATGTGTTCAGGACAGAACCGTCATGAAGCGTGAGATATATCGGACAAATCCGATAATGTATGGAGGAGTTATGGGGACTTCCTGTTTCACCAATAGGTGGCGCTATAAGTATGATGTAATACTGACACATAGATGTGTTCAGGACAGAACCGTCATGAAGCGTGAGATATATCGGACGAATTGGCTAATGTATGTAGGAGTTATGAGGACTTCCTGTTTCACCAATAGGTGGCGCTATAAGTATGACGCAATACTGATACATAGATGTGTTCAGGACAGAACCGTCATGAAGCGTGAGATATATCGGACAAATCGGATAATGTATGGAGGAGTTATGAGGACTTCCTGTTTTACCAATAGGTGGCACTATAAGTATGACGCAATACTGACACATAGATGTGTTCAGGACAGAACCGTCATGAAGCGTGAGCTATATCGGACAAATTGGATAATGTATGGAGGAGTTATGAGGACTTCCTGTTTCACCAATAGGTGGCGCTATAAGTATGACGCAATACTGAAACATAGATGTGTTCAGGACAGAACCGTGATGAAGCGTGAGATATATCGGACAAATTGGATAATGTATGGAGGAGTTATGAGGACTTCCTGTTTCACCAATAGGTGGCGCTATAAGTATGACGCAATACTGACACATAGATGTGTTCAGGACAGAACCGTCATGAAGCGTGAGATATATCGGACAAATTGGATAATGTATGTAGTAGTTATGAGGACTTCCTGTTTCACCAATAGGTGGCGCTATAAGTATGACGCAATACTGACACATAGATGTGTTCAGGACAGAACCGTCATGAAGCGTGAGATATATCGGACAAATTGGATAATGTATGGAGGAGTTATGAGGACTTCCTGTTTCACCAATAGGTGGCGCTATAAGTATGACACAATACTGACACATAGATGTGTTCAGGACAGAACCGTCATGAAGCGTGAGATATATCGGACAAATTGGATAATGTATGGAGGAGTTATGAGGACTTCGTGTTTTATGGCGAAATGTCAAACTTTGGCAGGGCGCCACGGCAAGGGTGTTTGGTGAAAACTCAATTTTTTTGATAACTTTTGATCACAAAGGTCTTAAGATGAAGCTGACCCGATATGAAGTTGATCGGATGAAATCTGTAGGAGGAGTTCGTCGAAGTACGAGGCATGGAAATGGTCAAAACAAGGACAAAATGGCACATTAAGAGCAAAATGGCGGACTTCCTGTTGCATGTTGGGTATAGCTCCAAGAGACATTTAAGTGTGGCTCGATGAAATACATATGCCCACCGAATTTCGTTAGCCTACATCAAACTGAAAGGTGGGGCTCGCCATTTTAAACTTTCCAGGGGGCGCTCTTGAGCCGTTTTGCCACGCCCATTTCCGTCACCCATGAATTATCAAATTTTTCACCGGGACTGACGTATCTGCAAAGTTTCATCCGTTTTCATCGATGTTCAGGCCGCCTAAAAGGCATTTGTTTGGAGTAAAGGAGAAGAAGGAGAAGGAGAATAATAATCCTTCGAGTTTCAATAGGGCCTCGCACCGCCAGTGCTCGGGCCCTAATAATCCTTCGAAATTCAATAGGGCCTCGCACCGCCAGTGCTCGGGCCCTAATAATCCTTCGAAATTCAATAGGGCCTCGCACCGCCAGTGCTCGGGCCCTAATAATAATCCTTCGAGTTTCAATAGGGCCTCGCACCGCCAGTGCTCGGGCCCTAACTAGTGCTGCGAGCAGCAGTGAGCGGGCCCTCGCACCCCACGCGGGTCGGGGTGTGGCGCCGTTAAAGGGTGTGCTATTTCGGTGTCCAGTACTGACAGAAACTTCCTGTCACCAGTAGGTGGCGCTCTAAGCGTGACTCAATACCGATGCATAGATGTGTTCAGGACAGTACCTTGATGAAGCGTGAGAAATGTTGTGTAAATCGGACAAAGTATGTAGGAGTTATGAGGACTTCCTGTAAGCAGTAGGTGGCGCTGTAGGTATGACGCAATACTGACCTACAGATGTGTTCAAGATGCGACCTTCATCAAGCATGAGCAATTTGGAGTAAATCGGATAATGTATGTATGAGTTATGAGTACTTCCTGTTTCACCAGTAGGTGGCGCTGTAAGTGTAACTCAATACCGACGCATAGATGTGTTCAGAAGGTGACCTTCATGAAGCGTCAGCCATTTGGTGCAAATCGGATGATGTATGCAGGAGTTATGAGGACTTCCTGTTTCACCAATAGGTGGCGCTATAAGTATGACGCAATACTGACACATAGATGTGTTCAGGACAGAACCGTCATGAAGCGTGAGATATATCGGACAAATCCGATAATGTATGGAGGAGTTATGGGGACTTCCTGTTTCACCAATAGGTGGCGCTATAAGTATGATGCAATACTGACACATAGATGTGTTCAGGACAGAACCGTCAAGAAGCGTGAGATATATCGGAAGAATTGGATAATGTATGTAGGAGTTATGAGGACTTCCTGTTTTACCAATAGGTGGCGCTATAAGTATGACGCAATACTGACACATAGATGTGTTCAGGACAGAACCGTCATGAAGCGTGAGATATATCGGACAAATTGGTTAATGTATGGAGGAGTTATGAGGACTTCGTGTTTTATGGCGAAATGTCAAACTTTGGCGGGGCGCCACGGCAAGGGTGTGTGGTGAAAACTCAATTTTTTTGATAACTTTTGATCACAAAGGTCTTAAGATGAAGCTGACCGAGTATGAAGTTGATCGGATGAAATCTCTAGGAGGAGTTCGTTGAAGTACGAGGCATTGAAATGGTCAAAACAAGGACAAAATGGCATATTAAAACCAAAATGGCGGACTTCCTGTTGCATGTTGGGTATAGCTCCAAGAGACATTTTAGTGTGTCTCGATAAACTACATAAGCCCACCAAATTTCGTTCGCCTACATCAAACTGAAAGGTGGGGCTCGCCATTTTAAATTTTCCAGGGGGCGCTCTTGAGCCGTTTTGCCACGCCTATTTCCGTCACCCATCAATTATCAAATTTTTCACCGGGACTGACGTATCTGCAAAGTTTCATCCGTTTTCATCGATGTTTAGGCCGCCAAAAAGGCATTTGTTTGGGGAGAAGAAGAACAAGAAGGTAGAATAATAATAATCCTTCGAAATTCAATAGGGCCTCGCACCACCAGTGCTCGGGCCCTAACTAGGGCTGCGAGCAGCAGTGAGCGGGCCCTCGCACCCCATGCGTGTCGGGGTGCTGCGCCGTTAAAGGCTGTGCTATTTCGGTGTGCAGTACTGAGAGAAACTTCCTGTCACCAGTAGGTGGCGCTCTAGGCGTGACTCAATACCGAAGCATGGATGTGTTCAGGACGGTACCTTGATGAAGCGTGAGAAATGTTGAGTAAATCGGATAACGTATGTAGGAGTTATGAGGACTTCCTGTTTCACCAGTAGGTGGCGCTGTAAGTGTGACTCAATACCGACACATAGATGGGTTCAGAAGGCCACCTTCATGAAGCGTCAGCAATTTGGTGCAAATCGGATGATGTATGCAGGAGTTATGAGGACTTCCTGTTTCACCAATAGGTGGCGCTATTCGTATGACGCAATACTGACACATAGATGTGTTCAGGACAGAACCGTCATGAAGCGTGAGCTATATCGGACAAATTGGATAATGTATGTAGGAGTTATGAGGACTTCCTGTTTCACCAACAGGTGGCGCTATAAGTATGATGCAATACTGACACAAAGATGTGTTCAGGACAGAACCGTCATGAAGCGTGAGATATATCGGACAAATTGGATAATGTATGTAGGAGTTATGAGGACTTCCTTTTTTACCAATAGGTGGCGCTATAAGTATGATGCAATACTGACACAAAGATGTGTTCAGGACAGAACCGTCATGAAGCGTGAGATATATCGGACGAATTGGATAATGTATGTAGGAGTTATGAGGACTTCCTGTTTCACCAATAGGTGGCGCTATAAGTATGACGCAATACTGACACATAGATGTGTTCACGACAGAACCGTCATGAAGCGTGAGATATATCGGACAAATCGGATAATGTATGGAGGAGTTATGAGGACTTCGTGTTTTATGGCGAAATGTCAAACTTTAGCGGGGCGCCACGGCAAGGGTGTGTGGTGAAAACTCAATTTTTTTGATAACTTTTGATCACAAAGGTCTTAAGATGAAGCTGACCGAATATGAAGTTGATCGGATGAAATCTCTAGGAGGAGTTCGTTGAAGTACGAGGCATGGAAATGGTCAAAACAAGGACAAAATGGCACATTAAAAGCAAAATGGCGGACTTCCTGTTGCATGTTGGGTATAGCTCCAAGAGACATTTTGGTGTGTCTCGATGAACTACATAAGCCCACCGAATTTCGTTCGCCTACATCAAACTGAAAGGTGGGGCTCGCCATTTTAAATTTTCCAGGGGGCGCTCTTGAGCCGTTTTGCCACGCCTATTTCCGTCACCCATGAATTATCAAATTTTTCACCGGGACTGACGTATCTGCAAAGTTTCATCCGTTTTCATCGATGTTTAGGCCGCCAAAAAGGCATTTGTTTGGGGAGAAGAAGAACAAGAAGGTAGAACTAGTGCTGCGAGCAGCAGTGAGCGGGCCCTCGCACCCCACGCGGGTCGGGGTGTGGCGCCGTTAAAGGGTGTGCTATTTCGGTGTCCAGTACTGACAGAAACTTCCTGTCACCAGTAGGTGGCGCTCTAAGCGTGACTCAATACCGACGCATAGATGTGTTCAGGACAGTACTTAGATGAAGCGTGAGAAATGTTGTGTAAATCGGACAAAGTATGTAGGAGTTATGAGGACTTCCTGTAAGCAGTAGGTGGCGCTGTAGGTATGACGCAATACTGACCAACAGATGTGTTCAAGATGCGACCTTCATCAAGCATGAGCAATTTGGAGTAAATCGGATAATGTATGTAGGAGTTATGAGTACTTCCTGTTTCACCAGTAGGTGGCGCTGTAAGTGTAACTCAATACCGATGCATAGATGTGTTCAGAAGGTGACCTTCATGAAGCGTCAGCAATTTGGTGCAAATCGGATGATGTATGCAGGAGTTATGAGGACTTCCTGTTTCACCAATAGGTGGCGCTATAAGTATGACGCAATACTGACACATAGATGTGTTCAGGACAGAACCGTCATGAAGCGTGAGATAAATCGGACAAATCGGATAATGTATGGAGGAGTTATGAGGACTTCCTGTTTCACCAATAGGTGGCGCTATAAGTATGACGCAATACTGACACATAGATGTCTTCAGGACAGAACCGTCATGAAGCGTGAGACATATCGGACAAATCGGATAATGTATGGAGGAGTTATGAGGACGTACTGTTTCACCAATAGGTGGCGCTATAAGTATGACGCAATACTGACACATAGATGTGTTCATGACAGAACCGTCATGAAGCGTGAGATATATGGGACAAATCGGATAATGTATGGAGGAGTTATGAAGACTTCGTGTTTTATGGCGAAATGTCAAACTTTGGCGGGGCGCCACGGCAAGGGTGTTTGGTAAAAACTCAATTTTTTTGATAACTTTTGATCACAAAAGTCTTAAGATGAAGCTGACCGGATATGAAGTTGATCGGATGAAATCTCTAGGAGGAGTTCGTTGAAGTACGAGGCATGGAAATGGTCAAAACAAGGACAAAATGGCACATAAAAAGCAAAATGGCGGACTTCCTGTTGCATGTTGGGTATAGTTTCAAGAGACATTTTAGTGTGGCTCGATGAAATACATATGCCCACGGAATTTCGTTCGCCTACATCCAACTGAAAGGTGGGGCTCGCCATTTTAAACATTCCAGGGGGCGCTCTTGAGCCGTTTTGCCACGCCCATTTCCGTCACCAATGAAATATCCGATTTTCACCAGGACTGATGTATCTGCAAAGTTTCATCCGTTTTCATCGATGTTTAGGCCGCCAAAAAGGCATTTGTTTGGGGAGAAGAAGAAGGTAGGAGAATAATAATAACTAGGGCTGCGAGCAGCAGTGAGCGGGCCCTCGCACCCCACGCGGGTCGGGGTGTGGCGCAGTTAAAGGGTGTGCTATTTCGGTGTCCAGTACTGACAGAAACTTCCTGTCACCAGTAGGTGGCGCTCTAAGCGTGACTCAATACCGACGCATAGATGTGTTCAGGACAGTACCTTGATGAAGCGTGAGAAATGTTGTGTAAATCGGACAAAGTATGTAGGAGTTATGAGGACTTCCTGTTTCACCAGTAGGTGGCGCTGTAAGTGTGACTCAATACCGACACATAGATGGGTTCAGAAGGCCACCTTCATGAAGCATCAGCAATTTGGTGCAAATCGGATGATGTATGCAGGAGTTATGAGGACTTCCTGTTTCACCAATAGGTGGCGCTATACGTATGACGCAATACTGACACATAGATGTGTTCAGGACAGAACCGTCATGAAGCGTGAGATATATCGGACAAATTGGATAATGTATGGAGGAGTTATGAGGACTTCCTGTTTCACCAATAGGTGGCGCTATAAGTATGACGCAATACTGACACATAGATGTGTTCAGGACAGAACCGTCATGAAGCGTGAGATATATCGGACAAATTGGATAATGTATGGAGGAGTTATAAGGACTTCCTGTTTCACCAATAGGTGGCGCTATAAGTATGACGCAATACTGACACATAGATGTGTTCAGGACAGAACCGTCATGAAGCGTGAGATATATCGGACAAATTGGATAATGTATGGAGGAGTTATGAGGACTTCCGGTTTCACCAATAGGTGGCGCTATAAGTATGACGCAATACTGACACATAGATGTGTTCAGGACAGAACCGTCATGAAGCGTGAGATAAATCAGACAAATCGGATAATGTATGGAGGAGTTATGAGGACTTCCTGTTTCACCAATAGGTGGCGCTATAAGTATGACGCAATACTGACACATAGATGTGTTCAGGACAGAACCGTCATGAAGCGTGAGATATATCGGACAAATTGGATAATGTATGGAGGAGTTATGAGGACTTCCGGTTTCACCAATAGGTGGCGCTATAAGTATGACGCAATACTGACACATAGATGTGTTCAGGACAGAACCGTCATGAAGCGTGAGATAAATCGGACAAATCGGATAATGTATGGAGGAGTTATGAGGACTTCCTGTTTCACCAATAGGTGGCGCTATAAGTGTGACGCAATACTGACACATAGATGTGTTCAGGACAGAAGCGTCATGAAGCGTGAGATATATCGGACAAATTGGATAATGTATGGAGGAGTTATGAGGACGTACTGTTTCACCAATAGGTGGCGCTATAAGTATGACGCAATACTGACACATAGATGTGTTCATGACAGAACCGTCATGAAGCGTGAGATATATCGGACAAATTGGATAATGTATGTAGGAGTTATGAGGACTTCCTTTTTTACCAATAGGTGGCGCTATAAGTATGATGCAATACTGACACAAAGATGTGTTCAGGACAGAACCGTCATGAAGCGTGAGATATATCGGACGAATTGGATAATGTATGTAGGAGTTATGAGGACTTCCTGTTTCACCAATAGGTGGCGCTATAAGTATGACGCAATACTGACACATAGATGTGTTCACGACAGAACCGTCATGAAGCGTGAGATATATCGGACAAATCGGATAATGTATGGAGGAGTTATGAGGACTTCGTGTTTTATGGCGAAATGTCAAACTTTAGCGGGGCGCCACGGCAAGGGTGTGTGGTGAAAACTCAATTTTTTTGATAACTTTTGATCACAAAGGTCTTAAGATGAAGCTGACCGAATATGAAGTTGATCGGATGAAATCTCTAGGAGGAGTTCGTTGAAGTACGAGGCATGGAAATGGTCAAAACAAGGACAAAATGGCACATTAAAAGCAAAATGGCGGACTTCCTGTTGCATGTTGGGTATAGCTCCAAGAGACATTTTGGTGTGTCTCGATGAACTACATAAGCCCACCGAATTTCGTTCGCCTACATCAAACTGAAAGGTGGGGCTCGCCATTTTAAATTTTCCAGGGGGCGCTCTTGAGCCGTTTTGCCACGCCTATTTCCGTCACCCATGAATTATCAAATTTTTCACCGGGACTGACGTATCTGCAAAGTTTCATCCGTTTTCATCGATGTTTAGGCCGCCAAAAAGGCATTTGTTTGGGGAGAAGAAGAACAAGAAGGTAGAACTAGTGCTGCGAGCAGCAGTGAGCGGGCCCTCGCACCCCACGCGGGTCGGGGTGTGGCGCCGTTAAAGGGTGTGCTATTTCGGTGTCCAGTACTGACAGAAACTTCCTGTCACCAGTAGGTGGCGCTCTAAGCGTGACTCAATACCGACGCATAGATGTGTTCAGGACAGTACTTAGATGAAGCGTGAGAAATGTTGTGTAAATCGGACAAAGTATGTAGGAGTTATGAGGACTTCCTGTAAGCAGTAGGTGGCGCTGTAGGTATGACGCAATACTGACCAACAGATGTGTTCAAGATGCGACCTTCATCAAGCATGAGCAATTTGGAGTAAATCGGATAATGTATGTAGGAGTTATGAGTACTTCCTGTTTCACCAGTAGGTGGCGCTGTAAGTGTAACTCAATACCGATGCATAGATGTGTTCAGAAGGTGACCTTCATGAAGCGTCAGCAATTTGGTGCAAATCGGATGATGTATGCAGGAGTTATGAGGACTTCCTGTTTCACCAATAGGTGGCGCTATAAGTATGACGCAATACTGACACATAGATGTGTTCAGGACAGAACCGTCATGAAGCGTGAGATAAATCGGACAAATCGGATAATGTATGGAGGAGTTATGAGGACTTCCTGTTTCACCAATAGGTGGCGCTATAAGTATGACGCAATACTGACACATAGATGTCTTCAGGACAGAACCGTCATGAAGCGTGAGACATATCGGACAAATCGGATAATGTATGGAGGAGTTATGAGGACGTACTGTTTCACCAATAGGTGGCGCTATAAGTATGACGCAATACTGACACATAGATGTGTTCATGACAGAACCGTCATGAAGCGTGAGATATATGGGACAAATCGGATAATGTATGGAGGAGTTATGAAGACTTCGTGTTTTATGGCGAAATGTCAAACTTTGGCGGGGCGCCACGGCAAGGGTGTTTGGTAAAAACTCAATTTTTTTGATAACTTTTGATCACAAAAGTCTTAAGATGAAGCTGACCGGATATGAAGTTGATCGGATGAAATCTCTAGGAGGAGTTCGTTGAAGTACGAGGCATGGAAATGGTCAAAACAAGGACAAAATGGCACATAAAAAGCAAAATGGCGGACTTCCTGTTGCATGTTGGGTATAGTTTCAAGAGACATTTTAGTGTGGCTCGATGAAATACATATGCCCACGGAATTTCGTTCGCCTACATCCAACTGAAAGGTGGGGCTCGCCATTTTAAACATTCCAGGGGGCGCTCTTGAGCCGTTTTGCCACGCCCATTTCCGTCACCAATGAAATATCCGATTTTCACCAGGACTGATGTATCTGCAAAGTTTCATCCGTTTTCATCGATGTTTAGGCCGCCAAAAAGGCATTTGTTTGGGGAGAAGAAGAAGGTAGGAGAATAATAATAACTAGGGCTGCGAGCAGCAGTGAGCGGGCCCTCGCACCCCACGCGGGTCGGGGTGTGGCGCAGTTAAAGGGTGTGCTATTTCGGTGTCCAGTACTGACAGAAACTTCCTGTCACCAGTAGGTGGCGCTCTAAGCGTGACTCAATACCGACGCATAGATGTGTTCAGGACAGTACCTTGATGAAGCGTGAGAAATGTTGTGTAAATCGGACAAAGTATGTAGGAGTTATGAGGACTTCCTGTTTCACCAGTAGGTGGCGCTGTAAGTGTGACTCAATACCGACACATAGATGGGTTCAGAAGGCCACCTTCATGAAGCATCAGCAATTTGGTGCAAATCGGATGATGTATGCAGGAGTTATGAGGACTTCCTGTTTCACCAATAGGTGGCGCTATACGTATGACGCAATACTGACACATAGATGTGTTCAGGACAGAACCGTCATGAAGCGTGAGATATATCGGACAAATTGGATAATGTATGGAGGAGTTATGAGGACTTCCTGTTTCACCAATAGGTGGCGCTATAAGTATGACGCAATACTGACACATAGATGTGTTCAGGACAGAACCGTCATGAAGCGTGAGATATATCGGACAAATTGGATAATGTATGGAGGAGTTATAAGGACTTCCTGTTTCACCAATAGGTGGCGCTATAAGTATGACGCAATACTGACACATAGATGTGTTCAGGACAGAACCGTCATGAAGCGTGAGATATATCGGACAAATTGGATAATGTATGGAGGAGTTATGAGGACTTCCGGTTTCACCAATAGGTGGCGCTATAAGTATGACGCAATACTGACACATAGATGTGTTCAGGACAGAACCGTCATGAAGCGTGAGATAAATCAGACAAATCGGATAATGTATGGAGGAGTTATGAGGACTTCCTGTTTCACCAATAGGTGGCGCTATAAGTATGACGCAATACTGACACATAGATGTGTTCAGGACAGAACCGTCATGAAGCGTGAGATATATCGGACAAATTGGATAATGTATGGAGGAGTTATGAGGACTTCCGGTTTCACCAATAGGTGGCGCTATAAGTATGACGCAATACTGACACATAGATGTGTTCAGGACAGAACCGTCATGAAGCGTGAGATAAATCGGACAAATCGGATAATGTATGGAGGAGTTATGAGGACTTCCTGTTTCACCAATAGGTGGCGCTATAAGTATGACGCAATACTGACACATAGATGTGTTCAGGACAGAAGCGTCATGAAGCGTGAGATATATCGGACAAATTGGATAATGTATGGAGGAGTTATGAGGACTTCGTGTTTTATGGCGAAATGTCAAACTTTGGCGGGGCGCCACGGCAAGGGTGTTTGGTGAAAACTCAATTTTTTTGATAACTTTTGATCACAAAGGTCTTAAGATGAAGCTGACCCGATATGAAGTTGATCGGATGAAATCTGTAGGAGGAGTTCGTCGAAGTACGAGGCATGGAAATGGTAAAAACAAGGACAAAATGGCACATAAAGAGCAAAATGGCGGACTTCCTGTTGCATGTTGGGTATAGCTCCAAGAGACATTTAAGTGTGGCTCGATGAAATACATATGCCCACCAAATTTCGTTCGCCTACATCCAACTGAAAGGTGGGGCTCGCCATTTTAAACTTTCCAGGGGGCGCTCTTGAGCCGTTTTGCCACGCCCATTTCCGTCACCAATGAAATATCCGATTTTCACCAGGACTGATGTATCTGCAAAGTTTCATCCGTTTTCATCGATGTTTAGGCCGCCAAAAAGGCATTTGTTTGGGGAGAAGAAGAAGGTAGAATAATAATAATCCTTCGAGTTTCAATAGGGCCTCGCACAGCCAGTGCTCGGGCCCTAATAATCCTTCGAGTTTCAATAGGGCCTCGCACCGCCAGTGCTCGGGCCCTAATAATAACTAGGGCTGCGAGCAGCAGTGAGCGGGCCCTCGCACCCCACGCGTGTCGGGGTGCGGCGCCGTTAAAGGGTGTGCTATTTCGTTGTCCAGTACTGAGAGAAACTTCCTGTCACCAGTAGGTGGCGCTCTAAGCGTGACTCAATACCGACGCATAGATGTGTTCAGGACGGTACCTTGATGAAGCGTGATGAATGTTGTGTAAATCGGACAATGTATGTAGGAGTTATGATGACTTCTTGCTTGACCTGTAGGCGGCGCTCAATACTGACCTACAGATGTGTTCAGGACTCGACCTTTATCAACCATGAGCAATTTGGAGTAAATCGGATAACATATGTAGGAGTTATGAGGACTTCCTGTTTTATGGTGATACATAAAGGCAACACAATGCGCTTTACAGAGAACAAGGGAGGTGGGCATACGACCCACTCTCTACATATTCCAGAGGGAAGCAAAAAAACAGTAATCACCCGGGGGCCAGATAAGTGAGCTGTAAAAATTATTCCCTGACCCCTCTCAACAAGGCGATCGAGCAAGCTCCTGGAGTATGTTTGTCTACCGGCTAAGAACATTTATAAAGCAATACATTACATTACATTTCAGAGTAGGAGAGGCTAAAAGCATCATAGGAGAGAGAACATTCTACGGACATGCTACGACATCCACACCAGACACGGGGGTATCTATCGGACTCCAGGAGGTCTGCTGGTGACAGTGGGGCATCCACTGGACCTGGTTAGAAGATAGGAGGGAGAGAGAGAGGCACTAGGGAGAAGGAAGGCAGAACAGGGTTAGTAGCACATAGAGCCAAACAGACCACACAGATATTGAAACAGGCAACCTTTAACAATACATTAAATTAAATTTTCAGAGCAAGAAAGGCTAAGAGCATCAGGTCCAGGCCTAAGACGGATGTGGACTGATGTGTGTCTGTGTGTACGTGTGTGTGTGTGTGTACTAAATACTACGATATCCACAGCTCCACAGCTGACACTGGACCTGGTTAGAGGATAGGAGGGAGAGAGAGAGGCACTAGGGGAGGCAGAAAACGGTTAGTAGCACACTGAGTCATTGAAGCAACACAGCTGTCAGAACAGAACAAGCCTGTTTCAGGATAACCAGCTTCTGTACACTACTTGATATACATACATTGCATAGCAGGATAAATACCAATGTATACAGAGGATTCACATATACACTAGATATTCTGACACACTAGATATAGTGGCAGTGTATACATTAGTTGAACTAATCCAGGTGCCGGCTGGCTTGTGGGAAGAAGCTCTTCCTGAGTCTGTGTTTGCCATATGTGTGCGGTACCTTTTCCCTTACCAAAGAAGAGAGAACAGTCCATTGCCTGGGTGGCTGGGATCCTTCAGGATTCTGTTGGCCTCGGTCTTGCACCTTCTAGTGTAGATGTCCTCAAGGTGGGGGACTGGCCCCCTAAGGTACATTCAGTCGACCACACCACTCTCTGTAGGGCCTTGTGATCCTGTGTGCTGCTGCTCCAGACTGATAAATGTAGACTATATTTTATCATCAGTACATTGATAATGTGGTCTGCCCTACAGTAGGTGCTAAAAGCTACCTAGACAACTACTGTAGGTTATTGCTGGTGGAACATGTCACACAAACTAGTTCAGGAGGGTTAAACTTCCTAGGTCAGACAAATCAGATCTAAAAGACAGATCTAAAATCAGGATTGGCTCTTCCTAATAACAATCCACACAGGTGCATGTATGATTGACCCAAGATATGTAGGAGCATGGAAGGATAATCACCCTACTGGTGCCTATGCTAGTGAGCTCAAGTAGATTAGTTCAAGGTCAAGATGTAGGCTAGGGGTGATTCATGGTGCGTAGGGTCTATCAGCTCACATCATCCTGGGTTCTTGGGGTCTATCTTAAAGAGTAGGGGTCATCCTTGCTTGCAGGGTTTGGTGTTAGGCCTACCCTGCCTGCAGCAGCAGGATCATGAACGCCTCAAACAGGAGAACAGTTAGCTGGAGGAGCCTCTTTGCCCCAAGAAGTAGATCATGTCTGCATCTCGACTGTCCCATATTCAATGCATTCACCAAAGAACCCTGGGTATAAAGGATTCATTTAATAAAGTTGAAATTTAAAAGCAAGGCTTTGGTTTTGTGGTGGCGATGGGCTTGTTTAAAATTCCAAGATTGACTGTTAATGCCCACAAAGATGATTGAATTTGGTCATAACTCTTATTTCACTGAGGGCAAACCTCTCAACTTGCACAAGCTGAGAGTTGTGTTATATCACTCAAAATAACAAAACGGACAGTGATCGGCATTGTGTTTCATGGGGATATTTCTGTTACATATTCAGGATGCTGAGGCACCTATACTCACATAAAAACATCCATACATAAGTACAGCACGCATTGAAGTAAAACTACATATAGTGTCATCTGTGCCACTGGTCCATTTCACACACAGGTGTCTGGGGAGGATGACAGCGCGACTTATCAAGTTAATTTCCTCATATCAGTTTGAGGACATTTTGCAGCCATGATAGTAACAGATGACAGACTGACACAGTATCGATACCAGCTCTGGCAGATATGGTAAACAACAGTGGTGTAGTGGAGGGTCTTCATGGGGTCTATCCACTTCTTTATCCACAGTATAGGCCTATTCCCTTCTTTAAACACCACTAATGTAAAAACTGTAACATATACCCACTTCTTTACTCAGAGTTTACCCACGTAGGCTATTTAGTCACCACTACACCCCTGCTAAACAGGGACTTCTGCTGGTCATCTTAGTAAACTGACCAGGGCGGCAACAGCACTTGCTATTTCCAGGCTATTAATCCACACTTTAACTAAATAAAATAGTGTGTACATTAAATCCATCCATATATATATATATATATATATATATATATATATATATATATAAATTAAACCTTGAAAGATGGCCATTCAATGCAATGGACTTTTATTTTGTAATGTTTGAACACGTTTTTTCACTTCCCGTGAAGCTGAACTGGGCCACGTGACCAACAGACCACGTGATTCCATTTATTCATTTCACCGTTCGAAACAAAATAATGAATATAGTGATAGATAACTGTGGGTACATTCTTCATTCCCAAAAGGAATAATGATAAAAGGAACGAGCCGAGAACCAAAAAAAGGCCATTTTGGAAGAGGTGTTTCCATTATTGGTTTAGACACAAAAAACTGAATTATGGTCGATTTACCGTTTATTCGTTTTGAAATTATAATGGAATAAGGAATTATACGATGATACCCTGACCAAGAAGTCATACAAATGGGGATACAGAATCTTTGTGCATTGCGACACAAAAGGAATGGTGCATGCATTTGACATTTTTGCAGGGAAAATTGATCCTGCACTAGGAGAACCAGATATTGGGGCAAGTGGAAACATTGTGCTCATTGTGGTTGAAGGTGGGAGGCAACGCTGCAAACTCCCAAAATGTAAGGGCCAGACCATATTCAAATGTGCAAAGTGCAATGTTCATCTGTGCCTCAACAAAAACAACAACTGCTTTCGTGAATTCCACGTGTAAGACTCAGCAGTTACTGCATGCTCACTCTCTACATCACAACAAGGACAGTGAAGCAGACAGAGAATGAGTAAAGATGTATCAAGGACAGTCAAACAGTATGAGTAAACATGTAACAAGAACAGAGTATTAGTAAACATGTAGGCCTACAGTAATAAGGACAGTGAAACAGTATGAGTAAACATGTAACATGTCAAGTGTATGAGTATGAGTAAATAATAAAATAATATTTTTAATCTTTATAAATTATGCCTGTTGTCGCTAATTTGCATCAGACCCAAATGCTTATTTTATGCCTGTTGTCGCTAATTTGCATGATAGCCAAATGTATATCTATTCTATGTGCTATTGTGAAATTAATAATCTCCACTTAATTTAGCATCAGCTTGAAGGCAAAAACACACACAAAATAATTTAATATAATTATTAATAAATTCAGGCATCAAGGGGATATACATAGTAGTATTAGCCTAGTACTAGTATAATTATTAAGTATATGTGTATTATTAATATTATTATCATTATTATTATTGTAGTGGTGTGAATAAAATGATTGTTCGGCTACGACACTCCTGATTGGTTCATTTGAATTTTGAAAATAGCGCCTCTGAGCGTAGCCTATAAATACCTTCTACTTCCTCTCAACGGGCGTCACTGAGTTTTCGAACTTCTGTGATAACCGAGCGAGATAGCGACTGTATCTGCTTTTGCATTACACAGCTTTCAAGCACAAACCACCAATCTCCAGCAGCTCTCTTTCTTTCTTTCTTTCTGCTTTTCTTTCTTTACATCGATTTTTGTGGACTACGTGGACTTGATAGAACGCAGTAAGTAATAATGAGTGTCGTAGTGTGTAGCTAAGGTAGCTTGTTAGCCTAGCCTAGCTATTCTTGGATAGCTAATGTATAACTTAGCTAGGCATTTTCCGACATTTTGTCTTTATATTTGTAAACTTGAGTGAGGGTTAGTTTGTGTTAAAAGTGTGTTGTGTAGCTCATTTATTATAATTTTTGCTATTAGCTTTAGGGCTAGTGGGCTTCATATAGTTAGCTTTGAGATGTTGCTAGCATCATTTGAAATCGCCTGGCAACGGCTTTTAGCCTTGTCTACTATGTAGGAATTGCATGACAAAAAGAGGGCCGGTTTAAATACATATTCGGAGACATTACCAATTGCGAGTATATTCGTCCTCATTATGGTTTGGTATCGGCTATAAAAGCAACAATAGTAGGGCCCTATTAACGCCGACCCTCGAGTACCCTATTAACTGCCAAAAACGGCGACAATTATTAATTTCTGCATTGTAGTTCATTATGTTCAGCTTTGTATGAAGGTGGCCATATATATACATTGTGACGGTGAGAGAATTGGCTGACCGGAGGCACGTTTGCATGGCCCTCTATGAACGAATAGCGGAACGCTCCCTGACATACTGTAATGTCTGTAGCCTACATTTCCACGCACCATCTGCCAAATGTTTACTTCAGCTGTTATCAGCCAACTACAGATATCATTTGGTTGAGTCTGTGAAACATTTGGTGCGCCTCTGTACATTTCCAAATGCCTGCGCTGCTGCGGCAATAGGCCTAACTTGAGGCTCACAATCTCATCTTTTTTGTATACGGAAGCCATAGGCTTAATGATGTGTAGATTTTTACTTCATAAAAAGAGTGTGCAGTGGCATCATAACCGGGAGATAATGTCTGCAAATTCAAGTAAAACGCAGACTTTGCTTAACCAGTGCGAATGTGCCATAACGAAATGCAGACGACAGGGGATAATTTCTAAATCACCGAGGTCCCCAGATAATACTTGTCCCGTGCGAATAGGGCTTTAAGTTTGTATTTTATATATGCTGTCAGTTCTAATTCTGCATAGGCTATATATATAAGCTAACAACTATAACACATTTTTGGACAAAAGTGACTATTCTCAGTTTTCCTTTCTTGTAATCATGTGTAGGCTAATAGCCTACTTAGAATTCGGACTAGATGAAGATATGCTTTTTGGAATGTTGTTACTTGCATCTAAAATGTAGCTGAGGAATCTCGGTTGGAGCCATCAAATTTCCCCTTTGCAAAAGGTATTGTTGTTGTTCATAGATTGAATTATATTAGGCTAAGGATAGTCCCTATATTTTATTTGGCTCAATAAAATTGTAAAACACAACATTCCCATGATGCGTTATATAGGCTTCAAATAACATTCATTTTCATCAACTTTATTGTGCACTCGTGATGTAATTCGCGCATGTACGGTAGATAGATGTGCGCAATGTTGCAACTGTCCTTTTTAAAAGTATAATTTTACTGTAATCGGTAGTTAAACTACTGGTGAGCGGAGCGCACGCCAAGAGACGGTTTAGACCGCGCTTCGCCAAGTGTCTCTTGGCTACTACGACCAGGCCAGGTCGAGCCTGGGTTATGGGCGGGCGACTAAGCCAGGTCCAGCCTGGTTTATGTGCTTGGCTGTTTTTTTTTCTGTCTGATAAATTAAGATAGTTGAAGCAGGGCTCAGACAATAGGAAGCCATGCTGCTCAATTCAATATCTTAACTTCAATGGCCCAATTGCGCATTAATATTCACAACCCCACTAATAGTCACTGTTACTGTAGATGTAAATAAAGTAGGCTAATGTGGCTTTTGATGAAGTAGGCTAAAGTCGACTAATGTAACAGTCAGTCAACAGCAAGTGAAGAATGTAGACTATTTCTTTCACCACCATCACTGCATCCATGTATCTATAAATGTAAGCACACTTATGCTGTGTTCCGACTGGGCGTGGTGGGCCGCCCAGTTCGCCCGACCGAAGGGGTCGCCGCGCAGCGAATTTGCCAAATTGTCTTTTTTTTTAATACTTTTTGCGAATTCGCCGCGCGGCCAATCCTGGCCACCATGCGGCAGTTCGCATGATTGACGCCGCCGGGTTCGCCTGATTCGCGCCGCCCAGTTTGCGTGAATTGTATTGACTTTCTATGTAAACTTGCCGTGCGGCCGAAAAAATTTGCGCCCGGTCTGAACACATTGTGTCATCTGAAGATCTTTCTGATCAAAAGCTATCAAAAGAATTTAACTTTCACCAAACAATGTTGCCGCCAATGTTTCACCATAAAACAGGAAGTCCTCATAACTCTTACATACGTTATTCGATTTACCCCAAATTGCTCACGCTGGATGAAGGTCGTGTCCTCAACACATCTATGCGTCGGTATTGAGTCACACTTAGAGCGCCACCTACTGGTGACAGGAAGTTTCTCTCAGAAATAGCAGAAATAGTTTCTCCGAAATAGCACACCCTTTAACAGCGCCACACCAAGACATGTGTGGGGTGCAAGGGCCTGCTCAATGCTGCTCGCAGTGCTAGTTGTGTGTTGAAAGCTGTCTGGTGATTTCTTTCTAAACATTTGTTTTGCATTCTTTTAGATGCCTCGTACCAAGTCCTCCCGCCTTTCGGATGCAGCCAGGCAGAGAATGGCGGCCCAACGCATCGTCATGGTTGGACCTCAGAATCTTCCTGGCCCTGTTGAACGTATGTTCCCAATTGTTTATGCATTACATATTGATTAAAGGTGGGGTAGGTAGTTTGATGTCAACAAGGCCTCCCATTGGTCATCTTTTTCAAAAGAACCTGCCCCTCCTTCCTGTCAATCATGATGTAGTCCCTCCCTCCAAACATGACTGGTAGGTGTGGCGAGATAGAGAGCCTGATTGGTCAATACATTCGGGCGCGATGCATTTTTTAAATTGAAAATACAGAGGCAGCGGTAAACACGGAGATCCAAGTTTATTCTCCAAGCACTTCTGTTACTGAAAGGATATTATGCCAATTTTACCAAATAAAGCCAAAAGCAAACTACATATCCCACCTTTAACTGCATAATATTGTTTTTCCATTATTTTAATGTTGTTTGTTGACATGTTTTTCTGTGTGTGTTTTTAACTCTTCTGTGTATGTTTATAAATAGGTCATGGTGCAGGTTACCGTCACCGAGTGAGACAATGGCCAATTTCTAGCTGGACTGGGCGCAGTCACAAATTGGTCATTCCACCTGAGGATCCAGACAACGAGGTAAATACTATTTTCATAATGTATTCACAAATACTTGATTTGAGGAATTATATATGATTTTTATTTATTTTCAAATAAATAACCTTTCTGTTACAGTTTGTTCTTGTTGTGGGAGCCTCCCATCTACGTGCCATTGTAGATGGTTTTGTGAAGATGCCAGAGGGACGCATCTCCTTTGGCTTCATGTCAACGCCGGGGGCCTGTGCGTCGGAGTTGAGGACCGAGTTGTTGCATGCCGCAATAACTCCGAGACCCGATGCAGTTTGCGTCATGGCCCCGAGCAACAATCTTACCGCCAGCCGTACTGTTGAGGAGGCAGGAGCTGACTTCCGGAAGCTCCTGCGCAGTGCCCTTAGTCTCTCGACTCAGGTATGCTTTGTAGTAGTTTAAAATAATAACATTGTTTTAATGATGTTGAAATTATGAGGGAATAAAATGCTAACAACAAGTATTGTTTATAAGGTCTTTGTCCAGGACTTCATACCCCGATTGAATGTTGACGCGGGTTTGCAGCAACTTACGCGTCAAGAGTTTCATCGTGTGGCAGCCAGCATGAGTAAGTTGCAAAAAAAAAGTTTTCAGTGTTAGTTCAGTAATGTATGTCTTTTTAGCCAAACTGATTGAATAAATATGTAAATTCAGGTCATTGCTATGATTTCGAATTCAGAATTAATATATGTAGATATTTAAATTCTTCATGTGTTCTTTTTTCAAAGACATCAAGTACTTCTCCACTGCTGAGCACTTCCCGTTCAACCACCTTGAGCTGTGGAGCAGGGATGGTGTAAGTACAACATGTTATTTTAATATTGCCAGTTGAAAAATTTGATGTATACTTACACTTTGTATTGATCTTAGTAGTGTAGTTCATTGCAGATTCATATAGACTTGAAAAGTTCTGTTGTTAAAGTATATTCATTACTTAATTCACAGGTCCATCTCAGTGACGATGGCGGCATGGAGATTCTGGTTCAGTTGCTGTGGCAGTCTGCCTACCTGCAGCTGAACCCACCATCGCCAGCTCCACAGGTTCCTCCCAGGACATCGCCCCCTGTGAGAGGTTTTGTGCCAAAGGTGGTCGTCACGGGAGAGGTCAGTGTGCCACGTCCGTCAAACCCTTTTGAGTGGAAACTCGTTGGCAAGCGCAAGAAGGTGAGTCTCTTTCTCTTTGAAACTTTTTCAAGTAGATGATTTTTTCTGAGCAGTTTAAGATGGTAATGATTAAGTGATACCTATTTGTTCCAATACATGCTGAGTATAATTGACTTTTGAACAAGACAAATCAATTACAGGTTGTTAAAAACTATAGCCTTTATTTTTTTTCACAGGTGGATGCAACATCTGTGGTGTTGGAGGAGATCATCCCTGTGAATCCCGTTTGGTTCAGCAGTGCCACGCTCGATGCAATGGAGAGAGCTTCTCCATCTCATCTGTCTAGCCCTGTGGGCCCACCTGTTCCACAAGGCAAACGGGTAATTTGTAATATGCAAATTGTATGTTTGAGGCATTTCAATGTTCGTTATTTGTCCTGACACAGAACAAGTTAACACCATTTAAGACTGTTATATAATATAGAACACTATATAGTTTGTTCCAAATACTTCTTGAAAAAGTGTTCTTTGTTTCCCATTAGATCAAGCCTAAAGTGGACTGTCGGCAGAAAGCAGTTGCCTCGAAAAGGAAACGTCCGCAGCGGCAGGTTTGTAATTTATTTCAATGTAATATTTTAGTATTCTAATTGTTTTTACAGTCTGAGTAAAAAGGTAGTTGGTTAAAATGTTTGAAATATTCACTAATTGTGAAACAATGATAAGTGTACAGTTTTTTTAATGTATTTTTCTTCCCACTAGGTTGAGGCTGAATCAAGTGTTGTACCAGTGTCTTGTGAGGCCTCACCTGGCTGTCCTCTGACAGACGATCTGCCGACAGAGGTTGGAGGACCTATTGAGTTTTTTACTTGAGCGTGCAAAGTGTTTTCATTGTTCCTGCAGTATAAAGCTATACCTCATTATTATGTTAGATCATTAAGAGACAGTATTAATTGGTAGCTTCAAGGCCTTCATTATATGCACAGATGTAAATGATAATGTAGTTCCTGTCACAAGAGACTTGTAACACAGTATTTTGTTAAGGCAGTTCAATCAATTGTTTTTGTCTGCTGTTTTATTCCTAGGTTGAGGCAACACCAATGATTGTGGAGGTGTCTTCCCAGGACTCACCTACCAGTGTCGTGCATGTGGTTGCCATGGAGGAGGTTAGTACTTAGGTCCAGTGCCAATATCCCACTTAGTCCTATTCTTTTTATCTTACTCCTAGATTTTGTGCATGTCTGTTGTGTAAAAGGTTGGTGCACCTATTGGGTTTTTTACTTGGCAATGCAAAGTTTTTTCATGGTTCTTGCAGTAAAAGCTAAACATCATTATCAGCCCTACCCCTTTTATCTTACGCCTAGATTTTGTGAATGTCTGGTGTAGTTCATATAACTAGGACCTGGGATGTTTAACCAGTCTGCAAAATTAGTGATTTCCAATGTTGCTTTCAAATGTAAAGCTATCACAAGCTTTCATAGTACAATTTGACTTGTGAGCAGAATTGTTTTGCCAAACATAGTTGCCGTTAACCCAGAAAAAAGGGATATAACACACATTTTAAGTTGAAAGATGTAACCATTCAATTGCTTTAACCATTTAATTTACATATCCTTTAAATTACCAACAGCCAAATGTATACTAAAAGAGTTCTGTCAAAATATTATAGTACAATGAATTATTTTAGGTTGTGGCAACGTGTGTGTCTTCTTGAGGTATCTTCATATGCAGCACCTACCAGGAGGTTGGTGTAGGTAAACTTGTGGATGTGGTTTCTGGCAGATTGGCAGGTAACGTCTTCTTTTTTTGTAGGTGGAGGCAACCCCGTTTGCTGTGGACGTGCCTATCCAGGCAGCACGTACCAGGCCCGTGGAAGTGGTGGGAATGGAGGAGGTCGATGCAGGTAAGGTTGTGGATGTTTCTGCCAGAGGTAAGAGTGTTGTGAAAAATGTCCTTCCAAATAGTGTTATAGGTTCATTTCATCAGGTTGATTCTCGCTTTGAAAATGCAGGAGTTCAGTGTATGGCAATAGGTTTGACAGCTTTAGCAAAACATGCAGTTGAAAGTGTTTTTTCATGGCAGACAGAGGATCTTGACACAGTTTTAGTTTTAGGTGATGAGTTGTACAAGTCTGTGAGAGGCAATATGATTTGTGGAAAATCAGGACCATTTAGTGTTTCACATGTGCCCAAGCAGTCAGTTATTGATGAATATGGTGATGTTTATGGAGTATCAAGACTATTGAGTGTTCCTGATTTGCCCAAGCAGTCAGTTATTGGTGGACATAATTTCAAGTTTGAGTATGGTGATGTTGTATCTGGTGATGTAAATATTGTTGATGGAGAATTTATCCAGGCTGGTGTATTTAAGTCTCTGCTAAATGGTTTGGATGACATGTTTGCAAAATATGACACGTCTTCTAACATTGTGTAGTAACACGTGTGCAATAATTTGTGAAAGTAGACGCTATGCAATTGTTGATTCTCATGCGCGTTGTGCTGCTGGAATGGTAGATCCCCCTGGTAAAAGCCTTATTGTGTATTTTAGTTGTCTTAAAGATGTTTTTAGTTACATACACAAATTGTCTTTGTCACTCAGTAGTGGAGATAGGCCTTTTGAGATTTCTGGGGTTCGAGTCATTTACGCAGACCCAAATACAAGCAGTTTGAAATCACAGTTTGCAGGAGTGAAGTCTATAGAATCTGCTGAGACTTTTGAAATGGTAGAATTGGGTTTAGGTTCATCATCATTGGAACATGGTATTGCATCAGCAGGCAGGATCGGTACTAAGTGTAAGATTACAGGGCAAACTTGTGGATCTAAGAAAAGGAAAATAGATATTAGTGCAGATGTTAGTGCAGATGTCATGTTTATTAGTGATGTGGCTTCTAAAAAGCTACAGTTTGATCCTCTTGGTAATGAAGTTGCACAGTCTTTATGTACACAGTTGAATATAGAGTATGAAAAATCTGATGCACAAGTGTTAAGAGCAGTTGGTTTGTTAGGATCTCCGTGTAAGAATGAGAAAATAGTGGCTGATGGCAATTGTTTCTTTCGAGCAATCTCCCTAGCTGTGAGCGGCACACAGAAGAACCACAGGAAAATCAGACTGGCTGTTGTTAAACAACTGAAAAATAAGGCAGTGGATTATAAACATATTTTGAGAAGTGAATTTTCATCAGTGGCCGAGTACATTCAGATTTCCAAGATGCAATATGTTGGCAGTTGGGCAACCGAAGTGGAAATTCAAGCAGCAACAGATTGTCTAGGAGTTAATATAGTTACTTATGATAACTGGTGGCTAGAATATAGCTGCAAGTATAGGTGTTTGTCAAAACAGGGCATCTACTTGCAAAATTGCAATGGCAACCATTATGAAACTGTTGTGTGTGTTCATCAGCCTCAGTTGCAAAGCTGTTATGGTTATTGTAAAGTGAATACATCCTTCTCCAAAGTGTACAATACCAGACAAAGTGCAGAGAGCAGTTTATGTAAAGTCACAGAGCATGAGAACATGAAAACAGTTGTGTGTACAGGTGGTTTGAGTCCAGTTGGAATTTCAAGTTCTGGTAGTGAAGACGTAGTGTATATTGAGGATGATGTAAATCAGCAAACAGATTGTGATGTTGTGGATGAGTCAAGTAAGCTTGCATTCAAATTTAGTCCTATTTGCACTGAATTTGCAAAAACATTATGTAGCAAATTGAATGTGGAGTTTGAAAGACAGGATTTACAAGTGCATACAGAATATGGCTCTTTAGGTGTTGTGTGTAAAACAAAGGACATTCTAGAGGATGGAAATAGTTTCTTTAGATCAGTATCTCAAGTTATTTGTGGCTCTCAAAAAGGTCATCTGAAAATTAGACATGCTGTTAAGTACATGGAAATACATAGTGCAGAACACATGGAGTATTTGGATAAGGAATATGTTTCAGTGGCAGAGTATATTAACAAGTCGCAAATGAGGTATGTTGGTAGTAGTGCAACCAATATAGAAATTCAAGCAACAGCAAATGCTTGTGGAGTAGACATATTTATATATAGTGGTGAAACATGGTTGAAATACAGTAGCTTTTGCTCAATGGTTACAAATGAAGGCATTTACTTAAAACATGAGAATAATAATTTTGAACCAGTATTGTGTGTTTATGGTGATAAGCATGTTTGTATAAATTTGTGTGAGGTAGCTAACTTATTAGAGACACCATACACAGGTACAAGGAATCCAAAAGTCCAGATGCAGAGCACTGCAAATATCAATGTTATTTTTTCTAAGTATTTTGAAAAGAAGAAGAAATTCCAAAAGAAAATGAAATATCAGAATAGTGTTCTGTACAGGGAAATGGTAAAGGAAATGTTTAGAAATAAATATCAAGGAGATGATTTTCATAGGGAAAAAATTAGACGTATGAGAAGAGTCAAATATCAGGGAGACGAGTTGCATAGAGACAAAATTAGAGTCAGGATAAGAGTCAAATATCAGGAAGATGAGTTGCATAGGGACAAAATTAGAGGTAGGAAGAGAGTCAAATATCAGGGAGATGAGTTGCATAGGGACATAGTTAAACAAAAGAGTATTAAGAAGTATCAGGAAAATCTTCAGCATAAGATTCATGTTGCAGCTTTTAACAAATTGAAGAGGAAAGAAATTCAATATAAGCAGAAGGAGTTTGATTTTGTTAAGGAGAGGTTTTTAGATAAGGTGAAATATGGGCCTGATTTTGTGTGTTGTGTTTGTCATAGACTGTTGTTTAAAAATCAGGTTACAAGGTGTCAACGGGCTGATTATAGTAAGAATAAAGCAATGGCTTCATTTGCAGATAAATGTTTAACTGAAGACTATTTACACAAATGTAATGAGGACTGTGCAACGCCGTGTCAGTTGGATATAGCTAGAGGTCAGCTGTGGATTTGCCACTCGTGTCATAGTAAGATTAAAAGAGGTGTACTGCCACCTGAATGTGCACTGAACAGTTTGAGACCTGATCCCATTCCACCAGAGTTAGCATGTTTGAACAGCTTAGAACAGCATTTGATAGCTTTACATATACCATTTTTGAAAATGTTAGCCTTACCTAAAGGAGGACAAAATGGAGTACATGGACCAGTGACATGTGTTCCAGCAAATATTCTGCAGACTAGCAATTTGCTGCCTCGTTCTAATATGGAAGGATCTCTGTGTCGTATAAAATTGAAACGTAAGCTAACTTATAAAGGGCATTATGAATATAAGTTTGTTGACACTATGCGTGTGAGGCGAGCATTGCAATATTTAAAACAAACAAATGTGCATTATAGAGATGTAGAGTTTAATGAAGAGTGGCTGAATGAGTTTTGTAGGGAGCAAGATGAGGTTTCAGAGAAGGAGCCTGATAGTACTATAGATGAAGCATCTGCAGATGTTGGTGAAGATGAGCTTTTGCATGATAGACAACAACATTGTATGTTTCAAGACACGTGTCTTATGCCTGTTGACATTGGTCAGGAAGTGCTCGATCAATATTTTGATGGTGTATTGAATCTTGCACCAGCAGAAGGGAATAATCCTGTTAAATTGCTTTCTGATTATACAAACGAAGCCAAATGTTTTCCAGTGTTGTTTCCACAAGGATGTAATACATATCATCAAGAGAGAGCAAATCGTTTGACATTATCGCGATATTTTAATAACAGAATTCAACATGCCGATGGTAGGTTTGCACAAAATGTGGAATATATCTTTTTTGCTCAGTATATGTCAGAGATAGAACAGGTTATGTCAAGTGTGTCTGTAGCATTACGGAAAGGAAAATGCCATAGTTCTCGAGGAGTACATGCTCAGGAAAAACTTAAGTTAAACCATGAAGAATCTTTGAAAAAGTTGTTGGAGTTTGATGATGGGTATCGTTTTCTTAAACCAATTCGAGGTACACCAGCTTTTTGGCAAGGAGCACAGAAAGAACTTCTCGCTTGTGTCCGTCAGCTCGGCGTGCCAACTTGGTTTTGTTCATTTTCTTCGGCTGATGTGCGTTGGAAAAATCTTCTTAATAGTATTTTGAAACAGGAAGGTAGAACACAGACAGTAGAAGATTTAGAGTGGGCAGAGAGGTGTGACCTATTGCGTCGGAATTCTGTGACTGCAGCTAGGATGTTTGATTTTCGCTGGCATTGTTTCTTGAGGGAGGTACTTATGTCGCCATTGCATCCAATTGGTAAAATTGTTGATTACTTTTATCGAGTAGAATTTCAGCAGCGCGGATCACCTCATGTCCATTGCCTGTTTTGGATTGAGAATGCACCCTTGATTGATAAGAACACAGATGAAGAAGTAGTTGAATTTATTGATAAATATGTAACATGTGAGTTACCAGTAGAAGGTGACACATTACACGAAATTGTCACATCTGTGCAGCAACATTCAAAGCGACATTCAAAAACGTGTAAAAAGAAAAAGACGGTTTGTCGTTTCAACTTTCCAAGGCCTGCATCTAGTCGTACATTTATATGTCGGAAAACAGAAGATGAAGAAAAAGTATGTATTTGTCAGGGAGAGGAGACAGGGAGTTCTGCAGTGTGTGCAGCATGTGGAAAACCGCGTCAGAAAGAGTCAAGTAAAATGAAAAGAGATCACGCATCAAATATAATGTCAAAAATCAAGGAAGCTTTGTCTGATGAGAATAATGCCTATGATAGTGTTGAAGATTTGTTTCAAAGTGTAGGGATTAATCAAACAACTTTTGAGGCTGCATATCAAAGTTTAGCAAGAAATACACATATTGTGTTAAAGAGGCAGGTTAATGAAGTTTGGGTAAATCAGTATAGTAAGCCTCTATTAAAATGTTGGTCGGCCAATCTAGACATTCAGTATGTAGTCGATGCATACGCATGTGTTGTTTACATAATTTCGTACATTTCAAAGGCAGAAAAGGAGATGGGACTTTTGTTAGCTAACGCCCAAAGAGAAGCATCGAAGGAGAAAAATGTTGAGGCAAGAGATGCACTGAGAAATCTAGGCAGTGTCTATCTCCATAACAGAGATGTGTGTGCTCAAGAAGCTGTGTATAGGTTAACAAATATGCATCTGAAGGAATGTTCAAGGAAAGTATTTTTTGTACCCACAGGCGAGAATATAGTAAGAATGAGTTTGCCATTAAGTGTGTTGAAGCAAAAGGCAGCATCAGAAGACATAAACACAGATGATATTTGGATGACTAGTTTTGTTGATCGTTACAAGAATAGGCCAAACGATGGTGTTTTTAATGACATGTGCATGGCAACATTTGCATCTGAATATCGTGTTTTAAATAAAAATGAAAAATGTAAGACGCAGATTAAATTAAACAAAGGTTTTGGAACTGTTGCTAAAAGAACACGGACAAAACCTGCAGTTATTCGTTATGCGCGCTTTTCTGAAACCAAAAGTCCGGAATTATTTCATCAGAGTATCATGCAGTTGTTCTTGCCATATCGTTTAGATAAGCAGCTAAAACCTCCAAGCTGTGAAACATTTCAACAGTTTTACAAGAATGGGCATGTTAGGTTTAGTGATGGATCAAGACATTCAGTAAAGTCAGTTGTTGATTTAAACAGAAGTAAGTTTGAAATTGAAGCAGATGAATTGGATAATATTGAAAGTAGTATTAATACAGATGGTGTTTTAGAAGATGCCTGGTGTGAACTGTGCCCAGAGCAAGAGTTGGAGCGTTTACAGTGTGAGCAGGAACAGAAAGACAAAGAACAGATAGTTGAAGAACACGAGGAAAATATTCCAGATTTAGCATTAAATAGACTAAAAGTAGCACATTTGGAAAAGCAAAATAATATAATGTGTAGAAATGATGGTTTGGCTTTAATTAGATCTTTAAATGAGACTCAGCTGTCTATTTTTTATCAGATTCGACAATGGTGCTTAGCAAAAGTAATAGGGAAAAACCCAGATCCATTCCATTTATTTATTACAGGGGGTGCAGGAACGGGAAAAAGCCATTTAATAAAAGCCATTCAGTATGAAGCCATGAGATTATTGTCAACAGTCTGTCGTCATCCTGACGATATTTGTGTTTTGTTAACGGCTCCTACGGGGATAGCTGCTTACAATTTGCGTGCCGCAACCATTCACCACACATTTAGCATAGGAAAAGATGTTCGTTTACCGTACACACCTTTGGGTGAAGAAAAGGTGAATTCTTTGCGTGCTAAATTTAGTGATCTTCAAATTTTGATAATAGATGAAATATCAATGGTTGATCACAGGCTGTTGTCTTATATTAATGGAAGATTAAGACAGAGTAAACAAAGTCTCTCCCCATTTGGAAACGTTAGTGTAGTTGCTGTTGGAGATTTTTACCAGTTACCTCCTGTAAAAGGGAAACCGCTGTATGAAGACAATCTAGGTATAAACTTGTGGTCTACTCTATTTAAGGTTGTGGAATTAAAAGAAATAGTTAGACAAAAAGATAATGTGTTTGCAGAGTTGTTAAACAGAGTAAGAACCCGTGTAAAGAAGACCCCGATGTTAAAAAGCGACATAGAAATATTAAAACGTTGTGAGACTGGTGAAGAGAGTTCAGCTTTGCACATATTTCCGACAAATAAACAGGTTAATGAGCATAATGTAGAACAACTGTTTAAGACATGTCCTGAATATGTCCAGATAGATGCTCAGGATTATGTGAATAATACAAAAACAGGGAAACTAGAATTGAAAACTGGACATCATAGCAAAACGTATGACACATGTTTGGCTGAACAACTTTTGTTAGGTAAGGATGCGCGTGTAATGTTGTGCAAAAACGTGGATGTTATGGACGGTCTTGTTAATGGGGTATGCGGTACTGTGACACATATAGTTTCTTCGGAAAATAAGAAATTTCCTCAAAAAGTTTATATTAAGTTTGATGATGACCATATTGGTGCAGAGAGGCGGAAATCTGCAGATGGTTCAGAGGTTTTTATAGGTTCTACAGGTATTGAGCCAGAGGAAGAGAAAGTAACTAAGAAAGGTGGTTTGCGACGACAGTTTCCAATTAAACTTGCTTGGGCTTGCACGGTACATAAAGTACAAGGGGTTACTGTGGATAATGCTGTGGTGTGTCTCAAAAGAATATTTACTGCAGGACAGGCATATGTGGCATTAAGTCGTGTTAGAAATTTGTCAGGTTTGGTGATTCAAAATTTTGAAGATAAAGTCTTATATTGTAGGGACAACATTAAAGATGCAATACAGAGTATGCTCCCATTTTTGATTGGAAGTAACAGGCCCAATTTTAGTACACATACTTTTAATGTCTTTTTGATTAATATTCAAAGTTTGACTCGACATGTATCTGATTTGGCATTGTGTACACAGCATTTGCAGCTTAACTGTATTGCTGTTACAGAAACATGGTTATCTTCTTCATCCTCATTTGAAACAGTAAACATAGATGGTTTTACTTTTCACAGTTGTCCACGAAGTTTGTTACAGTAGCAACAACCCAGCACTGATGTCATTACAAGGACAACAACATGGTGGAGTTGGATTGTACAGTGCAGACAATTTGGCATATGACATTATCAAAGGACCACATGTCAATTTGGAATGTTTGATTTACAACTGTGTTAAGTATAACATATTGATAGCAGTCATTTATCGTCCACCATCGTATCCCGTGTCTTTGTTTAAAGAAAATCTAGCCAAATTACTTGATTGGCTAGAGCCAAAAAGCAACACAATTACAGTCATGGGCGATTTCAATGACGACATTTTGAAATCATCAACTATCTGCAGATTTCTAACCGACAAAGGATATGTTCAACATGTAACCGCACCAACAACAGAAAAAGGGACGTTAATTGATCACGTTTATGTAAAAACAACACATTATGAAATAGAATCAATAGTGTTGCCAATGTTTTTCAGTGATCACGAGGCAGTAGTTTGTTCTTTTAAATATAGAGGTTTTGATATTTATTGAATGATATTTATTTAGTAATTGATTATATTTATTGAGTGATATTTATTGAATATGTATGGAATATTTATTTATTGAGTAATTGACTTTATATTTATTGAATATTTATCGAATTATATTTATTTATTTATTGAGTAACTGAGTTCATATTTATTGAGTGATATTTATTTAATATGTATTGAATATTTATTTATTTCGTACTTTTTATATTTATTGAATTATATTTATTGAATATGTATTGAATGCTATTTATTTATTGAGTAATTGAGTTTATATTTATTGAGTGATTTTATTTATTGAATAATCTGATTTGTAACAGTTGTAGATGTGTCATTTTGAGGTTTCGTTTCCTGCATTACAACAGCATTTAAAAGTTAAATATATATTGGGAAACATTAGGTTCATTGAAGAACATTAAAAACTACAGTAATTACATTATATTCTACATTAGGTGAACAAATTAACCCATTGATGGACAACATATGCACATCCCTTCTATTGCACAACATGGGTCTAAAGCAATTATGTTTGTTATGTCATTTATGTCAATTATGTCATTTGTTGAAGCAGTAGTATTAGGAGTAGTGGTAGTAATAGTATAATTATTAATAATATTGTTATTAGTAGTAGTAATAGTAGTAGTCATAGTAGTATTAGTTATTAGTATTAGTAGTAGTATAGTTGCAGTAGTAATACTAAATAGTAATATAAGAATTTAATAATATTATTGTTATTAGTAGTAATGGTAGTAGTAGTAATAGTAGCAGTAGTGGTAGCAGTAGTAGAAGTAGTAGAGATATTTTTTAATTATATATCATAGAAACACTCAGCTAGACATGACAACAGAAATGGACATGGGTCATTTTAGAACCATGTTGTGCATCAAAGGGTTAAAAAGCCATTATTTGGCATTTTTTCACAAAATAAAATAGTGCCATATATGCTGTTGCTAATGCAGGTTTTGCTTTCCCTGTCATGAACTGCCAAAAAGCAAAAGGCACTGGTGTTGGACTTCCAGTAGGAATGGGGTTCAATTCCCTGGAGTGCCTGATGGTTTGGTATTTACATGAAAGCTCCGATAATTTTCTCTCATCTAATCGTCTCTAACGATGGTCTCCAATTTCAATAAAACTAAAACAACTTGTAGCAACTCAATACATAGAATATGTGTAGACATTCTCATCCCAATAATGCATATTACTAATTAATCATCTTCTGTCTCCCCTAGATGTGTTTTACCTTCTGTCTCTGTTGTCCTGTCACTTTCTGCAGGTGTTTCTTCCTCCTGAGCTGTAGAGTGTGGATCAATAATGGCAAACCACATACTACCACCATGTGCCTGCTCAATATGGGCTCTACACTCAGTGCAAGAATTGGTTAACTATGTGGAATCTGCATTGGCCTCTCCGTCTCTCTCTCTCATCCAGGATTCTCTCGCTTTCCTTCTCTCTTGCCTTCTCCAGGTCAAGAACATTATGTGTTCAGGATGCAACCTTGGTGAAGCGTGATCAATTTGGCACAAATTGGATAATGTATGTAGGAGTTATGAGGACTTCCTTTTTCAGTCAGTAGATGGCACCAAGTATGACTCAATTGTGACACAGATGTGTGCAGGACGGAACCTTGATGAAGCATGAGAAATCTGAGGCAAATTGGATAATGTATGGAGGAGTTATGAGGACTTACTGTTTCAACAGTAGGTGGCGCTGTAAGTGTGACTCAATACCGATGCAAAGATGTGTTCAGGATGTGACCTTCATGAAGCGTGAGCAATTTGGTGTAAATCGGATAATGTATGTAGGAGTTATGAGGACTTCCTGTAAGCAGTAGATGGCGCTATAAGTATGACTCAATGCTGACGCCCAGATGTGTTCAGGATGCGACCTTCATCAACCCTGAGCAATTTGGAGTAAATGGGATAACGTATGTAGGAGTTATGAGGACTTCCTTTTCAGCCAGTAGATGGCGCCAAGTGTGACTCAATTGTGACACAGATTTGTGCAGGACGGAACCTTGATGAAGCATGAGAAATCAGAGGCAAATTGGATAATATATGGAGGAGTTATGAGGACTTACTGTTTTACCAGTAGGTGGCGCTGTAAGTGTGACTCAATACCGATGCATGGATGTGTTCAGGATGCAACCTTCATGAAGCGTGAGCAATTTGGAGTAAATCGGATAACGTATGTAGGAGTAATGAGTACTTCCTCTTTCACCAGTAGGTGGCGCTGTAGGTATGATGCAATACTGACTTACAGATGTGTTCAAGATGCGACCTTCATTAAGCATGAGCAATTTGGAGTAAATCGGATAACGTATGTAGGGGTTATGAGTACTTCCTGTTTCACCAGTAGGTGGCGCTGTAAGTGTTACTCAATACCGATGCATAGATGTGTTCAGGACAGAACGGTCAGGAAGCGTGAGATATATCGGACAAATTGGATAATGTATGTAGGAGTTATGAGGACTTCCTGTTTCACCAATAGGTGGCGCTACAGGTATGATGCAATACTGACACAAAGATGAGACATTTTAGTGTGGCTCGATGAAATACATATGCCCACCGAATTTCGTTCGCCTACATCAAACTGAAAGGTGGGGCTCGCCGTTTAAAACTTTCCAGGGGGCGCTCTTGAGCCGTTTTGCCACGCCCATTTCTGTCACCCGTGAATTATCAAATTTTTCACCGGGACTGACGTATCTGCAAAGTTTCATCCGTTTTCATCGATGTTTAGGCCGCCTAAAAGGCATTTGTTTTGGAAGAAGGAGAATAATAATAATAATCCTTCGAGTTTCAATAGGGCCTCGCACCGCCAGTGCTCGGGCCCTAATAATCCTTCGAGTTTCAATAGGGCCTCGCACCGCCAGTGCTCGGGCCCTAACTAGGGCTGCGAGCAGCAGTGAGCGGGCCCTCGCACCCCATGCGTGTCGGGGTGTGGCGCCGTTAAAGGGTGTGCTATTTCGGTGTGCAGTACTGAGAGAAACTTTCTGTCGCCAGTAGGTGGCGCTCTAAGCGTGACTCAATACCGAAGAATAGATGTGTTCAGGACGGTACCTTGATGAAGCGTGAGAAATGTTGAGTAAATTGGATAACGTATGTAGGAGTTATGAGGACTTCCTTTTTCACCAGTAGGTGGTGCTGTAGGTATGACGCAATACTGACTTACAGAAGTGTTCAAGATGCGACCTTCATCAAGCATGAGCAATTTGGAGTAAATGGGATAAAATATGTAGGAGTTATGAGTACTTCCTGTTTCACCAGTAGGTGGCGCTGTAAGTGTGACTCAATACCGACGCAAAGATGTGTTCAGAAGGTGACCTTCACGAAGCGTCAGCAATTTGGTGCAAATCGGATGATGTATGCAGGAGCTATGAGGACTTCCTGTTTCACCAATAGGTGGCGCTATACGTATGACGCAATACTGACACATAGATGTGTTCAGGACAGAACCGTCATGAAGCGTGAGATATATCAGACAAATTGGATAATGTATGTAGTAGTTATGAAGACTTCCTGTTTCACCAATAGGTGGCGCTATAAGTATGATGCAATACTGACACATAGATGTGTTCAGGACAGAACCGTCATGAAACGTGAGATATATCGGACAAATCCGATAATGTATGGAGGAGTTATGAGGACTTCCTGTTCACCAATAGGTGGCGCTATAAGTATGACGCAATACTGACACATCGATGTGTTCAGGACAGAACCGTCATGAAGCGTGAGATATATCGGACAAATCCGATAATGTATGGAGGAGTTATGGGGACTTCCTGTTTCATCAATAGGTGGCGCTATAAGTATGATGCAATACTGACACATAGATGTGTTCAGGACAGAACCGTCATGAAGCGTGAGATATATCGGACAAATCCGATAATGTATGGAGGAGTTATGGGGACTTCCTGTTTCACCAATAGGTGGCGCTATAAGTATGATGCAATACTGACACATAGATGTGTTCAGGACAGAACCGTCATGAAGCGTGAGATATATCGGACGAATTGCATAATGTATGTAGGAGTTATGAGGACTTCCTGTTTCACCAATAGGTGGCGCTATAAGTATGACGCAATACTGACACATAGATGTGTTCAGGACAGAACCATCATGAAGCGTGAGATATATCGGACAAATTGGATAATGTATGGAGGAGTTATGAGGACTTCGTGTTTTATGGCGAAATGTCAAACTTTGGCGGGGCGCCACGGCAAGGCTGTTTGGTGAAAACTCAATTTTTTTGATAACTTTTGATCACAAAGGTCTTAAGATGAAGCTGACCGGATATGAAGTTGATCGGATGAAATCTGTAGGAGGAGTTCGTCGAAGTACGAGGCATGGAAATGGTCAAAACAAGGACAAAATGGCACATTAAGATCAAAATGGCGGACTTCCTGTTGCATGTTGGGTATAGCTCCAAGAGACATTTAAGTGTGGCTCGATGAAATACATATGCCCACCGAATTTCGTTCGCCTACATCAAACTGAAATGTGGAGCTCGCCATTTTAAACTTTCCAGGGGGCGCTCTTGAGCCGTTTTGCCACACCCATTTCCGTCACCCATGAATTATCAAAATTTTCACCGGGACTGACGTATCTGCAAAGTTTCATCCGTTTTCATCGATGTTCAGGCCGCCTAAAAGGCATTTGTTTGGAGTAAAGAAGGAGAAGGTAGAAGGTAGAAGAATAACTAGTGCTGCGAGCAGCAGTGAGCGGGCCCTCGCACCCCACGCGTGTTGGGGTGCTGCGCCGTTAAAGGCTGTGCTATTTCGGTGTGCAGTACTGAGTGAAACTTCCTGTCACCAGTAGGTGGCGCTCTAGGTGTGACTCAATACCGAAGCATAGATGTGTTCAGGACGGTACCTTGATGAAGCGTGAGAAATGTTGAGTAAATCGGATAACGTATGTAGGAGTTATGAGGACTTCCTGTTTCACCAGTAGGTGGCGCTGTAAGTGTGACTCAATACCGACACATAGATGGGTTCAGAAGGCCACCTTCATGAAGCGTCATCAATTTGGTGCAAATCGGATGATGTATGCAGGAGTTATGAGGACTTCCTGTTTCACCAATAGGTGGCGCTATACGTATGACGCAATACTGACACATAGATGTGTTCAGGACAGAACCGTCATGAAGCGTGAGATATATCGGACAAATCGGATAATGTATGGAGGAGTTATGGGGACTTCCTGTTTCACCAATAGGTGGCGCTATAAGTATGACGCAATACTGACACATAGATGTGTTCAGGACAGAACCGTCATGAAGCGTGAGATATATCGGACAAATCGGATAATGTATGGAGGAGTTATGGGGACTTCCTGTTTCACCAATAGGTGGCGCTATAAGTATGACGCAATACTGACACATAGATGTGTTCAGGACAGAACCGTCATGAAGCGTGAGATATATCGGACAAATTGGATAATGTATGGAGGAGTTATGAGGACTTCCTGTTTCACCAATAGGTGGCGCTATAAGTATGACGCAATACTGACACATAGATGTGTTCAGGACAGAACCGTCATGAAGCGTGAGATATATCGGACAAATTGGATAATGTATGGAGGAGTTATGAGGACTTCCTGTTTCACCAATAGGTGGCGCTATAAGTATGACGCAATACTGACACATAGATGTGTTCAGGACAGAACCGTCATGAAGCGTGAGATATATCGGACAAATTGGATAATGTATGGAGGAGTTATGAGGACTTCCTGTTTCACCAATAGGTGGCGCTATAAGTATGACGCAATACTGACACATAGATGTGTTCAGGACAGAACCGTCATGAAGCGTGAGATATATCGGACAAATTGGATAATGTATGGAGGAGTTATGAGGACTTCGTGTTTTATGGCGAAATGTCAAACTTTGGCAGGGCGCCACGGCAAGGGTGTTTGGTGAAAACTCAATTTTTTTGATAACTTTTGATCACAAAGGTCTTAAGATGAAGCTGACCCGATATGAAGTTGATCGGATGAAATCTGTAGGAGGAGTTCGTCGAAGTACGAGGCATGGAAATGGTCAAAACAAGGACAAAATGGCACATTAAGAGCAAAATGGCGGACTTCCTGTTGCATGTTGGGTATAGCTCCAAGAGACATTTAAGTGTGGCTCGATGAAATACATATGCCCACCGAATTTCGTTAGCCTACATCAAACTGAAAGGTGGGGCTCGCCATTTTAAACTTTCCAGGGGGCGCTCTTGAGCCGTTTTGCCACGCCCATTTCCGTCACCCATGAATTATCAAATTTTTCACCGGGACTGACGTATCTGCAAAGTTTCATCCGTTTTCATCGATGTTCAGGCCGCCTAAAAGGCATTTGTTTGGAGTAAAGGAGAAGAAGGAGAAGAAGGAGAATAATAATCCTTCGAGTTTCAATAGGGCCTCGCACCGCCAGTGCTCGGGCCCTAATAATAATCCTTCGAAATACAATAGGGCCTCGCACCGCCAGTGCTCGGGCCCTAATAATAACTAGGGCTGCGAGCAGCATTGAGCGGGCCCTCGCACCCCACGCGTGTCGGGGTGTGGCGCCGTTAGAGGCTGTGCTATTTCGGTGTCCAGTACTGAGAGAAACTTCCTGTAACCAGTAGGTGGCGCTCTAAGCGTGACTCAATACCGATGCATAGATGTGTTCAGGACGGTACCTTGATGAAGCGTGAGAAATGTTGAGTAAATTGGACAATGTATGTAGGAGTTATGATGACTTCCTGCTTGACCTATAGGCGGCGCTATAAGTAGGACTCAATACTAACCACAGATGTGTTCAGGACGCGACCTTCATCAAGCGTGAGCAATGTGGTGTAAATCGGATAACATATGTAGGAGTTATGAGGACTTCCTGTTTCACCAGCAGGCGGCGCTGTAGGAATGACGCAATACTGACTTACAGAAGTGTTGAAGATGAGACCTTCATCAAGCATGAGCAATTTTGAGTAAATCGGATAACATATGTAGGAGTTATGAGTACTTCCTGTTTCACCAGTAGGTGGCGCTGTAAGTGTGACTCAATACCGAAGCATAGATGTGTTCAGAATGCGACCTTCATGAAGCATCAGCAATTTGGTGCAAATCGGATAATGTATGTAGGAGTTATGAGGACTTCCTGTTTCACCAATAGGTGGCGTTATAAGTATGACGCAATACTGACACATAGATGTGTTCAGGACAGAACCGTCATGAAGCGTGAGATATATCGGACAAATTGGATAATGTATGGAGGAGTTATGAGGACGTACTGTTTCACCAATAGGTGGCGCTATAAGTATGACGCAATACTGACACAGATGTGTTCAGGACAGAACCGTCATGAAGCGTGAGATATATCGGACGAATTGGATAATGTATGTAGGAGTTATGAGGACTTCCTGTTTCACCAATAGGTGGCGCTATAAGTATGACGCAATACTGACACATAGATGTGTTCAGGACAGAACCGTCATGAAGCGTGAGATATATCGGACAAATCGGATAATGTATGGAGGAGTTATGAGGACTTCCTGTTTCACCAATAGGTGGCGCTATAAGTATGACGCAATACTGACACATAGATGTGTTCAGGACAGAACCGTCATGAAGCGTGAGATATATCGGACAAATCGGATAATGTATGTAGGAGTTATGAGGACTTCCTGTTTCACCAATAGGTGGCGCTATAAGTATGACGCAATACTGACACATAGATGTGTTCAGGACAGAACCGTCATGAAGCGTGAGATATATCGGACAAATCCGATAATGTATGTAGGAGTTATGAGGACTTCCTGTTTCACCAATAGGTGGCGCTATAAGTATGACGCAATACTGACCCATAGATGTGTTCAGGACACAACCGTCATGAAGCATGAGATATATCGGACAAATCCGATAATGTATGGAGGAGTTATGAGGACTTCCTGTTTCACCAATAGGTGGCGCTATAAGAATGACGCAATACTGACCCATAGATGTGTTCAGGACACAACCGTCATGAAGCGTGAGATATATCGGACAAATCCGATAATGTATGGAGGAGTTATGAGGACTTCCTGTTTCACCAATAGGTGGCGCTATAAGTATGACGCAATACTGACCCATAGATGTGTTCAGGACAGAACCGTCATGAAGCGTGAGATATATCGGACAAATCCGATAATGTATGGAGGAGTTATGAGGACTTCCTGTTTCACCAATAGGTGGCGCTATAAGTATGACGCAATACTGACCCATAGATGTGTTCAGGACACAACCGTCATGAAGCGTGAGATATATCGGACAAATCCGATAATGTATGGAGGAGTTATGAGGACTTCCTGTTTCACCAATAGGTGGCGCTATAAGTATGACGCAATACTGACCCATAGATGTGTTCAGGACAGAACCGTCATGAAGCGTGAGATATATCGGACAAATCGGATAATGTATGGAGGAGTTATGAGGACATCGTGTTTTATGGCGAAATGTCAAACTTTGGCGGGGCGCCACGGCAAGGGTGTTTGGTGAAAACTCAATTTTTTTGATAACTTTTGATCACAAAGGTCTTAAGATGAAGCTGACCCGATATGAAGTTGATCGGATGAAATCTGTAGGAGGAGTTCGTCGAAGTACGAGGCATGGAAATGGTCAAAACAAGGACAAAATGGCACATTAAGAGCAAAATGGCGGACTTCCTGTTGCATGTTGGGTATAGCTCCAAGAGACATTTTAGTGTGTCTCGATGAAATACATGTGCCCTCCGAATTTCTTTCCCCTACATCAAACTGAAAGGTGGGGCTCGCCATTTTAAATTTTCCAGGGGGCGCTCTTGAGCCGTTTTGCCACGCCCATTTCCGTCACCCATGAATTATCAAATTTTTCACCGGGACTGACGTATCTGCAAAGTTTCATCCGTTTTCATCGATGTTTAGGCCGCCAAAAATGCATTTGTTTTGGAAGAAGAAGGAGAAGAATAATAATAACTAGGGCTGCGAGCAGCATTGAGCGGGCCCTCGCACCCCAAGCATGTCGGGGTGTGGCGCCGTTAAAGGCTGTGCTATTTCGGTGTCCAGTACTGAGAGAAACTTCCTGTCACCAGTAGGTGGCGCTATACGCGTGACTCAATACCGATGCATAGATGTGTTCAGGACGGTACCTTGATGAAGCGTGAGAAATGTTGAGTAAATCGGATAACGTATGTAGGAGTTATGAGGACTTCCTGTTTCACCAGTAGGTGGCGCTGTAGGTATGACGCAATACTGACTTACAGAAGTGTTCAAGATGCGACCATCATCAAGCATGAGCAATTTGGAGTAAATCGGATAACGTATGTAGGAGTTATGAGTACTTCCTGTTTCACCAGTAGGTGGCGCTGTAAGTGTGACTCAATACCGACGCATAGATGTGTTCAGAATGTCACCTTCGTGAAGCGTCAGCAATTTGGTGCAAATCGGATGATGTATGCAGGAGTTATGAGGACTTCCTGTTTCACCAATAGGTGGCGCTATAAGTATGACATAATACGGACACATAGATGTGTTCAGGACCGAACCGTCATGAAGCGTGAGATATATCGGACAAATTGGATAATGTATGTAGGAGTTATGAGGACTTCCTGTTTCACCAATAGGTGGCGCTATAAGTATGACGCAATACTGACACATAGATGTGTTCAGGACAGAACCGTCATGAAGCGTGAGATAAATCGGACAAATCGGATAATGTATGGAGGAGTTATGAGGACTTCCTGTTTCACCAATAGGTGGCGCTATAAGTATGACGCAATACTGACACATAGATGTGTTCAGGACAGAACCGTCATGAAGCGTGAGATATATCGGACAAATCGGATAATGTATGGAGGAGTTATGAGGACTTCCTGTTTTACCAATAGGTGGCGCTATAAGTATTATGCAATACTGACACATAGATGTGTTCAGGACAGAACCGTCATGAAGCGTGAGATATATCAGACAAATTGGATAATGTATGGAGGGGTTATGAGTACTTCCTGTTTCACCAGTAGGTGGCGCTGTAAGTGTGACTCAATACCGACGCATAGATGTGTTCAGAAGGTGACCTTCATGAAGCGTCAGCAATTTGGTGCAAATCGGATAATGTATGTAGGAGTTATGAGGACTTCCTGCTTGACCTGTAGGCGGCGCTATAAGTATGACTCACTGCTGACGCACAGATGTGTTCAGGATGCGACCTTCATCAAGCTTGAGCAATTTGGAGTAAATCGGATAACGTATGTAGGAGTTATGAGTACTTCCTGTTTCACCAGTAGGTGGCGCTGTAAGTGTGACTCAATACCGAAGCATAGATGTGTTCAGAATGCGACCTTCATGAAGCATCAGCAATTTGGTGCAAATCGGATAATATATGTAGGAGTTATGAGGACTTCCTGCTTGACCTGTAGGCGGCGCTATAAGTATGACTCACTGCTGACGCACAGATGTGTTCAGGATGCGACCTTCATCAAGCTTGAGCAATTTGGAGTAAATCGGATAACGTATGTAGGAGTTATGAGTACTTCCTGTTTCACCAGTAGGTGGCGCTGTAAGTGTGACTCAATACCGAAGCATAGATGTGTTCAGAATGCGACCTTCATGAAGCATCAGCAATTTGGTGCAAATCGGATAATGTATGTAGGAGTTATGAGGACGTACTGTTTCACCAATAGGTGGCGCTATAAGTATGACGCAATACTGACACATAGATGTGTTCAGGACAGAACTGTCATGAAGCGTGAGACATATCGGACAAATCGGATAATGTATGGAGGAGTTATGAGGACGTACTGTTTCACCAATAGGTGGCGCTATAAGTATGACGCAATACTGACACATAGATGTGTTCAGGACAGAACTGTCATGAAGCGTGAGACATATCGGACAAATCGGATAATGTATGGAGGAGTTATGAGGACGTACTGTTTCACCAAAAGGTGGCGCTATAAGTATGACGCAATACTGACACATAGATGTGTTCAGGACAGAACCGTCATGAAGCGTGAGATATATCAGGCAAATTGGATAATGTATGGAGGGGTTATGAGTACTTCCTGTTTCACCAGTAGGTGGCGCTGTAAGTGTGACTCAATACCGACGCATAGATGTGTTCAGAAGGTGACCTTCATGAAGCGTCAGCAATTTGGTGCAAATCGGATAATGTATGTAGGAGTTATGAGGACTTCCTGCTTGACCTGTAGGCGGCGCTATAAGTATGACTCACTGCTGACGCACAGATGTGTTCAGGATGCGACCTTCATCAAGCTTGAGCAATTTGGAGTAAATCGGATAACGTATGTAGGAGTTATGAGTACTTCCTGTTTCACCAGTAGGTGGCGCTGTAAGTGTGACTCAATACCGAAGCATAGATGTGTTCAGAATGCGACCTTCATGAAGCATCAGCAATTTGGTGCAAATCGGATAATGTATGTAGGAGTTATGAGGACGTACTGTTTCACCAATAGGTGGCGCTATAAGTATGACGCAATACTGACACATAGATGTGTTCAGGACAGAACTGTCATGAAGCGTGAGACATATCGGACAAATCGGATAATGTATGGAGGAGTTATGAGGACGTACTGTTTCACCAATAGGTGGCGCTATAAGTATGACGCAATACTGACACATAGATGTGTTCAGGACAGAACTGTCATGAAGCGTTAGATATATCGGACAAATTGGATAATGTATGGAGGAGTTATGAGGACGTACTGTTTCACCAATAGGTGACGCTATAAGTATGACGCAATACTGACATATAGATGTGTTCAGGACAGAACTGTCATGAAGCGTGAGACATATCGGACAAATCGGATAATGTATGGAGGAGTTATGAGGACGTACTGTTTCACCAATAGGTGGCGCTATAAGTATGACGCAATACTGACACATAGATGTGTTCAGGACAGAACCGTCATGAAGCGTGAGATATATCGGACAAATCCGATAATGTATGGAGGAGTTATGAGGACATCGTGTTTTATGGCGAAATGTCAAACTTTGGCGGGGCGCCACGGCAAGGGTGTTTGGTGAAAACTCAATTTTTTTGATAACTTTTGATCACAAAGGTCTTAAGATGAAGCTGACCCGATATGAAGTTGATCGGATGAAATCTGTAGGAGGAGTTCGTCGAAGTACGAGGCATGGAAATGGTCAAAACAAGGACAAAATGGCACATTAAGAGCAAAATGGCGGACTTCCTGTTGCATGTTGGGTATAGCTCCAAGAGACATTTAAGTGTGGCTCGATGAAATACATATGCCCTCCGAATTTCGTTCGCCTACATCAAACTGAAAGGTGGGGCTCGCCATTTTAAATTTTCCAGGGGGCGCTCTTGAGCCGTTTTGCCACGCCTATTTCCGGCACCCATGAATTATCAAATTTTTCACCGGGACTGACGTATCTGCAAAGTTTCATCCGTTTTCATCGATGTTCAGGCCGCCTAAAAGGCATTTGTTTGGAGTAAAGGAGAAGAAGAAGGAGAAGAAGGAGAAGAATAATAATCCTTCGAGTTTCAATAGGGCCTCGCACCGCCAGTGCTCGGGCCCTAATAATAATAATAATAACTAGTGCTGCGAGCAGCAGTGAGCGGGCCCTCGCACCCCACGCGGGTTGGGGTGTTGCGCCGTTAAAGGGTGTGCTATTTCGGTGTCCAGTACTGACAGAAACTTCCTGTCACCAGTAGATGGCGCTCTAAGCGTGACTCAATACCGACGCATAGATGTGTTCAGGACAGTACCTTGATGAAGCGTGAGAAATGTTGTGTAAATCGGACAAAGTATGTAGGAGTTATGAGGACTTCCTGTAAGCAGTAGGTGGCGCTGTAGGTATGACGCAATACTGACCTACAGATGTGTTCAAGATGCGACCTTCATCAAGCATGAGCAATTTGGAGTAAATCGGATAATGTATGTAGGAGTTATGAGTACTTCCTGTTTCACTAGTAGGTGGCGCTGTAAGTGTAACTCAATACCGACGCATAGATGTGTTCAGAAGGTGACCTTCATGAAGCGTCATCAATTTGGTGCAAATCGGATGATGTATGCAGGAGTTATGAGGACTTCCTGTTTCACCAATAGGTGGCGCTATAAGTATGAAGCAATACTGACACATAGATGTGTTCAGGACAGAACCGTCATGAAGCGTGAGATAAATCGGACAAATCGGATAATGTATGGAGGAGTTATGAGGACTTCCTGTTTCACCAATAGGTGGCGCTATAAGTATGACGCAATACTGACACATAGATGTGTTCAGGACAGAACCGTCATGAAGCGTGAGATAAATCGGACAAATCGGATAATGTATGGAGGAGTTATGAGGACTTCCTGTTTCACCAATAGGTGGCGCTATAAGTATGACGCAATACTGACACATAGATGTGTTCAGGACAGAACCGTCAGGAAGCGTGAGATATATCGGACAAATTGGATAATGTATGGAGGAGTTATGAGGACTTCCTGTTTCACCAATAGGTGGCGCTATAAGTATGACGCAATACTGACACATAGATGTGTTCAGGACAGAACCGTCATGAAGCGTGAGATATATCGGACAAATTGGATAATGTATGGAGGAGTTATGAGGACTTCCTGTTTCACCAATAGGTGGCGCTATAAGTATGACGCAATACTGACACATAGATGTGTTCAGGACAGAACCGTCATGAAGCGTGAGAAATATCGGACAAATTGGATAATGTATGGAGGAGTTATGAGGACTTCCTGTTTCACCAATAGGTGGCGCTATAAGTATGACGCAATACTGACACATAGATGTGTTCACGACAGAACCGTCATGAAGCGTGAGATATATCGGACAAATCGGATAATGTATGGAGGAGTTATGAGGACTTCGTTTTTTATGGCGAAATGTCAAACTTTAGCGGGGCGCCACGGCAAGGGTGTGTGGTGAAAACTCATTTTTTTTGATAACTTTTGATCACAAAGGTCTTAAGATGAAGCTGACCGGATAAGAAGTTGATCGGATGAAATCTCTAGGAGGAGTTCGTTGAAGTACGAGGCATGGAAATGGTCAAAACAAGGACAAAATGGCACATAAAAAGCAAAATGGCGGCCTTCCTGTTGCATGTTGGGTATAGCTCCAAGAGACATTTTAGTGCGTCTCGATGAACTACATATCCCGTCCGAATTTCGTTCGCCTACATCAAACTGAAAGGTGGGGCTCGCCATTTTAGATTTTCCAGGGGGCGCTCTTGAGCCGTTTGGCCACGCCCATTTCCGTCACCCATGAATTATCAAATTTTTCACCGGGACTGACGTATCTGCAAAGTTTCATCCGTTTTCATCGATGTTCAGGCCGCCTAAAAGGCATTTGTTTGGAGTAAAGAAGGAGAAGGAGAAGGAGAAGGAGAAGGAGAAGAATAATAATCCTTCGAGTTTCAATAGGGCCTCGCACCGCCAGTGCTCGGGCCCTAATAATCCTTCGAGTTTCAATAGGGCCTCGCACCGCCAGTGCTCGGGCCCTAACTAGTGCTGCGAGCAGCAGTGAGCGGGCCCTCGCACCCCACGCGTGTTGGGGTGCTGCGCCGTTAAAGGCTGTGCTATTTCGGTGTGCAGTACTGAGTGAAACTTCCTGTCACCAGTAGGTGGCGCTCTAGGTGTGACTCAATACCGAAGCATAGATGTGTTCAGGACGGTACCTTGATGAAGCGTGAGAAATGTTGAGTAAATCGGATAACGTATGTAGGAGTTATGAGGACTTCCTGTTTCACCAGTAGGTGGCGCTGTAAGTGTGACTCAATACCGACACATAGATGGGTTCAGAAGGCCACCTTCATGAAGCGTCATCAATTTGGTGCAAATCGGATGATGTATGCAGGAGTTATGAGGACTTCCTGTTTCACCAATAGGTGGCGCTATACGTATGATGCAATACTGACACATAGATGTGTTCAGGACAGAACCGTCATGAAGCGTGAGATATATCGGACAAATCGGATAATGTATGGAGGAGTTATGGGGACTTCCTGTTTCACCAATAGGTGGCGCTATAAGTATGACGCAATACTGACACAGATGTGTTCAGGACAGAACCGTCATGAAGCGTGAGATATATCGGACAAATCGGATAATGTATGGAGGAGTTATGAGGACTTCCTGTTTCACCAATAGGTGGCGCTATAAGTATGACGCAATACTGACACATAGATGTGTTCAGGACAGAACCGTCATGAAGCGTGAGATATATCGGACAAATCGGATAATGTATGGAGGAGTTATGGGGACTTCCTGTTTCACCAATAGGTGGCGCTATAAGTATGACGCAATACTGACACATAGATGTGTTCAGGACAGAACCGTCATGAAGCGTGAGATATATCGGACAAATTGGATAATGTATGTAGGAGTTATGAGGACTTCGTGTTTTATGGCGAAATGTCAAACTTTGGCGGGGCGCCACGGCAAGGGTGTGTGGTGAAAACTCAATTTTTTTGATAACTTTTGATCACAAAGGTCTTAAGATAAGGCCGACCCGATATGAAGTTGATCGGATGAAATCTGTAGGAGGAGTTCGTTGAAGTACGAGGCATGGAAATGGTCAAAACAAGGACAAAATGGCACATTAAAAGCAAGATGGCGGACTTCCTGTTGCATGTTGGGTATAGCTCCAAGAGACATTTTAGTGTGTCTCGATGAACTACATATGCCCACCGAATTTCGTTCGACTACATCAAACTGAAAGGTGGGGCTCGCCATTTTAAATTTTCCAGGGGGCGCACTTGAGCCGTTTTGCCACGCCCATTTCCGTCACCCATGAATTATCAAATTTTTTACCGGGACTGACGTATGTGCAAAGTTTCATCCGTTTTCATCGATGTTAAGGCCGCCAAAAAGGCATTTGTTTGGGGAGAAGAAGAGGAGAAGAAGGAGAAGAATAATAATAACTAGTGCTGCGAGCAGCAGTGAGCGGGCCCTCGCACCCCACGTGGGTCGGGGTGTGGCGCCGTTAAAGGTTGTGCTATTTCGGTGTCCAGTACTGACAGAAACTTCCTGTCACCAGTAGGTGGTGCTCTAAGCGTGACTCAATACCGACGCATAGATGTGTTCAGGACAGTACCTTGATGAAGCGTGAGAAATGTTGTGTAAATCGGACAAAGTATGTAGGAGTTATGAGGACTTCCTGTAAGCAGTAGGTGGCGCTGTAGGTATGACGCAATACTGACCTACAGATGTGTTCAAGATGTGACCTTCATCAAGCATGAGCAATTTGGAGTAAATCGGATAATGTATGTAGGAGTTATGAGTACTTCCTGTTTCACCAGTAGGTGGCGCTGTAAGTGTAACTCAATACCGACGCATAGATGTGTTCAGAAGGTGACCTTCATGAAGCATCAGCAATTTGGTGCAAATCGGATGATGTATGCAGGACTTATGAGGACTTCCTGTTTCACCAATAGGTGGCGCTATAAGTATGAAGCAATACTGACACATAGATGTGTTTAGGACAGAACCGTCATGAATCGTGAGATAAATCGGACAAATCGGATAATGTATGGAGGAGTTATGAGGACTTCCTGTTTCACCAATAGGTGGCGCTATAAGTATGACGCAATACTGACACATAGATGTGTTCAGGACAGAACCGTCATGAAGCGTGAGATATATCTGACAAATCGGATAATGTATGGAGGAGTTATGAGGACTTCCTGTTTCACCAATAGGTGGCGCTATAAGTATGACGCAATACTGACCCATAGATGTGTTCAGGACAGAACCGTCATGAAGCGTGAGATATATCGGACAAATCGGATAATGTATGGAGGAGTTATGAGGACATCGTGTTTTATGGCGAAATGTCAAACTTTGGCGGGGCGCCGCGGCAAGGGTGTTTGGTGAAAACTCAATTTTTTTGATAACTTTTGATCACAAAGGTCTTAAGATGAAGCTGACCCGATATGAAGTTGATCGGATGAAATCTGTAGGAGGAGTTCGTCGAAGTACGAGGCATGGAAATGGTCAAAACAAGGACAAAATGGCACATTAAGAGCAAAATGGCGGACTTCCTGTTGCATGTTGGGTATAGCTCCAAGAGACATTTTAGTGTGTCTCGATGAAATACATGTGCCCTCCGAATTTCTTTCCCCTACATCCAACTGAAAGGTGGGGCTCGCCATTTTAAACTTTCCAGGGGGCGCTCTTGAGCCGTTTTGCCACGCCCATTTCCGTCACCAATGAAATATCCGATTTTTACCAGGACTGATGTATCTGCAAAGTTTCATCCGTTTTCATCGATGTTTAGGCCGCCAAAAAGGCATTTGTTTGGGGAGAAGAAGAAGGTAGAATAATAACTAGGGCTGCGAGCAGCAGTGAGCGGGCCCTCGCACCCCACGCGGGTCGGGGTGTGGCGCAGTTAAAGGGTGTGCTATTTCGGTGTCCAGTACTGACAGAAACTTCCTGTCACCAGTAGGTGGCGCTCTAAGCGTGACTCAATACCGACGCATAGATGTGTTCAGGACAGTACCTTGATGAAGCGTGAGAAATGTTGTGTAAATCGGACAAAGTATGTAGGAGTTATGAGGACTTCCTGTTTCACCAGTAGGTGGCGCTGTAAGTGTGACTCAATACCGACACATAGATGGGTTCAGAAGGCCACCTTCATGAAGCATCAGCAATTTGGTGCAAATCGGATGATGTATGCAGGAGTTATGAGGACTTCCTGTTTCACCAATAGGTGGCGCTATACGTATGACGCAATACTGACACATAGATGTGTTCAGGACAGAACCGTCATGAAGCGTGAGATATATCGGACAAATTGGATAATGTATGGAGGAGTTATGAGGACTTCCTGTTTCACCAATAGGTGGCGCTATAAGTATGACGCAATACTGACACATAGATGTGTTCAGGACAGAACCGTCATGAAGCGTGAGATATATCGGACAAATTGGATAATGTATGGAGGAGTTATGAGGACTTCCTGTTTCACCAATAGGTGGCGCTATAAGTATGACGCAATACTGACACATAGATGTGTTCAGGACAGAACCGTCATGAAGCGTGAGATATATCGGACAAATCCGATAATGTATGGAGGAGTTATGAGGACTTCCTGTTTCACCAATAGGTGGCGCTATAAGTATGACGCAATACTGACCCATAGATGTGTTCAGGACACAACCGTCATGAAGCGTGAGATATATCGGACAAATCCGATAATGTATGGAGGAGTTATGAGGACTTCCTGTTTCACCAATAGGTGGCGCTATAAGTATGACGCAATACTGACCCATAGATGTGTTCAGGACAGAACCGTCATGAAGCGTGAGATATATCGGACAAATCGGATAATGTATGGAGGAGTTATGAGGACATCGTGTTTTATGGCGAAATGTCAAACTTTGGCGGGGCGCCATGGCAAGGGTGTTTGGTGAAAACTCAATTTTCTTGATAACTTTTGATCACAAAGGGCTTAAGATGAAGCTGACCGAGTATGAAGTTGATCGGATGAAATCTGTATGAGGAGTTCGTTGAAGTACGAGGCATGGAAATGGTCAAAACAAGGACAAAATGGCACATTAAAAGCAAAATGGCTGACTTCCTGTTGCATGTTGGGTATAACTCCAAGAGACATTTTAGTGTGTCTCGATGAAATACATAAGCCCACCGAATTTCGTTCGCCTACATCAAACTGAAAGGTGGGGCTCGCCATTTTAAATTTTCCAGGGGGCGCTCTTGAGCCGTTTTGCCACGCCCATTTCCCTCACCCATGAATTATCAAATTTTTCACCGGAACTGACGTATCTGCAAAGTTTCATCCGTTTTCATCGATGTTTAGGCCGCCAAAAAGGCATTTGTTTTGGAAGAAGAAGGTAGGAGAATAATAATAATAATAATAATCCTTCGAAATTCAATAGGGCCTCGCACCGCCAGTGCTCGGGCCCTAACTAGGGCTGCGAGCAGCATTGAGCGGGCCCTCGCACCCCAAGCATGTCGGGGTGTGGCGCCGTTAAAGGCTGTGCTATTTCGGTGTCCTGTACTAAGAGAAACCTTCTGTCACCAGTAGGTGGCGCTATACGCGTGACTCAATACCGATGCATAGATGTGTTCAGGACGGTACCTTGATGAAGCGTGAGAAATGTTGAGTAAATCGGATAACGTATGTAGGAGTTATGAGGACTTCCTGTTTCACCAGTAGGTGGCGCTGTAAGTGTGACTCAATACCGACGCATAGATGGGTTCAGAAGGTGACCTTCATGAAGCGTCAGCAATTTGGTACAAATCGGATGATGTATGCAGGAGTTATGAGGACTTCCTGTTTCACCAATAGGTGGCGCTATAAGTATGACGCTATACTGACACATAGATGTGTTCAGGACAGAACTGTCATGAAGCGTGAGACATATCGGACAAATCGGATAATGTATGGAGGAGTTATGAGGACTTCCTGTTTTACCAATAGGTGGCGCTACAAGTATGACGCAATACTGACACATAGATGTGTTCAGGACAGAACCTTCATGAAGCGTGAGATATATCGGACGAATTGGATAATGTATGGAGGAGTTATGAGGACTTCCTGTTTCACCAATAGGTGGCGCTATAAGTATGACGCAATACTGACACATAGATGTGTTCAGGACAGGACCGTCATGAAGCGTGAGATATATCGGACAAATTGGATAATGTATGGAGGAGTTATGAGGACTTCGTGTTTTATGGCGAAATGTCAAACTTTAGCGGGGCGCCACGGCAAGGGTGTGTGGTGAAAACTCAATTTTTTTGATAACTTTTGATCACAAAGGTCTTAAGATGAAGCCGACCCGATATGAAGTTGATCGGATGAAATCTCTAGGAGGAGTTCGTCGAAGTACGAGGCATGGAAATGGTCAAAACAAGGACAAAATGGCACATTAAAAGCAAAATGGCGGACTTCCTGTTGCATGTTGGGTATAGCTCCAAGAGACATTTTAGTGTGGCTCGATGAAATACATATGCCCACCGAATTTCGTTCGCCTACATCAAACTGAAAGGTGGGGCTCGCCATTTTAAACTTTCCAGGGGGCGCTCTTGAGCCGTTTTGCCACGCCCATTTCCGTCACCCATGGAATATCCGATTTACACCGGGACTGATGTATCTGCAAAGTTTCATCCGTTTTCATCGATGTTTAGGCCGCCGAAAAGGCATTTGTTTGGGGAGAAGAAGAAGGTAGAATAATAATAATCCTTCGAGTTTCAATAGGGCCTCGCACCGCCAGTGCTCGGGCCCTAACTAGGGCTGCGAGCAGCAGTGAGCGGGCCCTCGCACCCCATGCGTGTCGGGGTGCTGCGCCGTTAAAGGCTGTGCTATTTCGGTGTGCAGTACTGAGAGAAACTTCCTGTCACCAGTAGGTGGCGCTCTAGGCGTGACTCAATACCGAAGCATAGATGTGTTCAGGACGTTACCTTGATGAAGCGTGAGAAATGTTGAGTTAATCGGATAACGTATGTAGGAGTTATGAGGACTTCCTGTTTCACCAGTAGGTGGCGCTGTAAGTGTGACTCAATACCGACACATAGATGGGTTCAGAAGGCCACCTTCATGAAGCGTCAGCAATTTGGTGCAAATCGGATGATGTATGCACGAGTTATGAGGACTTCCTGTTTCACCAATAGGTGGCGCTATAAGTATGACGCAATACTGACACATAGATGTGTTCAGGACAGAACCTTCATGAAGCGTGAGATATATCGGACGAATCGGATCATGTATGGAGGAGTTATGAGGACGTACTGTTTCACCAATAGGTGGCGCTATAAGTATGATGCAATACTGACACATAGATGTGTTCACGACAGAACCGTCATGAAGCGTGAGATATTTTGGACAAATTGGATAATGTATGGAGAAGTTATGAGGACTTCGTGTTTTATGGCGAAATGTCAAACTTTGGCGGGGCGCCGCGGCAAGGGTGTTTGGTGAAAACTCAATTTTTTTGATAACTTTTGATCACAAAGGTCTTAAGATGAAGCTGACCGGATATGAAGTTGATCGGATGAAATCTGTAGGAGGAGTTCGTCGAAGTACGAGGCATGGAAATGGTCAAAACAAGGACAAAATGGCACATTAAAAGCAAAATGGCGGACTTCCTGTTGCATGTTGGGTATAGCTCCAAGAGACATTTAAGTGTGGCTCGATGAAATACATATGCCCACCGAATTTCGTTCGCCTACATCAAACTGAAAGGTGGGGCTCGCCATTTTAGATTTTCCAGGGGGCGCTCTTGAGCCGTTTTGCCACGCCCATTTCCGTCACCCATGAATTATCAAATTTTTCACCGGGACTGACGTATCTGCAAAGTTTCATCCGTTTTCATCGATGTTCAGGCCGCCTAAAAGGCATTTGTTTGGAGTAAAGAAGGAGAAGAAGGAGAATAATAATAATAACTAGTGCTGCGAGCAGCAGTGAGCGGGCCCTCGCACCCCACACGTGTCGGGGTGCCGCGCCGTTAAAGGGTGTGCTATTTCGGTGTGCAGTACTGCGAGAAACTTCCTGTCACCAGTAGGTGGCGCTCTAAGCGTGACTCAATACAGATGCATAGATGTGTTCAGGACGGTACCTTGATGAGGCCTGAGAAATGTTGAGTAAATCTGATAATGTATGTAGGAGTTATGATGACTTCCTGCTTGACCTGTAGGCGGCGCTATAAGTATGACTCACTGCTGACGCACAGATGTGTTAAGGATGCGACCTTCATCAAGCTTGAGCAATTTGGAGTAAATCGGATAACGTATGTAGAAGTTATGAGTACTTCCTGTTTCACCAGTAGGTGGCGCTGTAAGTGTGACTCAATACCGTAGCATAGATGTGTTCAGAATGCGACCTTCATGAAGCATCAGCAATTTGGTGCAAATCGGATAATGTATGTAGGAGTTATGAGGACGTACTGTTTCACCAATAGGTGGCGCTATAAGTATGACGCAATACTGACACATAGATGTGTTCAGGACAGAACTGTCATGAAGCGTGAGACATATCGGACAAATCGGATAATGTATGGAGGAGTTATGAGGACGTACTGTTTTACCAATAGGTGGCGCTATAAGTATGACGCAATACTGATACATAGATGTGTTCAGGACAGAACTGTCATGAAGCGCGAGACATATCGGACAAATCGGATAATGTATGGAGGAGTTATGAGGACGTACTGTTTCACCAATAGGTGGCGCTATAAGTATGACGCAATTCTGACACATAGATGTGTTCAGGACAGAACCGTCATGAAGCGTGAGACATATCGGACAAATCGGATAATGTATGGAGGAGTTATGAGGACGTACTGTTTCACCAATAGGTGGCGCTATAAGTATGACGCAATACTGACACACAGATGTGTTCAGGACAGAACCGTCATGAAGCGTGAGATATATCGGACAAATCGGATAATGTATGGAGGAGTTATGAGGACTTCCTGTTTCACCAATAGGTGGCGCTATAAGTATGACGCAATACTGACACATAGATGTGTTCAGGACAGAACCGTCATGAAGCGTGAGATATATCGGACAAATTGGATAATGTATGGAGGAGTTATGAGGACTTCGTGTTTTATGGCGAAATGTCAAACTTTAGCGGGGCGCCACGGCAAGGGTGTGTAGTGAAAACTCAATTTTTTTGATAACTTTTGATCACAAAGGTCTTAAGATGAAGCCGACCCGATATGAAGTTGATCGGATGAAATCTGTAGGAGGAGTTCGTCGAAGTACGAGGCATGGAAATGGTCAAAACAAGGACAAAATGGCACATTAAAAGCAAAATGGCGGACTTCCTGTTGCATGTTGGGTATAGCTCCAAGAGACATTTTAGTGTGGCTCGATGAAATACATATGCCCACCGCATTTCGTTCGCCTACATCAAACTGAAAGGTGGGGCTCGCCATTTTAAACTTTCCAGGGGGCGCTCTTGAGCCGTTTTGCCACGCCCATTTCCGTCACCCATGAAATATCCGATTTACACCGGGCCTGATGTATCTGCAAAGTTTCATCCGTTTTCATCGATGTTTAGGCCGCCAAAAAGGCATTTGTTTGGGGAGAAGAAGGAGAAGGAGAAGGAGAAGAAGGAGAATAATAATCCTTCGAGTTTCAATAGGGCCTCGCACCGCCAGTGCTCGGGCCCTAATAACTAGTGCTGCGAGCAGCAGTGAGCGGGCCCTCGCACCCCACGCGTGTCGGGGTGCTGCGCCGTTAAAGGGTGTGCTATTTCGGTGTGCAGTACTGCGAGAAACTTCCTGTCACCAGTAGGTGGCGCTCTCGGCGTGACTCAATACCGAAGCATAGATGTGTTCAGGACGGTACCTTGATGAAGCGTGAGAAATGTTGAGTAAATCGGATAACGTATGTAGGAGTTATGAGGACTTCCTGTTTCACCAGTAGGTGGCACTTTAAGTTTGACTCAATACTGACACATAGATGCGTTCATAAGGTGACCTTCATGAAGCGTCAGCAATTTGGTGCAAATCGGATGATGTATGCAGGAGTTATGAGCACTTCCTGTTTCACCAATAGGTGGCGCTATAAGCATGACGCAATACTGACAGATAGATGTGTTCAGGACAGAACCGTCATGAAGCGTGAGATATATCGGACAAATCGGATAATGTATGGAGGAGTTATGAGGACTTCGTGTTTTATGGCGAAATGTCAAACTTTGGCGGGGCGCCACGGGAAGGGTGTATAGTGAAAACTCAATTTTTTTGATAACTTTTGATCACAAAGGTCTTAAGATGAAGCTGACCGAATATGAAGTTGATCGGATGAAATCTGTAGGAGGAGTTCGTTGAAGTACGAGACATGGAAATGGTAAAAACAAGGACAAAATGTCACATTAAAAGCAAAATGGCTGACTTCCTGTCGGATGTTGGGTATAGGTCAAAGAGACATTTTAGTGTGTCTCGATGAACTACATATGCCCACCGAATTTCGTTCGCCTACATCAAACTGAAAGGTGGGGCTCGCCATTTTAAATTTTCCAGGGGGCGCTCTTGAGCCGTTTTGCCACGCCCATTTCCGTCACCCATGAATTATCAAATTTTTCACCGGTACTGACGTATCTTCAAAGTTTCATCCGTTTTCATCGATGTTTAGGCCGCCAAAAAGGCATTTGTTTTGGAAGAAGGAGAAGGAGAAGGAGAAGGAGAAGGGAGAATAATAATAATCCTTCGAAATACAATAGGGCCTCGCACCGCCAGTGCTCGGGCCCTAACTAGGGCTGCGAGCAGCAGTGAGCGGGCCCTCGCACCCCATGCGTGTCGGGGTGCTGCGCCGTTAAAGGCTGTGCTATTTCGGTGTGCAGTACTGAGAGAAACTTCCTGTCACCAGTAGGTGGCGCTCTTGGCGTGACTCAATACCGAAGCATAGATGTGTTCAGGACAGTACCTTGATGAAGCGTGAGAAATGTTGAGTAAATCGGATAACGTATGTAGGAGTTATGAGGACTTCCTGTTTCACCAGTAGGTGGCGCTGTAAGTGTGACTCAATACCGACACATAGATGGGTTCAGAAGGCCACCTTCATGAAGCGTCAGCAATTTGGTGCAAATCGGATGATGTATGCAGGAGTTATGAGGACTTCCTGTTTCACCAATAGGTGGCGCTATACGTATGACGCAATACTGACACATAGATGTGTTCAGGACAGAACCGTCATGAAGCGTGAGCTATATCGGACAAATTGGATAATGTATGGAGGAGTTATGAGGACTTCCTGTTTCACCAATAGGTGGCGCTATAAGTATGACGCAATACTGACACATAGATGTGTTCAGGACAGAACCGTCATGAAGCGTGAGACATATCGGACAAATCGGATAATGTATGGAGGAGTTATGAGGACTTCCTGTTTCACCAATAGGTGGCGCTATAAGTATGACGCAATACTGACACATAGATGTGTTCAGGACAGAACCGTCATGAAGCGTGAGATATATCGGACAAATTGGATAATGTATGGAGGAGTTATGAGGACTTCCTGTTTCACCAATAGGTGGCGCTATAAGTATGACGCAATACTGACACATAGATGTGTTCAGGACAGAACCGTCATGAAGCGTGAGATATATCGGACAAATTGGATAATGTATGGAGGAGTTATGAGGACTTCGTGTTTTATGGCGAAATGTCAAACTTTGGCGGGGCGCCACGGCAAGGGTGTGTGGTGAAAACTCAATTTTTTTGATAACTTTTGATCACAAAGGTCTTAAGATGAAGCTGACCTGATATGAAGTTGATCGGATGAAATCTCTAGGAGGAGTTCGTCGAAGTACGAGGCATGGAAATGGTCAAAACAAGGACAAAATGGCACATTAAAAGCAAAATGGCGGACTTCCTGTTGCATGTTGGGTATAGCTCCAAGAGACATTTTAGTGTGGCTCGATAAAATACATATGCCCACCGAATTTCGTTCGCCTACATCAAACTGAAAGGTGGGGCTCGCCATTTTAAACTTTCCAGGGGGCGCTCTTGAGCCGTTTTGCCACGCCCATTTCCGTCACCCATGAAATATCCGAATTACACCGGGACTGATGTATCTGCAAAGTTTCATCCGTTTTCATCGATGTTTAGGCCGCCAAAAAGGCATTTGTTTGGGGAGAAGAAGAAGGAGAAGGAGAAGGAGAATAATAATCCTTCGAGTTTCAATAGGGCCTCGCACCGCCAGTGCTCGGGCCCTAATAATAACTAGTGCTGCGAGCAGCAGTGAGCGGGCCCTCGCACCCCACGCGGGTCGGGGTGTGGCGCCGTTAAAGGGTGTGCTATTTCGGTGTCCAGTACTGACAGAAACTTCCTGTCACCAGTAGGTGGCGCTCTAGGCGTGACTCAATACCGATGCATAGATGTGTTCAGGACGGTACCTTGATGAAGCGTGAGAAATGTTGTGTAAATCGGACAAAGTATGTAGGAGTTATGAGGACTTCCTGTAAGCAGTAGGTGGCGCTGTAGGTATGACGCAATACTGACCTACAGATGTGTTCAAGATGCGACCTTCATCAAGCATGAGCAATTTGGAGTAAATTGGATAATGTATGTCGGAGTTATGAGTACTTCCTGTTTCACCAGTAGGTGGCGCTGTAAGTGTATCTCAATACCGACGCATAGATGTGATCAGAAGGTGACCTTCATGAAGCGTCAGCAATTTGGTGCAAATCGGATGATGTATGCAGGAGTTATGAGGACTTCCTGTTTCACCAATAGGTGGCGCTATAAGTATGACGCAATACTGACACATAGATGTGTTCAGGACAGAACCGTCATGAAGCGTGAGATAAATCGGACAAATCGGATAATGTATGGAGGAGTTATGAGGACTTCCTGTTTCACCAATAGGTGGCGCTATAAGTATGACGCAATACTGACACATAGATGTGTTCAGGACAGAACCGTCATGAAGCGTGAGATATATCGGACAAATTGGATAATGTATGGAGGAGTTATGAGGACGTCCTGTTTCACCAATAGGTGGCGCTATAAGTATGACGCAATACTGACACATAGATGTGTTCAGGACAGAACTGTCATGAAGCGTGAGATATATCGGACAAATCGGATAATGTATGGAGAAGTTATGAGGACATCGTGTTTTATGGCGAAATGTCAAACTTTGGCGGGGCGCCACGGCAAGGGTGTTTGGTGAAAACTCAATTTTCTTGATAAATTTTGATCACAAAGGGCTTAAGATGAAGCTGACCGAGTATGAAGTTGATCGGATGAAATCTGTAGGAGGAGTTCGTTGAAATACGAGGTATGGAAATGGTCAAAACAAGGACAAAATGGCAGATTCAAAGCAAAATGGCGGCCTTCCTGTTGCATGTTGGGTACAGCTCCAAGAGACATTTTAGTGTGGCTCGATGAAATACATATGCCCTCCGAATTTCGTTCGCCTACATCGAACTGAAAGGTGGGGCTCGCCATTTGAAACTTTCCAGGGGGCGCTCTTGAGCCGTTTTGCCACGCCCATTTCCGTCACCCATGAATTATCAAATTTTTCACCGGGACTGACGTATCTGCAAAGTTTCATCCGTTTTCATCGATGTTTAGGCCGCCAAAAAGGCATTTGTTTTGGAAGAAGAAGGAGAAGGAGAAGGTAGAATAATAATAATAACTAGTGCTGCGAGCAGCAGTGAGCGGGCCCTCGCACCCCACGCGGGTCGGGGTGTGGCGCCATTAAAGGGTGTGCTATTTCGGTGTCCAGTACTGACAGAAACTTCCTGTCACCAGTAGGTGGCGCTCTAAGTGTGACTCAATACCGACGCATAGATGTGTTCAGGACAGTACCTTGATGAAGCGTGAGAAATGTTGTGTAAATCGGACAAAGTATGTAGGAGTTATGAGGACTTCCTGTAAGCAGTAGGTGGCGCTGTAGGTATGACGCAATACTGACCTACAGATGTGTTCAAGATGCGACCTTCATCAAGCATGAGCAATTTGGAGTAAATCGGATAATGTATGTAGGAGTTATGAGTACTTCCTGTTTCACCAGTAGGTGGCGCTGTAAGTGTAACTCAATACCGACGCATAGATGTGTTCAGAAGGTGACCTTCATGAAGCGTCAGCAATTTGGTGCAAATCGTATGATGTATGCAGGAGTTATGAGGACTTCCTGTTTCACCAATAGGTGGCGCTATAAGTATGACGCAATACTGACACATAGATGTGTTCAGGACAGAACCATCATGAAGCGTGAGATAAATCGGACAAATCGGATAATGTATGGAGGAGTTATGAGGACTTCCTGTTTCACCAATAGGTGGCGCTATAAGTATGACGCAATACTGACACATAGCTGTGTTCAGGACAGAACCTTCATGAAGCGTGAGATATATCGGACGAATTGGATTATGTATGGAGGAGTTATGAGGACTTCCTGTTTCACCAATAGGTGGCGCTATAAGTATGATGCAATACTGACACATAGATGTGTTCAGGACAGAACCGTCATGAAGCGTGAGATATATCGGACAAATCGGATAATGTATGGAGGAGTTATGAGGACATCGTGTTTTATGGCGAAATGTCAAACTTTGGCGGGGCGCCACGGCAAGGGTGTTTGGTGAAAACTCAATTTTTTTGATAACTTTTGATCAGAAAGGCCTTAAGATGAAGCTGACCCGATATGAAGTTGATCGGATGAAATCTGTAGGAGGAGTTCGTTGAAGTACGAGGCATGTAAATGGTAAAAACAAGGGAAAATGGCACATTAAAAGCAAAATGGCGGACTTCCTGTTGCATGTTGGGTATAGCTCCAAGAGACATTTGAGTGTTGCTCGATGAAATACATATGCCCACCGAATTTCGTTCGCCTACATCAAACTGAAAGGTGGGGCTCGCCATTTTAAACTTTCCAGGGGGCGCTCTTGAGCCGTTTTGCCACGCCCATTTCCGTCACCCATGAATTATCAAATTTTTCACCGGGACTGACGTATCTGCAAAGTTTCATCCGTTTTCATCGATGTTCAGGCCGCCTAAAAGGCATTTGTTTGGAGTAAAGAAGGAGAATAATAATAACTAGGGCTGCGAGCAGCATTGAGCGGGCCCTCGCACCCCACGCGTGTCGGGGTGTGGCGCCGTTAGAGGCTGTGCTATTTCGGTGTCCAGTACTGAGAGAAACTTCCTCTAACCAGTAGGTGGCGCTCTAAGCGTGACTCAATACCGATGCATAGATGTGTTCAGGACGGTACCTTGATGAAGCGTGAGAAATGTTGAGTAAATTGGACAATGTATGTAGGAGTTATGATGACTTCCTGCTTGACCTGTAGGCGGCGCTATAAGTAGGACTCAATACTAACCACAGATGTGTTCAGGACGCGACCTTCATCAAGCGTGAGCAATGTGGTGTAAATCGGATAACATATGTAGGAGTTATGAGGACTTCCTGTTTCACCAGCAGGCGGCGCTGTAGGAATGACGCAATACTGACTTACAGAAGTGTTGAAGATGAGACCTTCATCAAGCATGAGCAATTTTGAGTAAATCGGATAACATATGTAGGAGTTATGAGTACTTCCTGTTTCACCAGTAGGTGGCGCTGTAAGTGTGACTCAATACCGATGCATATATGTGTTCAGAAGGTGACCTTCATGAAGCGTCAGTAATTTGGTGCAAATCGGATGATGTATGCAGGAGTTATGAGGAATTCCTGTTTCACCAATAGGTGGCGCTATAAGTATGATGCAATACTGACACATAGATGTGTTCAGGACAGAACCGTCATGAAGCGTGAGATATATCGGACAAATTGGATAATGTATGGAGGAGTTATGAGGACTTCCTGTTTCACCAATAGGTGGCGCTATAAGTATGACGCAATACTGACACATAGATGTGTTCAGGACAGAACCGTCATGAAGCGTGAGATATATGGGACAAATTGGATTATGTATGGAGGAGATATGAGGACTTCCTGTTTCACCAATAGGTGGCGCTATAAGTATGACGCAATACTGACACATAGATGTGTTCAGGACAGAACCGTCATGAAGCGTGAGATATATCGGACAAATTGGATAATGTATGGAGGAGTTATGAGGACTTCCTGTTTCACCAATAGGTGGCGCTATAAGTATGACGCAATACTGACACATAGATGTGTTCAGGACAGAACCGTCATGAAGCGTGAGATATATCGGACAAATTGGATAATGTATGGAGGAGTTATGAGGACTTCCTGTTACACCAATAGGTGGCGCTATAAGTATGATGCAATACTGACACATAGATGTGTTCAGGACAGAACCGTCATGAAGCGTGAGATATATCAGACAAATTGGATAATGTATGGAGGAGTTATGAGGACTTCCTGTTTCACCAATAGGTGGCGCTATAAGTATGACGCAATACTGACACATAGATGTGTTCAGGACAGAACCGTCATGAAGCGTGAGATATATCGGACAAATTGGATAATGTATGGAGGAGTTATGAGGACTTCCTGTTACACCAATAGGTGGCGCTATAAGTATGATGCAATACTGACACATAGATGTGTTCAGGACAGAACCGTCATGAAGCGTGAGATATATCAGACAAATTGGATAATGTATGGAGGAGTTATGAGGACTTCCTGTTTCACCAATAGGTGGCGCTATAAGTATGATGCAATACTGACACATAGATGTGTTCAGGACAGAACCGTCATGAAGCGTGAGATATATCGGACAAATTGGATAATGTATGGAGGAGTTATGAGTACTTCCTGTTTCACCAATAGGTGGCGCTATAAGTATGACGCAATACTGACACATAGATGTGTTCAGGACAGAACCGTCATGAAGCGTGAGATATATCGGACAAATTGGATAATGTATGGAGGAGTTATGAGGACTTCCTGTTTCACCAATAGGTGGTGCTATAAGTATGACGCAATACTGACACATAGATGTGTTCAGGACAGAACCGTCATGAAGCGTGAGATATATCGGACAAATTGGATAATGTATGGATGAGTTATGAGGACTTCCTGTTTCACCAATAGGTGGCGCTATAAGTATGACGCAATACTGACACATAGATGTGTTCAGGACAGAACCGTCATGAAGCGTGAGATATATCGGACAAATTGGATAATGTATGGAGGAGTTATGAGGACTTCCTGTTTCACCAATAGGTGGCGCTATAAGTATGACGCAATACTGACACATAGATGTGTTCAGGACAGAACCGTCATGAAGCGTGAGATATATCGGACAAATTGGATAATGTATGGAGGAGTTATGAGTACTTCCTGTTTCACCAATAGGTGGCGCTATAAGTATGACGCAATACTGACACATAGATGTGTTCAGGACAGAACCGTCATGAAGAGTGAGATATATCGGACAAATTGGATAATGTATGGAGGAGTTATGAGGACTTCCTGTTTCACCAATAGGTGGCGCTATAAGTATGACGCAATACTGACACATAGATGTGTTCAGGACAGAACCGTCATGAAGCGTGAGATATATCGGACAAATTGGATAATGTATGGATGAGTTATGAGGACTTCCTGTTTCACCAATAGGTGGCGCTATAAGTATGACGCAATACTGACACATAGATGTGTTCAGGACAGAACCGTCATGAAGCGTGAGATATATCGGACAAATTGGATAATGGATGGAGGAGTTATGAGGACTTCCTGTTTCACCAATAGGTGGCGCTATAAGTATGACGCAATACTGACACATAGATGTGTTCAGGACAGAACCGTCATGAAGCGTGAGATATATCGGACAAATTGGATAATGTATGGAGGAGTTATGAGTACTTCCTGTTTCACCAATAGGTGGCGCTATAAGTATGACGCAATACTGACACATAGATGTGTTCAGGACAGAACCGTCATGAAGCGTGAGATATATCGGACAAATTGGATAATGTATGGAGGAGTTATGAGGACTTCCTGTTTCACCAATAGGTGGCGCTATAAGTATGACGCAATACTGACACATAGATGTGTTCAGGACAGAACCGTCATGAAGCGTGAGATATATCGGACAAATTGGATAATGTATGGAGGAGTTATGAGGACTTCCTGTTTCACCAATAGGTGGCGCTATAAGTATGACGCAATACTGACACATAGATGTGTTCAGGACAGAACCGTCATGAAGCGTGAGATATATCGGACAAATTGGATAATGTATGGAGGAGTTATGAGGACTTCGTGTTTTATGGCGAAATGTCAAACTTTGGCAGGGCGCCACGGCAAGGGTGTTTGGTGAAAACTCAATTTTTTTGATAACTTTTGATCACAAAGGTCTTAAGATGAAGCTGACCCGATATGAAGTTGATCGGATGAAATCTGTAGGAGGAGTTCGTCGAAGTACGAGGCATGGAAATGGTCAAAACAAGGACAAAATGGCACATTAAGAGCAAAATGGCGGACTTCCTGTTGCATGTTGGGTATAGCTCCAAGAGACATTTAAGTGTGGCTCGATGAAATACATATGCCCACCGAATTTCGTTAGCCTACATCAAACTGAAAGGTGGGGCTCGCCATTTTAAACTTTCCAGGGGGCGCTCTTGAGCCGTTTTGCCACGCCCATTTCCGTCACCCATGAATTATCAAATTTTTCACCGGGACTGACGTATCTGCAAAGTTTCATCCGTTTTCATCGATGTTCAGGCCGCCTAAAAGGCATTTGTTTGGAGTAAAGGAGAAGAAGAAGGAGAAGAAGAATAATAATAATCCTTCGAGTTTCAATAGGGCCTCGCACCGCCAGTGCTCGGGCCCTAACTAGGGCTGCGAGCAGCAGTGAGCGGGCCCTCGCACCCCATGCGTGTCGGGGTGCTGCGCCGTTAAAGGCTGTGCTATTTCGGTGTGCAGTACTGAGAGAAACTTCCTGCCACCAGTAGGTGGCGCTCTAGGCGTGACTCAATACCGAAGCATAGATGTGTTCAGGACGGTACCTTGATGAAGCGTGAGAAATGTTGAGTAAATCGGATAACGTATGTAGGAGTTATGAGGACTTCCTGTTTCACCAGTAGGTGGCGCTGTAAGTGTGACTCAATACCGACACATAGATGGGTTCAGAAGGCCACCTTCATGAAGCGTCAGCAATTTGGTGCAAATCGGATGATGTATGCAGGAGTTATGAGGACTTCCTGTTTCACCAATAGGTGGCGCTATTCGTATGACGCAATACTGACACATAGATGTGTTCAGGACAGAACTGACATGAAGCGTGAGACATATCGGAGAAATCGGATAATGTTTGGAGGAGTTATGAGGACGTACTGTTTCACCAATAGGTGGCGCTATAAGTATGACGCAATACTGACACATAGATGTGTTCAGGACAGAACTGTCATGAAGCGTGAGACATATCGGACAAATCGGATAATGTATGTAGGAGTTATGAGGACGTACTGTTTCACCAATAGGTGGAGCTATAAGTATGACGAAATACTGACACATAGATGTGTTCAGGACAGAACTGTCATGAAGCGTGAGACATATCGGACAAATCGGATAATGTATGTAGGAGTTATGAGGACGTACTGTTTCACCAATAGGTGGCGCTATAAGTATGACGCAATACTGACACATAGATGTGTTCAGGACAGAACTGTCATGAAGCGTGAGACATATCGGACAAATCAAATAATGTATGGAGGAGTTATGAGGACGTACTGTTTCACCAATAGGTGGCGCTATAAGTATGACGCAATACTGACACATAGATGTGTTCAGGACAGATCTGTCATGAAGCGTGAGACATATCGGACAAATCGGATAATGTATGTAGGAGTTATGAGGACGTACTGTTTCACCAATAGGTGGCGCTATAAGTATGACGAAATACTGACACATAGATGTGTTCAGGACAGAACTGTCATGAAGCGTGAGACATATCGGACAAATCGGATAATGTATGTAGGAGTTATGAGGACGTACTGTTTCACCAATAGGTGGCGCTATAAGTATGACGCAATACTGACACATAGATGTGTTCAGGACAGAACTGTCATGAAGCGTGAGACATATCGGACAAATCGGATAATGTATGGAGGAGTTATGAGGACGTACTGTTTCACCAATAGGTGGCGCTATAAGTATGACGCATGCTGACACATAGATGTGTTCAGGACAGAACTGACATGAAGCGTGAGACATATCGGACAAATCGGATAATGTTTGGAGGAGTTATGAGGGCGTACTGTTTCACCAATAGGTGGCGCTATAAGTATGACGCAATACTGACACATGGATGTGTTCAGGACAGAACCGTCATGAAGCGTGAGATATATCGGACAAATCGGATAATGTATGGACGAGTTATGAAGACTTCGTGTTTTATGGCGAAATGTCAAACTTTGGCGGGGCGCCACGGGAAGGGTGTATGGTGAAAACTCAATTTTTTTGATAACTTTTGATCACAAAGGTCTTAAGATGAAGCTGACCGAATATGAAGTTGATCGGATGAAATCTGTAGGAGGAGTTCGTTGAAGTACGAGACATGGAAATGGTCCAAACAAGGACAAAATGTCACATTAAAAGCAAAATGGCTGACTTCCTGTCGGATGTTGGGTATAGGTCCAAGAGACATTTTAGTGTGTCTCGATGAACTACATATGCCCACCGAATTTCGTACGCCTACATCAAACTGAAAGGTGGGGCTCGCCATTTTAAATTTTCCAGGGGGCGCTCTTGAGCCGTTTTGCCACGCCCATTTCCGTCAACCATGAATTATCAAATTTTTCACCAGGACTGACGTATCTTCAAAGTTTCATCCGTTTTCATCGATGTTTAGGCCGCCAAAAAGGCATTTGTTTTGGAAGAAGGAGAAGGAGAAGGAGAAGGAGAAGGGAGAATAATAATAATCCTTCGAAATACAATAGGGCCTCGCACCGCCAGTGCTCGGGCCCTAATAATCCTTCGAAATTCAATAGGGCCTCGCACCGCCAGTGCTCGGGCCCTAATAATCCTTCGAGTTTCAATAGGGCCTCGCACCGCCAGTGCTCGGGCCCTAACTAGTGCTGCGAGCAGCAGTGAGCGGGCCCTCGCACCCCACGCGGGTCGGGGTGTGGCGCCGTTAGTGGGTGTGCTATTTCGGTGTCCAGTACTGACAGAAACTTCCTGTCACCAGTAGGTGGCGCTCTAAGTGTGACTCAATACCAAGGCATAGATGTGTTCAGGACAGTACCTTGATGAAGCGTGAGAAATGTTGTGTAAATCGGACAAAGTATGTAGGAGTTATGAGGACTTCCTGTAAGCAGTAGGTGGCGCTGTAGGTATGACGCAATACTGACCTACAGATGTGTTCAAGATGCGACCTTCATCAAGCATGAGCAATTTGGAGTAAATCGGATAATGTATGTAGGAGTTATGAGTACTTCCTGTTTCACCAGTAGGTGGCGCTGTAAGTGTATCTCAATACCGACGCATAGATGTGATCAGAAGGTGACCTTCATGAAGCGTCAGCAATTTGGTGCAAATCGGATGATGTATGCAGGAGTTATGAGGACTTCCTGTTTCACCAATAGGTGGCGCTATAAGTATGACGCAATACTGACACATAGATGTGTTCAGGACAGAACCGTCATGAAGCGTGAGATAAATCGGACAAATCGGATAATGTATGGAGGAGTTATGAGGACTTCCTGTTTCACCAATAGGTGGCGCTATAAGTATGACGCAATACTGACACATAGATGTGTTCAGGACAGAACCTTCATGAAGCGTGAGATATATCGGACGAATTGGATAATGTATGTAGGAGTTATGAGGACTTCCTGTTTCACCAATAGGTGGCGCTATAAGTATGATGCAATACTGAAACAAAGATGTGTACAGGACAGAACCCTCATGAAGCGTGAGATATATCGGACGAATTGGATAATGTATGTAGGAGTTATGAGGACTTCCTGTTTCACCAATAGGTGGCGCTATAAGTATGATGCAATACTGACACATAGATGTGTTCAGGACAGAACCGTCATGAAGCGTGAGATATATCGGACGAATCGGATAATGTATGGAGGAGTTATGAGGACTTCCTGTTTCACCAATAGGTGGCGCTATAAGTATGACGCAATACTGACACATAGTTGTGTTCAGGACAGAACCTTCATGAAGCGTGAGATATATCGGACGAATTGGATTATGTATGTAGGAGTTATGAGGACTTCCTGTTTCACCAATAGGTGGCGCTATAAGTATGATGCAATACTGAAACATAGATGTGTTCAGGACAGAACCTTCATGAAGCGTGAGATATATCGGACGAATTGGATAATGTATGTAGGAGTTATGAGGACTTCCTGTTTCACCAATAGGTGGCGCTATAAGTATGACGCAATACTGACACATAGATGTGTTCAGGACAGAACCTTCATGAAGCGTGAGATATATCGGACGAATTGGATAATGTATGTAGGAGTTATGAGGACTTCCTGTTTCACCAATAGGTGGCGCTATAAGTATGATGCAATACTGAAACATAGATGTGTACAGGACAGAACCGTCATGAAGCATGAGATATATCGGACAAATTGGATAATGTATGTAGGAGTTATGAGGACTTCGTGTTTTATGGCGAAATGTCAAACTTTGGCGGGGCGCCACGGCAAGGGTGTGTGGTGAAAACTCAATTTTTTTGATAACTTTTGATCACAAAGGTCTTAAGATGAAGCCGACCCGATATGAAGTTGATCGGATGAAATCTGTAGGAGGAGTTCGTTGAAGTACGAGGCATGGAAATGGTCAAAACAAGGACAAAATGGCACATTAAAAGCAAGATGGCGGACTTCCTGTTGCATGTTGGGTATAGCTCCAAGAGACATTTTAGTGTGTCTCGATGAACTACATATGCCCACCGAATTTCGTTCGACTACATCAAACTGAAAGGTGGGGCTCGCCATTTTAAATTTTCCAGGGGGCGCACTTGAGCCGTTTTGCCACGCCCATTTCCGTCACCCATGAATTATCAATTTTTTTACCGGGACTGACGTATGTGCAAAGTTTCATCCGTTTTCATCGATGTTAAGGCCGCCAAAAAGGCATTTGTTTGGGGAGAAGAAGAAGGAGAAGAAGGAGAAGGAGAAGAATAATAATAACTAGTGCTGCGAGCAGCAGTGAGCGGGCCCTCGCACCCCACGCGGGTCGGGGTGTGGCGCCGTTAAAGGGTGTGCTATTTCGGTGTCCAGTACTGACAGAAACTTCCTGTCACCAGTAGGTAGCGCTCTAAGCGTGACTCAATACCGACGCATAGATGTGTTCAGGACAGTACCTTGATGAAGCGTGAGAAATGTTGTGTAAATCGGACAAAGTATGTAGGAGTTATGAGGACTTCCTGTAAGCAGTAGGTGGCGCTGTAGGTATGACGCAATACTGACCTACAGATGTGTTCAAGATGCGACCTTCATCAAGCATGAGCAATTTGGAGTAGATCGGATAACGTATGTAAGAGTTATGAGTTCTTCCTGTTTCACCAGTAGGTGGCGCTGTAAGTGTGACTCAATACCGACGCATAGATGTGTTCAGAAGGTGACCTTCATGAAGCGTCAGCAATTTGGTGCAAATCGGATGATGTATGCAGGAGTTATGAGGACTTCCTGTTTCACCAATAGGTGGCGCTATACGTATGACGCAATACTGACACATAGATGTGTTCAGGACCGAACCGTCATGAAGCGTGAGCTATATCGGACAAATTGGATAATGTATGGAGGAGTTATGAGGACTTCCTGTTTCACCAATAGGTGGCGCTATAAGTATGACGCAATACTGAAACATAGATGTGTTCAGGACAGAACCGTCATGAAGCGTGAGATATATCGGACAAATTGGATAATGTATGGAGGAGTTATGAGGACTTCCTGTTTCACCAATAGGTGGCGCTATAAGTATGACGCAATACTGACACATAGATGTGTTCAGGACAGAACCGTCATGAAGCGTGAGATATATCGGACAAATCGGATAATGTATGGAGGAGTTATGAGGACTTCCTGTTTCACCAATAGGTGGCGCTATAAGTATGACGCAATACTGACACATAGATGTGTTCAGGACAGAACCGTCATGAAGCGTGAGATATATCGGACAAATCGGATAATGTATGGAGGAGTTATGAGGACTTCCTGTTTCACCAATAGGTGGCGCTATAAGTATGACGCAATACTGACACATAGATGTGTTCAGGACAGAACCGTCATGAAGCGTGAGATATATCGGACAAATTGGATAATGTATGGAGGAGTTATGAGGACTTCGTGTTTTATGGCGAAATGTCAAACTTTGGCGGGGCGCCACGGCAAGGGTGTTTGGTGAAAACTCAATTTTTTTGATAACTTTTGATCACAAAGGTCTTAAGATGAAGCTGACCCGATATGAAGTTGATCGGATGAAATCTGTAGGAGGAGTTCGTCGAGGTACGAGGCATGGAAATGGTCAAAACAAGGACAAAATGGCACATTAAGAGCAAAATGGCGGACTTCCTGTTGCATGTTGGGTATAGTTTCAAGAGACATTTTAGTGTGTCTCGATGAAATACATATGCCCTCCGAATTTCGTTCGCCTACATCAAACTGAAAGGTGGGGCTCGCCATTTTAAACTTTCCAGGGGGCGCTCTTGAGCCGTTTTGCCACGCCCATTTCCGTCACCCATGAATTATCAAATTTTTCACCGGGACGGACGTATCTGCAAAGTTTCATCCGTTTTCATCGATGTTTAGGCCGCCAAAAAGGCATTTGTTTGGGGAGAAGAACAAGAAGAACAAGGAGAATAATAATAATCCTTCGAAATACAATAGGGCCTCGCACCGCCAGTGCTCGGGCCCTAACTAGGGCTGCGAGCAGCAGTGAGCGGGCCCTCGCACCCCACGCGTGTCGGGGTGTGGCGCCGTTAAAGGGTGTGCTATTTTGGTGTGCAGTACTGAGAGACACTTCCTGTCACCAGTAGGTGGCGCTCTAGGCGTGACTCAATACCGAAGCATAGATGTGTTCAGGACGGTACCTTGATGAAGCGTGAGAAATGTTGAGTAAATCGGTTAACGTATGTAGGAGTTATGAGGACTTCCTGTTTCACCAGTAGGTGGCGCTGTAAGTGTGACTCAATACCGACGCATAGATGTGTTCAGAATGTCACCTTCATGAAGCGTCAGCAATTTGGTGCAAATCGGATGATGTATGCAGGAGTTATGAGGACTTCCTGTTTCACCAATAGGTGGCGCTATAAGTATGACGCAATACTGACACATAGATGTGTTCAGAACAGAACCGTCATGAAGCGTGAGATATATCGGACAAATTGGATAATGTATGTAGGAGTTATGAGGACTTCCTGTTTCACCAATAGGTGGCGCTATAAGTATGACGCAATACTGACACATAGATGTGTTCAGGAGAGAACCGTCATGAAGCGTGAGATATATCAGACAAATTGGATAATGTATGTAGTAGTTATGAGGACTTCCTGTTTCACCAATAGGTGGCGCTATAAGTATGACGCAATACTGACACATAGATGTGTTCAGGACAGAACCCTCATGAAGCGTGAGATATATCGGACAAATCGGATAATGTATGGAGGAGTTATGAGGACTTCCTGTTTTACCAATAGGTGGCGCTATAAGTATGACGCAATACTGACACATAGATGTGTTCAGGACAGAACCGTCATGAAGCGTGAGATATATCGGACAAATTGGATAATGTATGGAGGAGTTATTAGGACTTCCTGTTTCACCAATAGGTGGCGCTATAAGTATGACGCAATACTGACACATAGATGTGTTCAGGACAGAACCGTCATGAAGCGTGAGATATATCGGACAAATTGGATAATGTATGGAGGAGTTATGAGGACTTCCTGTTTCACCAATAGGTGGCGCTATAAGTATGACGCAATACTGACACATAGATGTGTTCAGGACAGAACCGTCATGAAGCGTGAGATATATCGGACAAATTGGATAATGTATGGAGGAGTTATGAGGACTTCCTGTTTCACCAATAGGTGGCGCTATAAGTATGACGCAATACTGACACATAGATGTGTTCAGGACAGAACCGTCATGAAGCGTGAGATATATCGGACAAATCGGATAATGTATGTAGGAGTTATGAGGACTTCCTGTTTCACCAATAGGTGGCGCTATAAGTATGACGCAATACTGACACATAGATGTGTTCAGGACAGAACCGTCATGAAGCGTGAGATATATCGGACAAATCGGATAATGTATGGAGGAGTTATGAGGACTTCCAGTTTCACCAATAGGTGGCGCTATAAGTATGACGCAATACTGAAACATAGATGTGTTCAGGACAGAACCGTCATGAAGCGTGAGATATATCGGACAAATTGGATAATGTATGGAGGAGTTATGAGGACTTCCTGTTTCACCAATAGGTGGCGCTATAAGTATGACGCAATACTGACACATAGATGTGTTCAGGACAGAACCGTCATGAAGCGTGAGATATATCGGACAAATCGGATAATGTATGTAGGAGTTATGAGGACTTCCTGTTTCACCAATAGGTGGCGCTATAAGTATGACGCAATACTGACACATAGATGTGTTCAGGACAGAACCGTCATGAAGCGTGAGATATATCGGACAAATCGGATAATGTATGGAGGAGTTATGAGGACTTCCAGTTTCACCAATAGGTGGCGCTATAAGTATGACGCAATACTGAAACATAGATGTGTTCAGGACAGAACCGTCATGAAGCGTGAGATATATCGGACAAATTGGATAATGTATGGAGGAGTTATGAGGACTTCCTGTTTCACCAATAGGTGGCGCTATAAGTATGACGCAATACTGACACATAGATGTGTTCAGGACAGAACCGTCATGAAGCGTGAGATATATCGGACAAATCGGATAATGTATGGAGGAGTTATGAGGAGATCGTGTTTTATGGCGAAATGTTAAACTTTGGCGGGGCGCCACGGCAAGGGTGTTTGGTGAAAACTCAATTTTCTTGATAACTTTTGATCACAAAGGTCTTAAGATGAAGCTGACCCGATATGAAGTTGATCAGATGAAATCTGTATGAGGAGTTTGTTGAAGTACGAGGCATGGAAATGGTCAAAACAAGGACAAAATGGCACATTAAAAGCAAAATGGCTGACTTCCTGTTGCATGTTGGGTATAGCTCCAAGAGACATTTTAGTGTGTCTCGATGAAATACATAAGCCCACCGAATTTCGTTCGCCTACATCAAACTGAAAGGTGGGGCTCGCCATTTTAAATTTTCCAGGGGGCGCTCTTGAGCCGTTTTGCCACGCCCATTTCCGTCACCCATGAATTATCAAATTTTTCACCGGGACTGACGTATCTGCAAAGTTTCATACGTTTTCATCGATGTTTAGGCCGCCAAAAATGCATTTGTTTTGGAAGAAGGAGGAGAATAATAATAATAATAATAATCCTTCGAAATTCAATAGGGCCTCGCACCGCCAGTGCTCGGGCCCTAATAATCCTTCGAGTTTCAATAGGGCCTCGCACCGCCAGTGCTCGGGCCCTAATAACTAGGGCTGCGAGCAGCATTGAGCGGGCCCTCGCACCCCAAGCATGTCGGGGTGTGGCGCCGTTAAAGGCTGTGCTATTTCGGTGTCCAGTACTGAGAGAAACTTCCTGTCACCAGTAGGTGGCGCTATACGCGTGACTCAATACCGATGCATAGATGTGTTCAGGACGGTACCTTGATGAAGCGTGAGAAATGTTGAGTAAATCGGATAACGTATGTAGGAGTTATGAGGACTTCCTGTTTCACCAGTAGGTGGCGCTGTAGGTATGACGCAATACTGACTTACAGAAGTGTTCAAGATGCGACCATCATCAAGCATGAGCAATTTGGAGTAAATCGGATAACGTATGTAGGAGTTATGAGTACTTCCTGTTTCACCAGTAGGTGGCGCTGTAAGTGTGACTCAATACCGACGCATAGATGTGTTCAGAATGTCACCTTCGTGAAGCGTCAGCAATTTGGTGCAAATCGGATGATGTATGCAGGAGTTATGAGGACTTCCTGTTTCACCAATAGGTGGCGCTATAAGTATGACATAATACGGACACATAGATGTGTTCAGGACCGAACCGTCATGAAGCGTGAGATATATCGGACAAATTGGATAATGTATGTAGGAGTTATGAGGACTTCCTGTTTCACCAATAGGTGGCGCTATAAGTATGACGCAATACTGACACATAGATGTGTTCAGGACAGAACCGTCATGAAGCGTGAGATAAATCGGACAAATCGGATAATGTATGGAGGAGTTATGAGGACTTCCTGTTTCACCAATAGGTGGCGCTATAAGTATGACGCAATACTGACACATAGATGTGTTCAGGACAGAACCGTCATGAAGCGTGAGATATATCGGACAAATCGGATAATGTATGGAGGAGTTATGAGGACTTCCTGTTTTACCAATAGGTGGCGCTATAAGTATTATGCAATACTGACACATAGATGTGTTCAGGACAGAACCGTCATGAAGCGTGAGATATATCAGACAAATTGGATAATGTATGGAGGGGTTATGAGTACTTCCTGTTTCACCAGTAGGTGGCGCTGTAAGTGTGACTCAATACCGACGCATAGATGTGTTCAGAAGGTGACCTTCATGAAGCGTCAGCAATTTGGTGCAAATCGGATAATGTATGTAGGAGTTATGAGGACTTCCTGCTTGACCTGTAGGCGGCGCTATAAGTATGACTCACTGCTGACGCACAGATGTGTTCAGGATGCGACCTTCATCAAGCTTGAGCAATTTGGAGTAAATCGGATAACGTATGTAGGAGTTATGAGTACTTCCTGTTTCACCAGTAGGTGGCGCTGTAAGTGTGACTCAATACCGAAGCATAGATGTGTTCAGAATGCGACCTTCATGAAGCATCAGCAATTTGGTGCAAATCGGATAATATATGTAGGAGTTATGAGGACTTCCTGCTTGACCTGTAGGCGGCGCTATAAGTATGACTCACTGCTGACGCACAGATGTGTTCAGGATGCGACCTTCATCAAGCTTGAGCAATTTGGAGTAAATCGGATAACGTATGTAGGAGTTATGAGTACTTCCTGTTTCACCAGTAGGTGGCGCTGTAAGTGTGACTCAATACCGAAGCATAGATGTGTTCAGAATGCGACCTTCATGAAGCATCAGCAATTTGGTGCAAATCGGATAATGTATGTAGGAGTTATGAGGACGTACTGTTTCACCAATAGGTGGCGCTATAAGTATGACGCAATACTGACACATAGATGTGTTCAGGACAGAACTGTCATGAAGCGTGAGACATATCGGACAAATCGGATAATGTATGGAGGAGTTATGAGGACGTACTGTTTCACCAATAGGTGGCGCTATAAGTATGACGCAATACTGACACATAGATGTGTTCAGGACAGAACTGTCATGAAGCGTGAGACATATCGGACAAATCGGATAATGTATGGAGGAGTTATGAGGACGTACTGTTTCACCAATAGGTGGCGCTATAAGTATTACGCAATACTGACACATAGATGTGTTCAGGACAGAACCGTCATGAAGCGTGAGATATATCAGACAAATTGGATAATGTATGGAGGGGTTATGAGTACTTCCTGTTTCACCAGTAGGTGGCGCTGTAAGTGTGACTCAATACCGACGCATAGATGTGTTCAGAAGGTGACCTTCATGAAGCGTCAGCAATTTGGTGCAAATCGGATAATGTATGTAGGAGTTATGAGGACTTCCTGCTTGACCTGTAGGCGGCGCTATAAGTATGACTCACTGCTGACGCACAGATGTGTTCAGGATGCGACCTTCATCAAGCTTGAGCAATTTGGAGTAAATCGGATAACGTATGTAGGAGTTATGAGTACTTCCTGTTTCACCAGTAGGTGGCGCTGTAAGTGTGACTCAATACCGAAGCATAGATGTGTTCAGAATGCGACCTTCATGAAGCATCAGCAATTTGGTGCAAATCGGATAATGTATGTAGGAGTTATGAGGACGTACTGTTTCACCAATAGGTGGCGCTATAAGTATGACGCAATACTGACACATAGATGTGTTCAGGACAGAACTGTCATGAAGCGTGAGACATATCGGACAAATCGGATAATGTATGGAGGAGTTATGAGGACGTACTGTTTCACCAATAGGTGGCGCTATAAGTATGACGCAATACTGACACATAGATGTGTTCAGGACAGAACTGTCATGAAGCGTTAGATATATCGGACAAATTGGATAATGTATGGAGGAGTTATGAGGACGTACTGTTTCACCAATAGGTGACGCTATAAGTATGACGCAATACTGACATATAGATGTGTTCAGGACAGAACTGTCATGAAGCGTGAGACATATCGGACAAATCGGATAATGTATGGAGGAGTTATGAGGACGTACTGTTTCACCAATAGGTGGCGCTATAAGTATGACGCAATACTGACACATAGATGTGTTCAGGACAGAACCGTCATGAAGCGTGAGATATATCGGACAAATCCAATAATGTATGGAGGAGTTATGAGGACATCGTGTTTTATGGCGAAATGTCAAACTTTGGCGGGGCGCCACGGCAAGGGTGTTTGGTGAAAACTCAATTTTTTTGATAACTTTTGATCACAAAGGTCTTAAGATGAAGCTGACCCGATATGAAGTTGATCGGATGAAATCTGTAGGAGGAGTTCGTCGAAGTACGAGGCATGGAAATGGTCAAAACAAGGACAAAATGGCACATTAAGAGCAAAATGGCGGACTTCCTGTTGCATGTTGGGTATAGCTCCAAGAGACATTTAAGTGTGGCTCGATGAAATACATATGCCCTCCGAATTTCGTTCGCCTACATCAAACTGAAAGGTGGGGCTCGCCATTTTAAATTTTCCAGGGGGCGCTCTTGAGCCGTTTTGCCACGCCTATTTCCGGCACCCATGAATTATCAAATTTTTCACCGGGACTGACGTATCTGCAAAGTTTCATCCGTTTTCATCGATGTTTAGGCCGCCAAAAAGGCATTTGTTTGGGGAGAAGAAGAACAAGAATAACTAGGGCTGCGAGCAGCAGTGAGCGGGCCCTCGCACCCCACGCGTGTCGGGGTGTGGCGCCGTTAAAGGGTGTGCTATTTCGGTGTCCAGTACTGACAGAAACTTCCTGTCACCAGTAGGTGGCGCTCTAAGCGTGACTCAATACCGACGCATGGATGTGTTCAGGACGGTACCTTGATGAAGCGTGAGAAATGTTGTGTAAATCGGACAAAGTATGTAGGAGTTATGAGGACTTCCTGTAAGCAGTAGGTGGCGCTGTAGGTATGACGCAATACTGACCTACAGATGTGTTCAAGATGCGACCTTCATCAAGCGTGAGCAATTTGGAGTAAATCGGATAATGTATGTAGGAGTTATGAGTACTTCCTGTTTCACCAGTAGGTGGCGCTGTAAGTGTAACTCAATACCGACGCATAGATGTGTTCAGAAGGTGACCTTCATGAAGCGTCAGCAATTTGGTGCAAATCGGATAATGTATGCAGGAGTTATGAGGACTTCCTGTTTCACCAATAGGTGGCGCTATAAGTATGACGCAATACTGACACATAGATGTGTTCAGGACAGAACCGTCATGAAGCGTGAGATAAATCGGACAAATCGGATAATGTATGGAGGAGTTATGAGGACTTCCTGTTTCACCAATAGGTGGCGCTATAAGTATGACGCAATACTGACACATAGATGTGTTCAGGACAGAACCGTCATGAAGCGTGAGATATATCAGACAAATCGGATAATGTATGGAGGAGTTATGAGGACTTCCTGTTTCACCAATAGGTGGCGCTATAAGTATGACGCAATACTGACACATAGATGTGTTCAGGACAGAACCGTCATGAAGCGTGAGATATATCGGACAAATCGGATAATGTATGGAGGAGTTATGAGGACTTCCTGTTTCACCAATAGGTGGCGCTATAAGTATGATGCAATACTGACACATAGATGTGTTCAGGACAGAACCGTCATGAAGCGTGAGATATATCGGACAAATTGGATAATGTATGGAGGAGTTATGAGGACTTCGTGTTTTATGGCGAAATGTCAAACTTTGGCGGGGCGCCACGGCAAGGGTGTTTGGTGAAAACTCAATTTTTTTGATAACTTTTGATCACAAAGGTCTTAAGATGAAGCTGACCCGATATGAAGTTGATCGGATGAAATCTGTAGGAGGAGTTCGTCGAAGTACGAGGCATGGAAATGGTCAAAACAAGGACAAAATGGCACATTAAGAGCAAAATGGCGGACTTCCTGTTGCATGTTGGGTATAGTTTCAAGAGACATTTTAGTGTGTCTCGATGAAATACATATGCCCTCCGAATTTCGTTCGCCTACATCAAACTGAAAGGTGGGGCTCGCCATTTTAAACTTTCCAGGGGGCGCTCTTGAGCCGTTTTGCCACGCCCATTTCCGTCACCAATGATATATCCGATTTTCACCGGGACTGATGTATCTGCAAAGTTTCATCCGTTTTCATTGATGTTTAGGCCGCCAAAAAGGCATTTGTTTCGGAAGAAGAAGGAGAAGAAGGAGAATAAGGAGAATAATAATAATCCTTCGAGTTTCAATAGGGCCTCGCACCGCCAGTGCTCGGGCCCTAACTAGGGCTGCGAGCAGCATTGAGCGGGCCCTCGCACCCCACGCGGGTCGGGGTGTGGCGCCGTTAAAGGGTGTGCTATTTCGGTGTCCAGTACTGACAGAAACTCCCTGTCACCAGTAGGTGGCGCTCTAAGCGTGACTCAATACCAACGCATAGATGTGTTCAGGACGGTACCTTGATGAAGCGTGAGAAATGTTGTGTAAATCGGACAAAGTATGTAGGAGTTATGAGGACTTCCTGTAAGCAGTAGGTGGCGCTGTAGGTATGAAGCAATACTGACCTACAGATGTGTTCAAGATGCGACCTTCATCAAGCACGAGCAATTTGGAGTAAATCGGATAACGTATGTAGGAGTTATGAGTACTTCCTGTTTCACCAGTAGGTGGCGCTGTAAGTGTAACTCAATACTGACGCATAGATCGGTTCAGAAGGTGACCTTCATGAAGCGTCAGCAATTTGGTGCAAATCGGATGATGTATGCAGGAGTTATGAGGACTTCCTGTTTTACCAGTACGTGGCGCTGTAAGTGTGACTCAATACCGACGCATAGATGTATTCAGAAAGTGACCTTCATGAAGCGTCAGCAATTTGGTGCAAATCGGATGATGTATGCAGGAGTTATCAGGACTTCCTGTTTCACCAATAGGTGGCGCTATAAGTATGACGCAATACTGACACATAGATGTGTTCAGGACAGAACCGTCATGAAGCATCAGATATATCGGACAAATTGGATAATGTATGGAGGGGTTATGAGTACTTCCTGTTTCACCAGTAGGTGGCACTGTAAGTGTGACTCAATACTGACACATAGATGGGTTCAGGACAGAACCATCATGAAGTGTGAGTTATATCGGACAAATCGGATAATGTATGTAGGAGTTATGAGTACTTCCTGTTTCACCAGTAGGTGGCGCTGTAAGTGTGACTCAATACCGACGCATAGATGTGTTCAGAAGGTGACCTTCATGAAGCGTCATCAATTTGGTGCAAATCGGATGATGTATGCAGGAGTTATGAGGACTTCCTGTTTCACCAATAGGTGGCGCTATAAGTATGACGCAATACTGAAACATAGATGTGTACAGGACAGAACCGTCATGAAGCGTGAGAAATATCGGACAAATCGGATAATGTATGTAGGAGTTATGAGTACTTCCTGTTTCACCAGTAGGTGGCGCTGTAAGTGTGACTCAATACCGATGCATAGATGTGTTCAGAAGGTGACCTTCATGAAGCGTCATCAATTTGGTGCAAATCGGATGATGTATGCAGGAGTTATGAGGACTTCCTGTTTCACCAATAGGTGGCGCTATAAGTATGACGCAATACTGACACATAGATGTGTTCAGGACAGAACTGTCATGAAGCGTGAGACATATCGGACAAATCGGATAATGTATGGAGAAGTTATGAGGACTTCCTGTTTCACCAATAGGTGGCGCTATAAGTATGACACAATACTGACACATAGATGTGTTCAGGACAGAACCCTCATGAAGCGTGAGATATATCGGACAAATCTGATAATGTATGGAGGAGTTATGAGGACTTCCTGTTTTACCAATAGGTGGCGCTATAAGTAGGACGCAATACTGACACATAGATGTGTTCAGGACAGAACCTTCATGAAGCGTGAGATATATCGGACGAATTGGATAATGTATGGAGGAGTTATGAGGACTTCCTGTTTCACCAATAGGTGGCGCTATAAGTATGACGCAATACTGACACATAGATGTGTTCAGGACAGAACCGTCATGAAGCGTGAGATATATCGGACAAATTGGATAATGTATGGAGGAGTTATGAGGACTTCCTGTTTCACCAATGGGTGGCGCTATAAGTATGACGCAATACTGACACATAGATGTGTTCAGGACAGAACCGTCATGAAGCGTGAGATAAATCGGACAAATGGGATAATATATGGAGGAGTTATGAGGACTTCCTGTTTCACCAATAGGTGGCGCTTTAAGTATGACGCAATACTGACACATAGATGTGTTCAGGACAGAACCCTCATGAAGCGTGAGATATATCGGACAAATCGGATAATGTATGGAGGAGTTATGAGGACTTCCTGTTTTACCAATAGGTGGCGCTATAAGTATGACGCAATACTGACACATAGATGTGTTCAGGACAGAACCCTCATGAAGCGTGAGATATATCGGACAAATCGGATAATGTATGGAGGAGTTATGAGGACTTCCTGTTTTACCAATAGGTGGCGCTATAAGTATGACGCAATACTGACACATAGATGTGTTCAGGACAGAACCTTCATGAAGCGTGAGATATATCGGACGAATTGGATAATGTATGGAGGAGTTATGAGGACTTCCTGTTTCACCAATAGGTGGCGCTATAAGTATGACGCAATACTGACACATAGATGTGTTCAGGACAGAACCGTCATGAAGCGTGAGATATATCGGACAAATTGGATAATGTATGGAGGAGTTATGAGGACTTCCTGTTTCACCAATAGGTGGCGCTATAAGTATGACGCAATACTGACACATAGATGTGTTCAGGACAGAACCGTCATGAAGCGTGAGATATATCGGACAAATTGGATAATGTATGGAGGAGTTATGAGGACTTCCTGTTTCACCAATAGGTGGCGCTATAAGTATGACGCAATACTGACACATAGATGTGTTCAGGACAGAACCGTCATGAAGCGTGAGATATATCGGACAAATTGGATAATGTATGGAGGAGTTATGAGGACTTCCTGTTTCACCAATAGGTGGCGCTATAAGTATGACGCAATACTGACACATAGATGTGTTCAGGACAGAACCGTCATGAAGCGTGAGATATATCGGACAAATTGGATAATGTATGGAGGAGTTATGAGGACTTCGTGTTTTATGGCGAAATGTCAAACTTTGGCAGGGCGCCACGGCAAGGGTGTTTGGTGAAAACTCAATTTTTTTGATAACTTTTGATCACAAAGGTCTTAAGATGAAGCTGACCCGATATGAAGTTGATCGGATGAAATCTGTAGGAGGAGTTCGTCGAAGTACGAGGCATGGAAATGGTCAAAACAAGGACAAAATGGCACATTAAGAGCAAAATGGCGGACTTCCTGTTGCATGTTGGGTATAGCTCCAAGAGACATTTAAGTGTGGCTCGATGAAATACATATGCCCACCGAATTTCGTTAGCCTACATCAAACTGAAAGGTGGGGCTCGCCATTTTAAACTTTCCAGGGGGCGCTCTTGAGCCGTTTTGCCACGCCCATTTCCGTCACCCATGAATTATCAAATTTTTCACCGGGACTGACGTATCTGCAAAGTTTCATCCGTTTTCATCGATGTTCAGGCCGCCTAAAAGGCATTTGTTTGGAGTAAAGGAGAAGAAGAAGGAGAAGAAGAATAATAATAATCCTTCGAGTTTCAATAGGGCCTCGCACCGCCAGTGCTCGGGCCCTAACTAGGGCTGCGAGCAGCATTGAGCGGGCCCTCGCACCCCACGCATGTCGGGGTGTGGCGCCGTTAAAGGCTGTGCTATTTCTGTGTCCAGTACTGAGAGACACTTCCTGTCACCAGAAGTTGGCGCTCTAAGCGTGACTCAATACAAACGCATAGATGTGTTCAGGACAGTACCTTGATGAAGCGTGAGAAATGTTGTGTAAATCGGACAATGTATGTAGGAGTTATGATGACTTCCTGTAAGCAGTAGGTGGCGCTATTAGTATGACTCAATGCTCACGCACAGATGTGTTCAGGATGCGACCTTCATCAACCCTGAGCAATTTGGAGTAAATCGGATAACGTATGTAGGAGTTATGAGGACTTCCTGTTTCACCAGTAGGAGGCGCTGTAAGTGTGACTCAATACCGACGCATAGATGGGTTCAGAAGGTGACCTTCATGAAGCGTCAGCAATTTGGTGCAAATCGGATGATGTATGCAGGAGTTATGAGGACTTCCTGTTTCACCAATAGGTGGCGCTATAAGTATGACGCAATACTGATACATAGATGTGTTCAGGACAGAACCGTCATGCACCGTGAGATATATCGGACGAATTGGATAATGTATGGAGGAGTTATGAGGACTTCCTGTTTCACCAATAGGTGGCGCTATACGTATGACGCAATACTGACACATAGATGTGTTCAGGACAGAACCGTCATGAAGCGTGAGATATATCGGACAAATTGGATAATGTATGGAGGAGTTATGAGGACTTCCTGTTTCACCAATAGGTGGCGCTATAAGTATGACGCAATACTGACACATAGATGTGTTCATGACAGAACCGTCATGAAGCGTGAGATATATCGGACAAATTGGATAATGTATGGAGGAGTTATGAGGACTTCCTGTTTCACCAATAGGTGGCGCTATAAGTATGACGCAATACTGACACATAGATGTGTTCAGGACAGAACCGTCATGAAGCTTGAGATATATCGGACAAATTGGATAATGTATGTAGGAGTTATGAGGACTTCCTTATTCACCAATAGGTGGCGCTATAAGTATGATGCAATACTGACACAAAGATGTGTTCAGGACAGAACCGTCATGAAGCGTGAGCTATATCGGACAAATTGGATAATGTATGGAGGAGTTATGAGGACTTCCTGTTTCACCAATAGGTGGCGCTATAAGTAGCGCTATAAGTATGACGCAATACTGACACATAGATGTGTTCAGGACAGAACCTTCATGAAGCGTGAGATATATCGGACGAATTGGATAATGTATGTAGGAGTTATGAGGACTTCCTGTTTCACCAATAGGTGGCGCTATAAGTATGACGCAATACTGACACATAGATGTGTTCAGGACAGAACCGTCATGAAGCGTGAGATATATCGGACAAATTGGGTAATGTATGTAGGAGATATGAGGACTTCCTGTTTCACCAATAGGTGGCGCTATAAGTATCACGCAATACTGACACATAGATGTGTTCAGGACAGAACCGTCATGAAGCGTGAGATATATCGGACAAATCGGATAATGTATGGAGGAGTTATGAGGACTTCCTGTTTCACCAATAGGTGGCGCTATAAGTATGATGCAATACTGACACATAGATGTGTTCAGGACAGAACCGTCATGAAGCGTGAGATATATCGGACAAATCCGATAATGTATGGAGGAGTTATGGGGACTTCCTGTTTCACCAATAGGTGGCGCTATACGTATGACGCAATACTGACACATAGATGTGTTCAGGACAGAACCGTCATGAAGCGTGAGCTATATCGGACAATTTGGATAATGTATGGAGGAGTTATGAGGACTTCCTGTTTCACCAATAGGTGGCGCTATAAGTATGACGCAATACTGACACATAGATGTGTTCAGGACAGAACCCTCATGAAGCGTGAGATATATCGGACGAATTGGATAATGTATGTAGGAGTTATGAGGACTTCCTGTTTCACCAATAGGTGGCGCTATAAGTATGATGCAATACTGACACATAGATGTGTTCAGGACAGAACCATCATGAAGCGTGAGATATATCGGACGAATCGGATAATGTATGGAGGAGTTATGAGGACTTCCTGTTTCACCAATAGGTGGCGCTATAAGTATGATGCAATACTGACACATAGATGTGTTCAGGACAGAACCGTCATGAAGCGTGAGATATATCGGACGAATTGGATAATGTATGTAGGAGTTATGAGAACTTCCTGTTTCACCAATAGGTGGCGCTATAAGTATGATGCAATACTGACACAGATGTGTTCAGGACAGAACCGTCATGAAGCGTGAGATATATCGGACGAATTGGATAATGTATGTAGGAGTTATGAGGACTTCCTGTTTCACCAATAGGTGGCGCTATAAGTATGACGCAATACTGACACATAGGTGTGTTCAGGACAGAACCGTCATGAAGCGTGAGATATATCGGACAAATCGGATAATGTATGGAGGAGTTATGAGGACTTCGTGTTTTATGGCGAAATGTCAAACTTTGGCGGGGCGCCACGGCAAGGGTGTTTGGTGAAAACTCAATTTTTTTGATAACTTTTGATCACAAAGGTCTTAAGATGAAGCTCACCCGATATGAAGTTGATCGGATGAAATCTGTAGGAGGAGTTCGTCGAAGTACGAGGCATGGAAATGGTCAAAACAAGGACAAAATGGCACATTAAGAGCAAAATGGCGGACTTCCTGTTGCATGTTGGGTATAGCTCCAAGAGACATTTAAGTGTGGCTCGATGAAATACATATGCCCACCGAATTTCGTTCGCCTACATCAAACCGAAAGGTGGGGCTCACCATTTTAAATTTTCCAGGGGGCGCTCTTGAGCCGTTTTGCCACGCCCATTTCCCTCACCCATGAATTATCAAATTTTTCACCGGGACTGACGTATCTGCAAAGTTTTATTCGTTTTCATCGATGTTTAGGCCGCCAAAAAGGCATTTGTTTTGGAAGAAGGAGAAGGTAGAATAATAACTAGTGCTGCGAGCAGCAGTGAGCGGGCCCTCGCACCCCACGCGGGTCGGGATGTGGCGCCGTTAAAGGGTGTGCTATTTCGGTGTCCAGTACTGACAGAAACTTCCTGTCACCAGTAGGTGGCGCTCTAAGCGTGACTCAATACCGACGCATAGATGTGTTCAGGACAGTACCTTGATGAAGCGTGGGAAATGTTGTGTAAATCGGACAAAGTATGTAGGAGTTATGAGGACTTCCTGTTTCACCAGTAGGTGGCGCTGTAAGTGTGACTCAATACCGACACATAGATGGGTTCAGAAGGCCACCTTCATGAAGCATCAGCAATTTGGTGCAAATCGGATGATGTATGCAGGAGTTATGAGGACTTCCTGTTTCACCAGTAGGTGGCGCTGTAAGTGTGACTCAATACCGACACATAGATGGGTTCAGAAGGCCACCTTCATGAAGCATCAGCAATTTGGTGCAAATCGGATGATGTATGCAGGAGTTATGAGGACTTCCTGTTTCACCAATAGGTGGCGCTATACGTATGACGCAATACTGACACATAGATGTGTTCAGGACCGAACCGTCATGAAGCGTGAGCTATATCGGACAAATTGGATAATGTATGGAGGAGTTATGAGGACTTCCTGTTTCACCAATAGGTGGCGCTATAAGTATGATGCAATACTGACACATAGATGTGTTCAGGACAGAACCGTCATGAAGCGTGAGATATATCGGACAAATTGGATAATGTATGTAGGAGTTATGAGGACTTCGTGTTTTATGGCGAAATGTCAAACTTTGGCGGGGCGCCACGGCAAGGGTGTTTGGTGAAAACTCAATTTTTTTGATAACTTTTGATCACAAAGGTCTTAAGATGAAGCTGACCCGATATGAAGTTGATCGGATGAAATCTGTAGGAGGAGTTCGTCGAAGTACGAGGCATGGAAATGGTCAAAACAAGGACAAAATGGCACATTAAGAGCAAAATGGCGGACTTCCTGTTGCATGTTGGGTATAGCTCCAAGAGACATTTAAGTGTGGCTCGATGAAATACATATGCCCACCGAATTTCGTTCGCCTACATCAAACTGAAAGGTGGGGCTCGCCATTTTAAACTTTCCAGGGGGCGCTCTTGAGCCGTTTTGCCACACCCATTTCCGTCACCCATGAATTATTGAATTTTTCACCGGGACTGACGTATCTGCAAAGTTTCATCCGTTTTCATCGATGTTCAGGCCGCCTAAAAGGCATTTGTTTGGAGTAAAGAAGGAGAAGGAGAAGGAGAAGGAGAAGGAGAAGAATAATAATAATCCTTCGAGTTTCAATAGGGCCTCGCACAGCCAGTGCTCGGGCCCTAACTAGGGCTGCGAGCAGCAGTGAGCGGGCCCTCGCACCCCATGCGTGTCGGGGTGCTGCGCCGTTAAAGGCTGTGCTATTTCGGTGTGCAGTACTGAGAGAAACTTCCTGTCACCAGTAGGTGGCGCTCTAGGCGTGACTCAATACCGAAGTATAGATGTGTTCAGGACGGTACCTTGATGAAGCGTGAGAAATGTTGAGTAAATCGGATAACGTATGTAGGAGTTATGAGGACTTCCTGTTTCACCAGTAGGTGGCGCTGTAAGTGTGACTCAATACCGACACATAGATGGGTTCAGAAGGCCACCTTCATGAAGCATCAGCAATTTGGTGCAAATCGGATGATGTATGCAGGAGTTATGAGGACTTCCTGTTTCAACAATAGGTGGCGCTATTCGTATGACGCAATACTGACACAGATGTGTTCAGGACAGAACCGTCATGAAGCGTGAGATATATCGGACAAATTGGATAATGTATGGAGGAGTTATGAGGACTTCCTGTTTCTCCAATAGGTGGCGCTATAAGTATGACGCAATACTGACAGATAGATGTGTTCAGGACAGAACCGTCATGAAGCGTGAGATATATAGGACAAATTGGATAATGTATGGAGGAGTTATGAGGACTTCCTGTTTCACCAATAGGTGGCGCTATAAGTATGACGCAATACTGACACATAGATGTGTTCAGGACAGAACCGTCATGAAGCGTGAGATATATGGGACAAATTGGATAATGTATGGAGGAGTTATGAGGACTTCCTGTTTCACCAATAGGTGGCGCTATAAGTATGACGCAATACTGACACATAGATGTGTTCAGGACAGAACCGTCATGAAGCGTGAGATAAATCGGACAAATCGGATAATGTATGGAGGAGTTATGAGGACTTCCTGTTTCACCAATAGGTGGCACTATAAGTATGACGCAATACTGACACATAGATGTGTTCAGGACAGAAACGTCATGAATCGTGAGATATATCGGAAAAATTGGATAATGTATGTAGGAGTTATGAGGACTTCCTGTTTCACCAATAGGTGGCGCTATAAGTATGATGCAATACTGACACATAGATGTGTTCAGGACAGAACCGTCATGAAGCGTGAGATATATCGGACAAATTGGATAATGTATGTAGGAGTTATGAGGACTTCCTGTTTCACCAATAGGTGGCGCTATAAGTATGATGCAATACTGACACAAAGATGTGTTCAGGACAGAACCGTCATGAAGCGTGAGATATATTGGACAAATTGGATAATGTATGGAGGAGTTATGAGGACTTCCTGTTTCACCAATAGGTTGTGCTATAAGTATGACGCAATACTGACACATAGATGTGTTCAGGACAGAACCGTCATGAAGCGTGAGATATATCGGACAAATTGGATAATGTATGGAGGAGTTATGAGGACTTCCTGTTTCACCAATAGGTGGCGCTATAAGTATGACGCAATACTGACACATAGATGTGTTCAGGACAGAACCGTCATGAAGCGTGAGATATATCGGACAAATTGGATAATGTATGGAGGAGTTATGAGGACTTCCTGTTTCACCAATAGGTGGCGCTATAAGTATGACGCAATACTGACACATAGATGTGTTCAGGACAGAACCGTCATGAAGCGTGAGATATATCGGACAAATTGGATAATGTATGGAGGAGTTATGAGGACTTCCTGTTTCACCAATAGGTGGCGCTATAAGTATGACGCAATACTGACACATAGATGTGTTCAGGACAGAACCGTCATGAAGCGTGAGATATATGGGACAAATTGGATAATGTATGGAGGAGTTATGAGGACTTCCTGTTTCACCAATAGGTGGCGCTATAAGTATGACGCAATACTGACACATAGATGTGTTCAGGACAGAACCGTCATGAAGCGTGAGATATATCGGACAAATTGGATAATGTATGTAGGAGTTATGAGGACTTCCTGTTTCACCAATAGGTGGCGCTATAAGTATGATGCAATACTGACACAAAGATGTGTTCAGGACAGAACCGTCATGAAGCGTGAGATATATCGGACAAATTGGATAATGTATGTAGGAGTTATGAGGACTTCCTGTTTCACCAATAGGTGGCGCTGTAAGTATGACGCAATACTGACACATAGATGTGTTCAGGACAGAACCTTTATGAAGCGTGAGATATATCGGACGAATTGGATAATGTATGTAGGAGTTATGAGGACTTCCTGTTTCACCAACAGGTGGCGCTATAAGTATGATGCAATACTGACACAAAGATGTGTTCAGGACAGAACCGTCATGAAGCGTGAGATATATCGGACAAATTGGATAATGTATATAGGAGTTATGAGGACTTCATGTTTCACCAATAGGTGGCGCTATAAGTATGATGCAATACTGACACATAGATGTGTTCAGGACAGAACCTTCATGAAGCGTGAGATATATCGGACGAATTGGATAATGTATGTAGGAGTTATGAGGACTTCCTGTTTCACCAATAGGTGGCGCTATAAGTATGACGCAATACTGACACATAGATGTGTTCAGGACAGAACCGTCATGAAGCGTGAGATATATCGGACAAATCGGATAATGTATGGAGGAGTTATGAGGACTTCCTGTTTCACCAATAGGTGGCGCTATAAGTATGACGCAATACTGACACATAGATGTGTTCAGGACAGAACCGTCATGAAGCGTGAGATATATTGGACAAATTGGATAATGTATGGAGGAGTTATGAGGACTTCCTGTTTCACCAATAGGTTGTGCTATAAGTATGACGCAATACTGACACATAGATGTGTTCAGGACAGAACCGTCATGAAGCGTGAGATATATCGGACAAATTGGATAATGTATGGAGGAGTTATGAGGACTTCCTGTTTCACCAATAGGTGGCGCTATAAGTATGACGCAATACTGACACATAGATGTGTTCAGGACAGAACCGTCATGAAGCGTGAGATATATCGGACAAATTGGATAATGTATGGAGGAGTTATGAGGACTTCCTGTTTCACCAATAGGTGGCGCTATAAGTATGACGCAATACTGACACATAGATGTGTTCAGGACAGAACCGTCATGAAGCGTGAGATATATCGGACAAATTGGATAATGTATGGAGGAGTTATGAGGACTTCCTGTTTCACCAATAGGTGGCGCTATAAGTATGACGCAATACTGACACATAGATGTGTTCAGGACAGAACCGTCATGAAGCGTGAGATATATGGGACAAATTGGATAATGTATGGAGGAGTTATGAGGACTTCCTGTTTCACCAATAGGTGGCGCTATAAGTATGACGCAATACTGACACATAGATGTGTTCAGGACAGAACCGTCATGAAGCGTGAGATAAATCGGACAAATCGGATAATGTATGGAGGAGTTATGAGGACTTCCTGTTTCACCAATAGGTGGCGCTATAAGTATGACGCAATACTGACACATAGATGTGTTCAGGACAGAAACGTCATGAATCGTGAGATATATCGGAAAAATTGGATAATGTATGTAGGAGTTATGAGGACTTCCTGTTTCACCAATAGGTGGCGCTATAAGTATGATGCAATACTGACACATAGATGTGTTCAGGACAGAACCGTCATGAAGCGTGAGATATATCGGACAAATTGGATAATGTATGTAGGAGTTATGAGGACTTCCTGTTTCACCAATAGGTGGCGCTATAAGTATGATGCAATACTGACACAAAGATGTGTTCAGGACAGAACTGTCATGAAGCGTGAGATATATCGGACAAATTGGATAATGTATGTAGGAGTTATGAGGACTTCCTGTTTCACCAATAGGTGGCGCTGTAAGTATGACGCAATACTGACACATAGATGTGTTCAGGACAGAACCTTTATGAAGCGTGAGATATATCGGACGAATTGGATAATGTATGTAGGAGTTATGAGGACTTCCTGTTTCACCAATAGGTGGCGCTATAAGTATGATGCAATACTGACACAAAGATGTGTTCAGGACAGAACCGTCATGAAGCGTGAGATATATCGGACAAATTGGATAATGTATATAGGAGTTATGAGGACTTCATGTTTCACCAATAGGTGGCGCTATAAGTATGATGCAATACTGACACATAGATGTGTTCAGGACAGAACCTTCATGAAGCGTGAGATATATCGGACGAATTGGATAATGTATGTAGGAGTTATGAGGACTTCCTGTTTCACCAATAGGTGGCGCTATAAGTATGACGCAATACTGACACATAGATGTGTTCAGGACAGAACCGTCATGAAGCGTGAGATATATCGGACAAATCGGATAATGTATGGAGGAGTTATGAGGACTTCCTGTTTCACCAATAGGTGGCGCTATAAGTATGACGCAATACTGACACATAGATGTGTTCAGGACAGAACCGTCATGAAGCGTGAGATATATTGGACAAATTGGATAATGTATGGAGGAGTTATGAGGACTTCCTGTTTCACCAATAGGTTGCGCTATAAGTATGACGCAATACTGACACATAGATGTGTTCAGGACAGAACCGTCATGAAGCGTGAGATATATCGGACAAATTGGATAATGTATGGAGGAGTTATGAGGACTTCCTGTTTCACCAATAGGTGGCGCTATAAGTATGACGCAATACTGACACATAGATGTGTTCAGGACAGAACCGTCATGAAGCGTGAGATATATCGGACAAATTGGATAATGTATGGAGGAGTTATGAGGACTTCCTGTTTCACCAATAGGTGGCGCTATAAGTATGACGCAATACTGACACATAGATGTGTTCAGGACAGAACCGTCATGAAGCGTGAGATATATCGGACAAATTGGATAATGTATGGAGGAGTTATGAGGACTTCGTGTTTTATGGCGAAATGTCAAACTTTGGCAGGGCGCCACGGCAAGGGTGTTTGGTGAAAACTCAATTTTTTTGATAACTTTTGATCACAAAGGTCTTAAGATGAAGCTGACCCGATATGAAGTTGATCGGATGAAATCTGTAGGAGGAGTTCGTCGAAGTACGAGGCATGGAAATGGTCAAAACAAGGACAAAATGGCACATTAAGAGCAAAATGGCGGACTTCCTGTTGCATGTTGGGTATAGCTCCAAGAGACATTTAAGTGTGGCTCGATGAAATACATATGCCCACCGAATTTCGTTAGCCTACATCAAACTGAAAGGTGGGGCTCGCCATTTTAAACTTTCCAGGGGGCGCTCTTGAGCCGTTTTGCCACGCCCATTTCCGTCACCCATGAATTATCAAATTTTTCACCGGGACTGACGTATCTGCAAAGTTTCATCCGTTTTCATCGATGTTCAGGCCGCCTAAAAGGCATTTGTTTGGAGTAAAGGAGAAGAAGAAGGAGAAGAAGGAGAAGAATAATAATAAATATAGCTGCAAGCAGCGATGTGGGGGCCAAGCGGGACGCACGACCAGCGCATCAAAGACAACAAGCAAAACATGTCAAAAGCCAGACATGGTTGAACAGGATTCGATCTCTGTACCTGCGGCTTGCAAGGCCGACACGCTAACCACTGTGCTACGCAGGATGTTGCGAAAGTGAACCACCCTAGTCCACAAGGCATGTGAGCCTTCCCTAACCCCGTGAGTCTGAGTCCTGAGCACTTAATTAATATCACCTGGCAGGGTTGCTTCCTCTCGGTAGAGTGAGAGGGGGGGGTGTCGTTGTTTAAATTGGCACACAGCGAAAAGTATACATAGCATAGCTCAACTATTTACTTCTTCAGAATCCAGACAATCACGCGAACATTTCCATGTATAAAATGTCCTTCGGTCTTCAGAAGTGTAGGAGAGGTGAAGAGTTAGAAACAGTTAGAGATTCTAGAGCGAAGAGAGATTTTCTAGAGCGTGGCTCCATTGATTTCAATGGAGGGGGGGGAGTCATTATTCGAACTGTCCCAGAGTGAAAAATATACATCGAAGAGCTTAGCTTTTTTGATTTTATGAATCCCAAGAGTCGTGTGAACGTTTTGATATATAAAATGTGTATGAGCTGTGAGAATTAGAAGAGGGATGGCAGTTTAGAAAATGTCTGACTTTTTCCAAAAACCTCTGAAACTGGTGAAATTGTGCAGAGGACAAAAAGTGTTCCTTTCATTCTGCAATCAAACAAATGAAGTAATAATGAAACCATGGGGTGTTTTGAACTCGGCATGAGCCAGGGAATCCATTGCTACCATCATTTTGAAGATTGGACATACAGTTCAAAAGTTACTGGCATAAACGCAACTCCAACTTTGACACGCTGGTGGCGCTAGAGTGCACGAGATGTCAACGTAAGGCTTGGTGACAGATGTCATGGGTGTGTCCCGGATGAGTGTGCCAAATGTGGTTTTGATAGATTAAAACATTACTGAGATATGACCCCAGTTCCTGTTTTGCAGCTTTTCGGACAATTTTGATTGGCTGTCACGAGGGAACGCAATGGACAATCAAAAATCCCTGTAAGACTTTTGTGGACATCGGTCTATAGATTGTGCATACTGCGTTTGGTGCAGATTGGTGAAAAAACCTAGGAGGAGATACATTTTGAGTGTTTTACACTAAGTCCAATATGGCGGGAAATCCAATATGGTGGAAAATGATGTCATAGGGTGCGTTGAACTTGGCTTGAGCGAAGGAATCCAACGCTGCCTCGTTTTTGAAAATCAGGCTTACAGGTCAAAAGTTGCATGCACAAATGCACCTCCAACTTTGACACGTTGGTGGCGCTAGAGCGTTCAAGCTGTGGACATGGGTCTTGGTGAGAAGACTTTGGGGACTGTCATGAATGAGTGTGCCAATTTTCCCAACTTTTTACCATACGGTTCTATGGGCTGCCATAGACTCCAATGGCAGAAGAATAATAATAATAATAATAATAAAATATAGCTGCAAGCAGCGATGTGGGGGCCAAGCGGGACGCACGACCAGCGCATCAAAGACAACAAGCAAAACATGTCAAAAGCCAGACATGGTTGAACAGGATTCGATCTCTTTACCTGCTGCTTGCAAGGCCGACACGCTAACCACTGTGCTACGCAGGATGTTGCGAAAGTGAACCACCCTAGTCCACAAGGCATGTGAGCCTTCCCTAACCCCGTGAGTCTGAGTCCTGAGCACTTAATTAATATCACCTGGCAGGGTTGCTTCCTCTCGGTAGAGTGAGAGGGGGGGGTGTCGTTGTTTAAATTGGCACACAGCGAAAAGTATACATAGCATAGCTCAACTATTTACTTCTTCAGAATCCAGACAATCACGCGAACATTTCCATGTATAAAATGTCCTTCGGTCTTCAGAAGTGTAGGAGAGGTGAAGAGTTAGAAACAGTAAGAGATTCTAGAGCGAAGAGAGATTTTCTAGAGCGTGGCTCCATTGATTTCAATGGAGGGGGGGGAGTCATTATTCGAACTGTCCCAGAGTGAAAAATATACATCGAAGAGCTTAGCTTTTTTGATTTTATGAATCCCAAGAGTCGTGTGAACGTTTTGATATATAAAATGTGTATGAGCTGTGAGAATTAGAAGAGGGATGGCAGTTTAGAAAATGTGTGACTTTTTCCAAAAACCTCTGAAACTGGTGAAATTGTGCAGAGGACAAAAAGTGTTTCTTTCATTCTGCAATCAAACAAATGAAGTAATAATGAAACCATGGGGTGTTTTGAACTCGGCATGAGCCAGGGAATCCATTGCTACCATCATTTTGAAGATTGGACATACAGTTCAAAAGTTACTGGCATAAACGCAACTCCAACTTTGACACGCTGGTGGCGCTAGAGTGCACGAGATGTCAACATAAGGCTTGGTGACAGATGTCATGGGTGTGTCCCGGATGAGTGTGCCAAATGTGGTTTTGATAGATTAAAACATTACTGAGATATGACCCCAGTTCCTGTTTTGCAGCTTTTCGGCCAATTTTGATTGGCTGTCACGAGGGAACGCAATGGACAATCAAAAATATCTGTAAGACTTTTGTGGACATCGGTCTATAGATTGTGTATACTGCGTGTGGTGCAGATTGGTGAAAAAACCTAGGAGGAGATACATTTTGAGTGTTTTACACTAAATCCAATATGGCGGGAAATCAAATATGGTGGAAAATGATGTCATAGGGTGCGTTGAACTTGGCTTGAGCGAAGGAATCCAACGCTGCCTCGTTTTTGAAAATCAGGCTTACAGGTCAAAAGTTGCATGCACAAATGCACCTCCAACTTTGACAGGTTGGTGGCGCTAGAGCGTTCAAGCTGTGGACATGGGTCTTGGTGAGAAGACTTTGGGGACTGTCATGAATGAGTGTGCCAATTTTCCCAACTTTTTACCATACGGTTCTATGGGCTGCCATAGACTCCAATGGCAGAAGAATAATAATAATAATAATAAGAAAAGGTACAAGAACAATGGGTGCCAGCGCTTAGCGCTTCGCTGCTTGGCCCCCAAATATAGCTGCAAGCAGCAATGTGGGGGCCAAGCAGGACATGCGACCAGCGCATCAAAGACAACAAGCGAAACACATCATAGCCGCATTCAAAGCTCTACCGCAGTGTTGAAAATCGGGCGTACGGTTCAGAATATACGTACTTCCAACTTTGACAGGTTGGTGGTGCTAGAGACTTTGAGGTGTCGACATAGACTTGGTGACAGGGGTCACGGGACCGTGCACGATGAGTGTGCCTAATGTGGTTATGATACATCAAAACCTTACTGAGATTTGACCACACTTCCTGTTTGGCGGCTTGGACGCCAAATTCGATTGGCTGTAGCGAGCGAACACCTTCGACAATTGAAAATCCCTCTAGGAGTTTTGTGGACATTGGTCTAAAGAATGTGTACAGCCAGTTTCATGTAGATTGGTGAAAATCCTTAGGAGAAGATACATTTTAAGTGTTTTACACAAAATACAAAATGGCGGGAAATCCAATTGGTGGAAAATGACATCATAGGATGCGATGAACTCGGCATGAGCGAGGGATTCCAACGGTACCTCATTTTTCAAAATCGGTTACACAGGTCAAAAGTTGTGTGCATTAACGCACTTCCAACTTTGACATGGTGGTGGCGCTAGAGGGTTTGAGCTGTCGCAATGCCACTTGCTGCCAGAGGTCATGGGACTGTCCCCGAAGAGTGTGCCAAATGTGGCTTTAATACATTAACAATTTGCTGAGATATGACCACACTTCCTGTTTGGCGGCTTAGAGGCCAAATTTGATTGGCTGCAGCGAGCGAACGCAATGGACAATCAGAAATCCCTGTAAGACTTTTGTGGACATCGGTCTACAGATTGTGCCTACCGAGTTTCTTGCAGATTAGAGAAAAAACCTAGGAGGAGATACATTTTGAGAGTTTTTCACAAAATCCAAAATGGCGGGAAATCCAATACGGCGGAAAATGATGTCATGGGGTGCGTTGAACTCGGCTTAAGCCAAGGAATCCAACGGTACCTTGTTTTTGAAAATCGGGCTTACAGGTCAAAAGTTGTGTGCACAAACGCACCTCCAACTTTGACATGTTGGTGGCGCTAGAGGGTTCGAGCTGTCTACATGGGTCTTGGTGAAAAGACTCAGGGGACTGTCATGAATGAGTGTGCCAATTTTCACAACTTTTTACCATATGGTTCTATGGGCTGCCATAGACTCCAATGCCAGAGGAAGATGAATAATAATAATAATTAAAGCTGCAAGCAGCGTTGTGGGGGCCAAGCGGGACGCACGACCAGCGCATCAAAGACAACAAGCAAAAAATGTCAAAAGTCAGACATGGTTGAACAGGATTCGATCTCTGTACCTGCTGCTTGCAAGGCCGACATGCTAACCACTGTGCCACGCAGGATGTTGCGAAAGTGAACCACCCTAGTCCACAAGGCATGTGAGCCTTCCCTAACCCCGTGAGTCTGAGTCCTGAGCACTTAATTAATATCACCTGGCAGGGTTGCTTCCTCTCGGTAGAGTGAGAGGGGGGGGTGTCGTTGTTTAAATTGGCACACAGCGAAAAGTATACATAGCATAGCTCAACTATTTACTTCTTCAGAATCCAGACAATCACGCGAACATTTCCATGTATAAAATGTCCTTCGGTCTTCAGAAGTGTAGGAGAGGTGAAGAGTTAGAAACAGTTAGAGATTCTAGAGCGAAGAGAGATTTTCTAGAGCGTGGCTCCATTGATTTCAATGGAGGGGGGGGAGTCATTATTCGAGCTGTCCCAGAGTGAAAAATATACATCGAAGAGCTTAGCTTTTTTGATTTTATGAATCCCAAGAGTCGTGTGAACGTTTTGATATATAAAATGTGTATGAGCTGTGAGAATTAGAAGATGGATGGCAGTTTAGAAAATGTGTGACTTTTTCCAAAAACCTCTGAAACTGGTGAAATTGTGCAGAGGACAAAAAGTGTTTCTTTCATTCTGCAATCAAACAAATGAAGTAATAATGAAACCATGGGGTGTTTTGAACTCGGCATGAGCCAGGGAATCCATTGCTACCATCATTTTGAAGATTGGACATACAGTTCAAAAGTTACTGGCATAAACGCAACTCCAACTTTGACACGCTGGTGGCGCTAGAGTGCACGAGATGTCAATGTAAGGCTTGGTGACAGATGTCATGGGTGTGTCCCTGATGAGTGTGCCAAATGTGGTTTTGATAGATTAAAACATTACTGAGATATGACCCCAGTTCCTGTTTTGCAGCTTTTCGGCCAATTTTGATTGGCTGTCACGAGGGAACGCAATGGACAATCAAAAATCCCTGTAACACTTTTGTGGACATCGGTCTATAGATTGTGCATACTGCGTGTGGTGCAGAATGGTGAAAAAACCTAGGAGGAGATACATTTTGAGTGTTTTACACTAAATCCAATATGGCGGGAAATCCAATATGGTGGAAAATGATGTCATAGGGTGCGTTGAACTTGGCTTGAGCGAAGGAATCCAACGCTGCCTCGTTTTTGAAAATCAGGCTTACAGGTCAAAAGTTGCATGCACAAATGCACCTCCAACTTTGACAGGTTGGTGGCGCTAGAGCGTTCAAGCTGTGGACATGGGTCTTGGTGAGAAGACTTTGGGGACTGTCATGAATGAGTGTGCCAATTTTCCCAACTTTTTACCATACGGTTCTATGGGCTGCCATAGACTCCAATGGCAGAAGAATAAATAATAATAATAATAATAAGAAAAGGTACAAGAACAATGGGTGCCAGCGCTTAGCGCTTCGCTGCTTGGCCCCCAATAATAAGAAAAGGTACAAGAACAATGGGTGCCAGCGCTTAGCGCTTCGCTGCTTGGCCCCCAATAATCCTTCGAGTTTCAATAGGGCCTCGCACCGCCAGTGCTCGGGCCCTAATAATAACTAGTGCTGCGAGCAGCAGTGAGCGGGCCCTCGCACCCCACGCGTGTCGGGGTGCCGCGCTGTTAAAGGGTGTGCTATTTCGGTGTGCAGTACTGCGAGAAACTTCCTGTCACCAGTAGGTGGCGCTCTAGGCGTGACTCAATACCGAAGCATAGATGTGTTCAGGACGGTACTATGATGAAGCGTGAGAAATGTTGAGTAAATCGGATAACGTATGTAGGAGTTATGAGGACTTCCTGTTTCACCAGTAGGTGGCGCTGTAAGTGTGACTCAATACCGACACATAGATGGGTTCAGAAGGCCACCTTCATGAAGCGTCAGCAATTTGGTGCAAATCGGATGATGTATGCATGAGTTATGAGGACTTCCTGTTTCACCAATAGGTGGCGCTATACGTATGACGCAATACTGACACATAGATGTGTTCAGGACAGAACCGTCATGAAGCGTGAGCTATATCGGACAAATTGGATAATGTATGGAGGAGTTATGAGGACTTCCTGTTTCACCAATAGGTGGCGCTATAAGTATGACGCAATACTGACACATAGATGTGTTCAGGACAGAACCGTCATGAAGCGTGAGCTATATCGGACAAATTGGATAATGTATGGAGGAGTTATGGGGACTTCCTGTTTCACCAATATGGTGGCGCTATAAGTATGACGCAATACTGACACATAGATGTGTTCAGGACAGAACCGTCATGAAGCGTGAGATATATCGGACGAATTGGATAATGTATGGAGGAGTTATGAGGACTTCCTGTTTCACCAATAGGTGGCGCTATAAGTATGACGCAATACTGACACATAGATGTGTTCAGGACAGAACCGTCATGAAGCGTGAGATATATCGGACAAATTGGATAATGTATGGAGGAGTTATGAGGACTTCCTGTTTCACCAATAGGTGGCGCTATAAGTATGACGCAATACTGACACATAGATGTGTTCAGGACAGAACCGTCATGAAGCGTGAGATATATCGGACAAATCGGATAATGTATGGAGGAGTTATGAGGACTTCCTGTTTCACCAAAAGTTGGCGCTATAAGTATGACGCAATACTGACACATAGATGTGTTCAGGACAGAACCGTCATGAAGCGTGAGACATATCGGACAAATCGGATAATGTATGGATGAGTTATGAGGACGTACTGTTTCACCAATAGGTGGCGCTATAAGTATGACGCAATACTGACACATAGATGTGTTCAGGACAGAACCGTCATGAAGCGTGACATATATCGGACAAATTGAATAATGTATGGAGGAGTTATGAGGACTTCGTGTTTTATGGCGAAATGTCAAACTTTGGCGGTGCGCCACGGCAAGGGTGTTTGGTGAAAACTCAATTTTTTTGATAACTTTTGATCACAAAGGTCTTAAGATGAAGCTGACCCGATATGAAGTTGATCGGATGAAACCTTTAGGAGGAGTTCGTCGAAGTACGAGGCATGGAAATGGTCAAAACAAGGACAAAATGGCACATTAAGAGCAAAATGGCGGACTTCCTGTTGCATGTTGGGTATTGCTCCAAGAGACATTTAAGTGTGGCTCGATGAAATACATATGCCCTCCGAATTTCGTTCGCCTACATCAAACTGAAAGGTGGGGCTCGCCATTTGAAACTTTCCAGGGGGCGCTCTTGAGCCGTTTTGCCACGCCCATTTCCGTCACCCATGAATTATCAAATTTTTCACCGGGACTGACGTATCTGCAAAGTTTCATCCGTTTTCATCGATGTTCAGGCCGCCTAAAAGGCATTTGTTTGGAGTAAAGAAGAATAATAATAATAACTAGGGCTGCGAGCAGCAGTGAGCGGGCCCTCGCACCCCACGCGGGTCGGGGTGTGGCGCCGTTAAAGGGTGTGCTATTTCGGTGTCCAGTACTGACAGAAACTTCCTGTCACCAGTAGGTGGCGCTCTAAGCGTGACTCAATACCGACGCATAGATGTGTTCAGGACAGTACCTTGATGAAGTGTGAGAAATGTTGTGTAAATCGGACAAAGTATGTAGGAGTTATGAGGACTTCCTGTAAGCAGTAGGTGGCGCTGTAAGTATGACGCAATACTGACCTACAGATGTGTTCAAGATGCGACCTTCATCAAGCATGAGCAATTTGGAGTAAATCGGATAATGTATGTAGGAGTTATGAGTACTTCCTGTTTCACCAGTAGGTGGCGCTGTAAGTGTAACTCAATACCGACGCATAGATGTGTTCAGAAGGTGACCTTCATGAAGCGTCAGCAATTTGGTGCAAATCGGATGATGTATGCAGGAGTTATGAGGACTTCCTGTTTCACCAATAGGTGGCGCTATAAGTATGACGCAATACTGACACATAGATGTGTTCAGGACAGAACCGTCATGAAGCGTCAGCAATTTGGTGCAAATCGGATGATGTATGCAGGAGTTATGAGGACTTCCTGTTTCACCAATAGGTGGCGCTATAAGTATGACGCAATACTGACACATAGATGTGTTCAGGACAGAACCGTCATGAAGCGTGAGATAAATCGGACAAATCGGATAATGTATGGAGGAGTTATGAGGACTTCCTGTTTCACCAATAGGTGGCGCTATAAGTATGACGCAATACTGACACATAGATGTGTTCAGGACAGAACCTTCATGAAGCGTGAGATATATCGGACGAATTGGATAATGTATGGAGGAGTTATGAGGACTTCCTGTTTCACCAATAGGTGGCGCTATAAGTATGATGCAATACTGACACATAGATGTGTTCAGGACAGAACCGTCATGAAGCGTGAGGTATATCGGACAAATTGGATAATGTATGGAGGAGTTATGAGGACTTCGTGTTTTATGGCGAAATGTCCAACTTTGGCGGGGCGCCACGGCAAGGGTGTTTGGTGAAAACTCAAATTTTTTGATAACTTTTGATCACAAAGGTCTTAAGATGAAGCTGACCCGATATGAAGTTGATCGGATGAAATCTGTAGGAGGAGTTCGTCGAAGTACGAGGCATGGAAATGGTCAAAACAAGGACAAAATGGCACATTAAGAGCAAAATGGCGGACTTCCTGTTGCATGTTGGGTATAGCTCCAAGAGACATTTTAGTGTGGCTCGATGAAATACATATGCCCTCCGAATTTCGTTCGCCTACATCAAACTGAAAGGTGGGGCTCGCCATTTTAAACTTTCCAGGGGGCGCTCTTGAGCCGTTTTGCCACGCCCATTTCCGTCACCCATGAATTATCAAATTTTTCACCGGGACTGACGTATCTGCAAAGTTTCATCCGTTTTCATCGATGTTCAGGCCGCCTAAAAGGCATTTGTTTGGAGTAAAGGAGAAGAAGGAGAATAATAATAATCCTTCGAGTTTCAATAGGGCCTCGCACCGCCAGTGCTCGGGCCCTAACTAGTGCTGCGAGCAGCAGTGAGCGGGCCCTCGCACCCCACGCGTGTCAGGGTGCGGCGCCGTTAAAGGGTGTGCTATTTCGGTGTCCTGTGCTGAGAGAAACTTCCTGTCACCAGTAGGTGGCGCTCTAAGCGTGACTCAATACCGAAGCATAGATGTGTTCAGGACGGTACCTTGATGAAGCGTGAGACATGTTGAGTAAATCGGATAATGTATGGAGGAGTTATGAGGACTTCCTGTTTCACCAGTAGGTGGCGCTGTAGGTATGACGCAATACTGACTTACAGAAGTGTTCAAGATGCGACCTTCATCAAGCATGAGCAATTTGGAGTAAATCGGATAACGTATGTAGGAGTTATGAGTACTTCCTGTTTCACCAGTAGGTGGCGCTGTAAGTGTGACTCAATACCGACGCATAGATGCGTTCAGAAGGTGACCTTCATGAAGCGTCAGCAATTTGGTGCAAATCGGATGATGTATGCAGTAGTTCAGAGGACTTCCTGTTTCACCAACAGGTGGCGCTATAAGTATGACGCAGTACTGACACATAGATGTGTTCAGGACTGAACCGTCATGAAGCGCGAGATATATCGGACAAATTGGATAATGTATGGAGGAGTTATGAGGACTTCCTGTTTCACCAATAGGTGGCGCTATAAGTATGACGCAATACTGACACATAGATGTGTTCAGGACAGAACCGTCATGAAGCGTGAGATATATCGGACAAATTGGGTAATGTATGTAGGAGTTATGAGGACTTCCTGTTTCACCAATAGGTGGCGCTATAAGTATCATGCAATACTGACACATAGATGTGTTCAGGACAGAACCGTCATGAAGCGTGAGATATATCGGACAAATCCGATAATGTATGGAGGAGTTATGGGGACTTCCTGTTTCACCAATAGGTGGCGCTATACGTACGACGCAATACTGACACATAGATGTGTTCAGGACAGAACCGTCATGAAGCGTGAGCTATATCGGACAAATTGGATAATGTATGGAGGAGTTATGAGGACTTCCTGTTTCACCAGTAGGTGGCGCTGTAAGTGTGACTCAATACCGACGCATAGATGTGTTCAGAATGTCACCTTCATGAAGCGTCAGCAATTTGGTGCAAATCGGATGATGTATGCAGGAGTTATGAGGACTTCCTGTTTCACCAATAGGTGGCGCTATAAGTATGACGCAATACTGACACATAGATGTGTTCAGAACAGAACCGTCATGAAGCGTGAGATATATCGGACAAATTGGATAATGTATGTAGGAGTTATGAGGACTTCCTGTTTCACCAATAGGTGGCGCTATAAGTATGACGCAATACTGACACATAGATGTGTTCAGGACAGAACCCTCATGAAGCGTGAGATATATCGGACAAATCGGATAATGTATGGAGGAGTTATGAGGACTTCCTGTTTTACCAATAGGTGGCGCTATAAGTATGACGCAATACTGACACATAGATGTGTTCAGGACAGAACCGTCATGAAGCGTGAGATATATCGGACAAATTGGATAATGTATGGAGGAGTTATTAGGACTTCCTGTTTCACCAATAGGTGGCGCTATAAGTATGACGCAATACTGACACATAGATGTGTTCAGGACAGAACCGTCATGAAGCGTGAGATATATCGGACAAATTGGATAATGTATGGAGGAGTTATGAGGACTTCCTGTTTCACCAATAGGTGGCGCTATAAGTATGACGCAATACTGACACATAGATGTGTTCAGGACAGAACCGTCATGAAGCGTGAGATATATCGGACAAATCGGATAATGTATGTAGGAGTTATGAGGACTTCCTGTTTCACCAATAGGTGGCGCTATAAGTATGACGCAATACTGACACATAGATGTGTTCAGGACACAACCGTCATGAAGCGTGAGATATATCGGACAAATCCGATAATGTATGGAGGAGTTATGAGGACTTCCTGTTTCACCAATAGGTGGCGCTATAAGTATGACGCAATACTGACCCATAGATGTGTTCAGGACAGAACCGTCATGAAGCGTGAGATATATCGGACAAATCGGATAATGTATGGAGGAGTTATGAGGACATCGTGTTTTATGGCGAAATGTCAAACTTTGGCGGGGCGCCGCGGCAAGGGTGTTTGGTGAAAACTCAATTTTTTTGATAACTTTTGATCACAAAGGTCTTAAGATGAAGCTGACCCGATATGAAGTTGATCGGATGAAATCTGTAGGAGGAGTTCGTCGAAGTACGAGGCATGGAAATGGTCAAAACAAGGACAAAATGGCACATTAAAAGCAAAATGGCGGACTTCCTGTTGCATGTTGGGTATAGCTCCAAGAGACATTTAAGTGTGGCTCGATGAAATACATATGCCCTCCGAATTTCGTTCGCATACATCAAACTGAAAGGTGGGGCTCGCCATTTTAAATTTTCCAGGGGGCGCTCTTGAGCCGTTTTGCCACGCCCGTTTCCGTCACCCATGAATTATCAAATTTTTCACCGGGACTGACGTATCTGCAAAGTTTCATCCGTTTTCATCGATGTTCAGGCCGCCTAAAAGGCATTTGTTTGGAGTAAAGAAGGAGAAGGAGAAGAATAATAATAATAACTAGGGCTGCGAGCAGCAGTGAGCGGGCCCTCGCACCCCACGCGGGTCGGGGTGTGGCGCAGTTAAAGGGTGTGCTATTTCGGTGTCCAGTACTGACAGAAACTTCCTGTCACCAGTAGGTGGCGCTCTAAGCGTGACTCAATACCGACGCATAGATATGTTCAGGACAGTACCTTGATGAAGCGTGAGAAATGTTGTGTAAATCGGACAAAGTATGTAGGAGTTATGAGGACTTCCTGTTTCACCAGTAGGTGGCGCTGTAAGTGTGACTCAATACCGACACATAGATGGGTTCAGAAGGCCACCTTCATGAAGCATCAGCAATTTGGTGCAAATCGGATGATGTATGCAGGAGTTATGAGGACTTCCTGTTTCACCAATAGGTGGCGCTATACGTATGACGCAATACTGACACATAGATGTGTTCAGGACAGAACCGTCATGAAGCGTGAGATATATCGGACAAATTGGATAATGTATGGAGGAGTTATGAGGACTTCCTGTTTCACCAATAGGTGGCGCTATAAGTATGACACAATACTGACACATAGATGTGTTCAGGACAGAACCGTCATGAAGCGTGAGATATATCGGACAAATCGGATAATGTATGGAGGAGTTATGGGGACTTCCTGTTTCACCAATAGGTGGCGCTATAAGTATGACGCAATACTGACACATAGATGTGTTCAGGACAGAACCGTCATGAAGCGTGAGATATATCGGACAAATTGGATAATGTATGGAGGAGTTATGAGGACTTCCTGTTTCACCAATAGGTGGCGCTATAAGTATGACGCAATACTGACACATAGATGTGTTCAGGACAGAACCGTCATGAAGCGTGAGATATATCGGACAAATTGGATAATGTATGGAGGAGTTATGAGGACTTCCTGTTTCACCAATAGGTGGCGCTATAAGTATGACGCAATACTGACACATAGATGTGTTCAGGACAGAACCGTCATGAAGCGTGAGATATATCGGACAAATTGGATAATGTATGGAGGAGTTATGAGGACTTCCTGTTTCACCAATAGGTGGCGCTATAAGTATGACGCAATACTGACACATAGATGTGTTCAGGACAGAACCGTCATGAAGCGTGAGATATATCGGACAAATTGGATAATGTATGGAGGAGTTATGGGGACTTCCTGTTTCACCAATAGGTGGCGCTATAAGTATGACGCAATACTGACACATAGATGTGTTCAGGACAGAACCGTCATGAAGCGTGAGATATATCGGACAAATTGGATAATGTATGGAGGAGTTATGAGGACTTCCTGTTTCACCAATAGGTGGCGCTATAAGTATGACGCAATACTGACACATAGATGTGTTCAGGACAGAACCGTCATGAAGCGTGAGATATATCGGACAAATTGGATAATGTATGGAGGAGTTATGAGGACTTCCTGTTTCACCAATAGGTGGCGCTATAAGTATGACGCAATACTGACACATAGATGTGTTCAGGACAGAACCGTCATGAAGCGTGAGATATATCGGATAAATTGGATAATGTATGGAGGAGTTATGAGGACTTCCTGTTTCACCAATAGGTGGCGCTATAAGTATGACGCAATACTGACACATAGATGTGTTCAGGACAGAACCGTCATGAAGCGTGAGATATATCGGACAAATTGGATAATGTATGGAGGAGTTATGAGGACTTCGTGTTTTATGGCGAAATGTCAAACTTTAGCGGGGCGCCACGGCAAGGGTGTGTGGTGAAAACTCAATTTTTTTGATAACTTTTGATCACAAAGGTCTTAAGATGAAGCCGACCCGATATGAAGTTGATCGGATGAAATCTCTAGGAGGAGTTCGTCGAAGTACGAGGCATGGAAATGGTCAAAACAAGGACAAAATGGCACATTAAAAGCAAAATGGCGGACTTCCTGTTGCATGTTGGGTATAGATCCAAGAGACATTTTAGTGTGGCTCGATGAAATACATATGCCCACCGAATTTCGTTCGCCTACATGAAACTGAAAGGTGGGGCTCGCCATTTTAAACTTTCCAGGGGGCGCTCTTGAGCCGTTTTGCCACGCCCATTTCCGTCACCCATGAAATATCCGATTTACACCGGGACTGATGTATCTGCAAAGTTTCATCCGTTTTCATCGATGTTTAGGCCGCCAAAAAGGCATTTGTTTGGGGAGAAGAAGAAGGTAGGAGAATAATAATCCTTCGAAATACAATAGGGCCTCGCACCACCAGTGCTCGGGCCCTAACTAGGGCTGCAAGCAGCATTGAGCGGGCCCTCGCACCCCACGCATGTCGGGGTGCGGCGCCGTTAAAGGCTGTGCTATTTCGGTGTCCAGTACTGAGAGAAACTTCCTGTCACCAGTAGGTGGCGCTCTAAGCGTGACTCAATACCGATGCATAGATGTGTTCAGGACGGTACCTTGATGAAGCGTGATAAATGTTAAGTAAATCGGATAACGTATGTAGGAGTTATGAGTACTTCCTGTTTTACCAGTAGGTGGCGCTGTAGGTATAACGCAATACTGACTTACAGAAGTGTTCAAGATGCGACCTTCATCAAGCATGAGCAATTTGGAGTAAATCGGATAACATATGTAGGAGTTATGAGTACTTCCTGTTTCACCAGTAGGTGGCGCTATAAGTATGATGCAATACTGACACATAGATGTGTTCAGGACAGAACCGTCATGAAGCGTGAGATATATCGGACAAATTGGATAATGTATGGAGGAGTTATGAGGACTTCCTGTTTCACCAATAGGTGGCGCTATAAGTATGACGCAATACTGACACATAGATGTGTTCAGGACAGAACCGTCATGAAGCGTGAGATATATCGGACAAATTGGATAATGTATGGAGGAGTAATGAGGACTTCCTGTTTCACCAATAGGTGGCGCTATAAGTATGACACAATACTGACACATAGATGTGTTCAGGACAGAACCGTCATGAAGCGTGAGATATATCGGACAAATCGGATAATGTATGGAGGAGTTATGAGGACTTCCTGTTTCACCAATAGGTGGCGCTATAAGTGTGACGCAATACTGACACATAGATGTGTTCAGGACAGAACCGTCATGAAGCGTGAGATATATCGGACAAATTGGATAATGTATGGAGGAGTTATGAGGACTTCCTGTTTCACCAATAGGTGGCGCTATAAGTATGACGCAATACTGACACATAGATGTGTTCAGGACAGAACCGTCATGAAGCGTGAGATATATCGGACAAATTGGATAATGTATGGAGGAGTTATGAGGACTTCCTGTTTCACCAATAGGTGGCGCTATAAGTATGACGCAATACTGACACATAGATGTGTTCAGGACAGAACCGTCATGAAGCGTGAGATATATCGGACAAATTGGATAATGTATGGAGGAGTTATGAGGACTTCCTGTTTCACCAATAGGTGGCGCTATAAGTATGACGCAATACTGACACATAGATGTGTTCAGGACAGAACCGTCATGAAGCGTGAGATATATCGGACAAATTGGATAATGTATGGAGGAGTTATGAGGACTTCGTGTTTTATGGCGAAATGTCAAACTTTGGCAGGGCGCCACGGCAAGGGTGTTTGGTGAAAACTCAATTTTTTTGATAACTTTTGATCAGAAAGGCCTTAAGATGAAGCTGACCCGATATGAAGTTGATCGGATGAAATCTGTAGGAGGAGTTCGTCGAAGTACGAGGCATGGAAATGGTCAAAAAAAGGACAAAATGGCACATTAAGAGCAAAATGGCGGACTTCCTGTTGCATGTTGGGTATAGCTCCAAGAGACATTTAAGTGTGGCTCGATAAAATACATATGCCCACCGAATTTCGTTAGCCTACATCAAACTGAAAGGTGGGGCTCGCCATTTTAAACTTTCCAGGGGGCGCTCTTGAGCCGTTTTGCCACGCCCATTTCCGTCTCCCATGAATTATCAAATTTTTCACTGGGACTGACGTATCTGCAAAGTTTCATCCGTTTTCATCGATGTTCAGGCCGCCTAAAAGGCATTTGTTTGGAGTAAAGGAGAAGGAGAAGGAGAAGAAGGAGAAGGAGAAGAATAATAATAATCCTTCGAGTTTCAATAGGGCCTCGCACCGCCAGTGCTCGGGCCCTAATAATCCTTCGAGTTTCAATAGGGCCTCGCACAGCCAGTGCTCGGGCCCTAACTAGTGCTGCGAGCAGCAGTGAGCGGGCCCTCGCACCCCACGCAGGTCGGGGTGTGGCGCCGTTAAAGGGTGTGCTATTTCGGTGTCCAGTACTGACAGAAACTTCCTGTCACCAGTAGGTGGCGCTCTAAGCGTGACTCAATACCGACGCATAGATGTGTTCAGGACAGTACCTTGATGAAGCGTGAGAAATGTTGTGTAAATCGGACAAAGTATGTAGGAGTTATGAGGACTTCCTGTAAGCAGTAGGTGGCGCTGTAGGTATGACGCAATACTGACCTACAGATGTGTTCAAGATGCGACCTTCATCAAGCATGAGCAATTTGGAGTAAATCGGATAATGTATGTAGGAGTTATGAGTACTTCCTGTTTCACCAGTAGGTGGCGCTGTAAGTGTAACTCAATACCGACGCATAGATGTGTTCAGAAGGTGACCTTCATGAAGCGTCAGCAATTTGGTGCAAATCGGATGATGTATGCAGGAGTTATGAGGACTTCCTGTTTCACCAATAGGTGGCGCTATAAGTATGATGCAATACTGACACATAGATGTGTTCAGGACAGAACCATCATGAAGCGTGAGAAATATCGGACAAATTGGATAATGTATGGAGGAGTTATGAGGACTTCCTGTTTCACCAATAGGTGGCACTATAAGTATGACGCAATACTGACACATAGATGTGTTCAGGACAGAACCGTCATGAAGCGTGAGATATATCGGACAAATCGGATAATGTATGGAGGAGATATGAGGACTTCCTGTTTCACCAATAGGTGGCGCTATAAGTATGACGCAATACTGACACATAGATGTGTTCAGGACAGAACCGTCATGAAGCGTGAGAAATATCGGACAAATTGGATAATGTATGGAGGAGTTATGAGGACTTCCTGTTTCACCAATAGGTGGCGCTATAAGTATGACGCAATACTGACACATAGATGTGTTCAGGACAGAACCGTCATGAAGCGTGAGATATATCGGACAAATCGGATAATGTATGGAGGAGTTATGAGGACTTCCTGTTTCACCAATAGGTGGCGCTATAAGTATGACGCAATACTGACACATTGATGTGTTCAGGACAGAACCGTCATGAAGCGTGAGATATATCGGACAAATCGGATAATGTATGGAGGAGTTATGAGGACTTCCTGTTTCACCAATAGGTGGCGCAATAAGTATGACGCAATACTGACCCATAGATGTGTTCAGGACAGAACCGTCATGAAGCGTGAGATATATCGGACAAATCGGATAATGTATGGAGGAGTTATGAGGACTTCCTGTTTCACCAATAGGTGGCGCTATAAGTATGACGCAATACTGACCCATAGATGTGTTCAGGACAGAACCGTCATGAAGCGTGAGATATATCGGACAAATCGGATAATGTATGGAGGAGTTATGAGGACTTCCTGTTTCACCAATAGGTGGCGCTATAAGTATGACGCAATACTGACCCATAGATGTGTTCAGGACAGAACCGTCATGAAGCGTGAGATATATCGGACAAATCGGATAATGTATGGAGGAGTTATGAGGACTTCCTGTTTCACCAATAGGTGGCGCTATAAGTATGACGCAATACTGACACATAGATGTGTTCAGGACAGAACCGTCATGAAGCGTGAGATATATCGGACAAATCGGATAATGTATGGAGGAGTTATGAGGACATCGTGTTTTATGGCGAAATGTCAAACTTTGGCGGGGCGCCACGGCAAGGGTGTTTGGTGAAAACTCAATTTTTTTGATAACTTTTGATCACAAAGGCCTTAAGATGAAGCTGACCCGATATGAAGTTGATCGGATGAAATCTGTAGGAGGAGTTCGTTGAAGTACGAGGCATGGAAATGGTCAAAACAAGGACAAAATGGCACATTAAGAGCAAAATGGCGGACTTCCTGTTGCATGTTGGGTATAGCTCTAAGAGACATTTTAGTGTGTCTCGATGAACTACATATGCCCACCGAATTTCGTTCGCCTACATCAAACTGGAAGGTGGGGCTCGCCATTTTAAATTTTCCAGGGGGCGCTCTTGAGCCGTTTTGCCACGCCCATTTCCGTCACCCATGAATTATCAAATTTTTCACCGGGACTGACGTATCTGCAAAGTTTCATCCGTTTTCATCGATGTTCAGGCCGCCTAAAAGGCATTTGTTTTGGAAGAAGGAGAAGGAGGAGAATAATCCTTCGAAATACAATAGGGCCTCGCACCGCCAGTGTGCTCGGGCCCTAATAACTAGTGCTGCGAGCAGCAGTGAGCGGGCCCTCGCACCCCACGCATGTCGGGGTGTGGCGCCGTTGAAGGGTGTGCTATTTCGGTGTGCAGTACTGAGACAAACTTCCTGTCACCAGTAGGTGGCGCTCTAGGCGTGATTCAATACCGAAGCATAGATGTGTTCAGGACGGTACCTTGATAAAGCGTGAGACATGTTGAGTAAATCGGATAACGTATGTAGAAGTTATGAGGACTTCCTGTTTCACCAGCAGGTGGCGCTGTAGGTATGACGCAATACTGACTTACAGAAGTGTTCAAGATGCGACCTTCATCAAGCATGAGCAATTTGGAGTAAATCGGATAACATATGTAGGAGTTATGAGTACTTCCTGTTTCACCAGTAGGTGGCGCTGTAAGTGTGACTCAATACCGACGCATAGATGTGTTCAGAAGGTTACCTTCACGAAGCGTCAGCAATTTGGTGCCAATCGGATGATGTATGCAGGAGTTATGAGTACTTCCTGTTTCACCAATAGGTGGCGCTATAAGTATGATGCAATACTGACACATAGATGTATTCAGGACAGAACCGTCATGAAGCGTGAGATATATCGGACAAATTGGATAATGTATGGAGGAGTTATGAGGACTTCCTGTTTTACCAATAGGTGGCGCTATAAGTATGACGCAATACTGACACATAGATGTGTTCAGGACAGAACCGTCATGAAGCGTGAGATATATCGGACAAATCGGATAATGTATGGAGGAGTTATGAGGACTTCCTGTTTCACCAATAGGTGGCGCTATAAGTATGATGCAATACTGACACAAAGATGTGTTCAGGACAGAACAGTCATGAAGCGTGAGATATATCGGACGAATTGGATAATGTATGTAGGAGTTATGAGGACTTCCTGTTCCACCAATAGGTGGCGCTATAAGTATGACGCAATACTGACACATAGATGTGTTCAGGACAGAACCCTCATGAAGCGTGAGATATATCGGACAAATCCGATAATGTATGGAGGAGTTATGGGGACTTCCTGTTTCACCAATAGGTGGCGCTATAAGTTTGATGCAATACTGACACATAGATGTGTTCAGGACAGAACCGTCATGAAGCGTGAGATATATCGGACGAATTGGATAATGTATGTAGGAGTTATGAGGACTTCCTGTTTCACCAATAGGTGGCGCAATAAGTATGACGCAATACTGACACATAGATGTGTTCAGGACAGAACTGTCATGAAGCGTGAGATATATCGGACAAATCCGATAATGTATGGAAGAGTTATGAGGACATCGTGTTTTATGGCGAAATGTCAAACTTTGGCGGGGCGCCACGGCAAGGGTGTTTGGTGAAAACTCAATTTTTTTGATAACTTTTGATCACAAAGGTCTTAAGATGAAGCTGACCCGATATGAAGTTGATCGGATGAAATCTGTAGGAGGAGTTCGTCGAAGTACGAGGCATGGAAATGGTCAAAACAAGGACAAAATGGCACATTAAGAGCAAAATGGCGGACTTCCTGTTGCATGTTGGGTATAGCTCCAAGAGACATTTAAGTGTGGCTCGATAAAATACATATGCCCTCCGAATTTCGTTCGCCTACATCAAACTGAAAGGTGGGGCTCGCCATTTTAAATTTTCCAGGGGGCGCTCTTGAGCCGTTTTGCCACGCCTATTTCCGACACCCATGAATTATCAAATTTTTCACCGGGACTGACGTATCTGCAAAGTTTCATCCGTTTTCATCGATGTTTAGGCCGCCAAAAAGGCATTTGTTTCGGAAGAAGGAGAAGAATAATAATAACTAGGGCTGCGAGCAGCAGTGAGCGGGCCCTCGCACCCCATGCGTGTCGGGGTGCTGCGCCGTTAAAGGCTGTGCTATATCGGTGTGCAGTACTGAGAGAAACTTCCTGTCACCAGTAGGTGGCGCTCTAGGCGTGACTCAATACCGAAGCATAGATGTGTTCAGGACGGTACCTTGATGAAGCGTGAGAAATGTTGAGTAAATCGGATAACGTATGTAGGAGTTATGAGGACTTCCTGTTTCACCAGTAGGTGGCGCTGTAAGTGTGACTCAATACCGACACATAGATGTGTTCAGAAGGCCACCTTCATGAAGCGTCAGCAATTTGGTGCAAATCGGATGATGTATGCAGGAGTTATGAGGACTTCCTGTTTCACCAATAGGTGGCGCTATAAGTATAACGCAATACTGACACATAGATGTGTTCAGGACAGAACCGTCATGAAGCGTGAGATATATCAGACAAATTGGATAATGTATGTAGTAGTTATGAGGACTTCCTGTTTCACCAATAGGTGGCGCTATAAGTATGATGCAATACTGACACATAGATGTTTTCAGGACAGAACCGTCATGAAGCGTGAGATATATCGGACGAATTGGATAATGTATGTAGGAGTTATGAGGACTTCCTGTTTCACCAATAGGTGGCGCTATAAGTATGACGCAATACTGACACATAGATGTGTTCAGGAGAGAACCGTCATGAAGCGTGAGATATATCAGACAAATTGGATAATGTATGTAGTAGTTATGAGGACTTCCTGTTTCACCAATAGGTGGTGCTATAAGTATGACGCAATACTGACACATAGATGTGTTCAGGACAGAACCCTCATGAAGCGTGAGATATATCGGACAAATCGGATAATGTATGGAGGAGTTATGTGGACTTCCTGTTTTACCAATAGGTGGCGCTATAAGTATGACGCAATACTGACACATAGATGTGTTCAGGACAGAACCTTTATGAAGCGTGAGATATATCGGACGAATTGGATAATGTATGGAGGAGTTATGAGGACTTCATGTTTCACCAATAGGTGGCGCTATAAGTATGACGCAATACTGACACATAGATGTGTTGAGGACAGAACCGTCATGAAGCGTGAGATATATCGGACAAATTGGATAATGTATGGAGGAGTTATGAGGACTTCCTGTTTCACCAATAGGTGGCGCTATAAGTATGACGCAATACTGACACATAGATGTGTTCAGGACAGAACCGTCATGAAGCGTGAGATATATCGGACAAATTGGATAATGTATGGAGGAGTTATGAGGACTTCCTGTTTCACCAATAGGTGGCGCTATAAGTATGACGCAATACTGACACATAGATGTGTTCAGGACAGAACCGTCATGAAGCGTGAGATATATCGGACAAATTGGATAATGTATGGAGGAGTTATGAGGACTTCCTGTTTCACCAATAGGTGGCGCTATAAGTATGACGCAATACTGACACATAGATGTGTTCAGGACAGAACCGTCATGAAGCGTGAGATATATCGGACAAATTGGATAATGTATGGAGGAGTTATGAGGACTTCCTGTTTCACCAATAGGTGGCGCTATAAGTATGACGCAATACTGACACATAGATGTGTTCAGGACAGAACCGTCATGAAGCGTGAGATATATCGGACAAATTGGATAATGTATGGAGGAGTTATGAGGACTTCCTGTTTCACCAATAGGTGGCGCTATAAGTATGACGCAATACTGACACATAGATGTGTTCAGGACAGAACCGTCATGAAGCGTGAGATATATCGGACAAATTGGATAATGTATGGAGGAGTTATGAGGACTTCATGTTTCACCAATAGGTGGCGCTATAAGTATGATGCAATACTGACACATAGATGTGTTCAGGACAGAACCGTCATGAAGCGTGAGATATATCGGACAAATTGGATAATGTATGGAGGAGTTATGAGGACTTCGTGTTTTATGGCGAAATGTCAAACTTTGGCAGGGCGCCACGGCAAGGGTGTTTGGTGAAAACTCAATTTTTTTGATAACTTTTGATCACAAAGGTCTTAAGATGAAGCTGACCCGATATGAAGTTGATCGGATGAAATCTGTAGGAGGAGTTCGTCGAAGTACGAGGCATGGAAATGGTCAAAACAAGGACAAAATGGCACATTAAGAGCAAAATGGCGGACTTCCTGTTGCATGTTGGGTATAGCTCCAAGAGACATTTAAGTGTGGCTCGATGAAATACATATGCCCACCGAATTTCGTTCGCCTACATCAAACTGAAAGGTGGGGCTCGCCATTTTAAACTTTCCAGGGGGCGCTCTTGAGCCGTTTTGCCACGCCCATTTCCGTCACCCATGAATTATCAAATTTTTCACCGGGACTGACGTATCTGCAAAGTTTCATCCGTTTTCATCGATGTTCAGGCCGCCTAAAAGGCATTTGTTTGGAGTAAAGAAGAATAATAATAATAACTAGGGCTGCGAGCAGCATTGAGCGGGCCCTCGCACCCCACGCGGGTCGGGGTGTGGCGCCGTTAAAGGGTGTGCTATTTCGGTGTCCAGTACTGACAGAAACTTCCTGTCACCAGTAGGTGGCGCTCTAAGCGTGACTCAATACCGACGCATAGATGTGTTCAGGACAGTACCTTGATGAAGCGTGAGAAATGTTGTGTAAATCGGACAAAGTATGTAGGAGTTATGAGGACTTCCTGTAAGCAGTAGGTGGCGCTGTAGGTATGACGCAATACTGACCTACAGATGTGTTCAAGATGCGACCTTCATCAAGCATGAGCAATTTGGAGTAAATCGGATAATGTATGTAGGAGTTATGAGTACTTCCTGTTTCACCAGTAGGTGGCGCTGTAAGTGTAACTCAATACCGATGCAAAGATGTGTTCAGAAGGTGACCTTCATGAAGCGTCAGCAATTTGGTGCAAATCGGATGATGTATGCAGGAGTTATGAGGACTTCCTGTTTCACCAATAGGTGGCGCTATAAGTATGACGCAATACTGACACATAGATGTGTTCAGGACAGAACCGTCATGAAGCGTGAGATAAATCGGACAAATCGGATAATGTATGGAGGAGTTATGAGGACTTCCTGTTTCACCAAAAGGTGGCGCTATAAGTATGACGCAATACTGACACATAGATGTGTTCAGGTCAGAACCGTCATGAAGCGTGAGATATATCGGACAAATCGGATAATGTATGGAGGAGTTATGAGGACTTCCTGTTTTACCAATAGGTGGCGCTATAAGTATGACGCAATACTGACACATAGATGTGTTCAGGACAGAACCTTCATGAAGCGTGAGATATATCGGACGAATTGGATAATGTATGGAGGAGTTATGAGGACTTCCTGTTTCACCAATAGGTGGCGCTATAAGTATGATGCAATACTGACACATAGATGTGTTCAGGACAGAACCGTCATGAAGCGTGAGATATATCGGACAAATTGGATAATGTATGGAGGAGTTATGAGGACTTCATGTTTCACCAATAGGTGGCGCTATAAGTATGATGCAATACTGACACATAGATGTGTTCAGGACAGAACCGTCATGAAGCGTGAGATATATCGGACAAATTGGATAATGTATGGAGGAGTTATGAGGACTTCGTGTTTTATGGCGAAATGTCAAACTTTGGCAGGGCGCCACGGCAAGGGTGTTTGGTGAAAACTCAATTTTTTTGATAACTTTTGATCACAAAGGTCTTAAGATGAAGCTGACCCGATATGAAGTTGATCGGATGAAATCTGTAGGAGGAGTTCGTCGAAGTACGAGGCATGGAAATGGTCAAAACAAGGACAAAATGGCACATTAAGAGCAAAATGGCGGACTTCCTGTTGCATGTTGGGTATAGCTCCAAGAGACATTTAAGTGTGGCTCGATGAAATACATATGCCCACCGAATTTCGTTCGCCTACATCAAACTGAAAGGTGGGGCTCGCCATTTTAAACTTTCCAGGGGGCGCTCTTGAGCCGTTTTGCCACGCCCATTTCCGTCACCAATGATATATCCGATTTTCACCGGGACTGATGTATCTGCAAAGTTTCATCCGTTTTCATTGATGTTTAGGCCGCCAAAAAGGCATTTGTTTCGGAAGAAGAAGGAGAAGAAGGAGAATAAGGAGAATAATAATAATCCTTCGAGTTTCAATAGGGCCTCGCACCGCCAGTGCTCGGGCCCTAATAATAATAATCCTTCGAGTTTCAATAGGGCCTCGCACCGCCAGTGCTCGGGCCCTAACTAGGGCTGCGAGCAGCAGTGAGCGGGCCCTCGCACCCCATGCGTGTCGGGGTGCTGCGCCGTTAAAGGCTTTGCTATTTCGGTGTGCAGTACTGAGAGAAACTTCCTGTCACCAGTAGGTGGCGCTCTAGGCGTGACTCAATACCGAAGCATAGATGTGTTCAGGACGGTACCTTGATGAAGCGTGAGAAATGTTGAGTTAATCGGATAACGTATGTAGGAGTTATGAGGACTTCCTGTTTCACCAGTAGGTGGCGCTGTAAGTGTGACTCAATACCGACACATAGATGGGTTCAGAAGACCACCTTCATGAAGCGTCAGCAATTTGGTGCAAGTCGGATGATGTATGCAGGAGTTATGAGGACTTCCTGTTTCACCAATAGGTGGCGCTATACGTATGACGCAATACTGACACATAGATGTGTTCAGGACAGAACCGTCATGAAGCGTGAGCTATATCGGACAAATTGGATAATGTATGGAGGAGTTATGAGGACTTCGTGTTTTATGGCGAAATATCAAACTTTGGCGGTGTGCAGTACTGAGAGAAACTTCCTGTCACCAGTAGGTGGTGCTCTAGGCGTGACTCAATACCGAAGCATAGATGTGTTCAGGACGGTACCTTGATGAAGCGTGAGAAATGTTGAGTAAATCGGATAACGTATGTAGGAGTTATGAGGACTTCCTGTTTCACCAGTAGGTGGCGCTGTGAGTGTGACTCAATACCGACACATAGATGGGTTCAGAAGGCCACCTTCATGAAGCGTCAGCAATTTGGTGCAAATCGGATGATGTATGCAGGAGTTATGAGGACTTCCTGTTTCACCAATAGGTGGCGCTATACGTATGACGCAATACTGACACATAGATGTGTTCAGGACAGAACCGTCATGAAGCTTAAGAAATATCGGACAAATTGGATAATGTATGGAGGAGTTATGAGGACTTCGTGTTTTATGGCGAAATGTCAAACTTTGGCGGGGCGCCACGGCAAGGGTGTTTGGTGAAAACTAAATTTTTTTGATAACTTTTGATCACAAAGGTCTTAAGATGAAGCTGACCGGATATGAAGTTGATCTGATAAAATCTGTAGGAGGAGTTCGTTGAAGTACGAGGCATGGAAATGGTCAAAACAAGGACAAAATGGCACATTAAAAGCAAAATGGCGGACTTCCTTTTGCATGTTGGGTATAGCTCCAAGAGACATTTTAGTGTGTCTCGATGAACTACATATGCCCACCGAATTTCGTTTGCCTACATCAAACTGAAAGGTGGGGCTCGCCATTTTAAATTTTGCAGGGGGCGCTCTTGAGCTGTTTTGCCACGCCCATTTCCCTCACCCATGAATTATCAAATTTTTCACCGGGACTGACGTATCTGCAAAGTTTCATCCATTTTCATCGATGTTTAGGCCGCCAAAAAGGCATTTGTTTGGAGTAAAGGAGAAGAAGGAGAATAATAATCCTTCGAGTTTCAATAGGGCCTCGCACCGCCAGTGCTCGGGCCCTAATAATCCTTCGAAATACAATAGGGCCTCGCACCGCCAGTGCTCGGGCCCTAATAATAATCCTTCGAGTTTCAATAGGGCCTCGCACCGCCAGTGCTCGGGCCCTAATAATCCTTCGAGTTTCAATAGGTCCTCGCACAGCCAGTGCTCGGGCCCTAACTAGTGCTGCGAGCAGCAGTGAGCGGGCCCTCGCACCCCACGCGGGTCGGGGTGTGGCGCCGTTAAAGGGTGTGCTATTTCGGTGTCCAGTACTGACAGAAACTTCCTGTCACCAGTAGGTGGCGCTCTAAGCGTGACTCAATACCGACGCATAGATGTGTTCAGGACAGTACCTTGATGAAGTGTGAGAAATGTTGTGTAAATCGGACAAAGTATGTAGGAGTTATGAGGACTTCCTGTAAGCAGTAGGTGGCGCTGTAAGTATGACGCAATACTGACCTACAGATGTGTTCAAGATGCGACCTTCATCAAGCATGAGCAATTTGGAGTAAATCGGATAATGTATGTAGGAGTTATGAGTACTTCCTGTTTCACCAGTAGGTGGCGCTGTAAGTGTTACTCAATACCGACGCATAGATGTGTTCAGAAGGTGACCTTCATGAAGCGTCAGCAATTTGGTGCAAATCGGATGATGTATGCAGGAGTTATGAGGACTTCCTGTTTCACCAATAGGTGGCGCTATAAGTATGACGCAATACTGACACATAGATGTGTTCAGGACAGAACCGTCATGAAGCGTGAGATAAATCGGACAAATCGGATAATGTATGGAGGAGTTATGAGGACTTCCTGTTTCACCAATAGGTGGCGCTATAAGTATGATGCAATACTGACACATAGATGTGTTCAGGACAGAACCGTCATGAAGCGTGAGATATATCGGACAAATCCGATAATGTATGGAGGAGTTATGGGGACTTCCTGTTTCACCAATAGGTGGCGCTATAAGTATGATGTAATACTGACACATAGATGTGTTCAGGACAGAACCGTCATGAAGCGTGAGATATATCGGACAAATTGGATAATGTATGGAGGAGTTATGAGGACTTCCTGTTTCACCAATAGGTGGCGCTATAAGTATGACGCAATACTGACACATAGATGTGTTCAGGACAGAACCGTCATGAAGCGTGAGATATATCGGACAAATTGGATAATGTATGGAGGAGTTATGAGGACTTCGTGTTTTATGGCGAAATGTCAAACTTTGGCAGGGCGCCACGGCAAGGGTGTTTGGTGAAAACTCAATTTTTTTGATAACTTTTGATCACAAAGGTCTTAAGATGAAGCTGACCCGATATGAAGTTGATCGGATGAAATCTGTAGGAGGAGTTCGTCGAAGTACGAGGCATGGAAATGGTCAAAACAAGGACAAAATGGCACATTAAGAGCAAAATGGCGGACTTCCTGTTGCATGTTGGGTATAGCTCCAAGAGACATTTAAGTGTGGCTCGATGAAATACATATGCCCACCGAATTTCGTTAGCCTACATCAAACTGAAAGGTGGGGCTCGCCATTTTAAACTTTCCAGGGGGCGCTCTTGAGCCGTTTTGCCACGCCCATTTCCGTCACCCATGAATTATCAAATTTTTCACCGGGACTGACGTATCTGCAAAGTTTCATCCGTTTTCATCGATGTTCAGGCCGCCTAAAAGGCATTTGTTTGGAGTAAAGAAGAATAATAATAATAACTAGGGCTGCGAGCAGCATTGAGCGGGCCCTCGCACCCCACGCATGTCGGGGTGCGGCGCCGTTAAAGGCTGTGCTATTTCGGTGTCCAGTACTGAGAGAAACTTCCTGTCACCAGTAGGTGGCGCTCTACGCGTGACTCAATACCGATGCATAGATGTGTTCAGGACGGTACCTTGATGAAGCGTGAGAAATGTTGAGTAAATCGGATAACGTATGTAGGAGTTATGAGGACTTCCTGTTTCACCAGTAGGTGGCGCTGTAGGTATGACGCAATACTGACTTACAGAAGTGTTCAAGACGTGACCTTCATCAAGCATGAGAAATTTGGAGTAAATTGGATAACATATGTAGGAGTTATGAGTACCTCCTGTTTCACCAGTAGGTGGCGCTGTAAGTGTGACTCAATACCGACGCAAAGATGTGTTCAGAAGGTGACCTTCATGAAGCGTCAGCAATTTGGTGCAAATCGGATGATGTATGCAGGAGTTATGAGGACTTCCTGTTTCACCAATAGGTGGCGCTATAAGTATGACGCAATACTGACACATAGATGTGTTCAGGACAGAACCGTCATGAAGCGTGAGATATATCGGACAAATTGGATAATGTATGGAGGAGTTATGAGGACTTCGTGTTTTATGGCGAAATGTCAAACTTTGGCGGGGCGCCACGGCAAGGGTGTTTGGTGAAAACTCAATTTTTTTGATAACTTTTGATCACAAAGGTCTTAAGATGAAGCTGACCCGATATGAAGTTGATCGGATGAAATCTGTAGGAGGAGTTCGTCGAAGTACGAGGCATGGAAATGGTCAAAACAAGGACAAAATGGCACATTAAAAGCAAAATGGCGGACTTCCTGTTGCATGTTGGGTATAGCTCCAAGAGACATTTAAGTGTGGCTCGATGAAATACATATGCCCACCGAATTTCGTTCGCCTACATCAAACTGAAAGGTGGGGCTCGCCATTTTAGATTTTCCAGGGGGCGCTCTTGAGCCGTTTTGCCACGCCCATTTCCGTCACCCATGAATTATCAAATTTTTCACCGGGACTGACGTATCTGCAAAGTTTCATCCGTTTTCATCGATGTTCAGGCCGCCTAAAAGGCATTTGTTTGGAGTAAAGAAGGAGAAGGAGAATAATAATAATAACTAGGGCTGCGAGCAGCAGTGAGCGGGCCCTCGCACCCCATGCGTGTCGGGGTGCTGCGCCGTTAAAGGCTGTGCTATTTCGGTGTGCAGTACTGAGAGAAACTTCCTGTCACCAGTAGGTGGCGCTCTAGGCGTGACTCAATACAGAAGCATAGATGTGTTCAGGACGGTACCTTGATGAAGCGTGAGAAATGTTGAGTTAATCGGATAACGTATGTAGGAGTTATGAGGACTTCCTGTTTTACCAATAGGTGGCGCTATAAGTATGACGCAATACTGACACATAGATGTGTTCAGGACAGAACCGTCATGAAGCGTGAGATATATCGGACAAATTGGATAATGTATGGAGGAGTTATGAGGACTTCCTGTTTCACCAATAGGTGGCGCTATAAGTATGACGCAATACTGACACATCGATGTGTTCAGGACAGAACCGTCATGAAGCGTGAGATATATCGGACAAATTGGATAATGTATGGAGGAGTTATGAGGACGTACTGTTTCACCAATAGGTGACGCTATAAGTATGACGCAATACTGACATATAGATGTGTTCAGGACAGAACTGTCATGAAGCGTGAGACATATCGGACAAATCGGATAATGTATGGAGGAGTTATGAGGACGTACTGTTTCACCAATAGGTGGCGCTATAAGTATGACGCAATACTGACACATAGATGTGTTCAGGACAGAACCGTCATGAAGCGTGAGATATATCGGACAAATCCGATAATGTATGGAGGAGTTATGAGGACATCGTGTTTTATGGCGAAATGTCAAACTTTGGCGGGGCGCCACGGCAAGGGTGTTTGGTGAAAACTCAATTTTTTTGATAACTTTTGATCACAAAGGTCTTAAGATGAAGCTGACCCGATATGAAGTTGATCGGATGAAATCTGTAGGAGGAGTTCGTCGAAGTACGAGGCATGGAAATGGTCAAAACAAGGACAAAATGGCACATTAAGAGCAAAATGGCGGACTTCCTGTTGCATGTTGGGTATAGCTCCAAGAGACATTTAAGTGTGGCTCGATGAAATACATATGCCCTCCGAATTTCGTTCGCCTACATCAAACTGAAAGGTGGGGCTCGCCATTTTAAATTTTCCAGGGGGCGCTCTTGAGCCGTTTTGCCACGCCTATTTCCGGCACCCATGAATTATCAAATTTTTCACCGGGACTGACGTATCTGCAAAGTTTCATCCGTTTTCATCGATGTTTAGGCCGCCAAAAAGGCATTTGTTTGGGGAGAAGAACAAGAATAATAATAATCCTTCGAAATACAATAGGGCCTCGCACCGCCAGTGCTCGGGCCCTAATAATCTTTCGAATTTCAATAGGGCCTCGCACAGCCAGTGCTCGGGCCCTAATAATCCTTCGAAATACAATAGGGCCTCGCACCGCCAGTGCTCGGGCCCTAACTAGGGCTGCGAGCAGCAGTGAGCGGGCCCTCGCACCCCACGCGTGTCGGGGTGTGGCGCCGTTAAAGGGTGTGCTATTTCGGTGTGCAGTACTGAGAGAAACTTCCTGTCACTAGTAGGTGGCGCTCTAAGCGTGACTCAATACCGAAGCATAGATGTGTTCAGGACGGTACCTTGATGAAGCGTGAGACATGTTGAGTAAATGGAATAACGTATGTAGGAGTTATGAGGACTTCCTGCTTGACCTGTAGGCGGCGCTGTAAGTGTGACTCAATACCGATGCAAAGATGTGTTCAGAAGGTGACCTTCACGAATCGTCAGCAATTTGGTGCAAATCGGATGATGTATGCAGGAGTTATGAGGACTTCCTGTTTCACCAATAGGTGGCGCTATAAGTATGACACAATACGGACACATAGATCTGTTCAGGACCGAACCGTCATGAAGCGTGAGATATATCGGAAAAATTGGATAATGTATGTAGTAGTTATGAGGACTTCCTGTTTCACCAATAGGTGGCGCTATAAGTATGACGCAATACTGACACATAGATGTGTTCAGGACAGAACCTTCATGAAGCGTGAGATATATCGGACGAATTGGATAATGTATGTAGGAGTTATGAGGACTTCCTGTTTCACCAATAGGTGGCGCTATAAGTATGACGCAATACTGACACATAGATGTGTTCAGGACAGAACCTTCATGAAGCGTGAGATATATCGGACGAATTGGATAATGTATGTAGGAGTTATGAGGACTTCCTGTTTCACCAATAGGTGGCGCTATAAGTATGACGCAATACTGACACATAGATGTGTTCAGGACAGAACCTTCATGAAGCTTGAGATATATCGGACGAATTGGATAATGTATGTAGGAGTAATGAGGACTTCCTGTTTCATCAATAGGTGGCGCTATAAGTATGATGCAATACTGACACATAGATGTGTTCAGGACAGAACCGTCATGAAGCGTGAGATATATCGGATGAATCGGATAATGTATGGAGGAGTTATGAGGACTTCCTGTTTCACCAATAGGTGGCGCTATAAGTATGACGCAATACTGACACATAGTTGTGTTCAGGACAGAACCTTCATGAAGCGTGAGCTATATCGGACAAATTGGATAATGTATGGAGGAGTTATGAGGACTTCCTGTTTCACCAATAGGTGGCGCTATAAGTATGACGCAATACTGAAACATAGATGTGTTCAGGACAGAACCGTCATGAAGCGTGAGATATATCGGACAAATTGGATAATGTATGGAGGAGTTATGAGGACTTCCTGTTTCACCAATAGGTGGCGCTATAAGTATGACGCAATACTGACACATAGATGTGTTCAGGACAGAACCGTCATGAAGCGTGAGATATATCGGACAAATTGGATAATGTATGGAGGAGTTATGAGGACTTCCTGTTTCACCAATAGGTGGCGCTATAAGTATGACGCAATACTGACACATAGATGTGTTCAGGACAGAACCGTCATGAAGCGTGAGATATATCGGACAAATCGGATAATGTATGGAGGAGTTATGAGGACTTCCTGTTTCACCAATAGGTGGCGCTATAAGTATGATGCAATACTGACACATAGATGTGTTCAGGACAGAACCGTCATGAAGCGTGAGATATATCGGACAAATTGGATAATGTATGGAGGAGTTATGAGGACTTCCTGTTTCACCAATAGGTGGCGCTATAAGTATGACGCAATACTGACACATAGATGTGTTCAGGACAGAACCGTCATGAAGCGTGAGATATATCGGACAAATCGGATAATGTATGGAGGAGTTATGAGGACTTCCTGTTTCACCAATAGGTGGCGCTATAAGTATGATGCAATACTGACACATAGATGTGTTCAGGACAGAACCGTCATGAAGCGTGAGATATATCGGACAAATTGGATAATGTATGGAGGAGTTATGAGGACTTCGTGTTTTATGGCGAAATGTCAAACTTTGGCGGGGCGCCACGGCAAGGGTGTTTGGTGAAAACTCAATTTTTTTGATAACTTTTGATCACAAAGGTCTTAAGATGAAGCTGACCCGATATGAATTTGATCGGATGAAATCTGTAGGAGGAGTTCGTCGAAGTACGAGGCATGGAAATGGTCAAAACAAGGACAAAATGGCACATTAAGAGCAAAATGGCGGACTTCCTGTTGCATGTTGGGTATAGCTCCAAGAGACATTTAAGTGTGGCTCGATGAAATACATATGCCCACCGAATTTCGTTCGCCTACATCAAACTGAAAGGTGGGGCTCGCCATTTTAAACTTTCCAGGGGGCGCTCTTGAGCCGTTTTGCCACACCCATTTCCGTCACCCATGAATTATCAAATTTTTCACCGGGACTGACGTATCTGCAAAGTTTCATTCGTTTTCATCGATGTTTAGGCCGCCAAAAAGGCATTTGTTTGGGGAGAAGAAGAATAACAAGAAGGTAGGAGAATAATAATAATAATCCTTCGAAATACAATAGGGCCTCGCACCGCCAGTGCTCGGGCCCTAATAATAATCCTTCGAGTTTCAATAGGGCCTCGCACCGCCAGTGCTCGGGCCCTAATAATAATAATCCTTCGAGTTTCAATAGGGCCTCGCACCGCCAGTGCTCGGGCCCTAACTAGGGCTGCGAGCAGCAGTGAGCGGGCCCTCGCACCCCATGCGTGTCGGGGTGCTGCGCCGTTAAAGGCTTTGCTATTTCGGTGTGCAGTACTGAGAGAAACTTCCTGTCACCAGTAGGTGGCGCTCTAGGCGTGACTCAATACCGAAGCATAGATGTGTTCAGGACGGTACCTTGATGAAGCGTGAGAAATGTTGAGTTAATCGGATAACGTATGTAGGAGTTATGAGGACTTCCTGTTTCACCAGTAGGTGGCGCTGTAAGTGTGACTCAATACCGACACATAGATGGGTTCAGAAGACCACCTTCATGAAGCGTCAGCAATTTGGTGCAAGTCGGATGATGTATGCAGGAGTTATGAGGACTTCCTGTTTCACCAATAGGTGGCGCTATACGTATGACGCAATACTGACACATAGATGTGTTCAGGACAGAACCGTCATGAAGCGTGAGCTATATCGGACAAATTGGATAATGTATGGAGGAGTTATGAGGACTTCGTGTTTTATGGCGAAATATCAAACTTTGGCGGTGTGCAGTACTGAGAGAAACTTCCTGTCACCAGTAGGTGGTGCTCTAGGCGTGACTCAATACCGAAGCATAGATGTGTTCAGGACGGTACCTTGATGAAGCGTGAGAAATGTTGAGTAAATCGGATAACGTATGTAGGAGTTATGAGGACTTCCTGTTTCACCAGTAGGTGGCGCTGTGAGTGTGACTCAATACCGACACATAGATGGGTTCAGAAGGCCACCTTCATGAAGCGTCAGCAATTTGGTGCAAATCGGATGATGTATGCAGGAGTTATGAGGACTTCCTGTTTCACCAATAGGTGGCGCTATACGTATGACGCAATACTGACACATAGATGTGTTCAGGACAGAACCGTCATGAAGCTTAAGAAATATCGGACAAATTGGATAATGTATGGAGGAGTTATGAGGACTTCGTGTTTTATGGCGAAATGTCAAACTTTGGCGGGGCGCCACGGCAAGGGTGTTTGGTGAAAACTAAATTTTTTTGATAACTTTTGATCACAAAGGTCTTAAGATGAAGCTGACCGGATATGAAGTTGATCTGATAAAATCTGTAGGAGGAGTTCGTTGAAGTACGAGGCATGGAAATGGTCAAAACAAGGACAAAATGGCACATTAAAAGCAAAATGGCGGACTTCCTTTTGCATGTTGGGTATAGCTCCAAGAGACATTTTAGTGTGTCTCGATGAACTACATATGCCCACCGAATTTCGTTTGCCTACATCAAACTGAAAGGTGGGGCTCGCCATTTTAAATTTTGCAGGGGGCGCTCTTGAGCTGTTTTGCCACGCCCATTTCCCTCACCCATGAATTATCAAATTTTTCACCGGGACTGACGTATCTGCAAAGTTTCATCCATTTTCATCGATGTTTAGGCCGCCAAAAAGGCATTTGTTTGGAGTAAAGGAGAAGAAGGAGAATAATAATCCTTCGAGTTTCAATAGGGCCTCGCACCGCCAGTGCTCGGGCCCTAATAATCCTTCGAAATACAATAGGGCCTCGCACCGCCAGTGCTCGGGCCCTAATAATAATCCTTCGAGTTTCAATAGGGCCTCGCACCGCCAGTGCTCGGGCCCTAATAATCCTTCGAGTTTCAATAGGTCCTCGCACAGCCAGTGCTCGGGCCCTAACTAGTGCTGCGAGCAGCAGTGAGCGGGCCCTCGCACCCCACGCGGGTCGGGGTGTGGCGCCGTTAAAGGGTGTGCTATTTCGGTGTCCAGTACTGACAGAAACTTCCTGTCACCAGTAGGTGGCGCTCTAAGCGTGACTCAATACCGACGCATAGATGTGTTCAGGACAGTACCTTGATGAAGTGTGAGAAATGTTGTGTAAATCGGACAAAGTATGTAGGAGTTATGAGGACTTCCTGTAAGCAGTAGGTGGCGCTGTAAGTATGACGCAATACTGACCTACAGATGTGTTCAAGATGCGACCTTCATCAAGCATGAGCAATTTGGAGTAAATCGGATAATGTATGTAGGAGTTATGAGTACTTCCTGTTTCACCAGTAGGTGGCGCTGTAAGTGTTACTCAATACCGACGCATAGATGTGTTCAGAAGGTGACCTTCATGAAGCGTCAGCAATTTGGTGCAAATCGGATGATGTATGCAGGAGTTATGAGGACTTCCTGTTTCACCAATAGGTGGCGCTATAAGTATGACGCAATACTGACACATAGATGTGTTCAGGACAGAACCGTCATGAAGCGTGAGATAAATCGGACAAATCGGATAATGTATGGAGGAGTTATGAGGACTTCCTGTTTCACCAATAGGTGGCGCTATAAGTATGATGCAATACTGACACATAGATGTGTTCAGGACAGAACCGTCATGAAGCGTGAGATATATCGGACAAATCCGATAATGTATGGAGGAGTTATGGGGACTTCCTGTTTCACCAATAGGTGGCGCTATAAGTATGATGTAATACTGACACATAGATGTGTTCAGGACAGAACCGTCATGAAGCGTGAGATATATCGGACAAATTGGATAATGTATGGAGGAGTTATGAGGACTTCCTGTTTCACCAATAGGTGGCGCTATAAGTATGACGCAATACTGACACATAGATGTGTTCAGGACAGAACCGTCATGAAGCGTGAGATATATCGGACAAATTGGATAATGTATGGAGGAGTTATGAGGACTTCGTGTTTTATGGCGAAATGTCAAACTTTGGCAGGGCGCCACGGCAAGGGTGTTTGGTGAAAACTCAATTTTTTTGATAACTTTTGATCACAAAGGTCTTAAGATGAAGCTGACCCGATATGAAGTTGATCGGATGAAATCTGTAGGAGGAGTTCGTCGAAGTACGAGGCATGGAAATGGTCAAAACAAGGACAAAATGGCACATTAAGAGCAAAATGGCGGACTTCCTGTTGCATGTTGGGTATAGCTCCAAGAGACATTTAAGTGTGGCTCGATGAAATACATATGCCCACCGAATTTCGTTCGCCTACATCAAACTGAAAGGTGGGGCTCGCCATTTTAAACTTTCCAGGGGGCGCTCTTGAGCCGTTTTGCCACGCCCATTTCCGTCACCCATGAATTATCAAATTTTTCACCGGGACTGACGTATCTGCAAAGTTTCATCCGTTTTCATCGATGTTCAGGCCGCCTAAAAGGCATTTGTTTGGAGTAAAGAAGAATAATAATAATAACTAGGGCTGCGAGCAGCATTGAGCGGGCCCTCGCACCCCACGCGTGTCGGGGTGTGGCGCCGTTAAAGGGTGTGCTATTTCGGTGTGCAGTACTGAGAGAAACGTCCTGTCACCAGTAGGTGGCGCTCTAGGCGTGACTCAATACCGAAGCATAGATGTGTTCAGGACAGGACGTTGATGAAGCGTGAGAAATGTTGTGTAAATCGGACAAAGTATGTAGGAGTTATGGGGACTTCCTGTTTCACCAATAGGTGGCGCTATAAGTATGACGCAATACTGACACATAGATGTGTTCAGGACAGAACCGTCATGAAGCGTGAGATATATCGGACAAATCGGATAATGTATGGAGGAGTTATGAGGACTTCCTGTTTCACCAATAGGTGGCGCTATAAGTATGATGCAATACTGACACATAGATGTGTTCAGGACAGAACCGTCATGAAGCGTGAGATATATCGGACAAATTGGATAATGTATGGAGGAGTTATGAGGACTTCCTGTTTCACCAATAGGTGGCGCTATAAGTATGACGCAATACTGACACATAGATGTGTTCAGGACAGAACCGTCATGAAGCGTGAGATATATCGGACAAATTGGATAATGTATGGAGGAGTTATGAGGACTTCCTGTTTCACCAATAGGTGGCGCTATAAGTATGACGCAATACTGACACATAGATGTGTTCAGGACAGAACCGTCATGAAGCGTGAGATATATCGGACAAATTGGATAATGTATGGAGGAGTTATGAGGACTTCCTGTTTCACCAATAGGTGGCGCTATAAGTATGACGCAATACTGACACATAGATGTGTTCAGGACAGAACCGTCATGAAGCGTGAGACATATCGGACAAATCGGATAATGTATGGAGGAGTTATGAGGACGTACTGTTTCACCAATAGGTGGCGCTATAAGTATGACGCAATACTGACACATAGATGTGTTCAGGACAGAACCGTCATGAAGCGTGACATATATCGGACAAATTGAATAATGTATGGAGGAGTTATGAGGACTTCGTGTTTTATGGCGAAATGTCAAACTTTGGCGGGGCGCCACGGCAAGGGTGTTTGGTGAAAACTCAATTTTTTTGATAACTTTTGATCACAAAGGTCTTAAGATGAAGCTGACCCGATATGAAGTTGATCGGATGAAATCTGTAGGAGGAGTTCGTCGAAGTACGAGGCATGGAAATGGTCAAAACAAGGACAAAATGGCACATTAAGAGCAAAATGGCGGACTTCCTGTTGCATGTTGGGTATAGCTCCAAGAGACATTTAAGTGTGGCTCGATGAAATACATATGCCCTCCGAATTTCGTTCGCCTACATCAAACTGAAAGGTGGGGCTCGCCATTTGAAACTTTCCAGGGGGCGCTCTTGAGCCGTTTTGCCACGCCCATTTCCGTCACCCATGAATTATCAAATTTTTCACCGGGACTGACGTATCTGCAAAGTTTCATCCGTTTTCATCGATGTTCAGGCCGCCTAAAAGGCATTTGTTTGGAGTAAAGGAGAAGAAGGAGAATAATAATCCTTCGAGTTTCAATAGGGCCTCGCACCGCCAGTGCTCGGGCCCTAACTAGGGCTGCGAGCAGCAGTGAGCGGGCCCTCGCACCCCACGCGGGTCGGGGTGTGGCGCCGTTAAAGGGTGTGCTATTTCGGTGTCCAGTACTGACAGAAACTTCCTGTCACCAGTAGGTGGCGCTCTAAGCGTGACTCAATACCGACGCATAGATGTGTTCAGGACAGTACCTTGATGAAGCGTGAGAAATGTTGTGTAAATCGGACAAAGTATGTAGGAGTTATGAGGACTTCCTGTAAGCAGTAGGTGGTGCTGTAGGTATGACGCAATACAAACCTACAGATGTGTTCAAGATGCGACCTCCATCAAGCATGAGCAATTTGGAGTAAATCGGATAATGTATGTAGGAGTTATGAGTACTTCCTGTTTCACCAGTAGGTGGCGCTGTAAGTGTAACTCAATACCGACGCATAGATGTGTTCAGAAGGTGACCTTCATGAAGCGTCAGCAATTTGGTGCAAATCGGATGATGTATGCAGGAGTTATGAGGACTTCCTGTTTCACCAATAGGTGGCGCTATAAGTATGACGCAATACTGACACATAGATGTGTTCAGGACAGAACCGTCATGAAGCGTGAGATAAATCGGACAAATCGGATAATGTATGGAGGAGTTATGAGGACTTCCTGTTTCACCAATAGGTGGCGCTATAAGTATGACGCAATACTGACACATAGATGTGTTCAGGACAGAACCTTCATGAAGCGTGAGATATATCGGACGAATTGGATAATGTATGTAGGAGTTATGAGGACTTCCTGTTTCACCAATAGGTGGCGCTATAAGTATGACGCAATACTGACACATAGATGTGTTCAGGACAGAACCTTCATGAAGCGTGAGATATATCGGACGAATTGGATAATGTATGGATGAGTTATGAGGACTTCCTGTTTCACCAATAGGTGGCGCTATAAGTATGACGCAATACTGACACATAGATGTGTTCAGGACAGAACCGTCATGAAGCGTGAGATATATCGGACAAATTGGATAATGTATGGAGGAGTTATGAGGACTTCCTGTTTCACCAATAGGTGGCGCTATAAGTATGACGCAATACTGACACATAGATGTGTTCAGGACAGAACCGTCATGAAGCGTGAGATATATCGGACAAATTGGATAATGTATGGAGGAGTTATGAGTACTTCCTGTTTCACCAATAGGTGGCGCTATAAGTATGACGCAATACTGACACATAGATGTGTTCAGGACAGAACCGTCATGAAGCGTGAGATATATCGGACAAATTGGATAATGTATGGAGGAGTTATGAGGACTTCCTGTTTCACCAATAGGTGGCGCTATAAGTATGACGCAATACTGACACATAGATGTGTTCAGGACAGAACCGTCATGAAGCGTGAGATATATCGGACAAATTGGATAATGTATGGAGGAGTTATGAGGACTTCCTGTTTCACCAATAGGTGGCGCTATAAGTATGACGCAATACTGACACATAGATGTGTTCAGGACAGAACCGTCATGAAGCGTGAGATATATCGGACAAATTGGATAATGTATGGAGGAGTTATGAGGACTTCCTGTTTCACCAATAGGTGGCGCTATAAGTATGACGCAATACTGACACATAGATGTGTTCAGGACAGAACCGTCATGAAGCGTGAGATATATCGGACAAATTGGATAATGTATGGATGAGTTATGAGGACTTCCTGTTTCACCAATAGGTGGCGCTATAAGTATGACGCAATACTGACACATAGATGTGTTCAGGACAGAACCGTCATGAAGCGTGAGATATATCGGACAAATTGGATAATGTATGGAGGAGTTATGAGGACTTCCTGTTTCACCAATAGGTGGCGCTATAAGTATGACGCAATACTGACACATAGATGTGTTCAGGACAGAACCGTCATGAAGCGTGAGATATATCGGACAAATTGGATAATGTATGGAGGAGTTATGAGTACTTCCTGTTTCACCAATAGGTGGCGCTATAAGTATGACGCAATACTGACACATAGATGTGTTCAGGACAGAACCGTCATGAAGCGTGAGATATATCGGACAAATTGGATAATGTATGGAGGAGTTATGAGGACTTCCTGTTTCACCAATAGGTGGCGCTATAAGTATGACGCAATACTGACACATAGATGTGTTCAGGACAGAACCGTCATGAAGCGTGAGATATATCGGACAAATTGGATAATGTATGGAGGAGTTATGAGGACTTCCTGTTTCACCAATAGGTGGCGCTATAAGTATGACGCAATACTGACACATAGATGTGTTCAGGACAGAACCGTCATGAAGCGTGAGATATATCGGACAAATTGGATAATGTATGGAGGAGTTATGAGGACTTCGTGTTTTATGGCGAAATGTCAAACTTTGGCAGGGCGCCACGGCAAGGGTGTTTGGTGAAAACTCAATTTTTTTGATAACTTTTGATCACAAAGGTCTTAAGATGAAGCTGACCCGATATGAAGTTGATCGGATGAAATCTGTAGGAGGAGTTCGTCGAAGTACGAGGCATGGAAATGGTCAAAACAAGGACAAAATGGCACATTAAGAGCAAAATGGCGGACTTCCTGTTGCATGTTGGGTATAGCTCCAAGAGACATTTAAGTGTGGCTCGATGAAATACATATGCCCACCGAATTTCGTTAGCCTACATCAAACTGAAAGGTGGGGCTCGCCATTTTAAACTTTCCAGGGGGCGCTCTTGAGCCGTTTTGCCACGCCCATTTCCGTCACCCATGAATTATCAAATTTTTCACCGGGACTGACGTATCTGCAAAGTTTCATCCGTTTTCATCGATGTTCAGGCCGCCTAAAAGGCATTTGTTTGGAGTAAAGGAGAAGAAGAAGGAGAAGAAGAATAATAACTAGTGCTGCGAGCAGCAGTGAGCGGGCCCTCGCACCCCACGCGCGTCGGGGTGTGGCGCCGTTAAAGGGTGTGCTATTTCGGTGTCCAGTACTGACAGAAACTTCCTGTCACCAGTAGGTGGCGCTCTAAGCGTGACTCAATACCGACGCATAGATGTGTTCAGGACAGTACCTTGATGAAGCGTGAGAAATGTTGTGTAAATCGGACAAAGTATGTAGGAGTTATGAGGACTTCCTGTTTCACCAGTAGGTGGCGCTGTAGGTATGACGCAATACTGACCTACAGATGTGTTCAAGATGCGACCTTCATCAAGCATTAGCAATTTGGAGTAAATCGGATAATGTATGTAGGAGTTATGAGTACTTCCTGTTTCACCAGTAGGTGGCGCTGTAAGTGTTACTCAATACCGACGCATAGATGTGTTCAGAAGGTGACCTTCATGAAGCGTCAGCAATTTGGTGCAAATCGGATGATGTATGCAGGAGTTATGAGGACTTCCTGTTTCACCAATAGGTGGCGCTATAAGTATGACGCAATACTGACACATAGATGTGTTCAGGACAGAACCGTCATGAAGCGTGAGATAAATCGGACAAATCGGATAATGTATGGAGGAGTTATGAGGACTTCCTGTTTCACCAATAGGTGGCGCTATAAGTATGATGCAATACTGACACATAGATGTGTTCAGGACAGAACCGTCATGAAGCGTGAGATATATCGGACAAATCCGATAATGTATGGAGGAGTTATGGGGACTTCCTGTTTCACCAATAGGTGGCGCTATACGTATGACGCAATACTGACACATAGATGTGTTCAGGACAGAACCGTCATGAAGCGTGAGCTATATCGGACAAATTGGATAATGTATGGAGGAGTTATGAGGACTTCCTGTTTCACCAATAGGTGGCGCTATAAGTATGACGCAATACTGACACATAGATGTGTTCAGGACAGAACCGTCATGAAGCGTGAGATATATCGGACAAATCGGATAATGTATGGAGAAGTTATGAGGACATCGTGTTTTATGGCGAAATGTCAAACTTTGGCGGGGCGCCACGGCAAGGGTGTTTGGTGAAAACTCAATTTTCTTGATAACTTTTGATCACAGAGGGCTTAAGATGAAGCTGACCGAGTATGAAGTTGATCGGATGAAATCTGTAGGAGGAGTTCGTTGAAATACGAGGCATGGAAATGGTCAAAACAAGGACAAAATGGCACATTAAGAGCAAAATGGCGGACTTCCTGTTGCATGTTGGGTATAGCTCCAAGAGACATTTAAGTGTGGCTCGATGAAATACATATGCCCTCCGAATTTCGTTCGCCTACATCAAACTGAAAGGTGGGGCTCGCCATTTTAAATTTTCCAGGGGGCGCTCTTGAGCCGTTTTGCCACGCCTATTTCCGGCACCCATGAATTATCAAATTTTTCACCGGGACTGACGTATCTGCAAAGTTTCATCCGTTTTCATCGATGTTTAGGCCGCCAAAAAGGCATTTGTTTGGGGAGAAGAACAAGAATAATAATAATCCTTCGAAATACAATAGGGCCTCGCACCGCCAGTGCTCGGGCCCTAATAATCCTTCGAGTTTCAATAGGGCCTCGCACCGCCAGTGCTCGGGCCCTAATAATAATAATCCTTCGAGTTTCAATAGGGCCTCGCACCGCCAGTGCTCGGGCCCTAACTAGGGCTGCGAGCAGCAGTGAGCGGGCCCTCGCACCCCATGCGTGTCGGGGTGCTGCGCCGTTAAAGGCTTTGCTATTTCGGTGTGCAGTACTGAGAGAAACTTCCTGTCACCAGTAGGTGGCGCTCTAGGCGTGACTCAATACCGAAGCATAGATGTGTTCAGGACGGTACCTTGATGAAGCGTGAGAAATGTTGAGTTAATCGGATAACGTATGTAGGAGTTATGAGGACTTCCTGTTTCACCAGTAGGTGGCGCTGTAAGTGTGACTCAATACCGACACATAGATGGGTTCAGAAGACCACCTTCATGAAGCGTCAGCAATTTGGTGCAAGTCGGATGATGTATGCAGGAGTTATGAGGACTTCCTGTTTCACCAATAGGTGGCGCTATACGTATGACGCAATACTGACACATAGATGTGTTCAGGACAGAACCGTCATGAAGCGTGAGCTATATCGGACAAATTGGATAATGTATGGAGGAGTTATGAGGACTTCGTGTTTTATGGCGAAATATCAAACTTTGGCGGTGTGCAGTACTGAGAGAAACTTCCTGTCACCAGTAGGTGGTGCTCTAGGCGTGACTCAATACCGAAGCATAGATGTGTTCAGGACGGTACCTTGATGAAGCGTGAGAAATGTTGAGTAAATCGGATAACGTATGTAGGAGTTATGAGGACTTCCTGTTTCACCAGTAGGTGGCGCTGTGAGTGTGACTCAATACCGACACATAGATGGGTTCAGAAGGCCACCTTCATGAAGCGTCAGCAATTTGGTGCAAATCGGATGATGTATGCAGGAGTTATGAGGACTTCCTGTTTCACCAATAGGTGGCGCTATACGTATGACGCAATACTGACACATAGATGTGTTCAGGACAGAACCGTCATGAAGCTTAAGAAATATCGGACAAATTGGATAATGTATGGAGGAGTTATGAGGACTTCGTGTTTTATGGCGAAATGTCAAACTTTGGCGGGGCGCCACGGCAAGGGTGTTTGGTGAAAACTAAATTTTTTTGATAACTTTTGATCACAAAGGTCTTAAGATGAAGCTGACCGGATATGAAGTTGATCTGATAAAATCTGTAGGAGGAGTTCGTTGAAGTACGAGGCATGGAAATGGTCAAAACAAGGACAAAATGGCACATTAAAAGCAAAATGGCGGACTTCCTTTTGCATGTTGGGTATAGCTCCAAGAGACATTTTAGTGTGTCTCGATGAACTACATATGCCCACCGAATTTCGTTTGCCTACATCAAACTGAAAGGTGGGGCTCGCCATTTTAAATTTTGCAGGGGGCGCTCTTGAGCTGTTTTGCCACGCCCATTTCCCTCACCCATGAATTATCAAATTTTTCACCGGGACTGACGTATCTGCAAAGTTTCATCCATTTTCATCGATGTTTAGGCCGCCAAAAAGGCATTTGTTTGGAGTAAAGGAGAAGAAGGAGAATAATAATCCTTCGAGTTTCAATAGGGCCTCGCACCGCCAGTGCTCGGGCCCTAATAATCCTTCGAAATACAATAGGGCCTCGCACCGCCAGTGCTCGGGCCCTAATAATAATCCTTCGAGTTTCAATAGGGCCTCGCACCGCCAGTGCTCGGGCCCTAATAATCCTTCGAGTTTCAATAGGTCCTCGCACAGCCAGTGCTCGGGCCCTAACTAGTGCTGCGAGCAGCAGTGAGCGGGCCCTCGCACCCCACGCGGGTCGGGGTGTGGCGCCGTTAAAGGGTGTGCTATTTCGGTGTCCAGTACTGACAGAAACTTCCTGTCACCAGTAGGTGGCGCTCTAAGCGTGACTCAATACCGACGCATAGATGTGTTCAGGACAGTACCTTGATGAAGTGTGAGAAATGTTGTGTAAATCGGACAAAGTATGTAGGAGTTATGAGGACTTCCTGTAAGCAGTAGGTGGCGCTGTAAGTATGACGCAATACTGACCTACAGATGTGTTCAAGATGCGACCTTCATCAAGCATGAGCAATTTGGAGTAAATCGGATAATGTATGTAGGAGTTATGAGTACTTCCTGTTTCACCAGTAGGTGGCGCTGTAAGTGTTACTCAATACCGACGCATAGATGTGTTCAGAAGGTGACCTTCATGAAGCGTCAGCAATTTGGTGCAAATCGGATGATGTATGCAGGAGTTATGAGGACTTCCTGTTTCACCAATAGGTGGCGCTATAAGTATGACGCAATACTGACACATAGATGTGTTCAGGACAGAACCGTCATGAAGCGTGAGATAAATCGGACAAATCGGATAATGTATGGAGGAGTTATGAGGACTTCCTGTTTCACCAATAGGTGGCGCTATAAGTATGATGCAATACTGACACATAGATGTGTTCAGGACAGAACCGTCATGAAGCGTGAGATATATCGGACAAATCCGATAATGTATGGAGGAGTTATGGGGACTTCCTGTTTCACCAATAGGTGGCGCTATAAGTATGATGTAATACTGACACATAGATGTGTTCAGGACAGAACCGTCATGAAGCGTGAGATATATCGGACAAATTGGATAATGTATGGAGGAGTTATGAGGACTTCCTGTTTCACCAATAGGTGGCGCTATAAGTATGACGCAATACTGACACATAGATGTGTTCAGGACAGAACCGTCATGAAGCGTGAGATATATCGGACAAATTGGATAATGTATGGAGGAGTTATGAGGACTTCGTGTTTTATGGCGAAATGTCAAACTTTGGCAGGGCGCCACGGCAAGGGTGTTTGGTGAAAATTAAATTTTTTTGATAACTTTTGATCACAAAGGTCTTAAGATGAAGCTGACCCGATATGAAGTTGATCGGATGAAATCTGTAGGAGGAGTTCGTCGAAGTACGAGGCATGGAAATGGTCAAAACAAGGACAAAATGGCACATTAAGAGCAAAATGGCGGACTTCCTGTTGCATGTTGGGTATAGCTCCAAGAGACATTTAAGTGTGGCTCGATGAAATACATATGCCCACCGAATTTCGTTAGCCTACATCAAACTGAAAGGTGGGGCTCGCCATTTTAAACTTTCCAGGGGGCGCTCTTGAGCCGTTTTGCCACGCCCATTTCCGTCACCAATGATATATCCGATTTTCACCGGGACTGATGTATCTGCAAAGTTTCATCCGTTTTCATTGATGTTTAGGCCGCCAAAAAGGCATTTGTTTCGGAAGAAGAAGGAGAATAAGGAGAATAATAATAATCCTTCGAAATTCAATAGGGCCTCGCACCGCCAGTGCTCGGGCCCTAACTAGTGCTGCGAGCAGCAGTGAGCGGGCCCTCGCACCCCACGCGGGTCGGGGTGTGGCGCCGTTAAAGGGTGTGCTATTTCGGTGTCCAGTACTGACAGAAACTTCCTGTCACCAGTAGGTGGCGCTCTAAGCGTGACTCAATACCGACGCATAGATGTGTTCAGGACAGTACCTTGATGAAGCGTGAGAAATGTTGTGTAAATCGGACAAAGTATGTAGGAGTTATGAGGACTTCCTGTAAGCAGTAGGTGGAGCTGTAGGTATGACGCAATACTGACCTACAGATGTGTTCAAGATGCGACCTTAATCAAGCATGAGCAATTTGGAGTAAATCGGATAATGTATGTAGGAGTTATGAGTACTTCCTGTTTCACCAGTAGGTGGCGCTGTAAGTGTAACTCAATACCGACGCATAGATGTGTTCAGAAGGTGACCTTCATGAAGCCTAAGCAATTTGGTGCAAATCGGATGATGTATGCAGGAGTTATGAGGACTTCCTGTTTCACCAATAGGTGGCGCTATAAGTATGACGCAATACTGACACATAGATGTGTTCAGGACAGAACCGTCATGAAGCGTGAGATATATCGGACAAATCGGATAATGTATGGAGGAGTTATGAGGACATACTGTTTCACCAATAGGTGGCGCTATAAGTATGACGCAATACTGACACATAGATGTGTTCAGGACAGAACCTTCATGAAGCGTGAGATATATCGGACGAATTGGATAATGTATGGAGGAGTTATGAGGACTTCCTGTTTCACCAATAGGTGGCGCTATAAGTATGACGCAATACTGACACATAGATGTGTTCAGGACAGAACCGTCATGAAGCGTGAGAAATATCGGACAAATCGGATAATGTATGTAGGAGATATGAGGACTTCCTGTTTCACCAATAGGTGGCGCTATAAGTATGACGCAATACTGACACATAGATGTGTTCAGGACAGAACCGTCATGAAGCGTGAGAAATATCGGACAAATTGGATAATGTATGGAGGAGTTATGAGGACTTCCTGTTTCACCAATAGGTGGCGCTATAAGTATGATGCAATACTGACACATAGATGTGTTCAGGACAGAACCGTCATGAAGCGTGAGATATATCGGACAAATTGGATAATGTATGGAGGAGTTATGAGGACTTCCTGTTTCACCAATAGGTGGCGCTATAAGTATGACGCAATACTGACACATAGATGTGTTCAGGACAGAACCGTCATGAAGCGTGAGATATATCGGACAAATTGGATAATGTATGGAGGAGTTATGAGGACTTCCTGTTTCACCAATAGGTGGCGCTATAAGTATGACGCAATACTGACACATAGATGTGTTCAGGACAGAACCGTCATGAAGCGTGAGATATATCGGACAAATTGGATAATGTATGGAGGAGTTATGAGGACTTCGTGTTTTATGGCGAAATGTCAAACTTTGGCGGGGCGCCACGGCAAGGGTGTTTGGTGAAAACTCAATTTTTTTGATAACTTTTGATCACAAAGGTCTTAAGATAAAGCTGACCCGATATGAAGTTGATCGGATGAAATCTGTAGGAGGAGTTCGTCGAAGTACGAGGCATGGAAATGGTCAAAACAAGGACAAAATGGCACATTAAGAGCAAAATGGCGGACTTCCTGTTGCATGTTGGGTATAGCTCCAAGAGACATTTAAGTGTGTCTCGATGAAATACATGTGCCCTCCGAATTTCGTTCCCCTACATCAAACTGAAAGGTGGGGCTCGCCATTTTAAATTTTCCAGGGGGCGCTCTTGAGCCGTTTTGCCACGCCCATTTCCGTCACCCATGAATTATCAAATTTTTCACCGGGACTGACGTATCTGCAAAGTTTCATCCGTTTTCATCGATGTTTAGGCCGCCAAAAATGCATTTGTTTTGGAAGAAGGAGGAGAATAATAATAACTAGTGCTGCGAGCAGCAGTGAGCGGGCCCTCGCACCCCACGCATGTCGGGGTGCTGCGCCGTTAAAGGCTGTGCTATTTCGGTGTGCAGTACTGAGAGAAACTTCCTGTCACCAGTAGGTGGCGCTCTAGGCGTGACTCAATACCGAAGCATAGATGTGTTCAGGACGGTACCTTGATGAAGCCTGAGAAATGTTGAGTAAATCGGATAACGTATGTAGGAGTTATGAGGACTTCCTGTTTCACCAGTAGGTGGCGCTGTAAGTGTGACTCAATACCGACACATAGATGGGTTCAGAAGGCCACCTTCATGAAGCGTCAGCAATTTGGTGCAAATCGGATGATGTATGCAGGAGTTATGAGGACTTCCTGTTTCACCAATAGGTGGCGCTATACGTATGACGCAATACTGACACATAGATGTGTTCAGGACAGAACCGTCATGAAGCGTGAGCTATATCGGACAAATTGGATAATGTATGGAGGAGTTATGAGGACTTCCTGTTTCACCAATAGGTGGCGCTATAAGTATGACGCAATACTGACACATAGATGTGTTCAGGACAGAACCGTCATGAAGCGTGAGATATATCGGACAAATTGGATAATGTATGGAGGAGTTATGAGGACTTCCTGTTTCACCAATAGGTGGCGCTATAAGTATGACGCAATACTGACACATAGATGTGTTCAGGACAGAACCGTCATGAAGCGTGAGATATATCGGACAAATTGGATAATGTATGGAGGAGTTATGAGGACTTCCTGTTTCACCAATAGGTGGCGCTATAAGTATGACGCAATACTGACACATAGATGTGTTCAGGACAGAACCGTCATGAAGCGTGAGATATATCGGACAAATTGGATAATGTATGGAGGAGTTATGAGGACTTCCTGTTTTATGGCGAAATGTCAAACTTTGGCGGGGCGCCACGGCAAGGGTGTTTGGTGAAAACTCATTTTTTTTGATAACTTTTGATCAGAAAGGCCTTAAGATGAAGCTGACCCGATATGAAGTTGATCGGATGAAATCTGTAGGAGGAGTTCGTCGAAGTACGAGGCATGGAAATGGTCAAAACAAGGACAAAATGGCACATTAAAAGCAAAATGGCGGCCTTCCTATTGCATGTTGGGTATAGCTCCAAGAGACATTTTAGTGCGTCTTGATGAACTACATATGCCCTCCGAATTTCGTTCGCCTACATCAAACTGAAAGGTGGGGCTCGCCATTTTAGATTTTCCAGGGGGCGCTCTTGAGCCGTTTTGCCACGCCCATTTCCGTCACCCATGAATTATCAAATTTTTCACCGGGACTGACGTATCTGCAAAGTTTCATCCGTTTTCATCGATGTTCAGGCCGCCTAAAAGGCATTTGTTTGGAGTAAAGAAGGAGAAGGAGAAGGAGAAGGAGAAGAATAATAATAATCCTTCGAGTTTCAATAGGGCCTCGCACCGCCAGTGCTCGGGCCCTAACTAGTGCTGCGAGCAGCAGTGAGCGGGCCCTCGCACCCCACGCGGGTCGGGGTGCGGCGCCGTTAAAGGGTGTGCTATTTCGGTGTCCAGTACTGACAGAAACTTCCTGTCACCAGTAGGTGGCGCTCTAAGCGTAACTCAATACCGACGCATAGATGTGTTCAGGACAGTACCTTGATGAAGCGTGAGAAATGTTGTGTAAATCGGACAAAGTATGTAGGAGTTATGAGGACTTCCTGTAAGCAGTAGGTGGCGCTGTAGGTATGACGCAATACTGACCTACAGATGAGTTCAAGATGCGACCTTCATCAAGCATGAGCAATTTGGAGTAAATCGGATAACATATGTAGGAGTTATGAGTACTTCCTGTTTCACCAGTAGGTGGCGCTGTAAGTGTGACTCAATACCGACGCATAGATGTGTTCAGAAGGTGACCTTCACGAAGCGTCAGCAATTTGGTGCAAATCGGATGATGTATGCAGGAGTTATGAGGACTTCCTGTTTCACCAATAGGTGGCGCTATAAGTATGACGCAATACTGACACATAGATGTGTTCAGGACAGAACCGTCATGAAGCGTTAGATATATCGGACAAATTGGATAATGTATGGAGGAGTTATGAGGACTTCCTGTTTTACCAATAGGTGGCGCAATAAGTATGATGCAATACTGACACAAAGATGTGTTCAGGACAGAACCGTCATGAAGCGTGAGATATATCGGACAAATTGGATAATGTATGGAGGAGTTATGAGGACTTCCTGTTTCACCAATAGGTGGCGCTATAAGTATGACGCAATACTGACACAAAGATGTGTTCAGGACAGAACCGTCATGAAGCGTGAGATATATAGGACCAATTGGATAATGTATGGAAGAGTTATGAGGACTTCCTGTTTCACCAATAGGTGGCGCTATAAGTATGACGCAATACTGACACATAGATGTGTTCAGGACAGAACCCTCATGAAGCGTGAGATATATCGGACAAATCGGATAATGTATGGAGGAGTTATGAGGACTTCCTGTTTTACCAATAGGTGGCGCTATAAGTATGACGCAATACTGACACATAGATGTGTTCAGGACAGAACCTTCATGAAGCGTGAGATATATCGGACGAATTGGATAATGTATGGAGGAGTTATGAGGACTTCCTGTTTCACCAATAGGTGGCGCTATAACTATGACGCAATACTGACACATAGATGTGTTCAGGACAGAACCCTCATGAAGCGTGAGATATATCGGACACATCGGATAATGTATGGAGGAGTTATGAGGACTTCCTGTTTCACCAATAGGTGGCGCTATAAGTATGACGCAATACTGACACATAGATGTGTTCAGGACAGAACCGTCATGAAGCGTGAGATATATCGGACAAATTGGATAATGTATGTAGGAGTTATGAGGACTTCGTGTTTTATGGCGAAATGTCAAACTTTGGCGGGGCGCCACGGCAAGGGTGTTTGGTGAAAACTCAATTTTTTTGATAACTTTTGATCACAAAGGTCTTAAGATGAAGCTGACCCGATATGAAGTTGATCGGATGAAATCTGTAGGAGGAGTTCGTCGAAGTACGAGGCATGGAAATGGTCAAAACAAGGACAAAATGGCACATTAAAAGCAAAATGGCGGCCTTCCTGTTGCATGTTGGGTATAGCTCCAAGAGACATTTTAGTGCGTCTCGATGAACTACATATGCCCTCCGAATTTAGTTCGCCTACATCAAACTGAAAGGTGGGGCTCGCCATTTTAAATTTTCCAGGGGGCGCTCTTGAGCCGTTTTGCCACGCCCATTTCCGTCACCCATGAATTATCAAATTTTTCACCGGGACTGACGTATCTGCAAAGTTTCATCCGTTTTCATCGATGTTCAGGCCGCCTAAAAGGCATTTGTTTGGAGTAAAGAAGGAGAAGGAGAAGGAGAAGGAGAAGAATAATAATAATCCTTCGAGTTTCAATAGGGCCTCGCACCGCCAGTGCTCGGGCCCTAACTAGTGCTGCGAGCAGCAGTGAGCGGGCCCTCGCACCCCACGCGGGTCGGGGTGCGGCGCCGTTAAAGGGTGTGCTATTTCGGTGTCCAGTACTGACAGAAACTTCCTGTCACCAGTAGGTGGCGCTCTAAGCGTAACTCAATACCGACGCATAGATGTGTTCAGGACAGTACCTTGATGAAGCGTGAGAAATGTTGTGTAAATCGGACAAAGTATGTAGGAGTTATGAGGACTTCCTGTAAGCAGTAGGTGGCGCTGTAGGTATGACGCAATACTGACCTACAGATGAGTTCAAGATGCGACCTTCATCAAGCATGAGCAATTTGGAGTAAATCGGATAACATATGTAGGAGTTATGAGTACTTCCTGTTTCACCAGTAGGTGGCGCTGTAAGTGTGACTCAATACCGACGCATAGATGTGTTCAGAAGGTGACCTTCACGAAGCGTCAGCAATTTGGTGCAAATCGGATGATGTATGCAGGAGTTATGAGGACTTCCTGTTTCACCAATAGGTGGCGCTATAAGTATGACGCAATACTGACACATAGATGTGTTCAGGACAGAACCGTCATGAAGCGTTAGATATATCGGACAAATTGGATAATGTATGGAGGAGTTATGAGGACTTCCTGTTTTACCAATAGGTGGCGCAATAAGTATGATGCAATACTGACACAAAGATGTGTTCAGGACAGAACCGTCATGAAGCGTGAGATATATCGGACAAATTGGATAATGTATGGAGGAGTTATGAGGACTTCCTGTTTCACCAATAGGTGGCGCTATAAGTATGACGCAATACTGACACAAAGATGTGTTCAGGACAGAACCGTCATGAAGCGTGAGATATATAGGACCAATTGGATAATGTATGGAAGAGTTATGAGGACTTCCTGTTTCACCAATAGGTGGCGCTATAAGTATGACGCAATACTGACACATAGATGTGTTCAGGACAGAACCCTCATGAAGCGTGAGATATATCGGACAAATCGGATAATGTATGGAGGAGTTATGAGGACTTCCTGTTTTACCAATAGGTGGCGCTATAAGTATGACGCAATACTGACACATAGATGTGTTCAGGACAGAACCTTCATGAAGCGTGAGATATATCGGACGAATTGGATAATGTATGGAGGAGTTATGAGGACTTCCTGTTTCACCAATAGGTGGCGCTATAACTATGACGCAATACTGACACATAGATGTGTTCAGGACAGAACCCTCATGAAGCGTGAGATATATCGGACACATCGGATAATGTATGGAGGAGTTATGAGGACTTCCTGTTTCACCAATAGGTGGCGCTATAAGTATGACGCAATACTGACACATAGATGTGTTCAGGACAGAACCGTCATGAAGCGTGAGATATATCGGACAAATTGGATAATGTATGTAGGAGTTATGAGGACTTCGTGTTTTATGGCGAAATGTCAAACTTTGGCGGGGCGCCACGGCAAGGGTGTTTGGTGAAAACTCAATTTTTTTGATAACTTTTGATCACAAAGGTCTTAAGATGAAGCTGACCCGATATGAAGTTGATCGGATGAAATCTGTAGGAGGAGTTCGTCGAAGTACGAGGCATGGAAATGGTCAAAACAAGGACAAAATGGCACATTAAAAGCAAAATGGCGGCCTTCCTGTTGCATGTTGGGTATAGCTCCAAGAGACATTTTAGTGCGTCTCGATGAACTACATATGCCCTCCGAATTTAGTTCGCCTACATCAAACTGAAAGGTGGGGCTCGCCATTTTAAATTTTCCAGGGGGCGCTCTTGAGCCGTTTTGCCACGCCCATTTCCGTCACCCATGAATTATCAAATTTTTCACCGGGACTGACGTATCTGCAAAGTTTCATCCGTTTTCATCGATGTTCAGGCCGCCTAAAAGGCATTTGTTTGGAGTAAAGAAGGAGAAGGAGAAGGAGAAGGAGAAGAATAATAATAATCCTTCGAGTTTCAATAGGGCCTCGCACCGCCAGTGCTCGGGCCCTAATAATAATAATCCTTCGAAATTCAATAGGGCCTCGCACCGCCAGTGCTCGGGCCCTAACTAGTGCTGCGAGCAGCAGTGAGCGGGCCCTCGCACCCCACGCGGGTCGGGGTGTGGCGCCGTTAAAGGGTGTGCTATTTCGGTGTCCAGTACTGACAGAAACTTCCTGTCACCAGTAGGTGGCGCTCTAAGCGTGACTCAATACCGACGCATAGATGTGTTCAGGACAGTACCTTGATGAAGCGTGAGAAATGTTGTGTAAATCGGACAAAGTATGTAGGAGTTATGAGGACTTCCTGTAAGCAGTAGGTGGCGCTGTAGGTATGACGCAATACTGACCTACAGATGTGTTCAAGATGCGACCTTCATCAAGCATGAGCAATTTGGAGTAAATCGGATAATGTATGTAGGAGTTATGAGTACTTCCTGTTTCACCAGTAGGTGGCGCTGTAAGTGTAACTCAATACCGACGCATAGATGTGTTCAGAAGGTGACCTTCATGAAGCGTCAGCAATTTGGTGCAAATCGGATGATGTATGCAGGAGTAATGAGGACTTCCTGTTTTACCAATAGGTGGCGCTATAAGTATGACGCAATACTGACACATAGATGTGTTCAGGACAGAACCTTCATGAAGCGTGAGATATATCGGACGAATTGGATAATGTATGGAGGAGTTATGAGGACTTCCTGTTTCACCAATAGGTGGCGCTATAAGTATGACGCAATACTGACACATAGATGTGTTCAGGACAGAACCGTCATGAAGCGTGAGATATATCGGACAAATTGGATAATGTATGGAGGAGTTATGAGGACTTCCTGTTTCACCAATAGGTGGCGCTATAAGTATGACGCAATACTGACACATAGATGTGTTCAGGACAGAACCGTCATGAAGCGTGAGATAAATCGGACAAATCGGATAATGTATGGAGGAGTTATGAGGACTTCCTGTTTCACCAATAGGTGGCGCTATAAGTATGACGCAATACTGACACATAGATGTGTTCAGGACAGAACCGTCATGAAGCGTGAGATAAATCGGACAAATCGGATAATGTATGGAGGAGTTATGAGGACTTCCTGTTTCACCAATAGGTGGCGCTATAAGTATGACGCAATACGGACACATAGATCTGTTCAGGACCGAACCGTCATGAAGCGTGAGATATATCGGACAAATTGGATAATGTATGGAGGAGTTATGAGGACTTCCTGTTTCACCAATAGGTGGCGCTATAAGTATGACGCAATACTGACACATAGATGTGTTCAGGACAGAACCGTCATGAAGCGTGAGATATATCGGACAAATTAGATAATGTATGGAGGAGTTTAGAGGACTTCGTGTTTTATGGCGAAATGTCAAACTTTGGCGGGGCGCCACGGCAAGGGTGTTTGGTGAAAACTCAATTTTTTTGATAACTTTTGATCACAAAGGTCTTAAGATGAAGCTGACCCGATATGAAGTTGATCAGATGAAATCTGTAGGAGGAGTTCGTCGAAGTACGAGGCATGGAAATGTACAAAACAAGGACAAAATGGCACATTAAGAGCAAAATGGCGGACTTCCTGTTGCATGTTGGGTATAGCTCCAAGAGACATTTTAGTGCGTCTCGATGAACTACATATGCCCTCCGAATTTCGTTCCCCTACATCAAACTGAAAGGTGGGGCTCGCCATTTTAAATTTTCCAGGGGGCGCTCTTGAGCCGTTTTGCCACGCCCATTTCCGTCACCCATGAATTATCAAATTTTTCACCGAAACTGACGTATCTGCAAAGTTTCATCCGTTTTCATCGATGTTTAGGCCGCCAAAAAGGCATTTGTTTTGGAAGAAGAAGGTAGAAGGAGAAGGTAGGAGAATAATAATAACTAGGGCTGCGAGCAGCAGTGAGCGGGCCCTCGCACCCCATGCGTGTCGGGGTGTGGCGCCGTTAAAGGGTGTGCTATTTCGGTGTGCAGTACTGAGAGAAACTTTCTGTCACCAGTAGGTGGCGCTCTAAGCGTGACTCAATACCGAAGCATAGATGTGTTCAGGACGGTACCTTGATGAAGCGTGAGAAATGTTGAGTAAATTGGATAACGTATGTAGGAGTTATGAGGACTTCCTGTTTCACCGATAGGTGGTGCTATAAGTATGATGCAATACTGACACATAGATGTGTTCAGGACAGAACCGTCATGAAGCGTGAGATATATCGGACAAATTGGATAATGTATGCAGGAGTTATGAGGACTTCCTGTTTCACCAATAGGTGGCGCTATAAGTATGACGCAATACTGACACATAGATGTGTTCAGGACAGAACCGTCATGAAGCGTGAGATATATCGGACAAATTGGATAATGTATGGAGGAGTTATGAGGACTTCCTGTTTCACCAATAGGTGGCGCTATAAGTATGACGCAATACTGACACATAGATGTGTTCAGGACAGAACCGTCATGAAGCGTGAGATATATCGGACAAATTGGATAATGTATGGAGGAGTTATGAGGACTTCCTGTTTCACCAATAGGTGGCGCTATAAGTATGACGCAATACTGACACATAGATGTGTTCAGGACAGAACCGTCATGAAGCGTGAGATATATCGGACAAATTGGATAATGTATGGAGGAGTTATGAGGACTTCCTGTTTCACCAATAGGTGGCGCTATAAGTATGACGCAATACTGACACATAGATGTGTTCAGGACAGAACCGTCATGAAGCGTGAGATATATCGGACAAATTGGATAATGTATGGAGGAGTTATGAGGACTTCCTGTTTCACCAATAGGTGGCGCTATAAGTATGACGCAATACTGACACATAGATGTGTTCAGGACAGGACCGTCATGAAGCGTGAGATATATCGGACAAATTGGATAATGTATGGAGGAGTTATGAGGACTTCGTGTTTTATGGCGAAATGTCAAACTTTAGCGGGGCGCCACGGCAAGGGTGTGTGGTGAAAACTCAATTTTTTTGATAACTTTTGATCACAAAGGTCTTAAGATGAAGCCGACCCGATATGAAGTTGATGGGATGAAATCTCTAGGAGGAGTTCGTCGAAGTACGAGGCATGGAAATGGTCAAAACAAGGACAAAATGGCACATTAAAAGCAAAATGGCGGACTTCCTGTTGCATGTTGGGTATAGCTCCAAGAGACATTTTAGTGTGGCTCGATGAAATACATATGCCCACCGAATTTCGTTCGCCTACATCAAACTGAAAGGTGGGGCTCGCCATTTTAAACTTTCCAGGGGGCGCTCTTGAGCCGTTTTGCCACGCCCATTTCCGTCACCCATGAAATATCCGATTTACACCGGGACTGATGTATCTGCAAAGTTTCATCCGTTTTCATCGATGTTTAGACCGCCAAAAAGGCATTTGTTTGGGGAGAAGAAGAAGGAGAAGGAGAAGGAGAATAATAATAATCCTTCGAAATACAATAGGGCCTCGCACCGCCAGTGCTCGGGCCCTAACTAGTGCTGCGAGCAGCAGTGAGCGGGCCCTCGCACCCCACGCGGGTCGGGGTGTGGCGCCGTTAAAGGGTGTGCTATTTCGGTGTCCAGTACTGACAGAAACTTCCTGTCACCAGTAGGTGGCGCTCTAAGCGTGACTCAATACCGACGCATAGATGTGTTCAGGACAGTACCTTGATGAAGTGTGAGAAATGTTGTGTAAATCGGACAAAGTATGTAGGAGTTATGAGGACTTCCTGTAAGCAGTAGGTGGCGCTGTAAGTATGACGCAATACTGACCTACAGATGTGTTCAAGATGCGACCTTCATCAAGCATGAGCAATTTGGAGTAAATCGGATAACGTATGTAGGAGTTATGAGTACTTCCTGTTTCACCAGTAGGTGGCGCTGTAAGTGTGACTCAATACCGAAGCATAGATGTGTTCAGAATGCGACCTTCATGAAGCATCAGCAATTTGGTGCAAATCGGATAATGTATGTAGGAGTTATGAGGATGTACTGTTTCACCAATAGGTGGCGCTATAAGTATGACGCAATACTGACACATAGATGTGTTCAGGACAGAACTGTCATGAAGCGTGAGACATATCGGACAAATCGGATAATGTATGGAGGAGTTATGAGGACGTACTGTTTCACCAATAGGTGGCGCTATAAGTATGACGCAATACTGACACATAGATGTGTTCAGGACAGAACTGTCATGAAGCGTGAGACATATCGGACAAATCGGATAATGTATGGAGGAGTTATGAGGACGTACTGTTTCATCAATAGGTGGCGCTATAAGTATGACACAATACTGACACATAGATGTGTTCAGGACAGAACTGTCATGAAGCATGAGATATATCGGACAAATTGGATAATGTATGGAGGAGTTATGAGGACGTACTGTTTCACCAATAGGTGGCGCTATAAGTATGACGCAATACTGACACATAGATGTGTTCAGGACAGAACCGTCATGAAGCGTGAGATATATCGGACAAATCGGATAATGTATGTAGGAGTTATGAGGACTTCCTGTTTCACCAATAGGTGGCGCTATAAGTATGACGCAATACTGACACATAGATGTGTTCAGGACAGAACCGTCATGAAGCGTGAGATATATCGGACAAATCGGATAATGTATGTAGGAGTTATGAGGACTTCCTGTTTCACCAATAGGTGGCGCTATAAGTATGACGCAATACTGACACATAGATGTGTTCAGGACAGAACCGTCATGAAGCGTGAGATATATCGGACAAATCCGATAATGTATGGAGGAGTTATGAGGACTTCCTGTTTCACCAATAGGTGGCGCTATAAGTATGACGCAATACTGACCCATAGATGTGTTCAGGACACAACCGTCATGAAGCGTGAGATATATCGGACAAATCCGATAATGTATGGAGGAGTTATGAGGACTTCCTGTTTCACCAATAGGTGGCGCTATAAGTATGACGCAATACTGACCCATAGATGTGTTCAGGACACAACCGTCATGAAGCGTGAGATATATCGGACAAATCCGATAATGTATGGAGGAGTTATGAGGACTTCCTGTTTCACCAATAGGTGGCGCTATAAGTATGACGCAATACTGACCCATAGATGTGTTCAGGACACAACCGTCATGAAGCGTGAGATATATCGGACAAATCCGATAATGTATGGAGGAGTTATGAGGACTTCCTGTTTCACCAATAGGTGGCGCTATACGTATGACGCAATACTGACACATAGCAGCAGTGAGCTGTGAGTAGGCGTGACTCAATACCGAAGCATAGATGTGTTCAGGACGGTACCTTGATGAAGCGTGAGAAATGTTGAGTAAATTGGATAACGTATGTAGGAGTTATGAGGACTTCCTGTTTCACCAGTAGGTGGCGCTGTAGGTATGACGCAATACTGACTTACAGAAGTGTTCAAGATGCGACCTTCATCAAGCATGAGCAATTTGGAGTTAATCGGATAACATATGTAGGAGTTATGAGTACTTCCTGTTTCACCAGTAGGTGGCGCTGTAAGTGTGACTCAATACCGACGCATAGATGTGTTCAGAAGGTGACCTTCACGAAGCGTCAGCAATTTGGTGCAAATCGGATGATGTATGCAGGAGTTATGAGGACTTCCTGTTTCACCAATAGGTGGCGCTATAAGTATGACGCAATACTGACACATAGATCTGTTCGGGACACAACCGTCATGAAGCGTGAGATATATCGGACAAATTGGATAATGTATGGAGGAGTTATGAGGACTTCCTGTTTCACCAATAGGTGGCGCTATAAGTATGACACAATACGGACACATAGATCTGTTCAGGACCGAACCCTCATGAAGCGTGAGATATATCGGACAAATTGGATAATGTATGGAGGAGTTATGAGGACTTCCTGTTACACCAATAGGTGGCGCTATAAGTATGACGCAATACTGACACATAGATGTGTTCAGGACAGAACCCTCATGAAGCGTGAGATATATCGGACAAATCGGTAAATGTATGGAGGAGTTATGAGGACTTCCTGTTTCACCAATAGGTGGCGCTATAAGTATGACGCAATACTGACACATAGATGTGGTCAGGACAGAACCCTCATGAAGCGTGAGATTTATCGGACAAATCGGATAATGTATGTAGGAGTTATGAGGACTTCCTGTTTCACCAATAGGTGGCGCTATAAGTATGACGCAATACTGACACATAGATGTGTTCAGGACAGAACCGTCATGAAGCGTGAGATATATCGGACAAATCCTATAGTGTATGGAGGAGTTATGGGGACTTCCTGTTTCACCAATAGGTGGCGCTATAAGTATGATGCAATACTGACACATAGATGTGTTCAGGACAGAACCGTCATGAAGCGTGAGATATATCGGACAAATTGGATAATGTATGGAGGAGTTATGAGGACTTCGTGTTTTATGGCGAAATGTCAAACTTTGGCGGGGCGCCACGGCAAGGGTGTTTGGTGAAAACTCAATTTTTTTGATAACTTTTGATCACAAAGGTCTTAAGATGAAGATGACCCGATATGAAGTTGATCGGATGAAATCTGTAGGAGGAGTTCGTCGAAGTACGAGGCATGGAAATGGTCAAAACAAGGACAAAATGGCACATTAAGAGCAAAATGGCGGACTTCCTGTTGCATGTTGGGTATAGCTCCAAGAGACATTTAAGTGTGGCTCGATGAAATACATATGCCCTCCGAATTTCGTTCCCCTACATCAAACTGAAAGGTGGGGCTCGCCATTTTAAATTTTCCAGGGGGCGCTCTTGAGCCGTTTTGCCACGCCCATTTCCGTCACCCATGAATTATCAAATTTTTCACCGGGACTGACGTATCTGCAAAGTTTCATCCGTTTTCATCGATGTTTAGGCCGCCAAAAATGCATTTGTTTTGGAAGAAGGAGGAGAATAATAATAACTAGTGCTGCGAGCAGCAGTGAGCGGGCCCTCGCACCCCAAGCGGGTCGGGGTGTGGCGCCGTTAAAGGGTGTGCTATTTCGGTGTCCAGTACTGACAGAAACTTCCTGTCACCAGTAGGTGGCGCTCTAAGCGTGACTCAATACCGACGCATAGATGTGTTCAGGACAGTACCTTGATGAAGCGTGAGAAATGTTGTGTAAATCGGACAAAGTATGTAGGAGTTATGAGGACTTCCTGTAAGCAGTAGGTGGCGCTGTAGGTATGACGCAATACTGACCTACAGATGTGTTCAAGATGCGACCTTAATCAAGCATGAGCAATTTGGAGTAAATCGGATAATGTATGTAGGAGTTATGAGTACTTCCTGTTTCACCAGTAGGTGGCGCTGTAAGTGTAACTCAATACCGACGCATAGATGTGTTCAGAAGGTGACCTTCATGAAGCCTAAGCAATTTGGTGCAAATCGGATGATGTATGCAGGAGTTATGAGGACTTCCTGTTTCACCAATAGGTGGCGCTATAAGTATGACGCAATACTGACACATAGATGTGTTCAGGACAGAACTGTCATGAAGCGTGAGACATATCGGACAAATCGGAAAATGTATGGAGGAGTTATGAGGACGTACTGTTTCACCAATAGGTGGCGCTATAAGTATGACGCAATACTGACACATAGATGTGTTCAGGACAGAACCGTCATGAAGCGTGAGATATATCGGACAAATCGGATAATGTATGTAGGAGTTATGAGGACTTCCTGTTTCACCAATAGGTGGCGCTATAAGTATGACGCAATACTGACACATAGATGTGTTCAGGACAGAACCGTCATGAAGCGTGAGATATATCGGACAAATTGGATAATGTATGTAGGAGTTATGAGGACTTCCTGTTTCACCAATAGGTGGCGCTATAAGTATGACGCAATACTGACACATAGATGTGTTCAGGACAGAACCGTCATGAAGCGTGAGATATATCGGACAAATCCGATAATGTATGGAGGAGTTATGAGGACATCGTGTTTTATGGCGAAATGTCAAACTTTGGCGGGGCGCCGCGGCAAGGGTGTTTGGTGAAAACTCAATTTTTTTGATAACTTTTGATCACAAAGGTCTTAAGATGAAGCTGACCCGATATGAAGTTGATCGGATGAAATCTGTAGGAGGAGTTCGTCGAAGTACGAGGCATGGAAATGGTCAAAACAAGGACAAAATGGCACATTAAGAGCAAAATGGCGGACTTCCTGTTGCATGTTGGGTATAGCTCCAAGAGACATTTTAGTGTGTCTCGATGAAATACATGTGCCCTCCGAATTTCTTTCCCCTACATCAAACTGAAAGGTGGGGCTCGCCATTTTAAATTTTCCAGGGGGCGCTCTTGAGCCGTTTTGCCACGCCCATTTCCGTCACCCATGAATTATCAAATTTTTCACCGGGACTGACGTATCTGCAAAGTTTCATCCGTTTTCATCGATGTTCAGGCCGCCTAAAAGGCATTTGTTTGGAGTAAAGGAGAAGAAGAAGGAGAAGAAGGAGAAGAATAATAATCCTTCGAGTTTCAATAGGGCCTCGCACCGCCAGTGCTCGGGCCCTAATAATCCTTCGAAATACAATAGGGCCTCGCACCGCCAGTGCTCGGGCCCTAATAATAATCCTTCGAAATACAATAGGGCCAAGCACCGCCAGTGCTCGGGCCCTAACTAGTGCTGCGAGCAGCAGTGAGCGGGCCCTCGCACCCCACGCGTGTCGGGGTGCTGCGCCGTTAAAGGCTGTGCTATTTCGGTGTGCAGTACTGAGAGAAACTTCCTGTCACCAGTAGGTGGCGCTCTAGGCGTGACTCAATACCGAAGCATAGATGTGTTCAGGACGGTACCTTGATGAAGCGTGAGAAATGTTGAGTAAATTGGATAACGTATGTAGGAGTTATGAGGACTTCCTGTTTCACCAGTAGGTGGCGCTGTAAGTGTGACTCAATACCGACACATAGATGGGTTCAGAAGGCCACCTTCATGAAGCGTCAGCAATTTGGTGCAAATCGGATGATGTATGCAGGAGTTATGAGGACTTCCTGTTTCACCAATAGGTGGCGCTATACGTATGACGCAATACTGACACATAGATGTGTTCAGGACAGAACCGTCATGAAGCGTGAGCTATATCGGACAAATTGGATAATGTATGGAGGAGTTATGAGGACTTCCTGTTTCACCAATAGGTGGCGCTATAAGTATGACGCAATACTGAAACATAGATGTGTTCAGGACAGAACCGTCATGAAGCGTGAGATATATCGGACAAATTGGATAATGTATGGAGGAGTTATGAGGACTTCCTGTTTCACCAATAGGTGGCGCTATAAGTATAACGCAATACTGACACATAGATGTGTTCAGGACAGAACCGTCATGAAGCGTGAGATATATCGGACAAATCCGATAATGTATGTAGGAGTTATGGGGACTTCCTGTTTCACCAATAGGTGGCGCTATAAGTATGATGCAATACTGACACAAAGATGTGTTCAGGACAGAACCGTCATGAAGCGTGAGATATATCGGACAAATTGGATAATGTATGTAGGAGTTATGAGGACTTCATGTTTCACCAATAGGTGGCGCTATAAGTATGACGCAATACTGACACATAGATGTGTTCAGGACAGAACCGTCATGAAGCGTGAGATATATCGGACAAATCGGATAATGTATGGAGGAGTTATGAGGACATCGTGTTTTATGGCGAAATGTCAAACTTTGGCGGGGCGCCACGGCAAGCGTGTTTGGTGAAAACTCAATTTTTTTGATAACTTTTGATCACAAAGGTCTTAAGATGAAGCTGACCGGATATGAAGTTGATCGGATGAAATCTCTAGGAGGAGTTCGTTGAAGTACGAGGCATGGAAATGGTCAAAACAAGGACAAAATGGCACATTAAAAGCAAAATGGCGGACTTCCTGTTGCATGTTGGGTATAGCTCCAAGAGACATTTTAGTTTGTCTCGATGAACTACATAAGCCCACCGAATTTCGTTCGCCTACATCAAACTGAAAGGTGGGGCTCGCCATTTTAAATTTTCCAGGGGGCGCTCTTGAGCCGTTTTGCCACGCCCATTTCCGTCACCCATGAATTATCAAATTTTTCACCGGGACTGACGTATCTGCAAAGTTTCATCCGTTTTCATCGATGTTCAGGCCGCCTAAAAGGCATTTGTTTGGAGTAAAGAAGAATAATAACTAGTGCTGCGAGCAGCAGTGAGCGGGCCCTCGCACCCCACGCGGGTCGGGGTGTGGCGCCGTTAAAGGGTGTGCTATTTCGGTGTCCAGTACTGACAGAAACTTCCTGTCACCAGTAGGTGGCGCTCTAAGCGTGACTCAATACCGACGCATAGATGTGTTCAGGACAGTACCTTGATGAAGCGTGAGAAATGTTGTGTAAATCGGACAAAGTATGTAGGAGTTATGAGGACTTCCTGTAAGCAGTAGGTGGCGCTGTAGGTATGACGCAATACTGACCTACAGATGTGTTCAAGATGCGACCTTAATCAAGCATGAGCAATTTGGAGTAAATCGGATAATGTATGTAGGAGTTATGAGTACTTCCTGTTTCACCAGTAGGTGGCGCTGTAAGTGTAACTCAATACCGACGCATAGATGTGTTCAGAAGGTGACCTTCATGAAGCGTAAGCAATTTGGTGCAAATCGGATGATGTATGCAGGAGTTATGAGGACTTCCTGTTTCACCAATAGGTGGCGCTATAAGTATGACGCAATACTGACACATAGATGTGTTCAGGACAGAACCGTCATGAAGCGTGAGATAAATCGGACGAATTGGATAATGTTTGTAGGAGTTATGAGGACTTCCTGTTTCACCAATAGGTGGCGCTATAAGTATGACGCAATACTGACACATAGATGTGTTCAGGACAGAACCGTCATGAAGCGTGAGATATATCGGACAAATCCGATAATGTATGGAGGAGTTATGAGGACTTCCTGTTTCACCAATAGGTGGCGCTATAAGTATGACGCAATACTGACACATAGATGTGTTCAGGACAGAACCGTCATGAAGCGTGAGATATATCGGACATATCCGATAATGTATGTAGGAGTTATGAGGACTTCCTGTTTTACCAATAGGTGGCGCTATAAGTATGATGCAATACTGACACATAGATGTGTTCAGGACAGAACCTTCATGAAGCGTGAGATATATCGGACGAATTGGATAATGTATGGAGGAGTTATGAGGACTTCCTGTTTCACCAATAGGTGGCGCTATAAGTATGATGCAATACTGACACATAGATGTGTTCAGGACAGAACCGTCATGAAGCGTGAGATATATCGGACAAATCCGATAATGTATGTAGGAGTTATGAGGACTTCCTGTTTTACCAATAGGTGGCGCTATAAGTATGACGCAATACTGACACATAGATGTGTTCAGGACAGAACCTTCATGAAGCGTGAGATATATCGGACGAATTGGATAATGTATGGAGGAGTTATGAGGACTTCCTGTTTCACCAATAGGTGGCGCTATAAGTATGATGCAATACTGACACAAAGACGTGTTCAGGACAGAACCGTCATGAAGCGTGAGATATATCGGACAAATTGGATAATGTATGGAGGAGTTATAAGGACTTCCTGTTTCACCAATAGGTGGCGCTATAAGTATGACGCAATACTGACACATAGATGTGTTCAGGACAGAACCGTCATGAAGCGTGAGATATATCGGACAAATTGGATAATGTATGGAGGAGTTATGAGGACTTCCTGTTTCACCAATAGGTGGCGCTATAAGTATGATGCAATACTGACACATAGATGTGTTCAGGACAGAACCGTCATGAAGCCTGAGATATATCGGACAAATCCGATAATGTATGTAGGAGTTATGAGGACTTCCTGTTTTACCAATAGGTGGCGCTATAAGTATGACGCAATACTGACACATAGATGTGTTCAGGACAGAACCGTCATGAAGCGTGAGATATATCGGACAAATTGGATAATGTATGGAGAAGTTATAAGGACTTCCTGTTTCACCAATAGGTGGCGCTATAAGTATGACGCAATACTGACACATAGCTGTTTTCAGGACAGAACCGTCATGAAGCGTGAGATATATCGGACAAATTGGATCATGTATGGAGGAGTTATGAGGACTTCGTGTTTTATGGCGAAATGTCAAACTTTGGCGGGGCGCCACGGCAAGGGTGTTTGGTGAAAACTCAATTTTTTTGATAACTTTTGATCACAAAGGTCTTAAGATGAAGCTGACCGAGTATGAAGTTGATCGGATGAAATCTCTAGGAGGAGTTCGTTGAAGTACGAGGCATGGAAATGGTCAAAACAAGGACAAAATGGCACATTAAAAGCAAAATGGCGGACTTCCTATTGCATGTTGGGTATAGCTCCAAGAGACATTTTAGTGTGTCTCGATGAACTACATAAGCCCACCGAATTTCGTTCGCCTACATCAAACTGAAAGGTGGGGCTCGCCATTTTAAATTTTCCAGGGGGCGCTCTTGAGCCGTTTTGCCACGCCTATTTCCGTCACCCATCAATTATCAAATTTTTCACCGGGACTGACGTATCTGCAAAGTTTCATCCGTTTTCATCGATGTTTAGGCCGCCAAAAAGGCATTTGTTTGGGGAGAAGAAGAACAAGAAGGTAGAACTAGGGCTGCGAGCAGCAGTGAGCGGGCCCTCGCACCCCACGCGTGTCGGGGTGTGGCGCCGTTAAAGGGTGTGCTATTTCGGTGTCCAGTACTGACAGAAACTTCCTGTCACCAGTAGGTGGCGCTCTAAGCGTGACTCAATACCGACGCATAGATGTGTTCAGGACGGTACCTTGATGAAGCGTGAGAAATGTTGTGTAAATCGGACAAAGTATGTAGGAGTTATGAGGACTTCCTGTAAGCAGTAGGTGGCGCTGTAGGTATGACGCAATACTGACCTACAGATGTGTTCAAGATGCGACCTTCATCAAGCATGAGCAATTTGGAGTAAATCGGATAATGTATGTAGGAGTTATGAGTACTTCCTGTTTCACCAGTAGGTGGCGCTGTAAGTGTAACTCAATACCGACGCATAGATGTGTTCAGAAGGTGACCTTCATGAAGCGTCAGCAATTTGGTGCAAATCGGATGATGTATGCAGGAGTTATGAGGATTTCCTGTTTCACCAATAGGTGGCGCTATAAGTATGACGCAATACTGACACATAGATGTGTTCAGGACAGAACCGTCATGAAGCGTGAGATAAATCGGACAAATCGGATAATGTATGGAGGAGTTATGAGGACTTCCTGTTTCACCAATAGGTGGCGCTATAAGTATGATGCAATACTGACACATAGATGTGTTCAGGACAGAACCGTCATGAAGCGTGAGATATATCGGACAAATTGGATAATGTATGGAGGAGTTATGAGGACTTCGTGTTTTATGGCGAAATGTCAAACTTTGGCAGGGCGCCACGGCAAGGGTGTTTGGTGAAAACTCAATTTTTTTGATAACCTTTGATCACAAAGGTCTTAAGATGAAGCTGACCCGATATGAAGTTGATCGGATGAAATCTGTAGGAGGAGTTCGTCGAAGTACGAGGCATGGAAATGGTCAAAACAAGGACAAAATGGCACATTAAGAGCAAAATGGCGGACTTCCTGTTGCATGTTGGGTATAGCTCCAAGAGACATTTTAGTGTGTCTCGATGAAATACATGTGCCCTCCGAATTTCGTTCCCCTACATCAAACTGAAAGGTGGGGCTCGCCATTTTAAATTTTCCAGGGGGCGCTCTTGAGCCGTTTTGCCACGCCCATTTCCGTCTCCCATGAATTATCAAATTTTTCACCGGGACTGACGTATCTGCAAAGTTTCATCCGTTTTCATCGATGTTTAGGCCGCCAAAAATGCATTTGTTTTGGAAGAAGGAGAAGGAGAATAATAATAATAATCCTTCGAAATACAATAGGGCCTCGCACCGCCAGTGCTCGGGCCCTAACTAGTGCTGCGAGCAGCAGTGAGCGGGCCCTCGCACCCCACGCGTGTCGGGGTGCTGCTCCGTTAAAGGCTGTGCTATTGCGGTGTGCAGTACTGAGAGAAACTTCCTGTCACCAGTAGGTGGCGCTCTAGGCGTGACTCAATACCGAAGCATAGATGTGTTCAGGACAGTACCTTGATGAAGCGTGAGAAATGTTGAGTAAATCGGATAACGTATGTAGGAGTTATGAGGACTTCCTGTTTAACCAGTAGGTGGCGCTGTGAGTGTGACTCAATACCGACACATAGATGGGTTCAGAAGGCCACCTTCATGAAGCGTCAGCAATTTGGTGCAAATCGGATAATGTATGCAGGAGTTATGAGGACTTCCTGTTTCACCAATAGGTGGCGCTATAAGTATGACGCAATACTGACACATAGATGTGTTCAGGACAGAACCGTCATGAAGCGTGAGATATATCGGACAAATTGGATAATGTATGGAGGAGTTATGAGGACTTCGTGTTTTATGGCGAAATGTCAAACTTTGGCGGGGCGCCACGGCAAGGGTGTTTGGTGAAAACTCAATTTTTTTGATAACTTTTGATCACAAAGGCCTTAAGATGAAGCTGACCCGATATGAAGTTGATCGGATGAAATCTGTAGGAGGAGTTCGTCGAAGTACGAGGCATGGAAATGGTCAAAACAAGGACAAAATGGCACATTAAGAGCAAAATGGCGGACTTCCTGTTGCATGTTGGGTATAGCTCCAAGAGACATTTTAGTGTGGCTCGATGAAATACATATGCCCACCGAATTTCGTTCATCTACATCAAACTGAAAGGTGGGGCTCGCCGTTTTAAACTTTCCAGGGGGCGCTCTTGAGCCGTTTTGCCACGCCCATTTCTGTCACCCGTGAATTATCAAATTTTTCACCGGGACTGACGTATCTGCAAAGTTTCATCCGTTTTCATCGATGTTTAGGCCGCCTAAAAGGCATTTGTTTTGGAAGAAGGAGAATAATAATAATAACTAGTGCTGCGAGCAGCAGTGAGCGGGCCCTCGCACCCCACGCGGGTCGGGGTGTGGCGCCGTTAAAGGGTGTGCTATTTCGGTGTCCAGTACTGACAGAAACTTCCTGTCACCAGTAGGTGGCACTCTAAGCGTGACTCAATACCGACGCATAGATGTGTTCAGGACAGTACCTTGATGAAGTGTGAGAAATGTTGTGTAAATCGGACAAAGTATGTAGGAGTTATGAGGACTTCCTGTAAGCAGTAGGTGGCGCTGTAAGTATGACGCAATACTGACCTACAGATGTGTTCAAGATGCGACCTTCATCAAGCATGGGCTATTTGGAGTAAATCGGATAATGTATGTAGGAGTTATGAGTACTTCCTGTTTCACCAGTAGGTGGCGCTGTAAGTGTTACTCAATACCGACGCATAGATGTGTTCAGAAGGTGACCTTCATGAAGCGTCAGCAATTTGGTGCAAATCGGATGATGTATGCAGGAGTTATGAGGACTTCCTGTTTCACCAATAGGTGGCGCTATAAGTATGACGCAATACTGACACATAGATGTGTTCAGGACAGAACCGTCATGAAGCGTGAGATAAATCGGACAAATCGGATAATGTATGGAGGAGTTATGAGGACTTCCTGTTTCACCAATAGGTGGCGCTATAAGTATGATGCAATACTGACACATAGATGTGTTCAGGACAGAACCGTCATGAAGCGTGAGATATATCGGACAAATCCGATAATGTATGGAGGAGTTATGGGGACTTCCTGTTTCACCAATAGGTGGCGCTATACGTATGACGCAATACTGACACATAGATGTGTTCAGGACAGAACCGTCATGAAGCGTGAGATATATCGGACAAATCGGATAATGTATGGAGAAGTTATGAGGACATCGTGTTTTATGGCGAAATGTCAAACTTTGGCGGGGCGCCACGGCAAGGGTGTTTGGTGAAAACTCAATTTTCTTGATAACTTTTGATCACAAAGGGCTTAAGATGAAGCTGACCGAGTATGAAGTTGATCGGATGAAATCTGTAGGAGGAGTTCGTTGAAATACGAGGCATGGAAATGGTCAAAACAAGGACAAAATGGCACATTAAAAGCAAAATGGCGGCCTTCCTGTTGCATGTTGGGTACAGCTCTAAGAGACATTTTAGTGTGGCTCGATGAAATACATATGCCCTCCGAATTTCGTTCGCCTACATCAAACTGAAAGGTGGGGCTCGCCATTTGAAACTTTCCAGGGGGCGCTCTTGAGCCGTTTTGCCACGCCCATTTCCGTCACCCATGAATTATCAAATTTTTCACCGGGACTGACGTATCTGCAAAGTTTCATCCGTTTTCATCGATGTTTAGGCCGCCAAAAAGGCATTTGTTTTGGAAGAAGGAGAAGGAGGAGAATAATCCTTCGAAATACAATAGGGCCTCGCACCGCCAGTGTGCTCGGGCCCTAACTAGGGCTGCGAGCAGCAGTGAGCGGGCCCTCGCACCCCACGCGGGTCGGGGTGTGGCGCCGTTTAAGGGTGTGCTATTTCGGTGTCCAGTACTGACAGAAACTTCCTGTCACCAGTAGGTGGCGCTCTAAGCGTGACTCAATACCGACGCATAGATGTGTTCAGGACAGTACCTTGATGAAGCGTGAGAAATGTTGTGTAAATCGGACAAAGTATGTAGGAGTTATGAGGACTTCCTGTAAGCAGTAGGTGGCGCTGTAGGTATGACGCAATACTGACCTAGAGATGTGTTCAAGATGCGACCTTCATCAAGCATGAGCAATTTGGAGTAAATCGGATAATGTATGTAGGAGTTATGAGGACTTCCTGTTTCACCAATAGGTGGCGCTATAAGTATGACGCAATACTGACACATAGATGTGTTCAGGACAGAACCGTCATGAAGCGTGAGATATATCGGACAAATTGGATAATGTATGCAGGAGTTATGAGGACTTCCTGTTTTACCAATAGGTGGCGCTATAAGTATGACGCAATACTGACACATAGATGTGTTCAGGACAGAACCGTCATGAAGCGTGAGATATATCAGACAAATTGGATAATGTATGCAGGAGTTATGAGGACTTCCTGTTTCACCAATAGGTGGCGCTATAAGTATGACGCAATACTGACACATAGATGTGTTCAGGACAGAACCGTCATGAAGCGTGAGATATATCGGACAAATTGGATAATGTATGGAGGAGTTATGAGGACTTCGTGTTTTATGGCGAAATGTCAAACTTTGGCGGGGCGCCACGGCAAGGGTGTTTGGTGAAAACTCAATTTTTTTGATAACTTTTGATCACAAAGGTCTTAAGATGAAGCTGACCCGATATGAAGTTGATCGGATGAAATCTGTAGGAGGAGTTCGTCGATGTACGAGGCATGGAAATGGTCAAAACAAGGACAAAATGGCACATTAAGAGCAAAATGGCGGACTTCCTGTTGCATGTTGGGTATAGCTCCAAGAGACATTTTAGTGTGTCTCGATGAAATACATGTGCCCTCCGAATTTCGTTCCCCTACATCAAACTGAAAGGTGGGGCTCGCCATTTTAAATTTTCCAGGGGGCGCTCTTGAGCCGTTTTGCCACACCCTTTTCCGTCACCCATGAATTATCAAATTTTTCACCGGGACTGACGTATCTGCAAAGTTTCATCCGTTTTCATCGATGTTTAGGCCGCCAAAAAGGCATTTGTTTTGGAAGAAGGAGAAGGAGAAGGAGAAGGAGGAGAATAATCCTTCGAAATACAATAGGGCCTCGCACCGCCAGTGTGCTCGGGCCCTAATTAAAGCTGCAAGCAGCGTTGTGGGGGCCAAGCTGACCACGCAAAAGATGAAGCAAATACGACTGATGTTTTGAAGGCTTTAGAGATATGTTTGTCAGACTGCAACTACACTGCAGACTTGGTAAACACAGCAAACGTTATAACCACTGTAAACTTCAACCACTGCAAACTATGAAAATCATTCAGCTCAATAAAACAAGAAAAGTAGGCTGGTCTAATACTCAACACTCGTGGGCAGCGGATGAGAGCTAAAGTCTTTCCCACACCCGTGTGGCCAGCCCGTTCGTGGAAATTCTGCCACACCTTCTCTTTCAAGGCTGTAGGGAGGACCAGCTGAAAGATGGAGTTTGCGGTGTTGGGGTCCCTCACACACTGATGCAAGACTCCCTCCCTCAGAGTCAGCCTCTATCTCTCCTTGAGGATCTGCCGAGTGTCACGTTGCAGGGCGATCCTTTCTGTTGCACTGGGCGGTTTCCCTGTCTGCAAGGATAACAGCATGTGGCGAATCATGTCATCTTTTTTGCTGGGCGTCCTTCCATTCTCCAGGGGGTTCGGCCCAGCTGCACTTCTTCTAGGTCAACTTGGACAGGAGAGTTAAGCATTTCTGGGCATGGGTTTTCCACCCCGGTGAGAAAAGTCTTCAGGGCCAGGATCTCCTCCTCTTCACCATCCTCTCCTCCATCCACAGGTACACGAGATAGGGCATCAGCATTAACATTGGTTTTGTCAGGCTGGAACTTGATGTTGAAGTGGTAGTTGTAGAGTCTGGCTGCCCACTGTTGCTCCAAGCTTCTCAGGTTCACCTCCTGTAAGTTTGCGAGAATGTTGTTGTCAGTGAACACTACAAAATGGGAGCCTAGAGTGGAATTTCTTGCTGCACCAGCGAAAGACGGCCTACCTTCTGATAGCAATGAAGGTAAACAGGAGTCTGGCCAGTGTTCTTCACTTCTTCACTTGCACCTTCCCATTCAGACAAACTAGACTCCATTGAATCTTCAAAACCTTCCCCTACTCCACAGAAGTCTACACCCACTCACTGCATTTCCTTTACCCACTTTGACTATTTGTACACGGCCATGAACATGGCAAACAATACGCAACCAAGTTCCGTCTGCTGCATTTTACACAAGAGGAGCGCATTACTGTACTATATGTGATTGTCTGTACTGTATGTGCTTGTGTCTATGTAATTGTGTCTATTGTATGTTATGTTCTCTGCTGTACTGTATGTCTGTGATTGTCTACTGTATGTGCTTCCGTCTGATTTTCTCTACTGTATGCAATTGTCTATGTGATTATCTTTACTGTATGAGCTTGTCTATGTGATTGTCTCTACTGTATGTGCTTGTCTGGATAATCGTCTCTACAACAAAACCCATGAATATGATGTACCGTACTGTAAGATGCCTCCCCCACATGGCAAACATTTGTAATACACACATATTACTTACTCTAAACAATAGGCACACGAGTCCCTGGTCTGTGAGCCAAATTTCACAACTTTTAACTGGCAGGAGCGACCTACAATGATTCTGTTGTCTGCCATTGACTTCCACAGCAGCATATTACAATAATTATAAGAATGCACTTTGGATGAACGGGAATCGAACCCTGAACTCGCTGCTTGCGAGACTGACGCGCTACCCGCTATGCCACAACGGATCTTACAAAGTGCGTCGCAGATTTGAGTGGATAATGTCAGCTTCTGCTTCCTCTTGGTAGAGTGAGTCCTGAGCCCTTAATTAATGTCACCTGGTAGGGTTGCTTCCTCTCGGTAGAGTGAGAGGGGGGGGTGTCTTTGTTTAAATTGGCACACAGCGAAAAGTATACATAGCATAGCTCAACTATTTACTTCTTCAGAATCCAGACAATCACGCGAACATTTCCATGTATAAAATGTCCTTCGGTCTTCAGAAGTGTAGGAGAGGTGAAGAGTTAGAAACAGTTAGAGATTCTAGAGCGAAGAGAGATTTTCTAGAGTGTGGCTCCATTGATTTCAATGGAGGGGGGGGGGTCATTATTCGAACTGTCACAGAGTGAAAAATATACATCGAAGAGCTTAGCCTTTTTGATTTTATGAATCCCAAGAGTCGTGTGAACGTTTTGATATATAAAATGTGTATGAGCTGTGAGAATTAGAAGAGGGATGGCAGTTTAGAAAATGTGTGACTTTTTCCAAAATGCGCCTTTCAGCACTCTGAAACTGGGGAAATTGTGCAGAAGACAAAAAGTGTTCCTTTCATTCTGCAATCAAACAAATGAAGTAATAATGACACCATGGGGTGTTTTGAACTCAGCATGAGCCAGGGAATCCATTGTTACCATAATTTTGAAGATTGGACATACAGTTCAAAAGTTACTGGCATAAACGCAACTCCAACTTTGACACGCTGGTGGCGCTAGAGTGCACGAGATGTCAACATGAGGCTTGGTGACAGATGTCATGGGTATGTCCCGAATGAGTGTGCCAAATGTGGTTTTGATAGATTAAAACATTACTGAGATATGACCCCAGTTCCTGTTTTGCAGCTTTTCTGCCAATTTTGATTGGCTGTCACATGCGAACACAATGGATAATCAAAAATCCCTGTACATCCTTTGTAGACATTGGTGTATAGATGACATCCACCGATGTTCATGCAAATTGGTGAAAGTTCCTAGGAGGAGATACATTTTAAGGGTTTTGCACATCATTCAAAATGGCGGAGAAGCCAAGATGGCCACAATGACGTCATAGAGTGCGTTGAATCCGGCTTGAGCCAAGGAATTGAAGGACACCTGAAGTTTGAAAATTGGACTTGCTGAAGAAAAGCTGCATGCATAAATGCACCTCCAACTTTGACACGTTGGTGGCGCTAGAGAGGGTGAGGTGTGGACATGAGACTTGGTGAGGAGGGTCAGGGCACTGTCCCGAATGAGTGTGCCATTTTTCATAACTTTCTACCATAAGCTTCTATGGGCTGCCATAGACTACAATGGCAGAAGAATAAAGAAAGAGAAACGGTACAAACTTAATGGGTGCCTGCGCAGCTGCGCTGCTTGGCCCCCAACTAGTGCTGCGAGCAGCAGTGAGCGGGCCCTCGCACCCCACGCGGGTCGGGGTGTGGCGCCGTTAAAGGGTGTGCTATTTCGGTGTCCAGTACTGACAGAAACTTCCTGTCACCAGTAGGTGGCGCTCTAAGCGTGACTCAATACCGACGCATAGATGTGTTCAGGACAGTACCTTGATGAAGCGTGAGAAATGTTGTGTAAATCGGACAAAGTATGTAGGAGTTATGAGGACTTCCTGTAAGCAGTAGGTGGCGCTGTAGGTATGACGCAATACTGACCTACAGATGTGTTCAAGATGCGACCTTCATCAAGCATGAGCAATTTGGAGTAAATCGGATAATGTATGTAGGAGTTATGAGTACTTCCTGTTTAACCAGTAGGTGGCGCTGTAAGTGTAACTCAATACCGATGCATAGATGTGTTCAGAAGGTGACCTTCATGAAGCGTCAGCAATTTGGTGCAAATCGGATGATGTATGCAGGAGTTATGAGGACTTCCTCTTTCACCAATAGGTGGCGCTATAAGTATGACGCAATACTGACACATAGATGTGTTCAGGACAGATACGTCATGAAGCGTGAGATAAATCGGACAAATCGGATAATGTATGGAGGAGTTATGAGGACTTCCTGTTTCACCAATAGGTGGCGCTATAAGTATGACGCAATACTGACACATAGATGTGTTCAGGACAGAACCGTCATGAAGTGTGAGATATATCGGACAAATCGGATAATGTATGGAGGAGTTATGAGGACTTCGTGTTTTATGGCGAAATGTCAAACTTTGGCGGGGCGCCACGGCAAGGGTGTTTGGTGAAAACTCAATTTTTTTGATAACTTTTGATCACAAAGGTCTTAAGATGAAGCTGACCCGATATGAAGTTGATCGGATGAAATCTGTAGGAGGAGTTCGTCGAAGTACGAGGCATGGAAATGGTCAAAACAAGGACAAAATGGCACATTAAAAGCAAAATGGCGGCCTTCCTGTTGCATGTTGGGTATAGCTCCAAGAGACATTTTAGTGCGTCTCGATGAAATACATATGCCCTCCGAATTTCGTTCGCCTACATCAAACTGAAAGGTGGGGCTCGCCATTTTAAACTTTCCAGGGGGCGCTCTTGAGCCGTTTTGCCACGCCCATTTCCGTCACCCATAATTTATCAAATTTTTCACCGGGACTGACGTATCTGCAAAGTTTCATCCGTTTTCATCGATGTTTAGGCCGCCAAAAAGGCATTTGTTTTGGAAGAAGAAGGTAGAAGGAGAAGGAGAATAATAATAACTAGGGCTGCGAGCAGCAGTGAGCGGGCCCTCGCACCCCATGCGGGTCGGGGTGTGGCGCCGTTAAAGTGTGTGCTATTTCGGTGTCCAGTACTGAGAGAAACTTCCTGTCACCAGTAGGTGGCGCTCTAAGCGTGACTCAATACAAACGCATAGATGTGTTCAGGACGGTACCTTGATGAAGCGTGAGAAATGTTGTGTAAATCGGACAATGTTTGTAGGAGTTATGATGACTTCCTGTAAGCAGTAGGTGGCGCTATTTGTATGACCCAATGCTCACGCAGAGATGTGTTCAGGATGCGACCTTCATCAAGCGTGAGCAATTTGGAGTAAATCGGATAACGTATGTAGGAGTTATGAGTACTTCCTGTTTCACCAGTAGGTGGCGCTGTAAGAGTGACTCAATCCGGACGCATAGATGTGTTCAGAATGCGACCTTCATGAATCGTCAGCAATTTGGTGCAAATCGGATAATGTATGTAGGAGTTATGAGGACTTCCTTTTTCCCCAATAGGTGGCGCTATAAGTATGACGCAGTACTGACACATAGATGTGTTCAGGACTGAACCGTCATGAAGCGTGAGATATATCGGACAGATTGGATAATGTATGTAGGAGTTATGAGGACTTCCTGTTTCACAGATAGGTGGCGCTATAAGTATGACGCAATACTGACACATAGATGTGTTCAGGACGCAAACATGATGAAGCGTGAGATATATCGGACAAATCGGATAATGTATGGAGGAGTTATGAGGACTTCGTGTTTTATGGCGAAATGTCAAACTTTGGCGGGGCGCCACGGCAAGGGTGTTTGGTGAAAACTCAATTTTTTTGATAACTTTTGATCACAAAGGTCTTAAGATGAAGCTGACCCGATATGAAGTTGATCGGATGAAATCTGTAGGAGGAGTTCGTCGAAGTACGAGGCATGGAAATGGTCAAAACAAGGACAAAATGGCACATTAAGAGCAAAATGGCGGCCTTCCTGTTGCATGTTGGGTATAGCTCCAAGAGACATTTTAGTGCGTCTCGATGAACTACATATGCCCTCCGAATTTCGTTCGCCTACATCAAACTGAAAGGTGGGGCTCGCCATTTTAGATTTTCCAGGGGGCGCTCTTGAGCCGTTTTGCCACGCCCATTTCCGTCACCCATGAATTATCAAATTTTTCACCGGGACTGACGTATCTGCAAAGTTTCATCCGTTTTCATCGATGTTTAGGCCGCCTAAAAGGCATTTGTTTGGAGTAAAGAAGGAGAAGGTAGAAGGTAGAAGGTAGAATAATAATCCTTCGAAATACAATAGGGCCTCGCACCGCCAGTGCTCGGGCCCTAACTAGGGCTGCGAGCAGCATTGAGCGGGCCCTCGCACCCCACGCGTGTCGGGGTGTGGCGCCGTTAGAGGCTGTGCTATTTCGGTGTCCAGTACTGAGAGAAACTTCCTGTAACCAGTAGGTGGCGCTCTAAGCGTGACTCAATACCGATGCATAGATGTGTTCAGGACGGTACCTTGATGAAGCGTGAGAAATGTTGAGTAAATTGGACAATGTATGTAGGAGTTATGATGACTTCCTGCTTGACCTGTAGGCGGCGCTATAAGTAGGACTCAATACTAACCACAGATGTGTTCAGGACGCGACCTTCATCAAGCGTGAGCAATGTGGTGTAAATCGGATAACATATGTAGGAGTTATGAGGACTTCCTGTTTCACCAATAGGTGGCGCTATAAGTATGACGCAATACTGACACATAGATGTGTTCAGGACAGAACCGTCATGAAGCGTGAGATATATCGGACAAATTGGATAATGTATGGAGGAGTTATGAGGACTTCCTGTTTCACCAATAGGTGGCGCTATAAGTATGACGCAATACTGACACATAGATGTGTTCAGGACAGAACCGTCATGAAGCGTGAGATATATCGGACAAATTGGATAATGTATGGAGGAGTTATGAGGACTTCGTGTTTTATGGCGAAATGTCAAACTTTGGCGGGGAGCCACGGCAAGGGTATTTGGTGAAAACTCAATTTTTTTGATAACTTTTGATCACAAAGGTCTTAAGATGAAGCTGACCCGATATGAAGTTGATCGGATGAAATCTGTAGGAGGAGTTCGTCGAAGTACGAGGCATGGAAATGGTCAAAACAAGGACAAAATGGCACATTAAGAGCAAAATGGCGGACTTCCTGTTGCATGTTGGGTATAGCTCCAAGAGACATTTTAGTGTGTCTCGATGAACTACATATGCCCACCGAATTTCGTTCGCCTACATCAAACTGGAAGGTGGGGCTCGCCATTTTAAACTTTCCAGGGGGCGCTCTTGAGCCGTTTTGCGACGCCCATTTCCGTCACCCATGAATCATCAAATTTTTCACCGGGACTGACGTATCTGCAAAGTTTCATCCGTTTTCATCGATGTTTAGGCCGCCAAAAAGGCATTTGTTTTGGAAGAAGAAGGAGAACTAGTGCTGCGAGCAGCAGTGAGCGGGCCCTCGCACCCCACGCGTGTCGGGGTGTGGCGCCGTAAAAGGGTGTGCTATTTCGGTGTGCAATACTGAGAGAAACTTCCTGTCACGAGTAGGTGGCGCTCTAGGCGTGACTCAATACCGAAGCATAGATGTGTTCAGGACGGTACCTTGATGAAGCGTGAGATATATCGGACAAATTGGATAATGTATGTAGGAGTTATGAGGACTTCCTGTTTCACCAATAGGTGGCGCTATAAGTATGATGCAATACTGACACAAAGATGTGTTTAGGACAGAACCGTCATGAAGCGTGAGATATATCGGACAAATTGGATAATGTATGTAGGAGTTATGAGGACTTCCTGTTTCACCAATAGGTGGCGCTATAACTATGACGCAATACTGACACATAGATGTGTTCAGGACAGAACCTTCATGAAGCGTGAGATATATCGGACGAATTGGATAATGTATGTAGGAGTTATGAGGACTTCCTGTTTCACCAATAGGTGGCGCTATAAGTATGACGCAATACTGACACATAGATGTGTTCAGGACAGAACCTTCATGAAGCGTGAGATATATCGGACGAATTGGATAATGTATGTAGGAGCTATGAGGACTTCCTGTTTCACCAATAGGTGGCGCTATAAGTATGACGCAATACTGACACATAGATGTGTTCAGGACAGAACCTTCATGAAGCGTGAGATATATCGGACAAATTGGATAATGTATGTAGGAGTTATGAGGACTTCCTGTTTCACCAATAGGTGGCGCTATAAGTATGATGCAATACTGAAACATAGATGTGTACAGGACAGAACCGTCATGAAGCGTGAGATATATCGGACAAATTGGATAATGTATGTAGGAGTTATGAGGACTTCGTGTTTTATGGCGAAATGTCAAACTTTGGCGGGGCGCCACGGCAAGGGTGTTTGGTGAAAACTCATTTTTTTTGATAACTTTTGATCACAAAGGTCTTAAGATGAAGCTGACCGAATATGAAGTTGATCGGATGAAATCTGTAGGAGGAGTTCGTTGAAGTACGAGGCATGGAAATGGTCAAAACAAGGACAAAATGGCACATTAAAAGCAAGATGGCGGACCTTCTGTTGCATGTTGGGTATAGCTCCAAGAGACATTTTAGTGTGTCTCGATGAACTACATATGCCCACCGAATTTCGTTCGACTACATCAAACTGAAAGGTGGGGCTCGCCATTTTAAATTTTCCAGGGGGCGCACTTGAGCCGTTTTGCCACGCCCATTTCCGTCACCCATGAATTATCAAATTTTTTACCGGGACTGACGTATGTGCAAAGTTTCATCCGTTTTCATCGATGTTAAGGCCGCCAAAAAGGCATTTGTTTGGGGAGAAGAAGGAGAAGAATAATAACTAGTGCTGCGAGCAGCAGTGAGCGGGCCCTCGCACCCCACGCGGGTCGGGGTGTGGCGCCGTTAAAGGGTGTGCTATTTCGGTGTCCAGTACTGACAGAAACTTCCTGTCACCAGTAGGTGGCGCTCTAAGCGTGACTCAATACCGACGCATAGATGTGTTCAGGACAGTAACTTGATAAAGCGTGAGAAATCTTGTGTAAATCGGACAAAGTATGTAGGAGTTATAAGGACTTCCTGTAAGCAGTAGGTGGCGCTGTAGGTATGACGCAATACTGACCTACAGATGTGTTCAAGATGCGACCTTCATCAAGCATGAGCAATTTGGAGTAAATCGGATAATGTATGTAGGAGTTATGAGTACTTCCTGTTTCACCAGTAGGTGGCGCTGTAAGTGTAACTCAATACCGACGCATAGATGTGTTCAGAAGGTGACCTTCATGACGCAATACTGACACATAGAAGTGTTCAGGACAGAACCATCATGAAGCGTGAGATAAATCGGACAAATCGGATAATGTATGGAGGAGTTATGAGGACTTCCTCTTTCACCAATAGGTGGCGCTATAAGTATGACGCAATACTGACACATAGATGTGTTCAGGACAGAACCGTCATGAAGCGTGAGATATATCGGACAAATCGGATAATGTATGGAGGAGTTATGAGGACTTCCTGTTTCACCAATAGGTGGCGCTATAAGTATGACGCAATACTGACACATAGATGTGTTCAGGACAGAACCGTCATGAAGCGTGAGATATATCGGACAAATCGGATAATGTATGGAGGAGTTATGAGGAGATCGTGTTTTATGGCGAAATGTTAAACCTTGGCGGGGCGCCACGGCAAGGGTGTTTGGTGAAAACTCAATTTTCTTGATAACTTTTGATCACAAAGGGCTTAAGATGAAGCTGACCGAGTATGAAGTTGATCAGATGAAATCTGTATGAGGAGTTCGTTGAAGTACGAGGCATGGAAATGGTCAAAACAAGGACAAAATGGCACATTAAAAGCAAAATGGCTGACTTCCTGTTGCATGTTGGGTATAGCTCCAAGAGACATTTTAGTGTGTCTCGATGAAATACATAAGCCCACCGAATTTCGTTCGCCTACATCAAACTGAAAGGTGGGGCTCGCCATTTTAAATTTTCCAGGGGGCGCTCTTGAGCCGTTTTGCCACGCCCATTTCCGTCACCCATGAATTATCAAATTTTTCACCGGGACTGACGTATCTGCAAAGTTTCATCCGTTTTCATCGATGTTTAGGCCGCCAAAAAGGCATTTGTTTTGGAAGAAGAATAATAATAATAACTAGGGCTGCGAGCAGCAGTGAGCGGGCCCTCGCACCCCACGCGTGTCAGGGTGTGGCGCCGTTAAAGGCTGTGCTATTTCGGTGTGCAGTACTGAGAGAAACTTCCTGTCACCAGTAGGTGGCGCTCTAGGCGTGACTCAATATCGAAGCATAGATGTGTTCAGGACGGTACCTTGATGAAGCGTGAGAAATGTTGAGTAAATCGGATAACGTATGTAGGAGTTATGAGGACTTCCTGTTTCACCAGTAGGTGGCACTGTAAGTGTGACTCAATACCGACACATTGATGGGTTCAGAAGGCGACCTTCGTGAAGCGTCAGCAATTTGGTGCAAATCGGATGATGTATGCAGGAGTTATGAGGACTTCCTGTTTCACCAATAGGTGGCGCTATACGTATGACGCAATACTGACACATAGATGTGTTCAGGACAGAACCTTCATGAAGCGTGAGATATATTGGACGAATTGGATAATGTATGTAGGAGTTATGAGGACTTCCTGTTTCACCAATAGGTGGCGCTATAAGTATGACGCAATACTGACACATAGATGTGTTCAGGACAGAATCGTCATGAAGCGTGAGATATATCGGACAAATTGGATAATGTATGGAGGAGTTATGAGGACTTCCTGTTTCACCAATAGGTGGCGCTATAAGTATGACGCAATACTGACACATAGATGTTCAGGACAGAACCGTCATGAAGCGTGAGATATATAGGACAAATTGGATAATGTATGGAGGAGTTATGAGGACTTCCTGTTTCACCAATAGGTGGCGCTATAAGTATGACGCAATACTGACACATAGATGTGTTCAGGACAGAACCGTCATGAAGCGTGAGATATATGGGAAAAATTGGATAATGTATGGAGGAGTTATGAGGACTTCCTGTTTCACCAATAGGTGGCGCTATAAGTATGACGCAATACTGACAAATAGATGTGTTCAGGACAGAACCGTCATGAAGCGTGAGATAAATCGGACAAATCGGATAATGTATGGAGGAGTTATGAGGACTTCCTGTTTCACCAATAGGTGGCGCTATAAGTATGACGCAATACTGACACATAGATGTGTTCAGGACAGAACCGTCATGAAGCGTGAGATATATCGGACAAATCGGATAATGTATGGAGGAGTTATGAGGACTTCATGTTTCACCAATAGGTGGCGCTATAAGTATGACGCAATACTGACACATAGATGTGTTCAGGACAGAACCGTCATGAAGCGTGAGATATATCGGACAAATTGGATAATGTATGGATGAGTTATGAGGACTTCCTGTTTCACCAATAGGTGGCGCTATAAGTATGATGCAATACTGACACATAGATGTGTTCAGGACAGAACCGTCATGAAGCGTGAGCTATATTGGACAAATTGGATAATGTATGGAGGAGTTATGAGGACTTCCTGTTTCACCAATAGGTGGCGCTATAAGTATGACGTAATACTGACACATAGATGTGTTCAGGACAGAACCGTCATGAAGCGTGAGATATATCGGACAAATTGGATAATGTATGGAGGAGTTATGAGGACTTCCTGTTTCACCAATAGGTGGCGCTATAAGTATGACGCAATACTGACACATAGATGTGTTCAGGACAGAACCGTCATGAAGCGTGAGATATATCGGACAAATTGGATAATGTATGGAGGAGTTATGAGGACTTCGTGTTTTATGGCGAAATGTCAAACTTTGGCAGGGCACCACGGCAAGGGTGTTTGGTGAAAACTCAATTTTTTTGATAACTTTTGATCACAAAGGTCTTAAGATGAAGCTGACCCGATATGAAGTTGATCGGATGAAATCTGTAGGAGGAGTTCGTCGAAGTACGAGGCATGGAAATGGTCAAAACAAGGACAAAATGGCACATTAAGAGCAAAATGGCGGACTTCCTGTTGCATGTTGGGTATAGCTCCAAGAGACATTTAAGTGTGGCTCGATGAAATAAATATGCCCTCCGAATTTCGTTCGCCTACATCAAACTGAAAGGTGGGGCTCGCCATTTGAAACTTTCCAGGGGGCGCTCTTGAGCCGTTTTGCCACGCCCATTTCCGTCACCCATGAATTATCAAATTTTTCACCGGGACTGACGTATCTGCAAAGTTTCATCCGTTTTCATCGATGTTCAGGCCGCCTAAAAGGCATTTGTTTGGAGTAAAGGAGGAGAAGAAGGAGAAGGAGAAGAATAATAACTAGGGCTGCGAGCAGCAGTGAGCGGGCCCTCGCACCCCACGCGGGTCGGGGTGCTGCGCCGTTAAAGGCGGTGCTATTTCGGTGTGCAGTACTGAGAGAAACTTCCTGTCACCAGTAGGTGGCGCTCTAGGCGTGACTCAATACGGAAGCATAGATGTGTTCAGGACGGTACCTTGATGAAGCGTGAGAAATGTTGAGTAAATCGGATAACGTATGTAGGAGTTATGAGGACTTCCTGTAAGCAGTAGGTGGCTCTGTAGGTATGACGCAATACTAACCTACAGATGTGTTCAAGATGCGACCTTCATCAAGCATGATTAATTTGGAGTAAATCGGATAATGTATGTAGGAGTTATGAGTACTTCCTGTTTCACCAGTAGGTGGCGCTGTAAGTGTAACTCAATACCGACGCATAGATGTGTTCAGAAGGTGACCTTCATGAAGCGTCAGCAATTTGGTGCAAATCGGATGATGTATGCAGGAGTTATGAGGACTTCCTGTTTCACCAATAGGTGGCGCTATAAGTATGACGCAATACTGACACATAGATGTGTTCAGGACAGAACCGTCATGAAGCGTGAGATATATCGGACAAATCGGATAATGTATGTAGGAGTTATGAGGACTTCCTGTTTCACCAATAGGTGGCGCTATAAGTATGACGCAATACTGACACATAGATGTGTTCAGGACAGAACCGTCATGAAGCGTGAGATATATCGGACAAATCGGATAATGTATGTAGGAGTTATGAGGACTTCCTGTTTCACCAATAGGTGGCGCTATAAGTATGACGCAATACTGACACATAGATGTGTTCAGGACAGAACCGTCATGAAGCGTGAGATATATCGGACAAATCCGATAATGTATGGAGGAGTTATGAGGACTTCCTGTTTCACCAATAGGTGGCGCTATAAGTATGACGCAATACTGACCCATAGATGTGTTCAGGACACAACCGTCATGAAGCGTGAGATATATCGGACAAATCCGATAATGTATGGAGGAGTTATGAGGACTTCCTGTTTCACCAATAGGTGGCGCTATAAGTATGACGCAATACTGACCCATAGATGTGTTCAGGACAGAACCGTCATGAAGCGTGAGATATATCGGACAAATCGGATAATGTATGGAGGAGTTATGAGGACATCGTGTTTTATGGCGAAATGTCAAACTTTGGCGGGGCGCCGCGGCAAGGGTGTTTGGTGAAAACTCAATTTTTTTGATAACTTTTGATCACAAAGGTCTTAAGATGAAGCTGACCCGATATGAAGTTGATCGGATGAAATCTGTAGGAGGAGTTCGTCGAAGTACGAGGCATGGAAATGGTCAAAACAAGGACAAAATGGCACATTAAGAGCAAAATGGCGGACTTCCTGTTGCATGTTGGGTATAGCTCCAAGAGACATTTAAGTGTGGCTCGATGAAATACATATGCCCACCGAATTTCGTTCGCCTACATCAAACTGAAAGGTGGGGCTCGCCATTTTAAACTTTCCAGGGGGCGCTCTTGAGCCGTTTTGCCACGCCCATTTCCGTCACCAATGATATATCCGATTTTCACCGGGACTGATGTATCTGCAAAGTTTCATCCGTTTTCATTGATGTTTAGGCCGCCAAAAAGGCATTTGTTTCGGAAGAAGAAGGAGAAGAAGGAGAATAAGGAGAATAATAATAATCCTTCGAGTTTCAATAGGGCCTCGCACCGCCAGTGCTCGGGCCCTAATAATAATCCTTCGAGTTTCAATAGGGCCTCGCACAGCCAGTGCTCGGGCCCTAATAACTAGTGCTGCGAGCAGCAGTGAGCGGGCCCTCGCACCCCACGCGGGTCGGGGTGTGGCGCCGTTAAAGGGTGTGCTATTTCGGTGTCCAGTACTGACAGAAACCTCCTGTCACCAGTAGGTGGCGCTCTAAGCGTGACTCAATACCGACGCATAGATGTGTTCAGGACGGTACCTTGATGAAGCGTGAGAAATGTTGTGTTAAACGGACAAAGTATGTAGGAGTTATGAGGACTTCCTGTAAGCAGTAGGTGGCGCCGTAGGTATGACGCAATACTGACCTACAGATGTGTTCAAGATGCGACCTTAATCAAGCATGAGCAATTTGGAGTAAATCGGATAATGTATGTAGGAGTTATGAGTACTTCCTGTTTCACCAGTAGGTGGCGCTGTAAGTGTAACTCAATACCGACGCATAGATGTGTTCAGAAGGTGACCTTTATGAAGCGTCAGCAATTTGGTGCAAATCGGATGATGTATGCAGGAGTTATGAGGACTTCCTGTTTCACCAATAGGTGGCGCTATAAGTATGACGCAATACTGACACATAGATGTGTTCAGGACAGAACCGTCATGAAGCGTGAGATATATCGGACAAATCCGATAATGTATGGAGGAGTTATGGGGACTTCCTGTTTCACCAATAGGTGGCGCTATAAGTATGATGCAATACTGCCACATAGATGTGTTCAGGACAGAACCGTCATGAAGCGTGAGATATATCGGACGAATTGGATAATGTATGTAGGAGTTATGAGGACTTCCTGTTTCACCAATAGGTGGCGCAATAAGTATGACGCAATACTGACACATAGATGTGTTCAGGACAGAACTGTCATGAAGCGTGAGATATATCGGACAAATCCGATAATGTATGAGGAGTTATGAGGACATCGTGTTTTATGGCGAAATGTCAAACTTTGGCGGGGCGCCACGGCAAGGGTGTTTGGTGAAAACTCAATTTTTTTGATAACTTTTGATCACAAAGGTCTTAAGATGAAGCTGACCCGATATGAAGTTGATCGGATGAAATCTGTAGGAGGAGTTCGTCGAAGTACGAGGCATGAAAATGGTCAAAACAAGGACAAAATGGCACATTAAGAGCAAAATGGCGGACTTCCTGTTGCATGTTGGGTATAGCTCCAAGAGACATTTAAGTGTGGCTCGATGAAATACATATGCCCTCCGAATTTCGTTCGCCTACATCAAACTGAAAGGTGGGGCTCGCCATTTTAAACTTTCCAGGGGGCGCTCTTGAGCCGTTTTGCCACGCCCATTTCCGTCATCCATGAATTATCAAATTTTTCACCGGGACTGACGTATCTGCAAAGTTTCATCCGTTTTCATCGATGTTTAGGCCGTCAAAAAGGCATTTGTTTGGGGAAAAGAATAATAATAATCCTTCGAAATACAATAGGGCCTCGCACCGCCAGTGCTCGGGCCCTAATAATAATAATAATCCTTCGAAATACAATAGGGCCTCGCACCGCCAGTGCTCGGGCCCTAAATATAGCTGCAAGCAGCGATGTGGGGGCCAAGCGGGACGCACGACCAGCGCATCAAAGACAACAAGCAAAACATGTCAAAAGCCAGACATTGTTGAACAGGATTCGATCTCTGTACCTGCTGCTTGCAAGGCCGACAAGCTAACCACTGTTGCGAAAGTGAACCACCCTAGTCCACAAGGCATGTGAGCCTTCCCTAACCCCGTGAGTCTGAGTCCTGAGCACTTAATTAATATCACCTGGCAGGGTTGCTTCCTCTCGGTAGAGTGAGAGGGGGGGGTGTCGTTGTTTAAATTGGCACACAGCGAAAAGTATACATAGCATAGCTCAACTATTTACTTCTTCAGAATCCAGACAATCACGCGAACATTTCCATGTATAAAATGTCCTTCGGTCTTCAGAAGTGTAGGAGAGGTGAAGAGTTAGAAACAGTTTGAGATTCTAGAGCAAAGAGAGATTTTCTAGAGCGTGGCTCCATTGATTTCAATGGAGGGGGGGAGTCATTATTCGAACTGTCCCAGAGTGAAAAATATACATCGAAGAGCTTAGCTTTTTTGATTTTATGAATCCCAAGAGTCGTGTGAACGTTTTGATATATAAAATGTGTATGAGCTGTGAGAATTAGAAGAGGGATGGCAGTTTAGAAAATGTGTGACTTTTTCCAAAAACCTCTGAAACTGGTGAAATTGTGCAGAGGACAAAAAGTGTTTCTTTCATTCTGCAATCAAACAAATGAAGTAATAATGAAACCGGCATGAGCCAGGGAATCCATTGCTACCATCATTTTGAAGATTGGACATACAGTTCAAAAGTTACTGGCATAAACGCAACTCCAACTTTGACACGCTGGTGGCGCTAGAGTGCACGAGATGTCAACGTAAGGCTTGGTGACAGATGTCATGGGTGTGTCCCGGATGAGTGTGCCAAATGTGGTTTTGATAGATTAAAACATTACTGAGATATGACCCCAGTTCCTGTTTTGCAGCTTTTCGGACAATTTTGATTGGCTGTCACGAGAGAACGCAATGGACAATCAAAAATCCCTGTAAGACTTTTGTGGACATCGGTCTATAGATTGTGCATACTGCGTGTGGTGCAGATTGTTGAAAAAACCTAGGAGGAGATACATTTTGAGTGTTTTACACTAAATCCAATATGGCGGAAAATCCAATATGGTGGAAAATGATGTCATAGGGTGCGTTGAACTTGGCTTGAGCGAAGGAATCCAACGCTGCCTCGTTTTTGAAAATCAGGCTTACAGGTCAAAAGTTGCATGCACAAATGCACCTCCAACTTTGACACGTTGGTGGCGCTAGAGCGTTCAAGCTGTGGAAATGGGTCTTGGTGAGAAGACTTTGGGGACTGTCATGAATGAGTGTGCCAATTTTCCCAACTTTTTACCATACGGTTCTATGGGCTGCCATAGACTCCAATGGCAGAAGAATAATAATAATAAATATAGCTGCAAGCAGCAATAACGGGGCCAAGCACAATGGACGCAAGAAAGACAACAAGGGAAACGTGGCATTGGAACCATGTATATGAGTGTCTGTGTCACCTGACCAGGTAAATCAGGTTAAATTCATGCAACAAAAATATGATCATGCAAGTGCAATGACATTCAATTCATCTGACGGAATCAAGTGAGTGTTAGGTCCTTTTTTGCATCTCATTATATTCATTGTAATTTGGGAGCTATCTACATTTTAGGACCTTTTTCTCTGCATGTCTACATGCCACGTGATCATTCTCCAGGCCTTCCATTTGCATGTGAGTATCTATATATGTCGCCTGACCAGATGAATCAGTGCAATCACATTCAATTCATGGCATCAAGTGAGTGTGAGGTTTATTTTTTGCATGTCATTACATTGATTGTATTTTGGTACATATGTTTTAGAACCTATTTCTCTGCATGTCTACATGCCACATGTTCGTTCTCCAGGCCTTCCATCTGCCTGGAAGGCCCACCTTTACCATCAAGTCTCAGTGCGGGGATTTCTTGATAATTCAGCTACCTATGAAGAACACTCACAACTTTTGTTTCTCTCTACACCTCACAGTTTCCAGAAGAATGGCCCCCCTACACTTGGTGTAAGTAGGCTATGTAGTCTGTGGGCTACTGTCCTCTCCCAGGATGAAGTGTTTAGATTGAAGGCTAAAACCCTCTCCCTGGTTGAAGTGTGTAAGCTATATACTGCAAAAGGTACACTATCCAAACTTGATACTCTTTACCACTCTACCATCCAGTTTGTCACCCATGCCACATACAATACACACCACTGCACTCGTTACTCTTTGGACAACTAACCTTCCCATCAAACCTGTCATAACATTCCCTAGTTTAATCTCATTTGGACCCTTCTCCAACTATCACCTCTCTACCTATGTCACATGTTACACTAAATGCCTCTCACACACTGACTCCTACAAAAGCCAGTTCATTTACAATGGCTCTACACAATATCCAGTCTTAAAGCAGACTTTAAAGATGTACACACACATCAATTCTTTATGAACGCTGATTGCATTTGTGTAACAGAAACATGGCTAACATCTGCCATAGCCACATTTGAGCTATGCATGTGACTATTTATCTGCATGTCAACCTCCCACCTGGTCATTGTCCAGGCCTTACATCTGCCTGGGAGTCCCACCTTTACCATCAAGTATCACTGCAAGGATAGCTTGACAATTCAGCAATCTGTGAACAACACTCACAATTCTTGTTTCTCTCTTAACCTCACAGTTTTCAGAAGAATGCCCCTCTCCTACCCATACATTTGGTGTAAGTAGGCTATGTAATTTAAGGTCTACATTTCCATCCAATTGACCTGAATGACTACTGTCAAACTAAAGTGGAGTCCATATGCATTCAATTGTAGTGATCTTGATTATTTCAGTTAAACAAGCACATTCTTCATATAAGAAGAGACGACACATTGGTTTAATTCTAGCAATGAAAATACAATGAAAGTGCAATGGGGGTCCCTTGGCACAACAATGCTTATATAAACATCAAAATGTAATCTGACAGTGTTGTGCCCAATTAGTAAGTTGTAGAGCATGCCATCAGCTACGCATACAAGCATTATGAACCCCATTTAGCCACGGGGGGCGCTACAGCAATCAATTGCATTTAAGCCACTTTTAAGAATTTCGGCTCGTTATAGCGCCACTCTTTGGCCTAACTGCTTCATATTTCTTCAGTTCACTCAAGATATGCTCTGGTACTACTATATCTGTTTTGAAAAATACCATCCAAGCGGTTAGGCCTAAACAGGAAATGAGCTCTCTAGCGCCCCCATACAGTTTATTCTGGCCAGTAACGGAGGCTTTGCCTCGGGCAGACATTGTTGATATGAACACAAGGTTTTGTGGTGTTCCATGCATTCCTTCAGAAGTTGTATGCCTTTTTGTGAAAAGCCACACCCTCTGCAATATTCAATTGCTCACAGTGGCTATTTTCATCAAGTTTTCTTAATTATGCCGAGATGGAACTTTAGATATTCATTGCTAGATTATATATACTGTGCTTCATGTAGATTGACAAAACTTCCTATGAGGAGATAGATTTTAAGTGTTTTTCAAAAAATGCAAGATTGTTGCAAATTAACATAATCTGAAGTTATGGCTCCTTGAGGCAGATTTGTTCAACCTGATGAGACATATATGCCTCCAAAGCGTCATGACTCTAGCTCCAACGGGGCATGAGATATGACCTTTCAAAGTTAGCATTTTAGCCCCTTTTATGTATTTTGTCTTGTTATAGCGCCACCCTGTGGCCAATCAGGCTCTTCTTTCTCCAGTGACCATGAGACATACCCTGGTACCACTGTACCGTGGTTCGGAAAGCTCTGCATGGCGGTTAGGCCTAAACTAAAAATGAGCTCTCTAGCGCCCCCATTTGGTTTAATTGGGCCAATAATGCAGTGGCCGCCTCAGGTTATATCTGCACAGATGTCTACCAAGTGGCGTGGTGTTCTGCACAACCCTTAAGAAAGTATACCACTTTATGTGAAAAGCCACGCCCTATGCCATATTCATTGGCTCATAGTTGCTGCTAAATGTAACTTTTTAAACTTTTGCCGGGATGGAATTTTAGATATCGTTCCCTAGATTGTGTGTAAAGGATTTCATGCAGATTGGTCAAAGTCTCTAGGAGGAGATAGATTTTAAGCGTTTTTCAAAAAATTCAAGATGGCGGAAAATCTATATAACCGGAAGTTATGGGTCCTTGAGGCAAATTTGTTCAGCATGAGGAGAGACATATGTGTGCAAAGTGTCATGTCTGTAGGTCAAACGGGGCCTGAGATATGCCTGTTCAAAGTTCGCCACTTCAGTCGGCTGCTATAGCGCCCCCTTTTGGCCAATCAATTTGAGACTTGCTCCATGGCTTCGGGCCATAAGCCTCTACCATCTTGCAAAGTGTCGTAAAAAGTTACCAATCGGCTATAGGGCCTGCCATAGACTCCCATGGCAGATGAATAATAATAATAATAATAATAATAATAACACTAACAATTACAATAGGGGCTTCGCCCTTTCGGGCTTGGCCCCTAAATATAGCTGCAAGCAGCGATGTGGGGGCCAAGCGGGACGCACGACCAGCGCATCAAAGACAACAAGCAAAACATGTCAAAAGCCAGACATGGTTGAACAGGATTCGATCTCTGTACCTGCTGCTTGCAAGGCCGACACGCTAACCACTGTGCTACGCAGGATGTTGCGAAAGTGAACCACCCTAGTCCACAAGGCATGTGAGCCTTCCCTAACCCCGTGAGTCTGAGTCCTGAGCACTTAATTAATATCACCTGGCAGGGTTGCTTCCTCTCGGTAGAGTGAGAGGGGGGGGTGTCGTTGTTTAAATTGGCACACAGCGAAAAGTATACATAGCATAGCTCAACTATTTACTTCTTCAGAATCCAGACAATCACGCGAACATTTCCATGTATAAAATGTCCTTCGGTCTTCAGCAGTGTAGGAGAGGTGAAGAGTTAGAAACAGTTAGAGATTCTAGAGCGAAGAGAGATTTTCTAGAGCGTGGCTCCATTGATTTCAATGGAGGGGGGGGAGTCATTATTCGAACTGTCCAGAGTGAAAAATATACATCGAAGAGCTTAGCTTTTTTGATTTTATGAATCCCAAGAGTCGTGTGAACGTTTTGATATATAAAATGTGTATGAGCTGTGAGAATTAGAAGAGGGATGGCAGTTTAGAAAATGTGTGACTTTTTCCAAAAACCTCTGAAACTGGTGAAATTGTGCAGAGGACAAAATGTGTTTCTTTCATTCTGCAATCAAACAAATTAAGTAATAATGAAACCATGGGGTGTTTTGAACTCGGCATGAGCCAGGGAATCCATTGCTACCATCATTTTGAAGATTGGACATACAGTTCAAAAGTTACTGGCATAAACGCAACTCCAACTTTGACACGCTGGTGGCGCTAGAGTGCACGAGATGTCAACGTAAGGCTTGGTGACAGATGTCATGGGTGTGTCCCGGATGAGTGTGCCAAATGTGGTTTTGATAGATTAAAACATTACTGAGATATGACCCCAGTTCCTGTTTTGCAGCTTTTCGGCCAATTTTGATTGGCTGTCACGAGAGAACGCAATGGACAATCAAAAATCCCTGTAAGACTTTTGTGGACATCGGTCTATAGATTGTGCATACTGCGTGTGGTGCAGATTGGTGAAAAAACCTAGGAGGAGATACATTTTGAGTGTTTTACACTAAATCCAATATGGCGGGAAATCCAATATGGTGGAAAATGATGTCATAGGGTGCGTTGAACTTGGCTTGAGTGAAGGAATCCAACGCTGCCTCGTTTTTGAAAATCAGGCTTACAGGTCAAAAGTTGCATGCACAAATGCACCTCCAACTTTGACAGGTTGGTGGCGCTAGAGCGTTCAAGCTGTGGACATGGGTCTTGGTGAGAAGACTTTGGGGACTGTCATGAATGAGTGTGCCAATTTTCCCAACTTTTTACCATACGGTTCTATGGGCTGCCATAGACTCCAATGGCAGAAGAATAAATAATAATAATAAATATACCTGCAAGCAGGAATGTGGGGGCCAAGCTGTTTAACTGCAAGCAGACAAGGAATCAGCTAGACTGACGTGGTGACATGTTTGACAAGGGTCAAGGATGGGCCCGAGATTTTCGGAAGTCAGACATGGTTGAACGGGATTCGATCTCTGTACCTGCTGCTTGCAAGGCCGACACGCTAACCACTGTGCTACGCAGGCTGTTGCGAAGATGAACCACCCTAGTCCACAAGGCATGTGAGCCTTCCCTAACCCCGTGTGTCTGAGTCCTGAGCACTTAATTAATATCACCTGGTAGGGTTGCTTCCTCTCAGTAGAGTGAGAGGGGGGGTGTCGTTGTTTAAATTGGCACACAGCGAAAAGTATACATAGCATAGCTCAACTATTTACTTCTTCAGAATCCAGACAATCACGCGAACATTTCCATGTATAAAATGTCCTTCGGTCTTCAGACGTGTAGGAGAGGTGAAGAGTTAGAAACAGTTAGAGATTCTAGAGCGAAGAGAGATTTTCTAGAGCGTGGCTCCATTGATTTCAATGGAGGGGGGGGAGTCATTATTCGAACTGTCACAGAGTGAAAAATATACATCAAAGAGCTTAGCTTTTTTTGATTTTATTAATCCCAAGAGTCGTGTGAACGTTTTGATATGTAAAATGTGTATGAGCTGTGAGAATTGGAAGAGGGATGGCAGTTTAGAAAATGTGTGACTTTTTCCAAAATGCGCCTTTCACCACTCTGAAACTGGTGAAATTGTGCAGAAGACAAAAAGTGTTCCTTTCATTCTGCAATCAAACAAATGAAGTAATAATGAAACCATGGGGTGTTTTGAACTCAGCATGAGCCAGGGAATCCATTGCTACCATAATTTTGAAGATTGGACATACAGCTCAAAAGTTACTGGCATAAACGCAACTCCAACTTTGACACGCTGGTGGCGCTAGAGTGCACAAGATGTCAACTTGAGGCTTGGTGACAGATGTCATGGGTATGTCCCGAATGAGTGTGCCAAATGTGGTTTTGATAGATACTGAGATATGACCCCAGTTCCTGTTTTGCAGCTTTTCTGCCAATTTTGATTGGCTGTCACGTGCGAACGCAATGGATAATCAAAAATCCCTGTACATCCTTTGTAGACATTGGTGTATAGATGACATCCACCGATGTTCATGCAAATTGGTGAAAGTTCCTAGGAGGAGATACATTTTAAGGGTTTTGCACATCATTCAAAATGGCGGAGAAGCCAAGATGGCCACAATGACGTCATAGAGTGCGTTGAATCCGGCTTGAGCCAAGGAATTGAAGGACACCTGAAGTTTGAAAATTGGACTTGCTGAAGAAAAGCTGCATGCATAAATGCACCTCCAACTTTGACACGTTGGTGGCGCTAGAGAGGGTGAGGGGTGGACATGAGACTTGGTGAGGAGGGTCAGGGCACTGTCCCGAATGAGTGGGCCAATTTTCATAACTTTCTACCATAAGCTTCTATGGGCTGCCATAGACTACAATGGCAGAGGAATAAAGAAAGAAAGAAAGAAAGAATAAGAAAAGGTAGAAACTTAGTGGTGGCCTACGCAGCTTCGCTGCTTGGCCCCCAATTAAAGCTGCAAGCAGCGTTGTGGGGGCCAAGCTGACCACGCGAAAGATGTGGTTGAACGAGATTCGAACTCTGCACCTGCTGCTTGCAAGGCCGACTCCCTATCCACTGTGCTATGCCTGATCTTGCAAAGGAGAATTGCCCTAGTCCACAAGGCATTTCAGCCGTTGGTGGCTTTGTCGCCAAATTCAATTGGCTGTCACAAGCAAACGCATTGGAATATCAACAATTCAAATCATTCCTTTGTAGACATTGGTCTCCAGATAATGTGTATTATTTTGTTTTGCAGATTAATGAAAATCTGTAGGAGGAGTAGCATTTTAAGTGTTTTTCACTAAATCCAAAATGGCAGACAATACAATATAGTATGCAAGACGTAATAGGGTTTGTTTAACTCGGCTTGAGCCAAGGAATCATATAGCACCTTGATTTTGAAAATTGGACTTACGGTTCAAAAGTGGCGTGCATAAATGCATTGGCAACTTTGACATGTTGGTGGCGCTAGAGTGTAGGAGCTGAGGACATGGGTCTTGGTGAGAGGGGTCATGGGACTGTCCCGAATCAGTGTGCCAAATTTCATAACTTTCTACCATACGGTTCTATGGGCTGCCATAGACTCCAATGGCAGAAGAGTATAATAAAGAAAGAAAGAAAAAAAAAGAGGATGATAATAAGAAAAGGTAGAAACATAATGGTGCAAGTACAAGGCTAGACTGACGTGGCGACATGTTTGACAAGGGTCAAGGATGGTTCCGAGAATTTCGAAAGTCACACATATTACTTACTCTGAACAATAGGCACACGAGTCCCTGGTCTGTGAGCCAAATTTCACAACTTTTAACTGGCAGGAGCGACCGACAATGATTCTGTTGTCTGCCATTGACTTCCACAGCAGCATAATTACAATAATTATAAAAATGCACTTTGGATGAACGGGAATCGAACCCTGAACTCGCTGCTTGCGAGACTGACGCGCTACCCGCTATGCCACGACAGATCTTGCAAACGCACTTTGCAGATTTGAGTGGATAATGTCAGCTTTTGCTTCCACTTGGTAGAGTGAGTCTTGAGTACTAAATGAATGTCACCTGGTAGGGTTGCTTCCTCTCGGTTGAGTGAGAGGGGGTGTCATCGTTTTAATTGGCACACCTGTCCTCAATAAATAAGACCAGCACCTGCCCTCACATCTAGAAAACGGAGAGAAGACGAGGTATGTTTGTTTCTCCAGTGGCTACCTTGATCATATAGACTTATATATGAAACCTGAATGTAGGTTATGCAAATGTTAAATGTGTAAATATCCATCACACTTGCATAAGCTGTTATTGTTCATCCTGGAACACAAGATAAAATATAAATTGGTATTGGTCTCGTGAAAAAGAGATTGATGGCCGCGACAATGTGCTGCGCTGACTTGGCCATATTGAGGATGAGAATAGCAAAACAAAAGCAATAGCCTACATGCCTACGATTGACCGCTTATCACCCATTACAATAATTGTATTATAATAAAATATTCATCCTGTCACTTACCGATGTTTACCACTAGCAGAAGAGTCTGCTTTGGTGACGGACCTCTGGCGTTTTGGGCATCCCCCAAAATCCTTGCAGCAAAATATGACTAATTCTTGTTAGAGTAGGCGCTTGATTGACAGTTGCCATGACTTGCCCTGGTTTAACTAGCTGTTGTAAATCATATTTTTGAAATAGCTAGTGTAGTTTTTCTAAATTGCGCCATCTATTTTCGGGCACAGGAATTGTAGCTATATTCAGTCTGACCAGAAGCAGGGATAAAAACGTATCCCCACCGGCGATAAAAATGAATTATCAGAGGAGGGGATATCAAAACCAGAGGTGGGGAAATCCCCCCCAGCAATTTGCACGCTGCCTATTTCTCTAGTTGTTTGTGGCCGCATGGCAGCTATGCTAGCATACAAAGGAAAGTGTGTGGGAAGGCATCTTTGATTAATTTCAAATATTGTAGTAAAATATTGAGGTCCATGCAACAATTTAACCAAAATGTCCTATATTATGCTTAAGTTGCACTGTATCAGAGTTTGGTTGGTGGTATTCATGCAGCATGATTAAGAATGAGTTTAGATTGTGTAGGATGGTCAAATGCCACTTTGAATGTAGGTTTCCAAATGTTAAATGTGTAAATATCCATCACACTTGCATAAGGAAACAGCATAAACATGCCACTGTTTTATAACCAAGAACATAATACTCCTCATGTCAGCTTTAAATCTAGCTTTATTAATGTTGAATTTTAAACTGCATAAATGTACAATGCTAAATATTTTAGACAATTAATGCACAAATTAAAAGAGCCTGCTACTGTAAAATGGTAATAATAAAACAGTTGAGATATTCTCTCCCAAATGGCATACATAGGGCAAGGGCATACATATCTGAGCCAGGTCCTAGACTATGGGGAACACTCATGCATACTGTTTGTTTTCTTTCCAGATGCCAAAAAGAAGCAAAAAGTCACGAGCTGCCATTAAGAGACACGTGGAGACACGTGCCTCGGCTGAGGATTTTCTGACTCCTCATAAAAAAAACTTAGAAACAACGCACTCACAGAGTGAAACCCAAACGCACTCACAGAGTGAAACCACAACGCACTCACAGAGTGAAACCACAACGCACTCACAGAGTGAAACCACAACGCACTCACAGAGTGCAACGCACTCACAGAGTGAAACCACAACGCACTCACAGAGTGAAACCACAACGCACTCACAGAGTGCAACGCACTCACAGAGTGAAACAACAACGCACTCACAGAGTGAAACAACAACGCACTCACAGAGTGAAACAACGCACTCACAGAGTGCAACGCACTCACAGAGTGAAACAACAACGCACTCACAGAGTGAAAACGCATCCCCCTGTACGACCCTCTGTACGACCCTCTGTACGACCCTCTGTAAGAAACCTGTGAAACTTGTGAATCCAAAGCACTACCAGACTGAAACACTAACCGTGGTAAAAGAACATCCTGTTGTTACTGATGATTCATTCTCTTTAACTCAATCTGTTGATTTTCCAGAGAGGTCTGTGTTATTGGGATCTTTTCACCAAGGTCATCCACAGTTTCAAGATGTACGTAACAAGCAGTGTGGTGCAATCAGTCTGACTGCAATTTTGAAGTGCAAGATGAACAGTGTGCTGACTTGGGAGACTCAAGATTTGGATGATGTTCTTGTGAAAGGGACTGATCTGTATAAGTCAATGAGAGCTGAAGGTAAGATAAGCGACCATGTTCAAGAAAGGGGTTACATTGCTGTCTCTGAATTACCAAGGCAACACATATTATGGAATTCTGTTTTCTCAATTAACTTTGCTGATTCTTTCGCTGGATTTGTTCTAGTTGATGATTATGATGATGCGGTACGTGATGTTGCCATGCCATTTGATGTAGCATTACAACGGACACTGCTGAGTAATGACGCATGCCTCTTAACCATTTGTGCTAATACATGTGCTATTGTGAAAGCAGGATCTTGGTTTGCGGTCATTGATTCACATGCTAATAGAAATGTTAATCAGAAACTACAGAAGGCAAGTTGTGTTGCTTATTTTAGCTCTGCTACATCTCTTTATAGCTACGTTTTGGACTTGGCACAGTCATTTGGGGTAAGAACACCACAGTTTGAGATAACTGGAGTTGAAGTGACCATAACTGATGCCAGTGCTGAGGTGCGTACAACATCTGGTCCATCTTCCAGTTACATGGTAAGCACACCGACTACAACGATCAGCAACCCACTTTACAGCAATGTTGTCAAAGGTAAGCCTAAAGTGTACGGACAGCAGGCAGTTGGAAATACTTTCAGCGAGTCCACTACAATTGTAACAACTTCTGAAAACGGCAGAAAATCACATTGTACTCAGGCGGAAATGGAGAAAAACACTGAATCTAAAGCAAGCAGTAAAGTACTCTACAGTGACGTTTTAAAACGTAAGGCCAAGGTGTGTGATGCTGACTTTGGTATTGGTGCTGCGAAACACAATTCTGATTTTTCTGAAGTATATACGATTGGCAGGGATGTAAACACAAAACACGGTACACCAAGGAAAACACAAAGCCGACACTATATTGAACCTAAAGCGTCTAATGATTTTCCTAGAAACCACAAGCCCCTTAATCGTTCTGAGCTTAAACCAGAGAAGCTTCACCAGAGTCGTTCATTCCATTATAACAAACAAGTGAGAGACGACAGTGATAAGGCAACAGAGTTTTCAAAAAGAAAGAGAGACAAACAATTCATAACAGAACCTATAGAAATAACCCATAACGGAAGTAAGGGATCAGATTCGGACAGTGTCATTATTAATGATATAAGAATTCATGAGCGACCTTTTAAACCATTAACAGGTCAGGATCAGGTTGCTTTGTGCACATGTTTAGAACTGCCTAATGCAAACATTGATGTTATTGCACCTGCAAATGTTTATAGCATCGGGTCTCCCTGTAAGATGAAGAGCATAAAGCCAGATGGAAACTGTTTCTACCGTAGTTTGTCCTTTAGCATATGCCAAAACGAAGAGAAGCATCTTAAAATTAGACGGGCTATCGTGCGACACCTTCGAGACAACAGTTCCAAATTTGAAACATATTTGAGAGATGAGTACACATCTGTGCAGGACTACATGACCAAATCAAGAATATATTACAGTGGCTCATGGGCAACCGAAATAGACATTTTTGCTGCAGCTGACTTATTAAAAACAACCATCATGACTTTTAATGATAGATGGAATGCACATATGCCTACTACAGATTTGCTCACAGAGAATTGTATTTATTTAAACCACACTGGCAATCATTATGAAGTTGTTACATGTGTTAAACGGGGAGATGCAGGAAATGCTTGTGCAGGAACATGTCATGATAAGGGTGATAACTTGAGGTCATTACGGAAAAGGAAGCTTAATGATGAACCAGACAATGTAAAAGCCAAGAGAGAACGCCAACGGTACCAGAATAAGAACGATTACAGAGAAAAGAAACTTAAAGATCTTAAAGATAAATATCACAAAGACACAGATTTTCAAGAATGTAAGCGTGAATGTATTCGAAGTAAATACAAGACTGATCCAAAGTTCCAGAGATACATGCGTGAACGTATTCAAAGTAAATACAAGACTGATCCAAAGTTCCAGAGATACATGCGTGAACGTATTCGAAGTAAATACAAGACTGATCCAAAGTTCCAGAGGGACATGCGCGAACGTATGCGCGAACGTGGTAGAATTAAATACAAGACTGATCCAAAGTTCCAGAGGGACATGCGCGAACGTATGCGCGAACGTGGTAGAATTAAATACAAGACTGATCCAAAGTTCCAGAGGGACATGCGCGAACGTGTTAGAATTAAATACAAGACTGATCCAAAGTTCCAGAGGGACATGCGTGACTACAGCATGAAGAAGTACCATGAAAATAATGATGTTCGTCTAAATAAAATCCAAAGAAGTCGTGAGAATTATTTTAAGTCGCAAAAGAGACAGGAAGACATAGATTGTACTATTGCTAATTTTCGTCAAGAAGTCAGCCGTGGTCCAGAATATGTGTGCTCTGTCTGTCACCGTTTACTCTTCAGGAAACAGGTGGTTGAGTGTAAAAGACATTGCTATGAAATCAGAGGAGAGCAAATTGCTGCAGTTGCTAACAGATGTATAACATTGCAATATTTACATGTGTGTGATGCTGAATGCGAACATGAATGCTATTTCTCTACTAGTCCATCAAACAAATTATGGATTTGTTATACATGCCATCGAAAAATACTTTGTGGAAAACTACCAGAAGAGAGTGTTACCAATAACATGCATTTGGAAGAAATCCCCGCCAAACTTAAATGTCTTAACTCTTTGGAACAACATCTTATTGCACGTCATATTCCCTTCATGAAATTGTTGTGTTTGCCTCGAGGACGTCAGAATGCTTGCCACGGACCATGTGTGTCTGTTCCAATTAATACTACAGATGTAACAAATATTCTTCCAAGAAATGAATGTGATGATAAAATGATAAGAGTAAAACTTAAACGGAAATTGACTTTTAAAGGTCACTACGAGTATAAGTTTGTCCATACTGATCGAGTCAGAAATGCACTGAAGTATTTGATGAAAAACAATAAGTGGTATGACGATGTCTTGTTTAATGAAGATTGGGTAAACTCTCTGGATGGAATTGATCATGATGAGGAAAATATAAAACATGAAACACAGTGTCAAGAAACAATTGAAAAGAGTGATGATGAAAACAGCCGTGAAGATGAAGTAGAGGAAGATTTAACATATATTAAAGATCAGAATGGGCTTTTGTCAGATACGTCATTACAACCAGTTGATCTGGGTTCTGAGATAATTGATCAGAATTTTCAAGACATAGTCAATGTGGCACCTGGTGAAGGCAACAGTCCAGTTAGGTTGCTGTCAGATATAACCAATGAAGCAAAATCTTTCCCTGTTTTGTATCCAACTGGCGGACCTACCTTCCATGATAAGAGAGAGGTAAAAATAACTCTGGCACGATACCTGAATACACGCCTACTCAATGCAGATGGTCGTTTTGCACGAAACACAGACTTTATATTTTATGCACAATACATTTCAGAGGTGTATCAAGTTGTGTGTAGTGTTTCCATTGCATTACGCAAAGGTGGTGGCAATAGTTCTTTGAAAGAAATAACACCAGACATGTTGTTAAACTCTGAGTCTCTTCGTAAAATATTACACACTAATGAAGGATACAAGTTTTTACGAGGAATTCGTGGGACACCTCCATACTGGATGTCAGCACAGAAAGATTTGTTTGCCATGATACGACAACTGTCCATACCCACTTTCTTTGCATCTTTTAGCTCTGCTGACTTGAGATGGCCTGAAATGCTGAACACTATGGCAAGACTAGAAGGACAACAAATTGATGTGGATAACCTTGATTGGTCTGAAAAATGTGGACTTCTACGCCGTAATCCTGTCACGGCAGCAAGAATGTTTGATCACAGATGGCATTCTTTTTTGCGTAATGTAATCATGTCTCAAGCTCAGCCCATAGGGAAGGTCAAGGATTACTTTTATCGGATTGAATTTCAACAGCGTGGATCTCCTCATGTACACTGTCTTTTTTGGATTGAAAACGCTCCTAAGATTGATAGAGAAGAGGATGCCGAAGTAACACATTTCATAGACACATACATTACTTGTGAGACTCCACCTCAAACTGACGCAGAGCTTTATGAGACTGTGAACAGCGTGCAAAAGCACAGTACAAGACATTCCAAAACATGCCGTAAGAAAAACACAGTCTGTCGATTTAATTTCCCACGACCACCATCGAGCCGTACTTTTATCACAAGAGGAGGCAACTCGGATGACTTGAATGGCAAAGACAAAACTAAAAATGCAAGTGCAATTATGAAGAAAGTCAAAAGTGCATTGAAGATCCCTGACATGAATTTTGATTCGACTGAGGCATTTTTTGAATCTCTTGGGATAGATCAAGGATTGTTTGAAAGAGCATATAATACATGTTCCAAAAAGAAAAGCGTTGTCCTTAAACGAAATCCAAAAGACATTTGGGTAAATCAGTATAACAGAGACTTACTGCATGCATGGCAAGGCAATATGGATATCCAATATGTGACGGATGCTTTTTCAGTAGTGGTTTATATACTGACATATATCACAAAATCTGAACAAGAAATGGGATTGTTGTTGCAACGTGCACAGAATGAGGCCATGAATGGGAACCTTGATGCAAAAGGAGCATTTAAAAAGCTTGGAAGCATATACCTGCACAACAGAGAAGTTTCAGCTCAAGAAGCAGTGTATCGGTTAACACACATGCACTTGAAGGAATGCTCTCGTCAAGTACAGTTTATTCCCATTGGAGAAAACCCTGTAAGAATGAGTTTGCCTTTGCACCTACTCCAAGGTAAAGCTGAACATAAAAGGTCTCATGATGACAGCAGTTTGTGGATGACCAATGTGGTTGAGAGATATAAGAACAGACCCAAGACGGAGCAATTCGAAATTCTATGCCTTGCCAGTTTTTGTTCTGAATACAGAGTAATCTCAAGGTCACAGGTGTCACCAAAGAAAGAGTCTTCAGAATGTGTCATAAAACTAGACAACGACTGTGGTTTTATCCAAAAAAGGACTCGAACTGAACCTGCTGTTGTAAGGTATCCCAGATTTTCTCCAACAAGAAACCCAGAGCAGTACTTTCATTCCTTGCTACAACTGTTTTTGCCATATTATGATGACCATCAGCTCAAGCCAGCCCACTTTGATACATTTGAGCATTTCTATGAGAATGGCGCAGTGAAATGTGTCAATGATCTCCAAACAGTGAAGTCAATTGTTGATGTTAATAAATCTCTTTTTGAAAGAGAAAGTGACGAAATAGACAAAGCTAAAGAATTGCTTGAACAGGACATTGATTTAGAAGATGCCTGGGCTCAAATATGTCCTGAAACAGAAAGAGAACGTCTTCATTGTTTGGAACTGATGAAAGACAAAGTTATGCATGATGAGGATGATCATGAGCAACTTATTCCAGACCTTACTGCAAATCCAGAAACCGCATGCACTCTTGAAACAAATCATGTGTCAATGCCCAGACAGGATGCACTGCATTTACTGCGCTCATTAAATGAAGAGCAGTCGGCAATATTCTATAGTGTCCGTAAGTGGTGTTTGCAGAAGCAGCTTGGACAAAATCCAGAACCATTTCGCCTATTTGTTACTGGTGGTGCTGGTACAGGGAAAAGCCATTTGATCAAAGCAATACATTATGAAGCCTCCCGACTGTTGTCTCCGCTTGCTGAAAACCCTGATGATGTCACTGTACTCTTAACAGCGTCTACAGGTGTGGCTGCATTTAACATTGGTGCTGCAACAATTCACAACACATTCTCCATTGGTGCTAATATCAGATTGCCATATCAACCTCTAGGTGATGAGAAGGTTAATTCTTTACGGACTAAAATGAGCAGTTTGCAAATTCTCATCATTGATGAAGTGTCCATGGTTGACCATCGCCTTCTGGCCTACATTCATGGTAGACTACGTCAGATCAAGCAGACTGGTGATTATTCCCCCTTTGGAAAAGTTTGCATTGTTGCTGTGGGCGATTTCTATCAGTTACCAGCTGTAAAAGGTACTCCTCTTTTTGCCGATAACAAAGGAGTCAATCTGTGGGAAAGCAACTTTGAAGTTGTTGAACTAACTAAAGTTGTTAGACAACAAGATGCAACATTTGCTGAGATGCTGAACCGACTGAGAGTTCGTAAAAAGAAAGAACCCCTAAGCGCCAATGATCTTCTGATGTTGAAACGGTGTGAAACTGGTGAAGAACCTGACCACATCCACATATTTGCTACTAATGGAGAAGTTGATGACTATAACCTTAAGAGGCTGCAAAAGACCTGCCCAGACGCAATCAGTATACATGCTCAAGATTTTATCAGAAATCCCAAAACTGGAAGAATGGAACAGATGGTTGGTTTTCACAGCAAAGTGTTTAATTCATGTTTATCAAATTGTGTTTCTTTGGGTATTGGAGCAAGAGTGATGTTGAAGAAAAACATTGATGTGTCTGATGGCCTTGTCAATGGAGCGTTTGGTAGAGTTGTGCACATCAGTAAAGGTCAACAACAGGATGATTTCCCTACAGCTATTCATGTGGAGTTTGATAACCCAAATGTTGGCAAGATTCAGAGATCAAAAACACATCAGAGGTTTTCTGAACATTTAACTCTAATCAAAGTGGAAGAGGATCAAGTCACATATGCTGGTGGAGTACGCCGTCAATTTCCACTGAGACTTGCATGGGCATGCACAGTACACAAGGTTCAAGGTCTTACTGTTGAAAAAGCTGTTGTATCACTCAAGAAGATCTTTACTGCAGGGCAAGCATACGTTGCTTTGAGTCGTGTGAAAACTCTCACTGGATTGATAATTGAAGACTTCAAAGAGTCAACCATATATTGCAATAACAAAATAGACTTGGCCCTGAAAAACTTGCCTCGGTTTTCATTTGAAAAGTCTGTTTTCTCTAATGTTAACCATACCTGCACACTAGCACTTCACAATGTACAAAGTCTAAAAGCCCACATTCAAGACATTCATGCCCATAAAACCCTAATGCAAGCTGATTGTATTTGCTTAACAGAGACATGGCTCAACGTAGACACTGAAGAAGTACCACAACTTCCAGGATTTTGCTTCAACCACAACCCAAGGGCAAACTGTTATGACGACACTCAGCCACTTTTTGCAGAATTGAAACATCAAGAAAGAGGTGGAGTTGGTTTGTATTATTCAGACAACATTGACATGAACACCGTGATTCCAGAAAGATCCAATTTGGAATGGTTGTATTTTGCAATACCTCATGTAAATTTGACTGCTGCTGTTTTGTACAGGCCTAGTTCTTATAAAATTGACATGTTTCGGCAACAACTCTTAAAGGTAATCTGTGAACTTGAGAAGCATCCAGGGAAGAAAATCATAATGGGAGACTTTAATGAAGATGTCTTTGGATCATGTACAATTTTACAGGTAATGGAACACCATGGATATACTCAACATGTACAAACAGCTACAACTGAAAAAGGTACTCTCATAGACCATGTGTACATTAAAGGCACAGACGATGTTATTGTTGAAGTTGTTCAGACATACTACAGTTTTCATGAAGCGATACTTATTTCATTTGTGTAATATTTTTTATAATCACCATTGAATATTAAAGTATACCCATTATATTCTGAGTGCCCTATATTGCACAATGTAATCTTGTCAATGTTATTGTTGCGCAGACTTACAGCATTATAGTTTTCATAGCATGGTACTTATATCACTTTGTTAATATCTCTCACAATTAAAGATATTCACCATTAAATAGTAAAGTATACCTACTGTGAATGTTCAAAGTTTGTTCTAACCTATTCCGTCCGCAAAGCAGGGGGGGGGGGGAGGAACATAAGACTGGACGGCTCCCCGTAGCAGGTTTAATTTAATTCATATTTCATTTAATAACACTACACAATTCTGTTTATTTATTCTTTTTCATTTCTGTTGAATTTGCTGGTTTATCTAGTTTTTTTTTCGTTATACAAATGTTACTGTTGGCTGTGTGAAACGAACTACAACAAAACACATTGTGAGTATATAGTTTAACAGTGTTTATTTTTCTAACATACACATGCTATATATGATATATTATAAGTTATATATTATATTATAATATATACTATATATTATAAGTGATGTTATTCTTGTTAAACATGCATTATGTTGGTTTGCTTCACCTACTGTATGTTAAAGCATGTACACTTTTTGTAGAAGGACATGTCTCCTCTAATTACCTTACAGATTTGAAATGAACTATTACAAAGGTAGTCGACCCTGCTCCTGCTTCCCTGAATGTAGAGGAGACCTTACAATGCTGTGGGCGATGGAAAGCCGGCTACAACCCTGATATTGCGTTTGTCAGCCATAGCATCTCTGGACTGAGCAAGAAGCTGGTACTGGAGCCACTGCCAAAAACCCAACACCGCCCCATTGGCCTTACAGTCAATGCCGCAGTAACCCCAGCCACAATTCCTTTCCGGAGAAGATTCAACTTTGGGAAAGCAAACTGGCCTGGTTTCCAAGAAGACCTTGAAGGGAAGATTGGCAACCTCCCAGCGGACCCCAAGAACTACGAAATCTTCACCAAACTAGTACACCAGGCAGCCCGGAAGAACATCCCAAGAGGCAGCCGCACCCAATACATCGCCGGCCTCGATGCTCCAAGCAGCAACAGCAAACTATATGAGCAATACCAACAGCTCTACGAATCTGATCCCTTTGCTGACAGCACCATCGAAGTAGGTGAGAGACTCATGACCTCCCTATCAGAACACCGCCAGCAGAAATGGCAAACCCTACTGGAGACAACTGATATGGCAAAAAAACAGCAAAAAGGCATGGAACCTCATCTGAAAAATCAGCAATGACCCTCACAGTGTTCAATAAAAATGCAAAGGACTGTGTAAAGACATGCGAAACTGTCATATAACCAACCAGCTTCAAAGACACGAAAGAGAGAGAGAAATGCTGTGGAGTGTATTACCATTCGTCCCCCTACTCTGGTTCTTCATAGCTGGTAAGCTGCTGGTAAATAACTATAATATTCATCATAATATTAATAATGCACTTTCCAATGAGAGACAATCTCAAAATGCTAAAAAAAAATATATATATTTCTTGTCTTCTCAGGTTCATCAGCCATCACCTCCCATAGGGACTATCAGCCAGGTTTGCCGAAGCCTATCCACACCAACACTACAGGTCTCATGGAAAGGCCTCTTTTGCAACAAAGGCAATTATACTATCTTGGGGTTGTGGAGGGCAGTTAATTTCTCAGTGGGCATTTATGTAGAAGTCCTCAGGTAGACCTATTATGGGGGTAATTGATAAGTTAAAGTAGAACTAGAAGCCGTGGCTGTTTCCAGGTGACAGTGAATTAGTTGATTAACAAATGCATTTATTTTAAATTATTCTGAGCTTACCTGTTGTGAAGAAGCATTCATTTTGTCTCATTATTTTTCTATACATGTCTGTAACAGGTTCTTGGCACAACCACTCACATAGCTCACATGTTCCAGTCTACCTGTTGTTCACAGCCAGCTGTCTCCAGAAAACAGTGAGTCGATCAACAAATAAATCTGTTTTTAATTATTCTTATCTGGTGTGAAGGTGCAGATGCATTGGTCTTTTGTCTTATTACTTCCCTGTACATGTCTGTAACAGGTTCTTAGAGAGACCTCTGTTGCAGGTAGCTCATCTTTTCCAGTCTGCCTGCTTGTCGCTTACAGCCAGCTGTCTCCAAGTGTTTACGACACAGCCAACAGTAACATTTGTATAACATTTGTTTTTATGATTTTTGTGCAACAAGCTGCTCTAAATAAATTGCCCCTAGTGGGACTAATAAAGTTGTTTGAATTGAATTGATCACCAAATGAGTCTGTTTTAAAATTTTCTGAGCTTACCGGTCATAAAGAAGCATTGATCTTGTGTGGCACATACCAGTAGTGGGGCTTGATGAATTTCATTCAGTTTCACCAGCAGTGGGACAGGCCAACCTCCTCCAGCCCCCGAGGACCAAGCTCCAAATGGGAGACGGGCCTTCTGCTCCGCCGCTCCCATGCTATCCCTGACCATCTGAGGGCGCCACAGATTCTGGATGCTTTTTAAAAAGGCCTAAAAACCCACCTTATTTTATGAAAGATTTTTGTTAGATTGTGTCAGATTGTTTGTGTTAGTTCTAGCCCTGTGTAGCCTGTCTTGTCATATTTTTTTTTATTTTACATTAGCTGCTGTAGCTTTTTTATGTTTTGTCCTGTAGAACTTTGTTTGTTCAATGTAAAGTGTATTTACAAATAAAATATTATTATTGCTGATGCTCATCAACCATCACCAGCCACAAACTCCATCAACCAGTTGCAGGGCTTGCCGAAGCCCACCCACAACACTACAGGCCTCATAGAAAGGCCTCTTTTGCAAAGGCCCCTAAGCAGCAGAGGCAGCCATCTACTCATTTAAGGTTATGGAGGCCCATTTTTAAAAGTGTGCATTTCTGTAGAAGGCCTTGGGTAGAGATATTATACTGTAGGCTATGTATAATTGATGTATGTGTGATATAGTTGCTGTTGTAACAGTCATGTTTAAGTACAGTTATTTCTGTGTTTATAAAGGAATTTCGACTTTAATAACTTTAATGGTATTTCTGTTTGAGATAGTGTGTATGATTGCAGAATGCATGCATTCCATTTACAGCTTTAATAGAACAAGGCTATTATATAAAAAGGCAAGTGTATAAAAATATATTAGATTAAAACGACATGAATGGTAACTAATTCTCAAGCTGTCAACATGTGACTTGATGACAGGGGATCCATAACCAGTGTGCCAAATGTGGTTTTGATACATTAGCTGAATCCCAATCTGAGTGCGCAAACCACCCTTCCGCCCCTTCACACTTGAGCCTGAGTCCTGAGCACTTAATGTCAGCTGGAAAGGCCAGAGGGTGCAAGGGCCCTGAATTAAATGCTATTAAAGCATTTCTGATACAACTCCTGTTTAGCGGCATTGTCGCCAAATGCAATTGGCTGTCACAAGCGAACGCATTGGAAAATTAGAAAAAATCATATTGAACCTTTGTAGACTAGGATTAGTCTACATATTGTGTTTTTCACTAAATCCAAAATGGCAGACAATTCAATATAGTATGCAAGACGTAATAGGGTTTGTTTAACTCGGCTTGAGCCAAGGAATCATATAGCACCTTGATTTTGAAAATTGGACTAACGGTTCAAAAGTGGCGTGCATAAATGCATTGGCAACTTTGACATGTTGGTGGCGCTAGAGTGTAGGAGCTGAGGACATGGGTCTTGGTGAGAGGGGTCATGGGACTGTCCCGAATCAGTGTGCCAAATTTCATAACTTTCTACCATACGGTTCTATGGGCTGCCATAGACTCCAATGGCAGAAGAGTATAATAAAGAAAAAAAAAAGGATGATAATAAGAAAAGGTAGAAACATAATGGTGCAAGTACAAGGCTAGACTGACGTGGCGACACGTGGAATCTTCAAAACCTTCCCCTACTCCACAGAAGTCTACACCCACTCACTGCATTTCCTTTACCCACTTTGACTATTTGTACACGGCCATGAACATGGCAAACAATACGCAACCAAGTTCCGTCTGCTGCATTTTACACAAGAGGAGCGCATTATTGTACTATATGTGATTGTCTGTACTGTATGTGCTTGTGTCTATGTAATTGTGTCTATTGTATGTTATGTTCTCTGCTGTACTGTATGTCTGTGATTGTCTACTGTATGTGCTTCCGTCTGATTTTCTCTACTGTATGCAATTGTCTATGTGATTATCTTTACTGTATGAGCTTGTCTATGTGATTGTCTCTACTGTATGTGCTTGTCTGGATAATCGTCTCTACAACAAAACCCATGAATATGATGTACCGTACTGTAAGATGCCTCCCCCACATGGCAAACATTTGTAATACACACATATTACTTACTCTAAACAATAGGCACACGAGTCCCTGGTCTGTGAGCCAAATTTCACAACTTTTAACTGGCAGGAGCGACCTACAATGATTCTGTTGTCTGCCATTGACTTCCACAGCAGCATATTACAATAATTATAAGAATGCACTTTGGATGAACGGGAATCGAACCCTGAACTCGCTGCTTGCGAGACTGACGCGCTACCCGCTATGCCACAACGGATCTTACAAAGTGTGTCGCAGATTTGAGTGGATAATGTCAGCTTCTGCTTCCTCTTGGTAGAGTGAGTCCTGAGCCCTTAATTAATGTCACCTGGTAGGGTTGCTTCCTCTCGGTAGAGTGAGAGGGGGGGGTGTCTTTGTTTAAATTGGCACACAGCGAAAAGTATACATAGCATAGCTCAACTATTTACTTCTTCAGAATCCAGACAATCACGCGAACATTTCCATGTATAAAATGTCCTTCGGTCTTCAGAAGTGTAGGAGAGGTGAAGAGTTAGAAACAGTTAGAGATTCTAGAGCGAAGAGAGATTTTCTAGAGTGTGGCTCCATTGATTTCAATGGAGGGGGGGGGGTCATTATTCGAACTGTCACAGAGTGAAAAATATACATCGAAGAGCTTAGCCTTTTTGATTTTATGAATCCCAAGAGTCGTGTGAACGTTTTGATATATAAAATGTGTATGAGCTGTGAGAATTGGAAGAGGGATGGCAGTTTAGAAAATGTGTGACTTTTTCCAAAATGCGCCTTTCAGCACTCTGAAACTGGGGAAATTGTGCAGAAGACAAAAAGTGTTCCTTTCATTCTGCAATCAAACAAATGAAGTAATAATGACACCATGGGGTGTTTTGAACTCAACATGAGCCAGGGAATCCATTGTTACCATAATTTTGAAGATTGGACATACAGTTCAAAAGTTACTGGCATAAACGCAACTCCAACTTTGACACGCTGGTGGCGCTAGAGTGCACGAGATGTCAACATGAGGCTTGGTGACAGATGTCATGGGTATGTCCCGAATGAGTGTGCCAAATGTGGTTTTGATAGATTAAAACATTACTGAGATATGACCCCAGTTCCTGTTTTGCAGCTTTTCTGCCAATTTTGATTGGCTGTCACATGCGAACACAATGGATAATCAAAAATCCCTGTACATCCTTTGTAGACATTGGTGTATAGATGACATCCACCGATGTTCATGCAAATTGGTGAAAGTTCCTAGGAGGAGATACATTTTAAGGGTTTTGCACATCATTCAAAATGGCGGAGAAGCCAAGATGGCCACAATGACGTCATAGAGTGCGTTGAATCCGGCTTGAGCCAAGGAATTGAAGGACACCTGAAGTTTGAAAATTGGACTTGCTGAAGAAAAGCTGCATGCATAAATGCACCTCCAACTTTGACACGTTGGTGGCGCTAGAGAGGGTGAGGTGTGGACATGAGACTTGGTGAGGAGGGTCAGGGCACTGTCCCGAATGAGTGTGCCATTTTTCATAACTTTCTACCATAAGCTTCTATGGGCTGCCATAGACTACAATGGCAGAGGAATAATAATAAAGAAAGAAAGAGAAAAGGTAGAAACTTAATGGGTGCCTGCGCAGCTGCGCTGCTTGGCCCCCAATTAAAGCTGCAAGCAGCGTTGTGGGGGCCAAGCTGACCACGCAAAAGATGAAGCAAATACGACTGATGTTTTGAAGGCTTTAGAGATATGTTTGTCAGACTGCAACTACACTGCAGACTTGGTAAACACAGCAAACGTTATAACCACTGTAAACTTCAACCACTGCAAACTATGAAAATCATTCAGCTCAATAAAACAAGAAAAGTAGGCTGGTCTAATACTCAACACTCGTGGGCAGCGGATGAGAGCTAAAGTCTTTCCCACACCCGTGTGGCCAGCCCGTTCGTGGAAATTCTGCCACACCTTCTCTTTCAAGGCTGTAGGGAGGACCAGCTGAAAGATGGAGTTTGCGGTGTTGGGGTCCCTCACACACTGATGCAAGACTCCCTCCCTCAGAGTCAGCCTCTATCTCTCCTTGAGGATCTGCCGAGTGTCACGTTGCAGGGCGATCCTTTCTGTTGGACTGGGCGGTTTCCCTGTCTGCAAGGATAACAGCATGTGGCGAATCATGTCATCTTTTTTGCTGGGCGTCCTTCCATTCTCCAGGGGGTTCGGCCCAGCTGCACTTCTTCTAGGTCAACTTGGACAGGAGAGTTAAGCATTTCTGGGCATGGGTTTTCCACCCCGGTGAGAAAAGTCTTCAGGGCCAGGATCTCCTCCTCTTCACCATCCTCTCCTCCATCCACAGGTACACGAGATAGGGCATCAGCATTAACATTGGTTTTGTCAGGCTGGAACTTGATGTTGAAGTGGTAGTTGTAGAGTCTGGCTGCCCACTGTTGCTCCAAGCTTCTCAGGTTCACCTCCTGTAAGTTTGCGAGAATGTTGTTGTCAGTGAACACTACAAAATGGGAGCCTAGAGTGGAATTTCTTGCTGCACCAGCGAAAGACGGCCTACCTTCTGATAGCAATGAAGGTAAACAGGAGTCTGGCCAGTGTTCTTCACTTCTTCACTTGCACCTTCCCATTCAGACAAACTAGACTCCATTGAATCTTCAAAACCTTCCCCTACTCCACAGAAGTCTAGACCCACTCACTGCATTTCCTTTACCCACTTTGACTATTTGTACACGGCCATGAACATGGCAAACAATACGCAACCAAGTTCCGTCTGCTGCATTTTACACAAGAGGAGCGCATTACTGTACTATATGTGATTGTCTGTACTGTATGTGCTTGTGTCTATGTAATTGTGTCTATTGTATGTTATGTTCTCTGCTGTACTGTATGTCTGTGATTGTCTACTGTATGTGCTTCCGTCTGATTTTCTCTACTGTATGCAATTGTCTATGTGATTATCTTTACTGTATGAGCTTGTCTATGTGATTGTCTCTACTGTATGTGCTTGTCTGGATAATCGTCTCTACAACAAAACCCATGAATATGATGTACCGTACTGTAAGATGCCTCCCCCACATGGCAAACATTTGTAATACACACATATTACTTACTCTAAACAATAGGCACACGAGTCCCTGGTCTGTGAGCCAAATTTCACAACTTTTAACTGGCAGGAGCGACCTACAATGATTCTGTTGTCTGCCATTGACTTCCACAGCAGCATATTACAATAATTATAAGAATGCACTTTGGATGAACGGGAATCGAACCCTGAACTCGCTGCTTGCGAGACTGACGCGCTACCCGCTATGCCACAACGGATCTTACAAAGTGCGTCGCAGATTTGAGTGGATAATGTCAGCTTCTGCTTCCTCTTGGTAGAGTGAGTCCTGAGCCCTTAATTAATGTCACCTGGTAGGGTTGCTTCCTCTCGGTAGAGTGAGAGGGGGGGGTGTCTTTGTTTAAATTGGCACACAGCGAAAGGTATACATAGCATAGCTCAACTATTTACTTCTTCAGAATCCAGACAATCACGAGAACATTTCCATGTATAAAATGTCCTTCGGTCTTCAGAAGTGTAGGAGAGGTGAAGAGTTAGAAACAGTTAGAGATTCTAGAGCGAAGAGAGATTTTCTAGAGTGTGGCTCCATTGATTTCAATGGAGGGGGGGGGGTCATTATTCGAACTGTCACAGAGTGAAAAATATACATCGAAGAGCTTAGCCTTTTTGATTTTATGAATCCCAAGAGTCGTGTGAACGTTTTGATATATAAAATGTGTATGAGCTGTGAGAATTGGAAGAGGGATGGCAGTTTAGAAAATGTGTGACTTTTTCCAAAATGCGCCTTTCAGCACTCTGAAACTGGGGAAATTGTGCAGAAGACAAAAAGTGTTCCTTTCATTCTGCAATCAAACAAATGAAGTAATAATGACACCATGGGGTGTTTTGAACTCAGCATGAGCCAGGGAATCCATTGTTACCATAATTTTGAAGATTGGACATACAGTTCAAAAGTTACTGGCATAAACGCAACTCCAACTTTGACACGCTGGTGGCGCTAGAGTGCACGAGATGTCAACATGAGGCTTGGTGACAGATGTCATGGGTATGTCCCGAATGAGTGTGCCAAATGTGGTTTTGATAGATTAAAACATTACTGAGATATGACCCCAGTTCCTGTTTTGCAGCTTTTCTGCCAATTTTGATTGGCTGTCACATGCGAACACAATGGATAATCAAAAATCCCTGTACATCCTTTGTAGACATTGGTGTATAGATGACATCCACCGATGTTCATGCAAATTGGTGAAAGTTCCTAGGAGGAGATACATTTTAAGGGTTTTGCACATCATTCAAAATGGCGGAGAAGCCAAGATGGCCACAATGACGTCATAGAGTGCGTTGAATCCGGCTTGAGCCAAGGAATTGAAGGACACCTGAAGTTTGAAAATTGGACTTGCTGAAGAAAAGCTGCATGCATAAATGCACCTCCAACTTTGACACGTTGGTGGCGCTAGAGAGGGTGAGGTGTGGACATGAGACTTGGTGAGGAGGGTCAGGGCACTGTCCCGAATGAGTGTGCCATTTTTCATAACTTTCTACCATAAGCTTCTATGGGCTGCCATAGACTACAATGGCAGAGGAATAAAGAAGAAAGAGAAACGGTACAAACTTAATGGGTGCCTGCGCAGCTGCGCTGCTTGGCCCCCAAATATAGCTGCAAGCAGCAATGTGGGGGCCAAGCAGGACATGCGACCAGCGCATCAAAGACAACAAGCGAAACACGTCATAGCCGCATTCAAAGCTCTACCGCAGTGTTGAAAATCGGGCGTACGGTTCAGAATATACGTACTTCCAACTTTGACAGGTTGGTGGTGCTAGAGACTTTGAGGTGTCGACATAGACTTGGTGACAGGGGTCACGGGACCGTCCACGATGAGTGTGCCTAATGTGGTTATGATACATCAAAACCTTACTGAGATTTGACCACACTTCCTGTTTGGCGGCTTGGACGCCAAATTCGATTGGCTGTAGCGAGCGAACACCTTCGACAATCGAAAATCCCTCTAGGAGTTTTGTGGACATTGGTCTAAAGAATGTGTACAGCCAGTTTCATGTAGATTGGTGAAAATCCTTAGGAGAAGATACATTTTAAGTGTTTTACACAAAATACAAAATGGCGGGAAATCCAATTGGTGGAAAATGACATCATAGGATGCGATGAACTCGGCATGAGCGAGGGATTCCAACGGTACCTCATTTTTTAAAATCGGTTACACAGGTCAAAAGTTGTGTGCATTAACGCACTTCCAACTTTGACATGGTGGTGGCGCTAGAGGGTTTGAGCTGTCGCAATGCCACTTGCTGCCAGAGGTCATGGGACTGTCCCCGAAGAGTGTGCCAAATGTGGCTTTAATACATTAACAATTTGCTGAGATATGACCACACTTCCTGTTTGGCGGCTTAGAGGCCAAATTTGATTGGCTGCAGCGAGCGAACGCAATGGACAATCAGAAATCCCTGTAAGACTTATGTGGACATCGGTCTACAGATTGTGCCTACCGAGTTTCGTGCAGATTGGAGAAAAAACCTAGGAGGAGATACATTTTGAGAGTTTTTTACAAAATCCAAAATGGCGGAAAATCCAATATGGCGGAAAATGATGTCATGGGGTGCGTTGAACTCGGCTTAAGCCAAGGAATCCAACGGTACCTTGTTTTTGAAAATCGGGCTTACAGGTCAAAAGTTGTGTGCACAAACGCACCTCCAACTTTGACATGTTGGTGGCGCTAGAGGGTTTGAGCTGTGTACATGGGTCTTGGTGAAAAGACTCAGGGGACTGTCATGAATGAGTGTGCCAATTTTCACAACTTTTTACCATATGGTTCTATGGGCTGCCATAGACTCCAATGCCAGAGGAAGATGAATAATAATAATAATAATAAGAAAAGGTACAAGAACAATGGGTGCCTTCGCAGCTTCGCTGCTTGGCCCCCAATAAATAATAAGAAAAGGTACAAGAACAATGGGTGCCAGCGCTGCGCTGCTTGGCCCCCAATAATCCTTCGAGTTTCAATAGGGCCTCGCACCGCCAGTGCTCGGGCCCTAACTAGTGCTGCGAGCAGCAGTGAGCGGGCCCTCGCACCCCACGCGGGTCGGGGTGTGGCGCCGTTAAAGGGTGTGCTATTTCGGTGTCCAGTACTGACAGAAACTTCCTGTCACCAGTAGGTGGCGCTCTAGGCGTGACTCAATACCGAAGCATAGATGTGTTCAGGACGGTACCTTGATGAAGTGTGAGAAATGTTGAGTAAATCGGATAACGTATGTAGGAGTTATGAGGACTTCCTGTTTCACCAGTAGGTGGCGCTGTAAGTGTGACTCAATACCGACACATAGATGGGTTCAGAAGGCCACCTTCATGAAGCGTCAGCAATTTGGTGCAAATCGGATGATGTATGAAGGAGTTATGAGGACTTCCTTTTTCACCAATAGGTGGCGCTATAAGTATGATGCAATACTGACACATAGATGTGTTCAGGACAGAACCCTCATGAAGCGTGAGATATATCGGACAAATCGGATAATGTATGGAGGAGTTATGAGGACTTCCTGTTTTACCAATAGGTGGCGCTATAAGTATGACGCAATACTGACACAGATGTGTTCAGGACAGAACCGTCATGAAGCGTGAGATATATCGGACGAATTGGATAATGTATGTAGGAGTTATGAGGACTTCCTGTTTCACCAATAGGTGGCGCTATAAGTATGACGCAATACTGACACATAGATGTGTTCAGGACAGAACCGTCATGAAGCGTGAGATATATCGGACAAATCGGATAATGTATGTAGGAGTTATGAGGACTTCCTGTTTTACCAATAGGTGGCGCTATAAGTATGACGCAATACTGACACATAGATGTGTTCAGGACAGAACCGTCATGAAGCGTGAGATATATCGGACAAATCGGATAATGTATGTAGGAGTTATGAGGACTTCCTGTTTCACCAATAGGTGGCGCTATAAGTATGACGCAATACTGACACATAGATGTGTTCAGGACAGAACCGTCATGAAGCGTGAGATATATCGGACAAATCCGATAATGTATGTAGGAGTTATGAGGACTTCCTGTTTCACCAATAGGTGGCGCTATAAGTATGACGCAATACTGACCCATAGATGTGTTCAGGACACAACCGTCATGAAGCGTGAGATATATCGGACAAATCCGATAATGTATGGAGGAGTTATGAGGACTTCCTGTTTCACCAATAGGTGGCGCTATAAGTATGACGCAATACTGACCCATAGATGTGTTCAGGACACAACCGTCATGAAGCGTGAGATATATCGGACAAATCCGATAATGTATGGAGGAGTTATGAGGACTTCCTGTTTCACCAATAGGTGGCGCTATAAGTATGACGCAATACTGACCCATAGATGTGTTCAGGACACAACCGTCATGAAGCGTGAGATATATCGGACAAATCGGATAATGTATGGAGGAGTTATGAGGACATCGTGTTTTATGGCGAAATGTCAAACTTTGGCGGGGCGCCGCGGCAAGGGTGTTTGGTGAAAACTCAATTTTTTTGATAACTTTTGATCACAAAGGTCTTAAGATGAAGCTGACCCGATATGAAGTTGATCGGATGAAATCTGTAGGACGAGTTCGTCGAAGTACGAGGCATGGAAATGGTCAAAACAAGGACAAAATGGCACATTAAGAGCAAAATGGCGGACTTCCTGTTGCATGTTGGGTATAGCTCCAAGAGACATTTTAGTGTGTCTCGATGAAATACATGTGCCCTCCGAATTTCTTTCCCCTACATCAAACTGAAAGGTGGGGCTCGCCATTTTAAATTTTCCAGGGGGCGCTCTTGAGCCGTTTTGCCACGCTTATTTCCGTCACCCATGAATTATCAAATTTTTCACCGGGACTGACGTATCTGCAAAGTTTCATCCGTTTTCATCGATGTTTAGGCCGCCAAAAATGCATTTGTTTTGGAAGAAGAAGGAGAAGAATAATAACTAGTGCTGCGAGCAGCAGTGAGCGGGCCCTCGCACCCCACGCGGGTCGGGGTGTGGCGCCGTTAAAGGGTGTGCTATTTCGGTGTCCAGTACTGACAGAAACTTCCTGTCACCAGTAGGTAGCGCTCTAAGCGTGACTCAATACCGACGCATAGATGTGTTCAGGACAGTACCTTGATGAAGCGTGAGAAATGTTGTGTAAATCGGACAAAGTATGTAGGAGTTATGAGGACTTCCTGTTTCACCAGTAGGTGGCGCTGTAAGTGTGACTCAATACCGACACATAGATGGGTTCAGAAGGCCACCTTCATGAAGCATCAGCAATTTGGTGCAAATCGGATGATGTATGCAGGAGTTATGAGGACTTCCTGTTTCACCAATAGGTGGCGCTATACGTATGACGCAATACTGACACATAGATGTGTTCAGGACAGAACCGTCATGAAGCGTGAGATATATCGGACAAATTGGATAATGTATGGAGGAGTTATGAGGACTTCCTGTTTCACCAATAGGTGGCGCTATAAGTATGACGCAATACTGACACATAGATGTGTTCAGGACAGAACCGTCATGAAGCGTGAGATATATCGGACAAATTGGATAATGTATGGAGGAGTTATGAGGACTTCCTGTTTCACCAATAGGTGGCGCTATAAGTATGACGCAATACTGACACATAGATGTGTTCAGGACAGAACCGTCATGAAGCGTGAGATATATCGGACAAATTGGATAATGTATGGAGGAGTTATGAGTACTTCCTGTTTCACCAATAGGTGGCGCTATAAGTATGACGCAATACTGACACATAGATGTGTTCAGGACAGAACCGTCATGAAGCGTGAGATATATCGGACAAATTGGATAATGTATGGAGGAGTTATGAGGACTTCCTGTTTCACCAATAGGTGGCGCTATAAGTATGACGCAATACTGACACATAGATGTGTTCAGGACAGAACCGTCATGAAGCGTGAGATATATCGGACAAATTGGATAATGTATGGAGGAGTTATGAGGACTTCCTGTTTCACCAATAGGTGGCGCTATAAGTATGACGCAATACTGACACATAGATGTGTTCAGGACAGAACCGTCATGAAGCGTGAGATATATCGGACAAATTGGATAATGTATGGAGGAGTTATGAGGACTTCGTGTTTTATGGCGAAATGTCAAACTTTGGCAGGGCGCCACGGCAAGGGTGTTTGGTGAAAACTCAATTTTTTTGATAACTTTTGATCACAAAGGTCTTAAGATGAAGCTGACCCGATATGAAGTTGATCGGATGAAATCTGTAGGAGGAGTTCGTCGAAGTACGAGGCATGGAAATGGTCAAAACAAGGACAAAATGGCACATTAAGAGCAAAATGGCGGACTTCCTGTTGCATGTTGGGTATAGCTCCAAGAGACATTTAAGTGTGGCTCGATGAAATACATATGCCCACCGAATTTCGTTAGCCTACATCAAACTGAAAGGTGGGGCTCGCCATTTTAAACTTTCCAGGGGGCGCTCTTGAGCCGTTTTGCCACGCCCATTTCCGTCACCCATGAATTATCAAATTTTTCACCGGGACTGACGTATCTGCAAAGTTTCATCCGTTTTCATCGATGTTCAGGCCGCCTAAAAGGCATTTGTTTGGAGTAAAGGAGAAGAAGAAGGAGAAGGAGAAGAATAATAATAATCCTTCGAGTTTCAATAGGGCCTCGCACCGCCAGTGCTCAATAGGGCCTCGCACCGCCAGTGCTCGGGCCCTAATAATAACTAGTGCTGCGAGCAGCAGTGAGCGGGCCCTCGCACCCCACGCGGGTCGGGGTGTGGCGCCGTTAAAGGGTGTGCTATTTCGGTGTCCAGTACTGACAGAAACTTCCTGTCACCAGTAGGTGGCGCTCTAAGCGTGACTCAATACCGATGCATAGATGTGTTCAGGACGGTACCTTGATGAAGCGTGAGAAATGTTGTGTAAATCGGACAAAGTATGTAGGAGTTATGAGGACTTCCTGTAAGCAGTAGGTGGCGCTGTAGGTATGACGCAATACTGACCTACAGATGTGTTCAAGATGCGACCTTCATCAAGCATGAGCAATTTGGAGTAAATCGGATAATGTATGTAGGAGTTATGAGTACTTCCTGTTTCACCAGTAGGTGGCGCTGTAAGTGTATCTCAATACCGACGCATAGATGTGATCAGAAGGTGACCTTCATGAAGCGTCAGCAATTTGGTGCAAATCGGATGATGTATGCAGGAGTTATGAGGACTTCCTGTTTCACCAATAGGTGGCGCTATAAGTATGACGCAATACTGACACATAGATGTGTTCAGGACAGAACCGTCATGAAGCGTCAGATAAATCGGACAAATCGGATAATGTATGGAGGAGTTATGAGGACTTCCTGTTTCACCAATAGGTGGCGCTATAAGTATGACGCAATACTGACACATAGATGTGTTCAGGACAGAACCGTCATGAAGCGTGAGATATATCGGACAAATTGGATAATGTATGGAGGAGTTATGAGGACTTTTTGTTTCACCAATAGGTGGCGCTATAAGTATGACGCAATACTGACACATAGATGTGTTCAGGACAGAACCGTCATGAAGCGTGAGATATATCGGACAAATTGGATAATGTATGGAGGAGTTATGAGGACTTCCTGTTTCACCAATAGGTGGCGCTATAAGTATGACGCAATACTGACACATAGATGTGTTCAGGACAGAACCGTCATGAAGCGTGAGATATATCGGACAAATTGGATAATGTATGGAGGAGTTATGAGGACTTCCTGTTACACCAATAGGTGGCGCTATAAGTATGACGCAATACTGACACATAGATGTGTTCAGGACAGAACCGTCATGAAGCGTGAGATATATCGGACAAATTGGATAATGTATGGAGGAGTTATGAGGACTTCCAGTTTCACCAATAGGTGGCGCTATAAGTATGACGCAATACTGACACATAGATGTGTTCAGGACAGAACCGCCATGAAGCGTGAGATATATCGGACAAATTGGATAATGTATGTAGGAGTTATGAGGACTTCCTGTTTCACCAATAGGTGGCGCTATAAGTATGACGCAATACTGACACATAGATGTGTTCAGGACAGAACCGTCATGAAGCGTGAGATATATCGGACAAATCCGATAGTGTATGGAGGAGTTATGGGGACTTCCTGTTTCACCAATAGGTGGCGCTATAAGTATGATGCAATACTGACACATAGATGTGTTCAGGACAGAACCGTCATGAAGCGTGAGATATATCGGACAAATTGGATAATGTATGGAGGAGTTATGAGGACCTCGTGTTTTATTGCGAAATGTCAAACTTTGGCGGGGCGCCACGGGAAGGGTGTTTGGTGAAAACTCAATTTTTTTGATAACTTTTGATCACAAAGGTCTTAAGATGAAGCTGACCGAATATGAAGTTGATCGGATTAAATCTGTAGGAGGAGTTCGTTGAAATACGAGGCATGGAAATGGTCAAAACAAGGACAAAATGGCACATTAAAAGCAAAATTGCGGCCTTCCTGTTGCATGTTGGGTACATCTCCAAGAGACATTTTAGTGTGGCTCGATAAAATACATATGCCCTCCGAATTTCGTTCGCCTACATTAAACTGAAAGGTGGGGCTCGCCATTTTTAACTTTCCAGGGGGCGCTCTTGAGCCGTTTTGCCACTCCCATTCCCGTCACCCATGAATTATCAAATTTTTCACCGGGACTGATGTATCTGCAAAGTTTCATCCGTTTTCATCGATGTTCAGGCCGCCTAAAAGGCATTTGTTTGGAGTAAAGAAGGAGAAGAATAATAATAATAATAACTAGTGCTGCGAGCAGCAGTGAGCGGGCCCTCGCACCCCACGCGTGTCGGGGTGTGGCGCCGTTGAAGGGTGTGCTATTTCGGTGTGCAGTACTGAGACAAACTTCCTGTCACCAGTAGGTGGCGCTCTAGGCGTGATTCAATACCGAAGCATAGATGTGTTCAGGACGGTACCTTGATAAAGCGTGAGACATGTTGAGTAAATCGGATAACGTATGTAGGAGTTATGAGGACTTCCTGTTTCACCAGCAGGTGGCGCTGTAGGTATGACGCAATACTGACTTACAGAAGTGTTCAAGATGCGACCCTCATCAAGCATGAGCAATTTGGAGTAAATCGGATAACATATGTAGGAGTTATGAGTACTTCCTGTTTCACCAGTAGGTGGCGCTGTAAGTGTGACTCAATACCGACGCATAGATGTGTTCAGAAGGTGACCTTCACGAAGCGTCAGCAATTTGGTGCAAATCGGATGATGTATGCAGGAGTTATGAGGACTTCCTGTTTCACCAATAGGTGGCGCTATAAGTATGACGCAATACTGACACATAGATGTATTCAGGACAGAACCGTCATGAAGCGTGAGATATATCGGACAAATTGGATAATGTATGGAGGAGTTATGAGGACTTCCTGTTTCACCAATAGGTGGCGCTATAAGTATGACGCAATACTGACACAAAGATGTGTTCAGGACAGAACCGTCATGAAGCGTGAGATATATCGTACAAATTGGATAATGTATGGAGGAGTTATGAGGACTTCCTGTTTCACCAATAGGTGGCGCTATAAGTATGACGCAATACTGACACATAGATGTGTTCAGGACAGAACCGTCATGAAGCGTGAGATATATCGGACAAATTGGATGATGTATGGAGGAGTTATGAGGACTTCCTGTTTCACCAATAGGTGGCGCTATAAGTATGACGCAATACTGACACATAGATGTGTTCAGGACAGAACTGTCATGAAGCGTGAGAAATATCGGACAAATCGGATGATGTATGTAGGAGTTATGAGGACTTCGTGTTTTATGGCGAAATGACAAACTTTGGCGGGGCGCCAAGGCAAGGGTGTTTGGTGAAAACTAAATTTTTTTGATAACTTTTGATCACAAAGGTCTTAAGATGAAGCTGACCGGATATGAAGTTGATCGGATGAAATCTGTAGGAGGAGTTCGTTGAAGTACGAGGCATGGAAATGGTCAAAACACGGACAAAATGGCACTTTAAGAGCAAAATGGCGGACTTCCTGTTGCATGTTGGGTATAGCTCTAAGAGACCTTTTAGTGTGTCTTGATGAACTACATATGCCCACCGAATTTCGTTCGCCTACATGAAACTGAAAGGTGGGGCTCGCCATTTTAAATTTTCCAGGGGGCGCTCTTGAGCCATTTTGCCACGCCCATTTCCGTCATCCATGAATTATCAAATTTTTCACCGGGCCTGACGTATATGCAAAGTTTCATCCGTTTTCATCGATGTTTAGGCCGCCAAAAAGGCATTTGTTTGGGGAGAAGAAGAAGGTAGGAGAATAATAATCCTTCGAAATACAATAGGGCCTCGCACCGCCAGTGCTCGGGCCCTAATAATAATCCTTCGAGTTTCAATAGGGCCTCGCACCGCCAGTGCTCAGGCCCTAATAACTAGTGCTGCGAGCAGCAGTGAGCGGGCCCTCGCACCCCACGCGTGTCGGGGTGTGGCGCCATTGAAGGGTGTGCTATTTCGGTGTGCAGTACTGAGACAAACTTCCTGTCACCAGTAGGTGGCGCTCTAGGCGTGATTCAATACCGAAGCATAGATGTGTTCAGGACGGTACCTTGATAAAGCGTGAGACATGTTGAGTAAATCGGATAACGTATGTAGGAGTTATGAGGACTTCCTGTTTCACCAGCAGGTGGCGCTGTAGGTATGACGCAATACTGACTTACAGAAGTGTTCAAGATGCGACCTTCATCAAGCATGAGCAATTTGGAGTAAATCGGATAACATATGTAGGAGTTATGAGTACTTCCTGTTTCACCAGTAGGTGGCGCTGTAAGTGTGACTCAATACCGACGCATAGATGTGTTCAGAAGGTTACCTTCACGAAGCGTCAGCAATTTGGTGCAAATCGGATGATGTATGCAGGAGTTATGAGTACTTCCTGTTTCACCAATAGGTGGCGCTATAAGTATGACGCAATACTGACACATAGCTGTATTCAGGACAGAACCGTCATGAAGCGTGAGATATATCGGACAAATCGGATAATGTATGGAGGAGTTATGAGGACGTACTGTTTCACCAATAGGTGGCGCTATAAGTATGACGCAATACTGACACATAGATGTGTTCAGGACAGAACTGTCATGAAGCGTGAGACATATCGGACAAATCGGATAATGTATGGAGGAGTTATGAGGACGTACTGTTTCACCAATAGGTGGCGCTATAAGTATGACGCAATACTGACACATAGATGTGTTCAGGACAGAACCGTCATGAAGCGTGAGATATATCGGACAAATTGGATAATGTATGTAGGAGTTATGAGGACTTCGTGTTTTATGGCGAAATGTCAAACTTTGGCGGGGCGCCACGGCAAGGGTGTTTGGTGAAAACTCAATTTTTTTGATAACTTTTGATCACAAAGGTCTTAAGATGAAGCTGACCCGATATCAAGTTGATCAGATGAAATCTGTAGGAGGAGTTCGTCGAAGTACGAGGCATGGAAATGGTCAAAACAAGGACAAAATGGCACATTAAAAGCAAAATGGCGGACTTCCTGTTGCATGTTGGGTATAGCTCCAAGAGACATTTAAGTGTGGCTCGATAAAATACATATGCCCACCGAATTTCGTTAGCCTACATCAAACTGAAAGGTGGGGCTCGCCATTTTAAATTTTCCAGGGGGCGCACTTGAGCCGTTTTGCCACGCCCATTTCCGTCACCCATGAATTATCAAATTTTTTACCGGGACTGACGTATGTGCAAAGTTTCATCCGTTTTCATCGATGTTAAGGCCGCCAAAAAGGCATTTGTTTGGGGAGAAGAAGGAGAAGGAGAAGGAGAATAATAATAACTAGGGCTGCGAGCAGCAGTGAGCGGGCCCTCGCACCCCATGCGGGTCGGGGTGTGGCGCTGTTAAAGTGTGTGCTATTTCGGTGTCCAGTACTGAGAGAATCTTCCTGTTACCAGTAGGTGGCGCTCTAAGCGTGACTCAATACAAACGCATAGATGTGTTCAGGACAGTACCTTGATGAAGCGTGAGAAATGTTGTGTAAATCGGACAATGTATGTAGGAGTTATGATGACTTCCTGTAAGCAGTAGGTGGCGCTATTAGTATGACTCAATGCTCACGCACAGATGTGTTCAGGATGCGACCTTCATCAACCCTGAGCAATTTGGAGTAAATCGGATAACGTATGTAGGAGTTATGAGGACTTCCTGTTTCACCAATAGGTGGCGCTATAAGTATGATGCAATACTGACACATAGATGTGTTCAGGACAGAACCGTCATGAAGCGTGAGATATATCGGACGAATCGGATAATGTATGGAGGAGTTATGAGGACTTCCTGTTTCACCAATAGGTGGCGCTATAAGTATGACGCAATACTGACACATAGATGTGTTCAGGACAGAACCGTCATGAAGCGTGAGATATATCGGATAAATCGGATAATGTATGGAGGAGTTATGGGGACTTCCTGTTTCACCAATAGGTGGCGCTATAAGAATGACGCAATACTGACACATAGATGTGTTCAGGACAGAACCGTCATGAAGCGTGAGATATATCGGACAAATCGGATAATGTATGGAGGAGTTATGGGGACTTCCTGTTTCACCAATAGGTGGCGCTATAAGTATGACGCAATACTGACACATAGATGTGTTCAGGACAGAACCGTCATGAAGCGTGAGATATATCGGACAAATCGGATAATGTATGGAGGAGTTATGGGGACTTCCTGTTTCACCAATAGGTGGCGCTATAAGTATGACGCAATACTGACACATAGATGTGTTCAGGACAGAACCGTCATGAAGCGTGAGATATATCGGACAAATCGGATAATGTATGGAGGAGTTATGAGGACTTCCTGTTTCACCAATAGGTGGCGCTATAAGTATGACGCAATACTGACACATAGATGTGTTCAGGACAGAACCGTCATGAAGCGTGAGATATATCGGACAAATTGGATAATGTATGGAGGAGTTATGAGGACTTCCTGTTTCACCAATAGGTGGCGCTATAAGTATGACGCAATACTGACACATAGATGTGTTCAGGACAGAACCGTCATGAAGCGTGAGATATATCGGACAAATTGGATAATGTATGGAGGAGTTATGAGGACTTCCTGTTTCACCAATAGGTGGCGCTATAAGTATGACGCAATACTGACACATAGATGTGTTCAGGACAGAACCGTCATGAAGCGTGAGATATATCGGACAAATTGGATAATGTATGGAGGAGTTATGAGGACTTCCTGTTTCACCAATAGGTGGCGCTATAAGTATGACGCAATACTGACACATAGATGTGTTCAGGACAGAACCGTCATGAAGCGTGAGACATATCGGACAAATCGGATAATGTATGGAGGAGTTATGAGGACGTACTGTTTCACCAATAGGTGGCGCTATAAGTATGACGCAATACTGACACATAGATGTGTTCAGGACAGAACCGTCATGAAGCGTGACATATATCGGACAAATTGAATAATGTATGGAGGAGTTATGAGGACTTCGTGTTTTATGGCGAAATGTCAAACTTTGGCGGGGCGCCACGGCAAGGGTGTTTGGTGAAAACTCAATTTTTTTGATAACTTTTGATCACAAAGGTCTTAAGATGAAGCTGACCCGATATGAAGTTGATCGGATGAAATCTGTAGGAGGAGTTCGTCGAAGTACGAGGCATGGAAATGGTCAAAACAAGGACAAAATGGCACATTAAGAGCAAAATGGCGGACTTCCTGTTGCATGTTGGGTATAGCTCCAAGAGACATTTAAGTGTGGCTCGATGAAATACATATGCCCTCCGAATTTCGTTCGCCTACATCAAACTGAAAGGTGGGGCTCGCCATTTGAAACTTTCCAGGGGGCGCTCTTGAGCCGTTTTGCCACGCCCATTTCCGTCACCCATGAATTATCAAATTTTTCACCGGGACTGACGTATCTGCAAAGTTTCATCCGTTTTCATCGATGTTCAGGCCGCCTAAAAGGCATTTGTTTGGAGTAAAGGAGAAGGAGAATAATAATCCTTCGAGTTTCAATAGGGCCTCGCACCGCCAGTGCTCGGGCCCTAACTAGTGCTGCGAGCAGCAGTGAGCGGGCCCTCGCACCCCACGCGGGTCGGGGTGTGGCGCCGTTAAAGGGTGTGCTATTTCGGTGTCCAGTACTGACAGAAACTTCCTGTCACCAGTAGGTGGCGCTCTAAGCGTGACTCAATACCGACGCATAGATGTGTTCAGGACAGTACCTTGATGAAGCGTGAGAAATGTTGTGTAAATCGGACAAAGTATGTAGGAGTTATGAGGACTTCCTGTAAGCAGTAGGTGGCGCTGTAGGTATGACACAATACTGACCTACAGATGTGTTTAAGATGCGACCTTAATCAAGCATGAGCAATTTGGAGTAAATCGGATAATGTATGTAGGAGTTATGAGTACTTCCTGTTTCACCAGTAGGTGGCGCTGTAAGTGTAACTCAATACCGACGTATAGATGTGTTCAGAAGGTGACCTTCATGAAGCCTAAGCAATTTGGTGCAAATCGGATGATGTATGCAGGAGTTATGAGGACTTCCTGTTTCACCAATAGGTGGCGCTATAAGTATGACGCAATACTGACACATAGATGTGTTCAGGACAGAACCGTCATGAAGCGTGAGATCAATCGGACGAATTGGATAATGTATGTAGGAGTTATGAGGACTTCCTGTTTCACCAATAGGTGGCGCTATAAGTATGACGCAATACTGACACATAGATGTGTTCAGGACAGAACCGTCATGAAGCGTGAGATATATCGGACAAATCCGATAATGTATGGAGGAGTTATGGGGACTTCCTGTTTCACCAATAGGTGGCGCTATAAGTATGATGCAATACTGACACATAGATGTGTTCAGGACAGAACTGTCATGAAGCGTGAGATATATCGGACAAATCCGATAATGTATGGAGGAGTTATGAGGACATCGTGTTTTATGGCGAAATGTCAAACTTTGGCGGGGCGCCACGGCAAGGGTGTTTGGTGAAAACTCAATTTTCTTGATAACTTTTGATCACAAAGGTCTTAAGATGAAGCTGACCCGATATGAAGTTGATCGGATGAAATCTGTAGGAGGAGTTCGTCGAAGTACGAGGCATGGAAATGGTCAAAACAAGGACAAAATGGCACATTAAAAGCAAAATGGCGGCCTTCCTGTTGCATGTTGGGTATAGCTTTAAGAGACATTTTAGTGCGTCTCGATGAACTACATATGCCCTCCGAATTTCGTTCGCCTACATCAAACTGAAAGGTGGGGCTCGCCATTTTAGATTTTCCAGGGGGCGCTCTTGAGCCGTTTTGCCACGCCCATTTCCGTCACCCATGAATTATCAAATTTTTCACCGGGACTGACGTATCTGCAAAGTTTCATCCGTTTTCATCGATGTTTAGGCCGCCAAAAAGGCATTTGTTTGGGGAGAAGGAGAAGGTAGAAGGTAGAAGGTAGAATAACTAGTGCTGCGAGCAGCAGTGAGCGGGCCCTCGCACCCCACGCGGGTCGGGGTGTGGCGCCGTTAAAGGGTGTGCTATTTCGGTGTCCAGTACTGACAGAAACTTCCTGTCACCAGTAGGTGGCGCTCTAAGCGTGACTCAATACCAAAGCATAGATGTGTTTAGGACGGTACCTTGATGAAGCGTGAGAAATGTTGTGTAAATCGAACAAAGTATGTAGGAGTTATGAGGACTTCCTGTAAGCAGTAGGTGGCGCTGTAGGTATGACGCAATACTGACCTACAGATGTGTTCAAGATGCGACCTTCATCAAGCATGAGCAATTTGGAGTAAATCGGATAATGTATGTAGGAGTTATGAGTACTTCCTGTTTCACCAGTAGGTGGCGCTGTAAGTGTAACTCAATACCGACGCATAGATGTGTTCAGAAGGTGACCTTCATGAAGCGTCAGCAATTTGGTGCAAATCGGATGATGTATGCAGGAGTTATGAGGACTTCCTGTTTCACCAATAGGTGGCGCTATAAGTATGACGCAATACTGACACATAGATGTGTTCAGGACAGAACCGTCATGAAGCGTGAGATAAATCGGACAAATCGGATAATGTATGGAGGAGTTATGAGGACTTCCTGTTTCACCAATAGGTGGCGCTATAAGTATGACGCAATACTGACACATAGATGTGTTCAGGACAGAACCGTCATGAAGCGTGAGATATATCGGACAAATCGGATAATGTATGGAGGAGTTATGAGGACTTCCTGTTTTACCAATAGGTGGCGCTATAAGTATGACGCAATACTGACACATAGATGTGTTCAGGACAGAACCTTCATGAAGCGTGAGATATATCGGACGAATTGGATAATGTATGGAGGAGTTATGAGGACTTCCTGTTTCACCAATAGGTGGCGCTATAAGTATGATGCAATACTGACACATAGATGTGTTCAGGACAGAACAGTCATGAAGTGTGAGATATATCGGACGAATTGGATAATGTATGTAGGAGTTATGAGGACTTCCTGTTTCACCAATAGGTGGCGCAATAAGTATGACGCAATACTGACACATAGATGTGTTCAGGACAGAACTGTCATGAAGCGTGAGATATATCGGACAAATTGGATAATGTATGGAGGAGTTATGAGGACTTCCTGTTACACCAATAGGTGGCGCTATAAGTATGACGCAATACTGACACATAGATGTGTTCAGGACAGAACCGTCATGAAGCGTGAGATATATCGGACGAATCGGATAATGTATGGAGGAGTTATGAGGACTTCCTGTTTCACCAATAGGTGGCGCTATAAGTATGATGCAATACTGACACATAGATGTGTTCAGGACAGAACCCTCATGAAGCGTGAGATATATCGGACGAATTGGATAATGTATGTAGGAGTTATGAGGACTTCCTGTTTCACCAATAGGTGGCGCTATAAGTATGATGCAATACTGACACATAGATGTGTTCAGGACAGAACCGTCATGAAGCGTGAGATATATCGGACGAATCGGATAATGTATGGAGGAGTTATGAGGACTTCCTGTTTCACCAATAGGTGGCGCTATAAGTATGATGCAATACTGACACATAGATGTGTTCAGGACAGAACTGTCATGAAGCTTGAGACATATCGGACAAATCCGATAATGTATGTAGGAGTTATGAGGACTTCCTGTTTCACCAATAGGTGGCGCTATAAGTATGACGCAATACTGACACATAGATGTGTTCACGACAGAACCGTCATGAAGCGTGAGATATATCGGACAAATCGGATAATGTATGGAGGAGTTATGAGGACTTCGTGTTTTATGGCGAAATGTCAAACTTTAGCGGGGCGCCACGGCAAGGGTGTTTGGTGAAAACTCAATTTTTTTGATAACTTTTGATCACAAAGGTCTTAAGATGAAGCTGACCGGATATGAAGTTGATCGGATGAAATCTCTAGGAGGAGTTCGTTGAAGTACGAGGCATGGAAATGGTCAAAACAAGGACAAAATGGCACATTAAAAGCAAAATGGCGGACTTCCGGTTGCATGTTGTGTATAGCTCCAAGAGACATTTTAGTGTGTCTCGATAAACTACATAAGCCCACCGAATTTCGTTCGCCTACATCAAACTGAAAGGTGGGGCTCGCCATTTTAAATTTTCCAGGGGGCGCTCTTGAGCCGTTTTGCCACGCCCATTTCGGTCACCCATGAATTATCAAATTTTTCACCGGGACTGACGTATCTGCAAAGTTTCATCCGTTTTCATCGATGTTTAGGCCGCCAAAAAGGCATTTGTTTGGGGAGAAGAAGAACAAGAATAACTAGGGCTGCGAGCAGCAGTGAGCGGGCCCTCGCACCCCATGCGGGTCGGGGTGTGGCGCCGTTAAAGTGTGTGCTATTTCGGTGTCCAGTACTGAGAGAAACTTCCTGTCACCAGTAGGTGGCGCTCTAAGCGTGATTCAATACAAACGCATAGATGTGTTCAGGACAGTACCTTGATGAAGCGTGAGAAATGTTGTGTAAATCGGACAATGTATGTAGGAGTTATGATGACTTCCTGTAAGCAGTAGGTGGCGCTATTTGTATGACCCAATGCTCACGCAGAGATGTGTTCAGGATGCGACCTTCATCAAGCGTGAGCAATTTGGAGTAAATCGGATAACGTATGTAGGAGTTATGAGTACTTCCTGTTTCACCAGTAGGTGGCGCTGTAAGAGTGACTCAATCCGGACGCATAGATGTGTTCAGAATGCGACCTTCATGAATCGTCAGCAATTTGGTGCAAATCGGATAATGTATGGAGGAGTTATGAGGACTTCCTGTTTCACCAATAGGTGGCGCTATAAGTATGACGCAATACTGACACATAGATGTGTTCAGGACAGAACCGTCATGAAGCGTGAGATATATCGGACAAATTGGATAATGTATGGAGGAGTTATGAGGACTTCCTGTTTCACCAATAGGTGGCGCTATACGTATGACGCAATACTGACACATAGATGTGTTCAGGACAGAACCGTCATGAAGCGTGAGCTATATCGGACAAATTGGATAATGTATGGAGGAGTTATGAGGACTTCCTTTTTCACCAATAGGTGGCGCTATAAGTATGACGCAATACTGACACATAGATGTGTTCATGACAGAACTGTCATGAAGCGTGAGACATATCGGACAAATCGGATAATGTATGGAGGAGTTATGAGGACTTCCTGTTTCACCAATAGGTGGCGCTATAAGTATGACGCAATACTGACACATAGATGTGTTCAGGGCAGAACCGTCATGAAGCGTGAGATATATCGGACAAATTGGATAATGTATGGAGGAGTTATGAGGACTTCCTATTTCACCAATAGGTGGCGCTATAAGTATGACGCAATACTGACACATAGATGTGTTCAGGACAGAATCGTCATGAAGCGTGAGATATATCGGACAAATTGGATAATGTATGGAGGAGTTATGAGGACTTCCTGTTTCACCAATAGGTGGCGCTATACGTATGACGCAATACTGACACATAGATGTGTTCAGGACAGAACCGTCATGAAGCGTGAGCTATATCGGACAAATTGGATAATGTATGGAGGAGTTATGAGGACTTCCTTTTTCACCAATAGGTGGCGCTATAAGTATGACGCAATACTGACACATAGATGTGTTCATGACAGAACTGTCATGAAGCGTGAGACATATCGGACAAATCGGATAATGTATGGAGGAGTTATGAGGACTTCCTGTTTCACCAATAGGTGGCGCTATAAGTATGACGCAATACTGACACATAGATGTGTTCAGGACAGAACCGTCATGAAGCGTGAGATATATTGGACAAATTGGATAATGTATGGAGGAGTTATGAGGACTTCGTGTTTTATGGCGAAATTTCAAACTTTGGCGGGGCGCCACGGCAAGGGTGTTTGGTGAAAACTCAATTTTTTTGATAACTTTTGATCACAAAGGTCTTAAGATGAAGCTGACCGAATATGAAGTTGATCGGATGAAATCTGTAGGAGGAGTTCGTCGAAGTACGAGGCATGGAAATGGTCAAAACAAGGACAAAATGGCACATTAAGAGCAAAATGGCGGACTTCCTGTTGCATGTTGGGTATAGCTCCAAGAGACATTTAAGTGTGGCTCGATGAAATACATATGCCCACCGAATTTCGTTGGCCTAAATCAAACTGAAAGGTGGGGCTCGCCATTTTAAACTTTCCAGGGGGCGCTCTTGAGCCGTTTTGCCACGCCCATTTCCGTATGACGCAATACTGACACATAGATGTGTTCAGGACAGAATCGTCATGAAGCGTGAGATATATTGGACAAATTGGATAATGTATGGAGGAGTTATGAGGACTTCCTGTTTCACCAATAGGTGGCGCTATACGTATGACGCAATACTGACACATAGATGTGTTCAGGACAGAACCGTCATGAAGCGTGAGCTATATCGGACAAATTGGATAATGTATGGAGGAGTTATGAGGACTTCCTTTTTCACCAATAGGTGGCGCTATAAGTATGACGCAATACTGACACATAGATGTGTTCATGACAGAACTGTCATGAAGCGTGAGACATATCGGACAAATCGGATAATGTATGGAGGAGTTATGAGGACTTCCTGTTTCACCAATAGGTGGCGCTATAAGTATGACGCAATACTGACACATAGATGTGTTCAGGACAGAACCGTCATGAAGCGTGAGATATATTGGACAAATTGGATAATGTATGGAGGAGTTATGAGGACTTCGTGTTTTATGGCGAAATGTCAAACTTTGGCGGGGCGCCACGGCAAGGGTGTTTGGTGAAAAGTCAATTTTTTTGATAACTTTTGATCACAAAGGTCTTAAGATGAAGCTGACCGAATATGAAGTTGATCGGATGAAATCTGTAGGAGGAGTTCGTCGAAGTACGAGGCATGGAAATGGTCAAAACAAGGACAAAATGGCACATAAAGAGCAAAATGGCGGACTTCCTGTTGCATGTTGGGTATAGCTGCAAGAGACATTTAAGTGTGGCTCGATGAAATACATATGCCCACCGAATTTCGTTGGCCTACATCAAACTGAAACGTGGGGCTCGCCATTTTAAACTTTCCAGGGGGCGCTCTTGAGCCGTTTTGCCACGCCCATTTCCGTCACCCATGAATTATCAAATTTTTCACCGGGACTGACGTATCTGCAAAGTTTCATCCGTTTTCATCGATGTTCAGGCCGCCTAAAAGGCATTTGTTTGGAGTAAAGGAGAAGGAGAAGGAGAAGAAGGAGAATAATAATCCTTCGAGTTTCAATAGGGCCTCGCACCGCCAGTGCTCGGGCCCTAACTAGGGCTGCGAGCAGCAGTGAGCGGGCCCTCGCACCCCACGCGGGTCGGGGTGCGGCGCCGTTAAAGGGTGTGCTATTTCGGTGTCCAGTACTGAGAGAAACTTCCTGTCACCAGTAGGGAGCGCTCTAAGCGTGACTCAATACCGACGCATAGATGTGTACAGGATGGTACCTTGATGAAGCGTGAGAAATGTTGTGTAAATCGGACAAAGTATGTAGGAGTTATGAGGACTTCCTGTAAGCAGTAGGTGGCGCTGTAGGTATGACGCAATACTGACTTACAGATGTGTTCAAGTTGCGATCTTCATCAAGCATGAGCAATTTGGAGTAAATCGGATAATGTACGTAGGAGTTATGAGTACTTCCTGTTTCACCAGTAGGTGGCGCTCTAAGTGTGACTCAATATCGACGCATAGATGTGTTCAGAAGGTGACCTTCATGAAGCGTCAGCAATTTGGTGCAAATCGGATGATGTATGCAGGAGTTATGAGGACTTCCTGTTTCACCAATAGGTGGCGCTATAAGTATGACGCAATACTGACACATAGATGTGTTCAGGACAGAACCGTCATGAAGCGTGAGATATATCGGACAAATTGGATAATGTATGCAGGAGTTATGAGGACCTCGTGTTTTATTGCGAAATGTCAAACTTTGGCGGGGCGCCACGGCAAGGGTGTTTGGTGAAAACTCAATTTTTTTGATAACTTTTGATCACAAAGGTCTTAAGATGAAGCTGACCGAATATGAAGTTGATCGGATGAAATCTGTAGGAGGAGTTCGTTGAAATACGAGGCATGGAAATGGTCAAAACAAGGACAAAATGGCACATTAAAAGCAAAATGGCGGCCTTCCTGTTGCATGTTGGGTACAGCTCCAAGAGACATTTTAGTGTGGCTCGATGAAATACATATGCCCACCGAATTTCGTTCGCCTACATCAAACCGAAAGGTGGGGCTCACCATTTTAAATTTTCCAGGGGGCGCTCTTGAGCCGTTTTGCCACGCCCATTTCCCTCACCCATGAATTATCAAATTTTTCACCGGGACTGACGTATCTGCAAAGTTTCATCCGTTTTCATCGATGTTTAGGCCGCCAAAAAGGCATTTGTTTTGGAAGAAGAAGGAGAACTAGGGCTGCGAGCAGCAGTGAGCGGGCCCTCGCACCCCACGCGTGTCGGGGTGTGGCGCCGTTAAAGGGTGTGCTATTTCGGTGTCCAGTACTGACAGAAACTTCCTGTCACCAGTAGGTGGCGCTCTAAGCGTGACTCAATACCGACGCATAGATGTGTTCAGGACGGTACCTTGATGAAGCGTGAGAAATGTTGTGTAAATCGGACAAAGTATGTAGGAGTTATGAGGACTTCCTGTAAGCAGTAGGTGGCGCTGTAGGTATGACGCAATACTGACCTACAGATGTGTTCAAGATGCGACCTTCATCAAGCATGAGCAATTTGGAGTAAATCGGATAATGTATGTAGGAGTTATGAGTACTTCCTGTTTCACCAGTAGGTGGCGCTGTAAGTGTAACTCAATACCGACGCATAGATGTGTTCAGAAGGTGACCTTCATGAAGCGTCAGCAATTTGGTGCAAATCGGATGATGTATGCAGGAGTTATGAGGATTTCCTGTTTCACCAATAGGTGGCGCTATAAGTATGACGCAATACTGACACATAGATGTGTTCAGGACAGAACCGTCATGAAGCGTGAGATAAATCGGACAAATCGGATAATGTATGGAGGAGTTATGAGGACTTCCTGTTTCACCAATAGGTGGCGCTATAAGTATGACGCAATACTGACACATAGATGTGTTCAGGACAGAACCGTCATGAAGCGTGAGATATATCGGACAAATTGGATAATGTATGGAGGAGTTATGAGGACTTCGTGTTTTATGGCGAAATGTCAAACTTTGGCGGGGCGCCACGGCAAGGGTGTTTGGTGAAAACTAAATTTTTTTGATAACTTTTGATCACAAAGGTCTTAAGATGAAGCTGACCCGATATGAAGTTGATCGGATGAAATCTGTAGGAGGAGTTCGTCGAAGTACGAGGCATGGAAATGGTCAAAACAAGGACAAAATGGCACATTAAGAGCAAAATGGCGGACTTCCTGTTGCATGTTGGGTATAGCTCCAAGAGACATTTTAGTGTGTCTCGATGAAATACATGTGCCCTCCGAATTTCGTTCCCCTACATCAAACTGAAAGGTGGTGCTCGCCATTTAAAATTTTCCAGGGGGCGCTCTTGAGCCGTTTTGCCACGCCCATTTCCGTCACCCATTAATTATCAAATTTTTCACCGGGACTGACGTATCTGCAAAGTTTCATCCGTTTTCATCGATGTTTAGGCCGCCAAAAATGCATTTGTTTTGGAAGAAGGAGAAGGAGAAGGTAGAATAATAATAATAACTAGTGCTGCGAGCAGCAGTGAGCGGGCCCTCGCACCCCACGCGGGTCGGGGTGTGGCGCCGTTTAAGGGTGTGCTATTTCGGTGTCCAGTACTGACAGAAACTTCCTGTCACCAGTAGGTGGCGCTCTAAGCGTGACTCAATACCGACGCATAGATGTGTTCAGGACAGTACCTTGATGAAGCGTGAGAAATGTTGTGTAAATGGGACAAAGTATGTAGGAGTTATGAGGACTTCCTGTAAGCAGTAGGTGGCGCTGTAGGTATGACGCAATACTGACCTACAGATGTGTTCAAGATGCGACCTTCATCAAGCATGAGCAATTTGGAGTAAATCGGATAATGTATGTAGGAGTTATGAGTACTTCCTGTTTCACCAGTAGGTGGCGCTGTTAGTGTAACTCAATACCGACGCATAGATGTGTTCAGAAGGTGACCTTCATGAAGCGTCAGCAATTTGGTGCAAATCGGATGATGTATGCAGGAGTTATGAGGACTTCCTCTTTCACCAATAGGTGGCGCTATAAGTATGACTCAATACTGACACATAGATGTGTTCAGGACAGAACCGTCATGAAGCGTGAGATATATCGGACAAATTGGATAATGTATGGAGGAGTTATGAGGACTTCCTGTTTCACCAATAGGTGGCGCTATAAGTATGACGCAATACTGACTCATAGATGTGTTCAGGACAGAACCGTCATGAAGCGTGAGATATATCGGACAAATCCGATAATGTATGGAGGAGTTATGGGGACTTCCTGTTTCACCAATAGGTGGCGCTATAAGTATGATGTAATACTGACACATAGATGTGTTCAGGACAGAACCGTCATGAAGCGTGAGATATATCGGACGAATTGGCTAATGTATGTAGGAGTTATGAGGACTTCCTGTTTCACCAATAGGTGGCGCTATAAGTATGACGCAATACTGACACATAGATGTGTTCAGGACAGAACCGTCATGAAGCGTGAGATATATGGGACAAATTGGATTATGTATGGAGGAGATATGAGGACTTCCTGTTTCACCAATAGGTGGCGCTATAAGTATGACGCAATACTGACACATAGATGTGTTCAGGACAGAACCGTCATGAAGCGTGAGATATATCGGACAAATTGGATAATGTATGGAGGAGTTATGAGGACTTCCTATTTCACCAATAGGTGGCGCTATAAGTATGACGCAATACTGACACATAGATGTGTTCAGGACAGAACCTTCATGAAGCGTGAGATATATCGGAGAAATTGGATAATGTATGGAGGAGTTATGAGGACTTCCTGTTTCACCAATAGGTGGCGCTATAAGTATGACGCAATACTGACACATAGATGTGTTCAGGACAGAACCGTCATGAAGCGTGAGATATATCGGACAAATTGGATAATGTATGGAGGAGTTATGAGGACTTCCTGTTTCACCAATAGGTGGCGCTATAAGTATGACGCAATACTGACACATAGATGTGTTCAGGACAGAACCGTCATGAAGCGTGAGATATATCGGACAAATCCGATAATGTATGGAGGAGTTATGGGGACTTCCTGTTTCACCAATAGGTGGCGCTATAAGTATGATGTAATACTGACACATAGATGTGTTCAGGACAGAACCGTCATGAAGCGTGAGATATATCGGACGAATTGGCTAATGTATGTAGGAGTTATGAGGACTTCCTGTTTCACCAATAGGTGGCGCTATAAGTATGACGCAATACTGACACATAGATGTGTTCAGGACAGAACCGTCATGAAGCGTGAGATATATCGGACAAATTGGATTATGTATGGAGGAGATATGAGGACTTCCTGTTTCACCAATAGGTGGCGCTATAAGTATGACGCAATACTGACACATAGATGTGTTCAGGACAGAACCGTCATGAATTGTGAGATATATCGGACAAATCGGATAATGTATGGAGGAGTTATGAGGACATACTGTTTCACCAATAGGTGGCGCTATAAGTATGACGCAATACTGACACATAGATGTGTTCAGGACAGAACCGTCATGAAGCGTGAGACATATCGGACAAATCGGATAATGTATGGAGGAGTTATGAGGACGTACTGTTTCACCAATAGGTGGCGCTATAAGTATGACGCAATACTGACACATAGATGTGTTCAGGACAGAACCGTCATGAAGCGTGAGACATATCGGACAAATCGGATAATGTATGGAGGAGTTATGAGGACGTACTGTTTCACCAATAGGTGGCGCTATAAGTATGACGCAATACTGACACATAGATGTGTTCAGGACAGAACCGTCATGAAGCGTGAGACATATTGGACAAATCGGATAATGTATGGAGGAGTTATGAGGACGTACTGTTTCACCAATAGGTGGCGCTATAAGTATGACGCAATACTGACACATAGATGTGTTCAGAACAGAACCGTCATGAAGCGTGAGACATATCGGACAAATCGGATAATGTATGGAGGAGTTATGAGGACGTACTGTTTCACCAATAGGTGGCGCTATAAGTATGACGCAATACTGACACATAGATGTGTACAGGACAGAACCGTCATGAAGCGTGAGAAATATCGGACAAATCGGATAATGTATGTAGGAGTTATGAGTACTTCCTGTTTCACCAGTAGGTGGCGCTGTAAGTGTGACTCAATACCGACGCATAGATGTGTTCAGAAGGTGACCTTCATGAAGCGTCATCAATTTGGTGCAAATCGGATGATGTATGCAGGAGTTATGAGGACTTCCTGTTTCACCAATAGGTGGCGCTATAAGTATGACGCAATACTGAATCATACATGTGTTCAGGACTGAACCGTCATGAAGCGTGAGAAATATCGGACAAATCGGATAATGTATGTAGGAGTTATGAGTACTTCCTGTTTCACCAGTAGGTGGCGCTGTAAGTGTGACTCAATACCGACGCATAGATGTGTTCAGAAGGTGACCTTCATGAAGCGTCATCAATTTGGTGCAAATCGGATGATGTATGCAGGAGTTATGAGGACTTCCTGTTTCACCAATAGGTGGCGCTATAAGTATGACGCAATACTGAATCATACATGTGTTCAGGACTGAACCGTCATGAAGCGTGAGAAATATCGGACAAATCGGATAATGTATGTAGGAGTTATGAGTACTTCATGTTTCACCAGTAGGTGGCGCTGTAAGTGTGACTCAATACCGACGCATAGATGTGTTCAGAAGGTGACCTTCATGAAGCATCATCAATTTGGTGCAAATCGGATGATGTATGCAGGCGTTATGAGGACTTCCTGTTTCACCAATAGGTGGCGCTATAAGTATGACGCAATACTGAATCATACATGTGTTCAGGACTGAACCGTCATGAAGCGTGAGATATATCGGACAAATTGGATAATGTATGGAGGAGTTATGAGGACTTCGTGTTTTATGGCGAAATGTCAAACTTTGGCGGGGCGCCACGGCAAGGGTGTTTGGTGAAAACTCAATTTTTTTGATAACTTTTGATCACAAAGGTCTTAAGATGAAGCTGACCGAATATGGAGTTGATCGGATGAAATCTGTAGGAGGAGTTTGTTGAAGTACGAGGCATGGGAATGGTAAAAACAAGGACAAAATGGCACATTAAAAACAAAATGGCTGACTTCCTGTCCGATGTTGGGTATAGGTCCAAGATACATTTTAGTGTGTCTCGATGAACTACTTATGCCCACCGATTTTCGTTCGCCTACATCAAACTGAAAGGTGGGGCTCGCCATTTTAATTTTTCCAGGGGGCGCTCTTGAGCCGTTTTGCCACGCCCATTTCGGTAACCCATGAATTATCAAATTTTTCAGCGGGACTGACATATCTGCAAAGTTTCATCCGTTTTCATCGATGTTTAGGCCGCCAAAAAGGCATTTGTTTTGGAAGAAGAAGGTAGGAGAAGGTAGAATAATAACTAGTGCTGCGAGCAGCAGTGAGCGGGCCCTCGCACCCCACGCGGGTCGGGGTGTGGCGCCGTTAGTGGGTGTGCTATTTCGGTGTCCAGTACTGACAGAAACTTCCTGTCACCAGTAGGTGGCGCTCTAAGCGTGACTCAATACCGAGGCATAGATGTGTTCAGGACAGTACCTTGATGAAGCGTGAGAAATGTTGTGTAAATCGGACAAAGTATGTAGGAGTTATGAGGACTTCCTGTAAGCAGTAGGTGGCGCTGTAGGTATGACGCAATACTGACCTACAGATGTGTTCAAGATGCGACCTTCATCAAGCATGAGCAATTTGGAGTAAATCGGATAATGTATGTAGGAGTTATGAGTACTTCCTGTTTCACCAGTAGGTGGCGCTGTAAGTGTAACTCAATACCGATGCATAGATGTGTTCAGAAGGTGACCTTCATGAAGCGTCAGCAATTTGGTGCAAATCGGATGATGTATGCAGGAGTTATGAGGACTTCCTGTTTCACCAATAGGTGGCGCTATAAGTATGAAGCAATACTGACACATAGATGTGTTCAGGACAGAACCGTCATAAAGCGTGAGATAAATTGGACAAATCGGATAATGTATGGAGGAGTTATGAGGAATTCCTGTTTCACCAATAGGTGGCGCTATAAGTATGACGCAATACTAACACATAGATGTGTTCAGGACAGGACCGTCATGAAGCGTGAGATATATCGGACAAATTGGATAATGTATGGATGAGTTATGAGGACTTCCTGTTTCACCAATAGGTGGCGCTATAAGTATGACGCAATACTGACACATAGATGTGTTCAGGACAGGACCGTCATGAAGCGTGAGATATATCGGACAAATTGGATAATGTATGGATGAGTTATGAGGACTTCCTGTTTCACCAATAGGTGGCGCTATAAGTATGACGCAATACTGACACATAGATGTGTTCAGGACAGGACCGTCATGAAGCGTGAGATATATCGGACAAATTGGATAATGTATGGAGGAGTTATGAGGACTTCGTGTTTTATGGCGAAATGTCAAACTTTAGCGGGGCGCCACGGCAAGGGTGTGTGGTGAAAACTCAATTTTTTTGATAACTTTTGATCACAAAGGTCTTAAGATGAAGCCGACCCGATATGAAGTTGATCGGATGAAATCTCTAGGAGGAGTTCGTCGAAGTACGAGGCATGGAAATGGTCAAAACAAGGACAAAATGGCACATTAAAAGCAAAATGGCGGACTTCCTGTTGCATGTTGGGTATAGCTCCAAGAGACATTTTAGTGTGGCTCGATGAAATACATATGCCCACCGAATTTCGTTCGCCTACATCAAACTGAAAGGTGGGGCTCGCCATTTTAAACTTTCCAGGGGGCGCTCTTGAGCCGTTTTGCCACGCCCATTTCCGTCACCCATGAAATATCCGATTTACACCGGGACTGATGTATCTGCAAAGTTTCATCCGTTTTCATCGATGTTTAGGCCGCCAAAAAGGCATTTGTTTGGGGAGAAGAAGAAGGTAGAATAATAACTAGGGCTGCGAGCAGCAGTGAGCGGGCCCTCGCACCCCACGCGTGTCGGGGTGTGGCGCCGTTAATGGGTGTGCTATTTCGGTGTGCAGTACTGAGAGAAACTTCCTGTCACCAGTAGGTGGCGCTCTAAGCGTGACTCAATACCGAAGCATAGATGTGTTCAGGACGGTACCTTGATGAAGCGTGAGAAATGTTGAGTTAATCGGATAACGTATGTAGGAGTTATGAGGACTTCCTGTTTTACCAATAGGTGGCGCTATAAGTATGACGCAATACTGACACATAGATGTGTTCAGGACAGAACCGTCATGAAGCGTGAGATATATCGGACAAATTGGATAATGTATGGAGGAGTTATGAGGATTTCCTGTTTCACCAATAGGTGGCGCTATAAGTATGACGCAATACTGACACATAGATGTGTTCAGGACAGAACCGTCATGAAGCGTGAGATATATCGGACAAATTGGATAATGTATGGAGGAGTTATGAGGACTTCCTGTTTCACCAATAGGTGGCGCTATAAGTATGACGCAATACTGACACATAGATGTGTTCAGGACAGAACCGTCATGAAGCGTGAGATATATCGGACAAATTGGATAATGTATGGAGGAGATATGAGGACTTCCTGTTTCACCAATAGGTGGCGCTATAAGTATGACGCAATACTGACACATAGATGTGTTCAGGACAGAACCGTCATGAAGCGTGAGACATATCGGACAAATCGGATAATGTATGGAGGAGTTATGAGGACGTACTGTTTCACCAATAGGTGGCGCTATAAGTATGACGCAATACTGACACATAGATGTGTTCAGGACAGAACCGTCATGAAGCGTGACATATATCGGACAAATTGAATAATGTATGGAGGAGTTATGAGGACTTCGTGTTTTATGGCGAAATGTCAAACTTTGGCGGGGCGCCACGGCAAGGGTGTTTGGTGAAAACTCAATTTTTTTGATAACTTTTGATCACAAAGGTCTTAAGATGAAGCTGACCCGATATGAAGTTGATCGGATGAAATCTGTAGGAGGAGTTCGTCGAAGTACGAGGCATGGAAATGGTCAAAACAAGGACAAAATGGCACATTAAGAGCAAAATGGCGGACTTCCTGTTGCATGTTGGGTATAGCTCCAAGAGACATTTAAGTGTGGCTCGATGAAATACATATGCCCTCCGAATTTCGTTCGCCTACATCAAACTGAAAGGTGGGGCTCGCCATTTTAAATTTTCCAGGGGGCGCTCTTGAGCCGTTTTGCCACGCCTATTTCCGGCACCCATGAATTATCAAATTTTTCACCGGGACTGACGTATCTGCAAAGTTTCATCCGTTTTCATCGATGTTTAGGCCGCCAAAAAGGCATTTGTTTGGGGAGAAGAACAAGAATAATAATAATCCTTCGAAATACAATAGGGCCTCGCACCGCCAGTGCTCGGGCCCTAATAATCCTTCGAGTTTCAATAGGGCCTCGCACAGCCAGTGCTCGGGCCCTAACTAGTGCTGCGAGCAGCAGTGAGCGGGCCCTCGCACCCCACGCGGGTCGGGGTGTGGCGCCGTTAAAGGGTGTGCTATTTCGGTGTCCAGTTCTGACAGAAACGTCCTGTCACCAGTAGGTGGCGCTCTAAGCGTGACTCAATACCGACGCATAGATGTGTTCAGGACAGTACCTTGATGAAGCGTGAGAAATGTTGTGTAAATCGGACAAGTATGTAGGAGTTATGAGGACTTCCTGTAAGCAGTAGGTGGCGCTGTAGGTATGACGCAATACTGACCTACAGATGTGTTCAAGATGCGACCTTCATCAAGCATTAGCAATTTGGAGTAAATCGGATAATGTATGTAGGAGTTATGAGTACTTCCTGTTTCACCAGTAGGTGGCGCTGTAAGTGTAACTCAATACCGACGCATAGATGTGTTCAGAAGGTGACCTTCATGAAGCGTCAGCAATTTGGTGCAAATCGGATAATGTATGCAGGAGTTATGAGGACTTCCTGTTTCACCAATAGGTGGCGCTATAAGTATGACGCAATACTGACACATAGATGTGTTCAGGACAGAACCGTCATGAAGCGTGATATAAATCAGACAAATCGGATAATGTATGGAGGAGTTATGAGGACTTCCTGTTTCACCAATAGGTGGCGCTATAAGTATGACGCAATACTGACACATAGATGTGTTCAGGACAGAACCGTCATGAAGCGTGAGATATATCGGACAAATCGGATAATGTATGGAGGAGTTATGAGGACTTCCTGTTTTACCAATAGGTGGCGCTATAATTATGACGCAATACTGACACATAGATGTGTTCAGGACAGAACCTTCATGAAGCGTGAGATATATCGGACGAATTGGACAATGTATGGAGGAGTTATGAGGACTTCCTGTTTCACCAATAGGTGGCGCTATGAGTATGATGCAATACTGACACATAGATGTGTTCAGGACAGAACCGTCATGAAGCGTGAGATATATCGGACAAATTGGATAATGTATGGAGGAGTTATGAGGACTTCGTGTTTTATGGCGAAATGTCAAACTTTGGCGGGGCGCCACGGCAAGGGTGTTTAGTGAAAACTCAATTTTTTTGATAACTTTTGATCACAAAGGTCTTAAGATGAAGCTGACCCGATATGAAGTTGATCGGATGAAATCTGTAAGAGGAGTTCGTCGAAGTACGAGGCATGGAAATGGTCAAAACAAGGACAAAATGGCACATTAAAATCAAGATGGCGGCCTTCCTGTTGCATGTTGGGTATAGCTCCAAGAGACATTTTAGTGCGTCTCGATGAACTACATATGCCCTCCGAATTTCGTTCGCCTACATCAAACTGAAAGGTGGGGCTCGCCATTTGAAACTTTCCAGGGGGCGCTCTTGAGCCGTTTTGCCACGCCCATTTCCGTCACCCATGAATTATCAAATTTTTCACCGGGACTGACGTATCTGCAAAGTTTCATCCGTTTTCATCGATGTTCAGGCCGCCTAAAAGGCATTTGTTTGGAGTAAAGAAGGAGAAGGTAGAAGGTAGAAGAACTAGTGCTGCGAGCAGCAGTGAGCGGGCCCTCGCACCCCATGCGGGTCGGGGTGTGGCGCCGTCAAAGGGTGTGCTATTTCGGTGTCCAGTACTGAGAGAAACTTCCTGTCACCAGTAGGTGGCGCTCTAAGCGTGACTCAATACCGACGCATAGATGTGTTCAGGACAGTACCTTGATGAAGCGTGAGAAATGTTGTGTAAATCAGACAATGTATGTAGGAGTTATGATGACTTCCTGTAAGCAGTAGGTGGCGCTATTAGTATGACCCAATGCTCACGCACAGATGTGTTCAGGATGCGACCTTCAACAACCCTGAGCAATTTGGAGTAAATGGGATAACGTATGTAGAAGTTATGAGGACTTCCTGCTTGACCTGTAGGCGGCGCTATAAGTATGACTCAATACTGACCTACAGATGTGTTCAGGATGTGACCTTCATCAACCCTGAGCAATTAGGAGTAAATGGGATAACATATGTAGGAGTTATCAGTACTTCCTGTTTCACCAGTAGGTGGCGCTGTAAGTGTGACTCAATACCGACGCATAGATGTGTTCAGAATGTCACCTTCATGAAGCATCAGGAATTTGGTGCAAATCGGATGATGTATGGAGGAGTTATGAGGACTTCCTGTTTCACCAATAGGTGGCGCTATAAGTATGACGCAATACTGACACATAGATGTGTTCAGGACAGAACCGTCATGAAGCGTGAGATATATCGGACAAATTGGATAATGTATGGAGGAGTTATGAGGACTTCCTGTTTCACCAATAGGTGGCGCTTTAAGTATGACGCAATACTGACACATAGATGTGTTCAGGACAGAACCGTCATGAAGCGTGAGATATATCGGACAAATTGGATAATGTATGGAGGAGTTATGAGGACTTCCTGTTTCACCAATAGGTGGCGCTATAAGTATGACGCAATACTGACACATAGATGTGTTCAGGACAGAACCGTCATGAAGCGTGAGATATATCGGACAAATTGGATAATGTATGGAGGAGTTATGAGGACTTCCTGTTTCACCAATAGGTGGCGCTATAAGTATGACGCAATACTGACACATAGATGTGTTCAGGACAGAACCGTCATGAAGCGTGAGATATATCGGACAAATTGGATAATGTATGGAGGAGTTATGAGGACTTCCTGTTTCACCAATAGGTGGCGCTATAAGTATGACGCAATACTGACACATAGATGTGTTCAGGACAGAACCGTCATGAAGCGTGAGATATATCGGACAAATTGGATAATGTATGGAGGAGTTATGAGGACTTCCTGTTTCACCAATAGGTGGCGCTATAAGTATGACGCAATACTGACACATAGATGTGTTCAGGACAGAACCGTCATGAAGCGTGAGATATATCGGACAAATTGGATAATGTATGGAGGAGTTATGAGGACTTCCTGTTTCACCAATAGGTGGCGCTATAAGTTTGACGCAATACTGACACATAGATGTGTTCAGGACAGAACCGTCATGAAGCGTGAGATATATCGGACAAATTGGATAATGTATGGAGGAGTTATGAGGACTTCCTGTTTCACCAATAGGTGGCGCTATAAGTATGACGCAATACTGACACATAGATGTGTTCAGGACAGAACCGTCATGAAGCGTGAGATATATCCGACAAATTGGATAATGTATGGAGGAGTTATGAGGACTTCGTGTTTTATGGCGAAATGTCAAACTTTGGCGGGGCGCCACGGCAAGGGTGTTTGGTGAAAACTCAATTTTTTTGATAACTTTTGATCAAAAAGGCCTTAAGATGAACCTGACCCGATATGAAGTTGATCGGATGAAATCTGTAGGAGGAGTTCGTCGAAGTACGAGGCATGGAAATGGTCAAAACAAGGACAAAATGGCACATTAAAAGCAAGATGGCGGCCTTCCTGTTGCATGTTGGGTATAGCTCCAAGAGACATTTTAGTGCGTCTCGATGAACTACATATGCCCTCCGAATTTCGTTCGCCTACATCAAACTGAAAGGTGGGGCTCGCCATTTTAGATTTTCCAGGGGGCGCTCTTGAGCCGTTTTGCCACGCCCATTTCCGTCACCCATGAATTATCAAATTTTTCACCGGGACTGACGTATCTGCAAAGTTTCATCCGTTTTCATCGATGTTTAGGCCGCCAAAAAGGCATTTGTTTGGGGAGAAGAACAAGAACAAGAACAAGAACAAGAAGGTAGAATAATAATCCTTCGAAATACAATAGGGCCTCGCACCGCCAGTGCTCGGGCCCTAATAACTAGGGCTGCGAGCAGCAGTGAGCGGGCCCTCGCACCCCATGCGTGTCGGGGTGTGGCGCCGTTAAAGGGTGTGCTATTTCGGTGTGCAGTACTGAGAGAAACTTTCTGTCACCAGTAGGTGGCGCTCTAAGCGTGACTCAATACCGATGCATAGATGTGTTCAGGGCCGTACCTTGATGAAGCGTGAGAAGTGTTGAGTAAATGGGATAATGTATGTAGGAGTTATGAGGACTTCCTGTTTCACCAGTAGGTGGCGCTGTAAGTGTGACTCAATACCGACACATAGATGGGTTCAGAAGGCCACCTTCATGAAGCGTCAGCAATTTGGTGCAAATCGGATGATGTATGCAGGAGTTATGAGGACTTCCTGTTTCACCAATAGGTGGCGCTATACGTATGACGCAATACTGACACATAGATGTGTTCAGGACAGAACCGTCATGAAGCGTGAGATATATCGGACAAATCCGATAATGTATGGAGGAGTTATGGGGACTTCCTGTTTCACCAATAGGTGGCGCAATAAGTATGATGCAATACTGACACAAAGATGTGTTCAGGACAGAACCGTCATGAAGCGTGAGATATATCGGACAAATTGGATAATGTATGGAGGAGTTATGAGGACTTCCTGTTTCACAAATAGGTGGCGCTATAAGTATGACGCAATACTGACACATAGATGTGTTCAGGACAGAACCGTCATGAAGCGTGAGATATATCAGACGCATTGGATAATGTATGTAGGAGTTATGAAGACTTCCTGTTTCACCAATAGGTGGCGCTATAAGTATGACGCAATACTGAAACATAGATGTGTTCAGGACAGAACCTTCATGAAGCGTGAGATATATCGGACGAATTGGATAATGTATGGAGGAGTTATAAGGACTTCCTGTTTCACCAATAGGTGGCGCTATAAGTATGACGCAATACTGACACATAGATGTGTTCAGGACAGAACCGTCATGAAGCGTGAGATATATCGGACAAATTGGATAATGTATGGAGGAGTTATGAGGACTTCCTGTTTCACCAATAGGTGGCGCTATAAGTATGACGCAATACTGACACATAGATGTGTTCAGGACAGAACCGTCATGAAGCGTGAGATATATCGGACAAATTGGATAATGTATGGAGGAGTTATGAGGACTTCGTGTTTTATGGCGAAATGTCAAACTTTGGCGGGGCGCCACGGCAAGGGTGTTTGGTAAAAACTCAATTTTTTTGATAACTTTTGATCACAAAGGTCTTAAGATGAAGCTGACCCGATATGAAGTTGATCGGATGAAATCTGTAGGAGGAGTTCGTCGAAGTACGAGGCATGGAAATGGTCAAAACAAGGACAAAATGGCACATTAAAAGCAAAATGGCGGACTTCCTGTTGCATGTTGGGTATAGCTCCAAGAGACATTTAAGTGTGGCTCGATGAAATACATATGCCCACCGAATTTCGTTCGCCTACATCAAACTGAAAGGTGGGGCTCGCCATTTTAAACTTTCCAGGGGGCGCTCTTGAGCCGTTTTGCCACGCCCATTTCCGTCACCCATGAATTATCAAATTTTTCACCTGGACTGACGTATCTGCAAAGTTTCATCCGTTTTCATCGATGTTTAGGCCGCCAAAAAGGCATTTGTTTTGGAAGAAGAAGGAGAAGGAGAAGGGAGAATAATAATAATCCTTCGAAATACAATAGGGCCTCGCACCGCCAGTGCTCGGGCCCTAATAATAATCCTTCGAAATTCAATAGGGCCTCGCACCGCCAGTGCTCGGGCCCTAACTAGGGCTGCGAGCAGCAGTGAGCGGGCCCTCGCACCCCATGCGTGTCGGGGTGTGGCGCCGTTAAAGGGTGTGCTATTTCGGTGTGCAGTACTGAGAGAAAATTTCTGTCACCAGTAGGTGGCGCTCTAAGCGTGACTCAATACCGAAGCATAGATGTGTTCAGGACGGTACCTTGATGAAGCGTGAGAAATGTTGTGTAAATCGGACAAAGTATGTAGGAGTTATGAGGACTTCCTGTAAGCAGTAGGTGGCGCTGTAGATATGACGCAATACTGACCTACAGATGTGTTGAAGATGCGACCTTCATCAAGCATGAGCAATTTGGAGTAAATCGGATAATGTATGTAGGAGTTATGAGTACTTCCTGTTTCACCAGTAGGTGGCGCTGTAAGTGTAACTCAATACCGACGCATAGATGTGTTCAGAAGGTGACCTTCATGAAGCGTCAGCAATTTGGTGCAAATCGTATGATGTATGCAGGAGTTATGAGGACTTCCTGTTTCACCAATAGGTGGCGCTATAAGTATGACGCAATACTGACACATAGATGTGTTCAGGACAGAACCATCATGAAGCGTGAGATAAATCGGACAAATCGGATAATGTATGGAGGAGTTATGAGGACTTCCTGTTTCACCAATAGGTGGCGCTATAAGTATGACGCAATACTGACACATAGATGTGTTCAGGACAGAATCGTCATGAAGCGTGAGATATATCGGACAAATTGGATAATGTATGGAGGAGTTATGAGGACTTCCTGTTTCACCAATAGGTGGTGCTATACGTATGACGCAATACTGACACATAGATGTGTTCAGGACAGAACAGTCATGAAGCGTGAGATATATCGGACGAATTGGATAATGTATGTAGGAGTTATGAGGACTTCCTGTTTCACCAATAGGTGGCGCTATAAGTATGACGCAATACTGACACATAGATGTGTTCAGGACAGAACCCTCATGAAGCGTGAGATATATCGGACAAATCCGATAATGTATGGAGGAGTTATGGGGACTTCCTGTTTCACCAATAGGTGGCGCTATAAGTATGATGCAATACTGACACATAGATGTGTTCAGGACAGAACCGTCATGAAGCGTGAGATATATCGGACGAATTGGATAATGTATGTAGGAGTTATGAGGACTTCCTGTTTCACCAATAGGTGGCGCAATAAGTATGACGCAATACTGACACATAGATGTGTTCAGGACAGAACCGTCATGAAGCGTGAGATATATCGGACAAATTGGATAATGTATGGAGGAGTTATGAGGACTTCCTGTTTCACAAATAGGTGGCGCTATAAGTATGACGCAATACTGACACATAGATGTGTTCAGGACAGAACCGTCATGAAGCGTGAGATATATCAGACGCATTGGATAATGTATGTAGGAGTTATGAAGACTTCCTGTTTCACCAATAGGTGGCGCTATAAGTATGACGCAATACTGAAACATAGATGTGTTCAGGACAGAACCTTCATGAAGCGTGAGATATATCGGACGAATTGGATAATGTATGGAGGAGTTATAAGGACTTCCTGTTTCACCAATAGGTGGCGCTATAAGTATGACGCAATACTGACACATAGATGTGTTCAGGACAGAACCGTCATGAAGCGTGAGATATATCGGACAAATTGGATAATGTATGGAGGAGTTATGAGGACTTCCTGTTTCACCAATAGGTGGCGCTATAAGTATGACGCAATACTGACACATAGATGTGTTCAGGACAGAACCGTCATGAAGCGTGAGATATATCGGACAAATTGGATAATGTATGTAGGAGTTATGAGGACTTCCTGTTTCACCAATAGGTGGCGCTATAAGTATGACGCAATACTGACACATAGATGTGTTCAGGACAGAACCGTCATGAAGCGTGAGATATATCAGACGCATTGGATAATGTATGTAGGAGTTATGAAGACTTCCTGTTTCACCAATAGGTGGCGCTATAAGTATGACGCAATACTGAAACATAGATGTGTTCAGGACAGAACCTTCATGAAGCGTGAGATATATCGGACGAATTGGATAATGTATGGAGGAGTTATAAGGACTTCCTGTTTCACCAATAGGTGGCGCTATAAGTATGACGCAATACTGACACATAGATGTGTTCAGGACAGAACCGTCATGAAGCGTGAGATATATCGGACAAATTGGATAATGTATGGAGGAGTTATGAGGACTTCCTGTTTCACCAATAGGTGGCGCTATAAGTATGACGCAATACTGACACATAGATGTGTTCAGGACAGAACCGTCATGAAGCGTGAGATATATCGGACAAATTGGATAATGTATGTAGGAGTTATGAGGACTTCCTGTTTCACCAATAGGTGGCGCTATAAGTATGACGCAATACTGACACATAGATGTGTTCAGGACAGAACCGTCATGAAGCGTGAGATATATCGGACAAATTGGATTATGTATGGAGGAGATATGAGGACTTCCTGTTTCACCAATAGGTGGCGCTATAAGTATGACGCAATACTGACACATAGATGTGTTCAGGACAGAACCGTCATGAATTGTGAGATATATCGGACAAATCGGATAATGTATGGAGGAGTTATGAGGACATACTGTTTCACCAATAGGTGGCGCTATAAGTATGACGCAATACTGACACATAGATGTGTTCAGGACAGAACCGTCATGAAGCGTGAGACATATCGGACAAATCGGATAATGTATGGAGGAGTTATGAGGACGTACTGTTTCACCAATAGGTGGCGCTATAAGTATGACGCAATACTGACACATAGATGTGTTCAGGACAGAACCGTCATGAAGCGTGAGACATATCGGACAAATCGGATAATGTATGGAGGAGTTATGAGGACGTACTGTTTCACCAATAGGTGGCGCTATAAGTATGACGCAATACTGACACATAGATGTGTTCAGGACAGAACCGTCATGAAGCGTGAGACATATTGGACAAATCGGATAATGTATGGAGGAGTTATGAGGACGTACTGTTTCACCAATAGGTGGCGCTATAAGTATGACGCAATACTGACACATAGATGTGTTCAGAACAGAACCGTCATGAAGCGTGAGACATATCGGACAAATCGGATAATGTATGGAGGAGTTATGAGGACGTACTGTTTCACCAATAGGTGGCGCTATAAGTATGACGCAATACTGACACATAGATGTGTACAGGACAGAACCGTCATGAAGCGTGAGAAATATCGGACAAATCGGATAATGTATGTAGGAGTTATGAGTACTTCCTGTTTCACCAGTAGGTGGCGCTGTAAGTGTGACTCAATACCGACGCATAGATGTGTTCAGAAGGTGACCTTCATGAAGCGTCATCAATTTGGTGCAAATCGGATGATGTATGCAGGAGTTATGAGGACTTCCTGTTTCACCAATAGGTGGCGCTATAAGTATGACGCAATACTGAATCATACATGTGTTCAGGACTGAACCGTCATGAAGCGTGAGAAATATCGGACAAATCGGATAATGTATGTAGGAGTTATGAGTACTTCCTGTTTCACCAGTAGGTGGCGCTGTAAGTGTGACTCAATACCGACGCATAGATGTGTTCAGAAGGTGACCTTCATGAAGCGTCATCAATTTGGTGCAAATCGGATGATGTATGCAGGAGTTATGAGGACTTCCTGTTTCACCAATAGGTGGCGCTATAAGTATGACGCAATACTGAATCATACATGTGTTCAGGACTGAACCGTCATGAAGCGTGAGAAATATCGGACAAATCGGATAATGTATGTAGGAGTTATGAGTACTTCATGTTTCACCAGTAGGTGGCGCTGTAAGTGTGACTCAATACCGACGCATAGATGTGTTCAGAAGGTGACCTTCATGAAGCATCATCAATTTGGTGCAAATCGGATGATGTATGCAGGCGTTATGAGGACTTCCTGTTTCACCAATAGGTGGCGCTATAAGTATGACGCAATACTGAATCATACATGTGTTCAGGACTGAACCGTCATGAAGCGTGAGATATATCGGACAAATTGGATAATGTATGGAGGAGTTATGAGGACTTCGTGTTTTATGGCGAAATGTCAAACTTTGGCGGGGCGCCACGGCAAGGGTGTTTGGTGAAAACTCAATTTTTTTGATAACTTTTGATCACAAAGGTCTTAAGATGAAGCTGACCGAATATGGAGTTGATCGGATGAAATCTGTAGGAGGAGTTTGTTGAAGTACGAGGCATGGGAATGGTAAAAACAAGGACAAAATGGCACATTAAAAACAAAATGGCTGACTTCCTGTCCGATGTTGGGTATAGGTCCAAGAGACATTTTAGTGTGTCTCGATGAACTACTTATGCCCACCGATTTTCGTTCGCCTACATCAAACTGAAAGGTGGGGCTCGCCATTTTAATTTTTCCAGGGGGCGCTCTTGAGCCGTTTTGCCACGCCCATTTCGGTAACCCATGAATTATCAAATTTTTCAGCGGGACTGACATATCTGCAAAGTTTCATCCGTTTTCATCGATGTTTAGGCCGCCAAAAAGGCATTTGTTTTGGAAGAAGAAGGTAGGAGAAGGTAGAATAATAACTAGTGCTGCGAGCAGCAGTGAGCGGGCCCTCGCACCCCACGCGGGTCGGGGTGTGGCGCCGTTAGTGGGTGTGCTATTTCGGTGTCCAGTACTGACAGAAACTTCCTGTCACCAGTAGGTGGCGCTCTAAGCGTGACTCAATACCGAGGCATAGATGTGTTCAGGACAGTACCTTGATGAAGCGTGAGAAATGTTGTGTAAATCGGACAAAGTATGTAGGAGTTATGAGGACTTCCTGTAAGCAGTAGGTGGCGCTGTAGGTATGACGCAATACTGACCTACAGATGTGTTCAAGATGCGACCTTCATCAAGCATGAGCAATTTGGAGTAAATCGGATAATGTATGTAGGAGTTATGAGTACTTCCTGTTTCACCAGTAGGTGGCGCTGTAAGTGTAACTCAATACCGATGCATAGATGTGTTCAGAAGGTGACCTTCATGAAGCGTCAGCAATTTGGTGCAAATCGGATGATGTATGCAGGAGTTATGAGGACTTCCTGTTTCACCAATAGGTGGCGCTATAAGTATGAAGCAATACTGACACATAGATGTGTTCAGGACAGAACCGTCATAAAGCGTGAGATAAATTGGACAAATCGGATAATGTATGGAGGAGTTATGAGGAATTCCTGTTTCACCAATAGGTGGCGCTATAAGTATGACGCAATACTAACACATAGATGTGTTCAGGACAGGACCGTCATGAAGCGTGAGATATATCGGACAAATTGGATAATGTATGGATGAGTTATGAGGACTTCCTGTTTCACCAATAGGTGGCGCTATAAGTATGACGCAATACTGACACATAGATGTGTTCAGGACAGGACCGTCATGAAGCGTGAGATATATCGGACAAATTGGATAATGTATGGATGAGTTATGAGGACTTCCTGTTTCACCAATAGGTGGCGCTATAAGTATGACGCAATACTGACACATAGATGTGTTCAGGACAGGACCGTCATGAAGCGTGAGATATATCGGACAAATTGGATAATGTATGGAGGAGTTATGAGGACTTCGTGTTTTATGGCGAAATGTCAAACTTTAGCGGGGCGCCACGGCAAGGGTGTGTGGTGAAAACTCAATTTTTTTGATAACTTTTGATCACAAAGGTCTTAAGATGAAGCCGACCCGATATGAAGTTGATCGGATGAAATCTCTAGGAGGAGTTCGTCGAAGTACGAGGCATGGAAATGGTCAAAACAAGGACAAAATGGCACATTAAAAGCAAAATGGCGGACTTCCTGTTGCATGTTGGGTATAGCTCCAAGAGACATTTTAGTGTGGCTCGATGAAATACATATGCCCACCGAATTTCGTTCGCCTACATCAAACTGAAAGGTGGGGCTCGCCATTTTAAACTTTCCAGGGGGCGCTCTTGAGCCGTTTTGCCACGCCCATTTCCGTCACCCATGAAATATCCGATTTACACCGGGACTGATGTATCTGCAAAGTTTCATCCGTTTTCATCGATGTTTAGGCCGCCAAAAAGGCATTTGTTTGGGGAGAAGAAGAAGGTAGAATAATAATAATCCTTCGAGTTTCAATAGGGCCTCGCACAGCCAGTGCTCGGGCCCTAACTAGTGCTGCGAGCAGCAGTGAGCGGGCCCTCGCACCCCACGCGGGTCGGGGTGTGGCGCCGTTAAAGGGTGTGCTATTTCGGTGTCCAGTTCTGACAGAAACGTCCTGTCACCAGTAGGTGGCGCTCTAAGCGTGACTCAATACCGACGCATAGATGTGTTCAGGACAGTACCTTGATGAAGCGTGAGAAATGTTGTGTAAATCGGACAAGTATGTAGGAGTTATGAGGACTTCCTGTAAGCAGTAGGTGGCGCTGTAGGTATGACGCAATACTGACCTACAGATGTGTTCAAGATGCGACCTTCATCAAGCATTAGCAATTTGGAGTAAATCGGATAATGTATGTAGGAGTTATGAGTACTTCCTGTTTCACCAGTAGGTGGCGCTGTAAGTGTAACTCAATACCGACGCATAGATGTGTTCAGAAGGTGACCTTCATGAAGCGTCAGCAATTTGGTGCAAATCGGATAATGTATGCAGGAGTTATGAGGACTTCCTGTTTCACCAATAGGTGGCGCTATAAGTATGACGCAATACTGACACATAGATGTGTTCAGGACAGAACCGTCATGAAGCGTGATATAAATCAGACAAATCGGATAATGTATGGAGGAGTTATGAGGACTTCCTGTTTCACCAATAGGTGGCGCTATAAGTATGACGCAATACTGACACATAGATGTGTTCAGGACAGAACCGTCATGAAGCGTGAGATATATCGGACAAATCGGATAATGTATGGAGGAGTTATGAGGACTTCCTGTTTTACCAATAGGTGGCGCTATAATTATGACGCAATACTGACACATAGATGTGTTCAGGACAGAACCTTCATGAAGCGTGAGATATATCGGACGAATTGGACAATGTATGGAGGAGTTATGAGGACTTCCTGTTTCACCAATAGGTGGCGCTATGAGTATGATGCAATACTGACACATAGATGTGTTCAGGACAGAACCGTCATGAAGCGTGAGATATATCGGACAAATTGGATAATGTATGGAGGAGTTATGAGGACTTCGTGTTTTATGGCGAAATGTCAAACTTTGGCGGGGCGCCACGGCAAGGGTGTTTAGTGAAAACTCAATTTTTTTGATAACTTTTGATCACAAAGGTCTTAAGATGAAGCTGACCCGATATGAAGTTGATCGGATGAAATCTGTAAGAGGAGTTCGTCGAAGTACGAGGCATGGAAATGGTCAAAACAAGGACAAAATGGCACATTAAAATCAAGATGGCGGCCTTCCTGTTGCATGTTGGGTATAGCTCCAAGAGACATTTTAGTGCGTCTCGATGAACTACATATGCCCTCCGAATTTCGTTCGCCTACATCAAACTGAAAGGTGGGGCTCGCCATTTGAAACTTTCCAGGGGGCGCTCTTGAGCCGTTTTGCCACGCCCATTTCCGTCACCCATGAATTATCAAATTTTTCACCGGGACTGACGTATCTGCAAAGTTTCATCCGTTTTCATCGATGTTCAGGCCGCCTAAAAGGCATTTGTTTGGAGTAAAGAAGGAGAAGGTAGAAGGTAGAAGAACTAGTGCTGCGAGCAGCAGTGAGCGGGCCCTCGCACCCCATGCGGGTCGGGGTGTGGCGCCGTCAAAGGGTGTGCTATTTCGGTGTCCAGTACTGAGAGAAACTTCCTGTCACCAGTAGGTGGCGCTCTAAGCGTGACTCAATACCGACGCATAGATGTGTTCAGGACAGTACCTTGATGAAGCGTGAGAAATGTTGTGTAAATCAGACAATGTATGTAGGAGTTATGATGACTTCCTGTAAGCAGTAGGTGGCGCTATTAGTATGACCCAATGCTCACGCACAGATGTGTTCAGGATGCGACCTTCAACAACCCTGAGCAATTTGGAGTAAATGGGATAACGTATGTAGAAGTTATGAGGACTTCCTGCTTGACCTGTAGGCGGCGCTATAAGTATGACTCAATACTGACCTACAGATGTGTTCAGGATGTGACCTTCATCAACCCTGAGCAATTAGGAGTAAATGGGATAACATATGTAGGAGTTATCAGTACTTCCTGTTTCACCAGTAGGTGGCGCTGTAAGTGTGACTCAATACCGACGCATAGATGTGTTCAGAATGTCACCTTCATGAAGCATCAGGAATTTGGTGCAAATCGGATGATGTATGGAGGAGTTATGAGGACTTCCTGTTTCACCAATAGGTGGCGCTATAAGTATGACGCAATACTGACACATAGATGTGTTCAGGACAGAACCGTCATGAAGCGTGAGATATATCGGACAAATTGGATAATGTATGGAGGAGTTATGAGGACTTCCTGTTTCACCAATAGGTGGCGCTTTAAGTATGACGCAATACTGACACATAGATGTGTTCAGGACAGAACCGTCATGAAGCGTGAGATATATCGGACAAATTGGATAATGTATGGAGGAGTTATGAGGACTTCCTGTTTCACCAATAGGTGGCGCTATAAGTATGACGCAATACTGACACATAGATGTGTTCAGGACAGAACCGTCATGAAGCGTGAGATATATCGGACAAATTGGATAATGTATGGAGGAGTTATGAGGACTTCCTGTTTCACCAATAGGTGGCGCTATAAGTATGACGCAATACTGACACATAGATGTGTTCAGGACAGAACCGTCATGAAGCGTGAGATATATCGGACAAATTGGATAATGTATGGAGGAGTTATGAGGACTTCCTGTTTCACCAATAGGTGGCGCTATAAGTATGACGCAATACTGACACATAGATGTGTTCAGGACAGAACCGTCATGAAGCGTGAGATATATCGGACAAATTGGATAATGTATGGAGGAGTTATGAGGACTTCCTGTTTCACCAATAGGTGGCGCTATAAGTATGACGCAATACTGACACATAGATGTGTTCAGGACAGAACCGTCATGAAGCGTGAGATATATCGGACAAATTGGATAATGTATGGAGGAGTTATGAGGACTTCCTGTTTCACCAATAGGTGGCGCTATAAGTATGACGCAATACTGACACATAGATGTGTTCAGGACAGAACCGTCATGAAGCGTGAGATATATCGGACAAATTGGATAATGTATGGAGGAGTTATGAGGACTTCCTGTTTCACCAATAGGTGGCGCTATAAGTTTGACGCAATACTGACACATAGATGTGTTCAGGACAGAACCGTCATGAAGCGTGAGATATATCGGACAAATTGGATAATGTATGGAGGAGTTATGAGGACTTCCTGTTTCACCAATAGGTGGCGCTATAAGTATGACGCAATACTGACACATAGATGTGTTCAGGACAGAACCGTCATGAAGCGTGAGATATATCCGACAAATTGGATAATGTATGGAGGAGTTATGAGGACTTCGTGTTTTATGGCGAAATGTCAAACTTTGGCGGGGCGCCACGGCAAGGGTGTTTGGTGAAAACTCAATTTTTTTGATAACTTTTGATCAAAAAGGCCTTAAGATGAACCTGACCCGATATGAAGTTGATCGGATGAAATCTGTAGGAGGAGTTCGTCGAAGTACGAGGCATGGAAATGGTCAAAACAAGGACAAAATGGCACATTAAAAGCAAGATGGCGGCCTTCCTGTTGCATGTTGGGTATAGCTCCAAGAGACATTTTAGTGCGTCTCGATGAACTACATATGCCCTCCGAATTTCGTTCGCCTACATCAAACTGAAAGGTGGGGCTCGCCATTTTAGATTTTCCAGGGGGCGCTCTTGAGCCGTTTTGCCACGCCCATTTCCGTCACCCATGAATTATCAAATTTTTCACCGGGACTGACGTATCTGCAAAGTTTCATCCGTTTTCATCGATGTTTAGGCCGCCAAAAAGGCATTTGTTTGGGGAGAAGAACAAGAACAAGAACAAGAACAAGAAGGTAGAATAATAATCCTTCGAAATACAATAGGGCCTCGCACCGCCAGTGCTCGGGCCCTAATAACTAGGGCTGCGAGCAGCAGTGAGCGGGCCCTCGCACCCCATGCGTGTCGGGGTGTGGCGCCGTTAAAGGGTGTGCTATTTCGGTGTGCAGTACTGAGAGAAACTTTCTGTCACCAGTAGGTGGCGCTCTAAGCGTGACTCAATACCGATGCATAGATGTGTTCAGGGCCGTACCTTGATGAAGCGTGAGAAGTGTTGAGTAAATGGGATAATGTATGTAGGAGTTATGAGGACTTCCTGTTTCACCAGTAGGTGGCGCTGTAAGTGTGACTCAATACCGACACATAGATGGGTTCAGAAGGCCACCTTCATGAAGCGTCAGCAATTTGGTGCAAATCGGATGATGTATGCAGGAGTTATGAGGACTTCCTGTTTCACCAATAGGTGGCGCTATACGTATGACGCAATACTGACACATAGATGTGTTCAGGACAGAACCGTCATGAAGCGTGAGATATATCGGACAAATCCGATAATGTATGGAGGAGTTATGGGGACTTCCTGTTTCACCAATAGGTGGCGCAATAAGTATGATGCAATACTGACACAAAGATGTGTTCAGGACAGAACCGTCATGAAGCGTGAGATATATCGGACAAATTGGATAATGTATGGAGGAGTTATGAGGACTTCCTGTTTCACAAATAGGTGGCGCTATAAGTATGACGCAATACTGACACATAGATGTGTTCAGGACAGAACCGTCATGAAGCGTGAGATATATCAGACGCATTGGATAATGTATGTAGGAGTTATGAAGACTTCCTGTTTCACCAATAGGTGGCGCTATAAGTATGACGCAATACTGAAACATAGATGTGTTCAGGACAGAACCTTCATGAAGCGTGAGATATATCGGACGAATTGGATAATGTATGGAGGAGTTATAAGGACTTCCTGTTTCACCAATAGGTGGCGCTATAAGTATGACGCAATACTGACACATAGATGTGTTCAGGACAGAACCGTCATGAAGCGTGAGATATATCGGACAAATTGGATAATGTATGGAGGAGTTATGAGGACTTCCTGTTTCACCAATAGGTGGCGCTATAAATATGACGCAATACTGACACATAGATGTGTTCAGGACAGAACCGTCATGAAGCGTGAGATATATCGGACAAATTGGATAATGTATGGAGGAGTTATGAGGACTTCGTGTTTTATGGCGAAATGTCAAACTTTGGCGGGGCGCCACGGCAAGGGTGTTTGGTAAAAACTCAATTTTTTTGATAACTTTTGATCACAAAGGTCTTAAGATGAAGCTGACCCGATATGAAGTTGATCGGATGAAATCTGTAGGAGGAGTTCGTCGAAGTACGAGGCATGGAAATGGTCAAAACAAGGACAAAATGGCACATTAAAAGCAAAATGGCGGACTTCCTGTTGCATGTTGGGTATAGCTCCAAGAGACATTTAAGTGTGGCTCGATGAAATACATATGCCCACCGAATTTCGTTCGCCTACATCAAACTGAAAGGTGGGGCTCGCCATTTTAAACTTTCCAGGGGGCGCTCTTGAGCCGTTTTGCCACGCCCATTTCCGTCACCCATGAATTATCAAATTTTTCACCTGGACTGACGTATCTGCAAAGTTTCATCCGTTTTCATCGATGTTTAGGCCGCCAAAAAGGCATTTGTTTTGGAAGAAGAAGGAGAAGGAGAAGGGAGAATAATAACTAGTGCTGCGAGCAGCAGTGAGCGGGCCCTCGCACCCCACGCGGGTCGGGGTGTGGCGCCGTTAAAGGGTGTGCTATTTCGGTGTCCAGTACTGACAGAAACTTCCTGTCACCAGTAGGTGGCGCTCTAAGCGTGACTCAATACCGACGCATAGATGTGTTCAGGACAGTACCTTGATGAAGTGTGAGAAATGTTGTGTAAATCGGACAAAGTATGTAGGAGTTATGAGGACTTCCTGTAAGCAGTAGGTGGCGCTGTAAGTATGACGCAATACTGACCTACAGATGTGTTCAAGATGCGACCTTCATCAAGCATGAGCAATTTGGAGTAAATCGGATAATGTATGTAGGAGTTATGAGTACTTCCTGTTTCACCAGTAGGTGGCGCTGTAAGTGTTACTCAATACCGACGCATAGATGTGTTCAGAAGGTGACCTTCATGAAGCGTCAGCAATTTGGTGCAAATCGGATGATGTATGCAGGAGTTATGAGGACTTCCTGTTTCACCAATAGGTGGCGCTATAAGTATGACGCAATACTGACACATAGATGTGTTCAGGACAGAACCGTCATGAAGCGTGAGATATATCGGACAAATTGGATAATGTATGGAGGAGTTATGAGGACTTCCTGTTTCACCAATAGGTGGCGCTATAAGTATGACGCAATACTGACACATAGATGTGTTCAGGACAGAACCGTCATGAAGCGTGAGATATATCGGACAAATTGGATAATGTATGGAGGAGTTATGAGGACTTCCTGTTTCACCAATAGGTGGCGCTATAAGTATGACGCAATACTGACACATAGATGTGTTCAGGACAGAACCGTCATGAAGCGTGAGATATATCGGACAAATTGGATAATGTATGGAGGAGTTATGAGGACTTCCTGTTTCACCAATAGGTGGCGCTATAAGTATGACGCAATACTGACACATAGATGTGTTCAGGACAGAACCGTCATGAAGCGTGAGATATATCGGACAAATTGGATAATGTATGGAGGAGTTATGAGGACTTCCTGTTTCACCAATAGGTGGCGCTATAAGTATGACGCAATACTGACACATAGATGTGTTCAGGACAGAACCGTCATGAAGCGTGAGATATATCGGACAAATTGGATAATGTATGGAGGAGTTATGAGGACTTCCTGTTTCACCAATAGGTGGCGCTATAAGTATGACGCAATACTGACACATAGATGTGTTCAGGACAGAACCGTCATGAAGCGTGAGATATATCGGACAAATTGGATAATGTATGGAGGAGTTATGAGGACTTCCTGTTTCACCAATAGGTGGCGCTATAAGTATGACGCAATACTGACACATAGATGTGTTCAGGACAGAACCGTCATGAAGCGTGAGATATATCGGACAAATTGGATAATGTATGGAGGAGTTATGAGGACTTCCTGTTTCACCAATAGGTGGCACTATAAGTATGATGCAATACTGACACATAGATGTGTTCAGGACAGAACCGTCATGAAGCGTGAGATATATTGGACAAATTGGATAATGTATGGAGGAGTTATGAGGACTTCCTGTTTCACCAATAGGTGGCGCTATAAGTATGACGCAATACTGACACATAGATGTGTTCAGGACAGAACCGTCATGAAGCGTGAGATATATCGGACAAATCCGATAATGTATGGAGGAGTTATGGGGACTTCCTGTTTCACCAATAGGTGGCGCTATAAGTATGACGCAATACTGACACATAGATGTGTTCAGGACAGAACCCTCATGAAGCGTGAGATATATCGGACAAATCGGATAATGTATGGAGGAGTTATGAGGACTTCCTGTTTCACCAATAGGTGGCGCTATAAGTATGACGCAATACTGACACATAGATGTGTTCAGGACAGAACCGTCATGAAGCGTGAGATATATCGGACAAATCCGATAATGTATGGAGGAGTTATGAGTACTTCCTGTTTCACCAGTAGGTGGCGCTGTAAGTGGCGCTGTAAGTGTTACTCAATACCGATGCATAGATGTGTTCAGGACAGAACCGTCATGAAGCGTGAGATATATCGGACAAATTGGATAATGTATGTAGGAGTTATGAGGACTTCCTGTTTCACCAATAGGTGGCGCTATAAGTATGACGCAATACTGACACAAAGATGTGTTCAGGATAGAACCGTCATGAAGCGTGAGATATATCGGACAAATTGGATAATGTATGTAGGAGTTATGAGGACTTCCTGTTTCACCAATAGGTGGCGCTATAAGTATGACGCAATACTGACACGTAGATGTGTTCAGGACAGAACCGTCATGAAGCGTGAGATATATCGGACAAATTGGATAATGTATGTAGGAGTTATGAGGACTTCCTGTTTCACCAATAGGTGGCGCTATAAGTATGACGCAATACTGACACGTAGATGTGTTCAGGACAGAACCGTCATGAAGCGTGAGATATATCGGACAAATTGGATAATGTATGGAGGAGTTATGAGGACTTCGTGTTTTATGGCGAAATGTCAAACTTTGGCGGGGCGCCACGGCAAGGGTGTATGGTGAAAACTCAATTTTTTTGATAACTTTTGATCACAAAGGTCTTAAGATGAAGCTGACCGACTATGAAGTTGATCGGATGAAATCTGTAGGAGGAGTTCGTTGAAGTACGAGACATGGAAATGGTAAAAACAAGGACAAAATGGCACATTAAAAGCAAAATGGCTGACTTCCTGTTGGATGTTGGGTATAGGTCCAAGAGACATTTTAGTGTGTCTCGATGAACTACATATGCCCACCGAATTTCGTTCGCCTACATCAAACTAAAAGGTGGGGCTCGCCATTTTAAATTTTCCAGGGGGCGCTCTTGAGCCGTTTTGCCACGCCCATTTCCGTCACCCATGAATTATCAAATTTTTCACCGGGACTGACGTATCTGCAAAGTTTCATCCGTTTTCATCGATGTTTAGGCCGCCAAAAAGGCATTTGTTTGGGGAGAAGAAGAAGAAGAAGAAGAAGGTAGGAGAACTAGGGCTGCGAGCAGCATTGAGCGGGCCCTCGCACCCCACGCGTGTCGGGGTGTGGCGCCGTTAAAGGGTGTGCTATTTCGGTGTGCAGTACTGAGAGAAACGTCCTGTCACCAGTAGGTGGCGCTCTAGGCGTGACTCAATACCGAAGCATAGATGTGTTCAGGACAGGACGTTGATGAAGCGTGAGAAATGTTGTGTAAATCGGACAAAGTATGTAGGAGTTATGGGGACTTCCTGTTTCACCAATAGGTGGCGCTATAAGTATGACGCAATACTGACACATAGATGTGTTCAGGACAGAACCGTCATGAAGCGTGAGATATATCGGACAAATCGGATAATGTATGGAGGAGTTATGAGGACTTCCTGTTTCACCAATAGGTGGCGCTATAAGTATGATGCAATACTGACACATAGATGTGTTCAGGACAGAACCGTCATGAAGCGTGAGATATATCGGACAAATTGGATAATGTATGGAGGAGTTATGAGGACTTCCTGTTTCACCAATAGGTGGCGCTATAAGTATGACGCAATACTGACACATAGATGTGTTCAGGACAGAACCGTCATGAAGCGTGAGATATATCGGACAAATTGGATAATGTATGGAGGAGTTATGAGGACTTCCTGTTTCACCAATAGGTGGCGCTATAAGTATGACGCAATACTGACACATAGATGTGTTCAGGACAGAACCGTCATGAAGCGTGAGATATATCGGACAAATTGGATAATGTATGGAGGAGTTATGAGGACTTCCTGTTTCACCAATAGGTGGCGCTATAAGTATGACGCAATACTGACACATAGATGTGTTCAGGACAGAACCGTCATGAAGCGTGAGACATATCGGACAAATCGGATAATGTATGGAGGAGTTATGAGGACGTACTGTTTCACCAATAGGTGGCGCTATAAGTATGACGCAATACTGACACATAGATGTGTTCAGGACAGAACCGTCATGAAGCGTGACATATATCGGACAAATTGAATAATGTATGGAGGAGTTATGAGGACTTCGTGTTTTATGGCGAAATGTCAAACTTTGGCGGGGCGCCACGGCAAGGGTGTTTGGTGAAAACTCAATTTTTTTGATAACTTTTGATCACAAAGGTCTTAAGATGAAGCTGACCCGATATGAAGTTGATCGGATGAAATCTGTAGGAGGAGTTCGTCGAAGTACGAGGCATGGAAATGGTCAAAACAAGGACAAAATGGCACATTAAGAGCAAAATGGCGGACTTCCTGTTGCATGTTGGGTATAGCTCCAAGAGACATTTAAGTGTGGCTCGATGAAATACATATGCCCTCCGAATTTCGTTCGCCTACATCAAACTGAAAGGTGGGGCTCGCCATTTGAAACTTTCCAGGGGGCGCTCTTGAGCCGTTTTGCCACGCCCATTTCCGTCACCCATGAATTATCAAATTTTTCACCGGGACTGACGTATCTGCAAAGTTTCATCCGTTTTCATCGATGTTCAGGCCGCCTAAAAGGCATTTGTTTGGAGTAAAGGAGAAGAAGGAGAATAATAATCCTTCGAGTTTCAATAGGGCCTCGCACCGCCAGTGCTCGGGCCCTAATAATAATCCTTCGAGTTTCAATAGGGCCTCGCACCGCCAGTGCTCGGGCCCTAATAATAATCCTTCGAGTTTCAATAGGGCCTCGCACCACCAGTGCTCGGGCCCTAATAATAATAATAATCCTTCGAGTTTCAATAGGGCCTCGCACCGCCAGTGCTCGGGCCCTAATAATCCTTCGAATTTCAATAGGGCCTCGCACCGCCAGTGCTCGGGCCCTAACTAGTGCTGCGAGCAGCAGTGAGCGGGCCCTCGCACCCCACGCGGGTCGGGGTGTGGCGCCGTTAAAGGGTGTGCTATTTCGGTGTCCAGTACTGACAGAAACTTCCTGTCACCAGTAGGTGGCGCTCTAAGCGTGACTCAATACCGACGCATAGATGTGTTCAGGACAGTACCTTGATGAAGCGTGAGAAATGTTGTGTAAATCGGACAAAGTATGTAGGAGTTATGAGGACTTCCTGTAAGCAGTAGGTGGCGCTGTAGGTATGACGCAATACTGACCTACAGATGTGTTCAAGATGCGACCTTCATCAAGCATGAGCAATTTGGAGTAAATCGGATAATGAATGTAGGAGTTATGAGTACTTCCTGTTTCACCAGTAGGTGGCGCTGTAAGTGTAACTCAATACCGACGCATAGATGTGTTCAGAAGGTGACCTTCATGAAGCGTCAGCAATTTGGTGCAAATCGGATGATGTATGCAGCAGTTATGAGGACTTCCTGTTTCACCAATAGTTGGCGCTATAAGTATGACGCAATACTGACACATAGATGTGTTCAGGACAGAACCTTCATGAAGCGTGAGATATATCGGACGAATTGGATAATGTATGGAGGAGTTATGAGGACTTCCTGTTTCACCAATAGGTGGCGCTATAAATATGATGCAATACTGACACATAGATGTGTTCAGGACAGAACCGTCATGAAGCGTGAGATATATCGGACAAATCCGATAATGTATGTAGGAGTTATGAGGACTTCCTGTTTCACCAATAGGTGGCGCTATAAGTATGATGCAATACTGACACATAGATGTGTTCAGGACAGAACCGTCATGAAGCGTGAGATATATCGGACAAATCCGATAATGTATGTAGGAGTTATGAGGACTTCCTGTTTTACCAATAGGTGGCGCTATAAGTATGACACAATACTGACACATAGATGTGTTCAGGACAGAACCTTCATGAAGCGTGAGATATATCGGACGAATTGGATAATGTATGGAGGAGTTATGAGGACTTCCTGTTTCACCAATAGGTGGCGCTATAAGTATGATGCAATACTGACACATAGATGTGTTCAGGACAGAACCGTCATGAAGCGTGAGATATATCGGACAAATCCGATAATGTATGTAGGAGTTATGAGGACTTCCTGTTTTACCAATAGGTGGCGCTATAAGTATGACGCAATACTGACACATAGATGTGTTCAGGACAGAACCTTCATGAAGCGTGAGATATATCGGACGAATTGGATAATGTATGGAGGAGTTATGAGGACTTCCTGTTTCACCAATAGGTGGCGCTATAAGTATGATGCAATACTGACACAAAGACGTGTTCAGGACAGAACCGTCATGAAGCGTGAGATATATCGGACAAATTGGATAATGTATGGAGGAATTATAAGGACTTCCTGTTTCACCAATAGGTGGCGCTATAAGTATGACGCAATACTGACACATAGCTGTGTTCAGGACAGATCCGTCATGAAACGTGAGATATATCGGACAAATTGGATCATGTATGGAGGAGTTATGAGGACTTCGTGTTTTATGGCGAAATGTCAAACTTTGGCGGGGCGCCACGGCAAGGGTGTTTGGTGAAAACTCAATTTTTTTGATAACTTTTGATCACAAAGGTCTTAAGATGAAGCTGACCGAGTATGAAGTTGATCGGATGAAATCTCTAGGAGGAGTTCGTTGAAGTACGAGGCATGGAAATGGTCAAAACAAGGACAAAATGGCACATTAAAAGCAAAATGGCGGACTTCCTGTTGCATGTTGGGTATAGCTCCAAGAGACATTTTAGTGTGTCTCGATGAACTACATAAGCCCACCTAATTTCGTTCGCCTACATCAAACTGAAAGGTGGGGCTCGCCATTTTAAATTTTCCAGGGGGCGCTCTTGAGCCGTTTTGCCACGCCTATTTCCGTCACCCATCAATTATCAAATTTTTCACCGGGACTGACGTATCTGCAAAGTTTCATCCGTTTTCATCGATGTTTAGGCCGCCAAAAAGGCATTTGTTTGGGGAGAAGAAGAACAAGAAGGTAGAATAATAACTAGGGCTGCGAGCAGCAGTGAGCGGGCCCTCGCACCCCACGCGTGTCGGGGTGCTGCGCCGTTAAAGGCTGTGCTATTTCGGTGTGCAGTATTGAGAGAAACTTCCTGTCACCAGTAGGTGGCGCTCTAGGCGTGACTCAATACCGAAGCATAGATATGTTCAGGACGGTACCTTGATGAAGCGTGAGAAATGTTGAGTAAATCAGATAACGTATGTAGGAGTTATGAGGACTTCCTGTTTCACCAGTAGGTGGCGCTGTAAGTGTGACTCAATACCGACACATAGATGGGTTCAGAAGGCCACCTTCATGATGCGTCAGCAATTTGGTACAAATTGGATGATGTATGCAGGAGTTATGAGGACTTCCTGTTTCACCAATAGGTGGCGCTATTCGTATGACGCAATACTGACACATAGATGTGTTCAGGACAGAACCGTCATGAAGCGTGAGCTATATCGGACAAATTGGATAATGTATGGAGGAGTTATGAGGACTTCCTGTTTCACCAATAGGTGGCGCTATAAGTATGACGCAATACTGAAACATAGATGTGTTCAGGACAGAACCGTCATGAAGCGTGAGATATATCGGACAAATTGGATAATGTATGGAGGAGTTATGAGGACTTCCTGTTTCACCAATAGGTGGCGCTATACGTATGACGCAATACTGACACATAGATGTGTTCAGGACAGAACCGTCATGAAGCGTGAGATATATCGGACAAATTGGATAATGTATGGAGGAGTTATGAGGACTTCCTGTTTCACCAATAGGTGGCGCTATAAGTATGACGCAATACTGACACATAGATGTGTTCAGGACAGAACCGTCATGAAGCGTGAGATATATCGGACAAATTGGATAATGTATGGAGGAGTTATGAGGACTTCGTGTTTTATGGCGAAATGTCAAACTTTGGCAGGGCGCCACGGCAAGGGTGTTTGGTGAAAACTCAATTTTTTTGATAACTTTTGATCACAAAGGTCTTAAGATGAAGCTGACCCGATATGAAGTTGATCGGATGAAATCTGTAGGAGGAGTTCGTCGAAGTACGAGGCATGGAAATGGTCAAAACAAGGACAAAATGGCACATTAAGAGCAAAATGGCGGACTTCCTGTTGCATGTTGGGTATAGCTCCAAGAGACATTTAAGTGTGGCTCGATGAAATACATATGCCCACCGAATTTCGTTAGCCTACATCAAACTGAAAGGTGGGGCTCGCCATTTTAAACTTTCCAGGGGGCGCTCTTGAGCCGTTTTGCCACGCCCATTTCCGTCACCCATGAATTATCAAATTTTTCACCGGGACTGACGTATCTGCAAAGTTTCATCCGTTTTCATCGATGTTCAGGCCGCCTAAAAGGCATTTGTTTGGAGTAAAGGAGAAGAAGAAGGAGAAGAAGAATAATAATAATCCTTCGAGTTTCAATAGGGCCTCGCACCGCCAGTGCTCGGGCCCTAATAATCCTTCGAAATACAATAGGGCCTCGCACCGCCAGTGCTCGGGCCCTAATAATCCTTCGAAATTCAATAGGGCCTCGCACCGCCAGTGCTCGGGCCCTAACTAGTGCTGCGAGCAGCAGTGAGCGGGCCCTCGCACCCCACATATGTCGGGGTGTGGTGCCGTTAAATGCTGTGCTATTTCGGTGACCAGTACTGAGAGAAACTTCCTGTCACCAGTTGGTGGCGCTCTAAGCGTGACTCAATACCGATGCATAGATGTGTTCAGGACGGTACCTTGATGAAGCGTGAGAAATGTTGAGTAAATCGGATAACGTATGTAGGAGTTATGAGGACTTCCTGTTTCACCAATAGGTGGCGCTATAAGTATGATGCAATACTGACACATAGATGTGTTCAGGACAGAACCGTCATGAAGCGTGAGCTATATCGGACAAATTGGATAATGTATGGAGGAGTTATGAGGACTTCCTGTTTCACCAATAGGTGGCGCTATAAGTATGACGCAATACTGACACATAGATGTGTTCAGGACAGAACTGTCATGAAGCGTGAGACATATCGGACAAATCGGATAATGTATGGAGGAGTTATGAGGACGTACTGTTTCACCAATAGGTGGCGCTATAAGTATGACGCAATACTGACACATAGATGTGTTCAGGACAGAACCGTCATGAAGCGTGAGATATATCGGACAATTTGGATAATGTATTGAGGAGTTATGAGGACTTCGTGTTTTATGGCGAAATGTCAAACTTTGGCGGGGCGCCACGGCAAGGGTGTTTGGTGAAAAGTCAATTTTTTTGATAACTTTTGATCACAAAAGTCTTAAGATGAAGCTGACCCGATATGAAGTTGATCGGATGAAATCTGTAGGAGGAGTTCGTCGAAGTACGAGGCATGGAAATGGTCAAAACAAGGACAAAATGGCACATTAAGAGCAAAATGGCGGACTTCCTGTTGCATGTTGGGTATAGCTCCAAGAGACATTTTAGTGTGGCTCGATGAAATACATATGCCCACCGAATTTCGTTCGCCTACATCAAACTGAAAGGTGGGGCTCGCCATTTTAAACTTTCCAGGGGGCGCTCTTGAGCCGTTTTGCCACGCCCATTTCCGTCACCCATGAATTATCAAATTTTTCACCGGGACTGACGTATCTGCAAAGTTTCATCCGTTTTCATCGATGTTTAGGCCGCCAAAAAGGCATTTGTTTTGGAAGAAGGAGAAGGTAGAATAATAACTAGGGCTGCGAGCAGCAGTGAGCGGGCCCTCGCACCCCACGCGTGTCGGGGTGTGGCGCCGTTAAAGGGTGTGCTATTTCGGTGTGCAGTACTGAGAGAAACTTTCTGTCACCAGTAGGTGGCGCTCTAAGCGTGACTCAATACCGAAGCATAGATGTGTTCAGGACGGTACCTTGATGAAGCGTGAGAAATGTTGAGTAAATTGGATAACGTATGTAGGAGTTATGAGGACTTCCTGTTTCACCGATAGGTGGTGCTATAAGTATGATGCAATACTGACACATAGATGTGTTCAGGACAGAACCGTCATGAAGCGTGAGATATATCGGACAAATTGGATAATGTATGCAGGAGTTATGAGGACTTCCTGTTTCACCAATAGGTGGCGCTATAAGTATGACGCAATACTGACACATAGATGTGTTCAGGACAGAACCGTCATGAAGCGTGAGATATATCGGACAAATTGGATAATGTATGGAGGAGTTATGAGGACTTCCTGTTTCACCAATAGGTGGCGCTATAAGTATGACGCAATACTGACACATAGATGTGTTCAGGACAGAACCGTCATGAAGCGTGAGATATATCGGACAAATTGGATAATGTATGGAGGAGTTATGAGGACTTCCTGTTTCACCAATAGGTGGCGCTATAAGTATGACGCAATACTGACACATAGATGTGTTCAGGACAGAACCGTCATGAAGCGTGAGATATATCGGACAAATTGGATAATGTATGGAGGAGTTATGAGGACTTCCTGTTTCACCAATAGGTGGCGCTATAAGTATGACGCAATACTGACACATAGATGTGTTCAGGACAGAACCGTCATGAAGCGTGAGATATATCGGACAAATTGGATAATGTATGGAGGAGTTATGAGGACTTCCTGTTTCACCAATAGGTGGCGCTATAAGTATGACGCAATACTGACACATAGATGTGTTCAGGACAGGACCGTCATGAAGCGTGAGATATATCGGACAAATTGGATAATGTATGGAGGAGTTATGAGGACTTCGTGTTTTATGGCGAAATGTCAAACTTTAGCGGGGCGCCACGGCAAGGGTGTGTGGTGAAAACTCAATTTTTTTGATAACTTTTGATCACAAAGGTCTTGAGATGAAGCCGACCCGATATGAAGTTGATGGGATGAAATCTCTAGGAGGAGTTCGTCGAAGTACGAGGCATGGAAATGGTCAAAACAAGGACAAAATGGCACATTAAAAGCAAAATGGCGGACTTCCTGTTGCATGTTGGGTATAGCTCCAAGAGACATTTTAGTGTGGCTCGATGAAATACATATGCCCACCGAATTTCGTTCGCCTACATCAAACTGAAAGGTGGGGCTCGCCATTTTAAACTTTCCAGGGGGCGCTCTTGAGCCGTTTTGCCACGCCCATTTCCGTCACCCATGAAATATCCGATTTACACCGGGACTGATGTATCTGCAAAGTTTCATCCGTTTTCATCGATGTTTAGACCGCCAAAAAGGCATTTGTTTGGGGAGAAGAAGAAGGAGAAGGAGAATAATAATAATCCTTCGAAATACAATAGGGCCTCGCACCGCCAGTGCTCGGGCCCTAATAATCCTTCGAAATACAATAGGGCCTCGCACCGCCAGTGCTCGGGCCCTAATAATAATCCTTCGAAATTCAATAGGGCCTCGCACCGCCAGTGCTCGGGCCCTAACTAGGGCTGCGAGCAGCAGTGAGCGGGCCCTCGCACCCCATGCGTGTCGGGGTGTGGCGCCGTTAAAGGGTGTGCTATTTCGGTGTGCAGTACTGAGAGAAAATTTCTGTCACCAGTAGGTGGCGCTCTAAGCGTGACTCAATACCGAAGCATAGATGTGTTCAGGACGGTACCTTGATGAAGCGTGAGAAATGTTGTGTAAATCGGACAAAGTATGTAGGAGTTATGAGGACTTCCTGTAAGCAGTAGGTGGCGCTGTAGATATGACGCAATACTGACCTACAGATGTGTTGAAGATGCGACCTTCATCAAGCATGAGCAATTTGGAGTAAATCGGATAATGTATGTAGGAGTTATGAGTACTTCCTGTTTCACCAGTAGGTGGCGCTGTAAGTGTAACTCAATACCGACGCATAGATGTGTTCAGAAGGTGACCTTCATGAAGCGTCAGCAATTTGGTGCAAATCGTATGATGTATGCAGGAGTTATGAGGACTTCCTGTTTCACCAATAGGTGGCGCTATAAGTATGACGCAATACTGACACATAGATGTGTTCAGGACAGAACCATCATGAAGCGTGAGATAAATCGGACAAATCGGATAATGTATGGAGGAGTTATGAGGACTTCCTGTTTCACCAATAGGTGGCGCTATAAGTATGACGCAATACTGACACATAGATGTGTTCAGGACAGAATCGTCATGAAGCGTGAGATATATCGGACAAATTGGATAATGTATGGAGGAGTTATGAGGACTTCCTGTTTCACCAATAGGTGGTGCTATACGTATGACGCAATACTGACACATAGATGTGTTCAGGACAGAACAGTCATGAAGCGTGAGATATATCGGACGAATTGGATAATGTATGTAGGAGTTATGAGGACTTCCTGTTTCACCAATAGGTGGCGCTATAAGTATGACGCAATACTGACACATAGATGTGTTCAGGACAGAACCCTCATGAAGCGTGAGATATATCGGACAAATCCGATAATGTATGGAGGAGTTATGGGGACTTCCTGTTTCACCAATAGGTGGCGCTATAAGTATGATGCAATACTGACACATAGATGTGTTCAGGACAGAACTGTCATGAAGCGTGAGATATATCGGACAAATCTGATAATGTATGGAGGAGTTATGAGGACATCGTGTTTTATGGCGAAATGTCAAACTTTGGCGGGGCGCCACGGCAAGGGTGTTTGGTGAAAACTCAATTTTTTTGATAACTTTTGATCACAAAGGTCTTAAGATGAAGCTGACCCGATATGAAGTTGATCGGATGAAATCTGTAGGAGGAGTTCGTCGAAGTACGAGGCATGGAAATGGTCAAAACAAGGACAAAATGGCACATTAAGAGCAAAATGGCGGACTTCCTGTTGCATGTTGGGTATAGCTCCAAGAGACATTTAAGTGTGGCTCGATGAAATACATATGCCCTCCGAATTTCGTTCGCCTACATCAAACTGAAAGGTGGGGCTCGCCATTTTAAATTTTCCAGGGGGCGCTCTTGAGCCGTTTTGCCACGCCTATTTCCGGCACCCATGAATTATCAAATTTTTCACCGGGACTGACGTATCTGCAAAGTTTCATCCGTTTTCATCGATGTTTAGGCCGCCAAAAAGGCATTTGTTTGGAGTAAAGGAGAAGGAGAAGAAGGAGAAGGAGAATAATAATAATCCTTCGAGTTTCAATAGGGCCTCGCACCGCCAGTGCTCGGGCCCTAATAAATATACCTGCAAGCAGGAATGTGGGGGCCAAGCTGTTTAACTGCAAGCAGACAAGGAATCAGCTAGACTGACGTGGTGACATGTTTGACAAGGGTCAAGGATGGGCCCGAGATTTTCGGAAGTCAGACATGGTTGAACGGGATTCGATCTCTGTACCTGCTGCTTGCAAGGCCGACACGCTAACCACTGTGCTACGCAGGCTGTTGCGAAGATGAACCACCCTAGTCCACAAGGCATGTGAGCCTTCCCTAACCCCGTGTGTCTGAGTCCTGAGCACTTAATTAATATCACCTGGTAGGGTTGCTTCCTCTCAGTAGAGTGAGAGGGGGGGTGTCGTTGTTTAAATTGGCACACAGCGAAAAGTATACATAGCATAGCTCAACTATTTACTTCTTCAGAATCCAGACAATCACGCGAACATTTCCATGTATAAAATGTCCTTCGGTCTTCAGACGTGTAGGAGAGGTGAAGAGTTAGAAACAGTTAGAGATTCTAGAGCGAAGAGAGATTTTCTAGAGCGTGGCTCCATTGATTTCAATGGAGGGGGGGGAGTCATTATTCGAACTGTCACAGAGTGAAAAATATACATCAAAGAGCTTAGCTTTTTTTGATTTTATTAATCCCAAGAGTCGTGTGAACGTTTTGATATGTAAAATGTGTATGAGCTGTGAGAATTGGAAGAGGGATGGCAGTTTAGAAAATGTGTGACTTTTTCCAAAATGCGCCTTTCACCACTCTGAAACTGGTGAAATTGTGCAGAAGACAAAAAGTGTTCCTTTCATTCTGCAATCAAACAAATGAAGTAATAATGAAACCATGGGGTGTTTTGAACTCAGCATGAGCCAGGGAATCCATTGCTACCATAATTTTGAAGATTGGACATACAGCTCAAAAGTTACTGGCATAAACGCAACTCCAACTTTGACACGCTGGTGGCGCTAGAGTGCACAAGATGTCAACTTGAGGCTTGGTGACAGATGTCATGGGTATGTCCCGAATGAGTGTGCCAAATGTGGTTTTGATAGATTAAAACATTACTGAGATATGACCCCAGTTCCTGTTTTGCAGCTTTTCTGCCAATTTTGATTGGCTGTCACGTGCGAACGCAATGGATAATCAAAAATCCCTGTACATCCTTTGTAGACATTGGTGTATAGATGACATCCACCGATGTTCATGCAAATTGGTGAAAGTTCCTAGGAGGAGATACATTTTAAGGGTTTTGCACATCATTCAAAATGGCGGAAAAGCCAAGATGGCCACAATGACGTCATAGAGTGCGTTGAATCCGGCTTGAGCCAAGGAATTGAAGGACACCTGAAGTTTGAAAATTGGACTTGCTGAAGAAAAGCTGCATGCATAAATGCACCTCCAACTTTGACACGTTGGTGGCGCTAGAGAGGGTGAGGGGTGGACATGAGACTTGGTGAGGAGGGTCAGGGCACTGTCCCGAATGAGTGGGCCAATTTTCATAACTTTCTACCATAAGCTTCTATGGGCTGCCATAGACTACAATGGCAGAGGAATAAAGAAAGAAAGAAAGAAAGAATAAGAAAAGGTAGAAACTTAGTGGTGGCCTACGCAGCTTCGCTGCTTGGCCCCCAAATATACCTGCAAGCAGGAATGTGGGGGCCAAGCTGTTTAACTGCAAGCAGACAAGGAATCAGCTAGACTGACGTGGTGACATGTTTGACAAGGGTCAAGGATGGGCCCGAGATTTTCGGAAGTCAGACATGGTTGAACGGGATTCGATCTCTGTACCTGCTGCTTGCAAGGCCGACACGCTAACCACTGTGCTACGCAGGCTGTTGCGAAGATGAACCACCCTAGTCCACAAGGCATGTGAGCCTTCCCTAACCCCGTGTGTCTGAGTCCTGAGCACTTAATTAATATCACCTGGTAGGGTTGCTTCCTCTCAGTAGAGTGAGAGGGGGGGTGTCGTTGTTTAAATTGGCACACAGCGAAAAGTATACATAGCATAGCTCAACTATTTACTTCTTCAGAATCCAGACAATCACGCGAACATTTCCATGTATAAAATGTCCTTCGGTCTTCAGACGTGTAGGAGAGGTGAAGAGTTAGAAACAGTTAGAGATTCTAGAGCGAAGAGAGATTTTCTAGAGCGTGGCTCCATTGATTTCAATGGAGGGGGGGGAGTCATTATTCGAACTGTCACAGAGTGAAAAATATACATCAAAGAGCTTAGCTTTTTTTGATTTTATTAATCCCAAGAGTCGTGTGAACGTTTTGATATGTAAAATGTGTATGAGCTGTGAGAATTGGAAGAGGGATGGCAGTTTAGAAAATGTGTGACTTTTTCCAAAATGCGCCTTTCACCACTCTGAAACTGGTGAAATTGTGCAGAAGACAAAAAGTGTTCCTTTCATTCTGCAATCAAACAAATGAAGTAATAATGAAACCATGGGGTGTTTTGAACTCAGCATGAGCCAGGGAATCCATTGCTACCATAATTTTGAAGATTGGACATACAGCTCAAAAGTTACTGGCATAAACGCAACTCCAACTTTGACACGCTGGTGGCGCTAGAGTGCACAAGATGTCAACTTGAGGCTTGGTGACAGATGTCATGGGTATGTCCTGAATGAGTGTGCCAAATGTGGTTTTGATAGATTAAAACATTACTGAGATATGACCCCAGTTCCTGTTTTGCAGCTTTTCTGCCAATTTTGATTGGCTGTCACGTGCGAACGCAATGGATAATCAAAAATCCCTGTACATCCTTTGTAGACATTGGTGTATAGATGACATCCACCGATGTTCATGCAAATTGGTGAAAGTTCCTAGGAGGAGATACATTTTAAGGGTTTTGCACATCATTCAAAATGGCGGAAAAGCCAAGATGGCCACAATGACGTCATAGAGTGCGTTGAATCCGGCTTGAGCCAAGGAATTGAAGGACACCTGAAGTTTGAAAATTGGACTTGCTGAAGAAAAGCTGCATGCATAAATGCACCTCCAACTTTGACACGTTGGTGGCGCTAGAGAGGGTGAGGGGTGGACATGAGACTTGGTGAGGAGGGTCAGGGCACTGTCCCGAATGAGTGGGCCAATTTTCATAACTTTCTACCATAAGCTTCTATGGGCTGCCATAGACTACAATGGCAGAGGAATAAAGAAAGAAAGAAAGAAAGAATAAGAAAAGGTAGAAACTTAGTGGTGGCCTACGCAGCTTCGCTGCTTGGCCCCCAACTAGGGCTGCGAGCAGCAGTGAGCGGGCCCTCGCACCCCACGCGTGTCGGGGTGCTGCGCCGTTAAAGGCTGTGCTATTTCGGTGTGCAGTACTGAGAGAAACTTCCTGTCACCAGTAGGTGGCGCTCTAGGCGTGACTCAATACCGAAGCATAGATGTGTTCAGGACAGAACCGTCATGAAGCGTGAGATATATCGGACAAATTGGATAATGTATGTAGGAGTTATGAGGACTTCCTGTTTCACCAATAGGTGGCGCTATAAGTATGATGCAATACTGACACATAGATGTGTTCAGGACAGAACCGTCATGAAGCGTGAGATATATCAGACAAATTGGATAATGTATGTAGTAGTTATGAGGACTTCCTGTTTCACCAATAGGTGGCGCTATAAGTATGATGCAATACTGACACATAGATGTTTTCAGGACAGAACCGTCATGAAGCGTGAGATATATCGGACGAATTGGATAATGTATGTAGGAGTTATGAGGACTTCCTGTTTCACCAATAGGTGGCGCTATAAGTATGACGCAATACTGACACATAGATGTGTTCAGGAGAGAACCGTCATGAAGCGTGAGATATATCAGACAAATTGGATAATGTATGTAGTAGTTATGAGGACTTCCTGTTTCACCAATAGGTGGCGCTATAAGTATGACGCAATACTGACACATAGATGTGTTCAGGACAGAACCCTCATGAAGCGTGAGATATATCGGACAAATCGGATAATGTATGGAGGAGTTATGAGGACTTCCTGTTTTACCAATAGGTGGCGCTATAAGTATGACGCAATACTGACACATAGATGTGTTCAGGACAGAACCGTCATGAAGCGTGAGATATATCGGACAAATTGGATAATGTATGGAGGAGTTATGAGGACTTCCTGTTTCACCAATAGGTGGCGCTATAAGTATGACGCAATACTGACACATAGATGTGTTCAGGACAGAACCGTCATGAAGCGTGAGATATATCGGACAAATTGGATAATGTATGGAGGAGTTATGAGGACTTCCTGTTTCACCAATAGGTGGCGCTATAAGTATGACGCAATACTGACACATAGATGTGTTCAGGACAGAACCGTCATGAAGCGTGAGATATATCGGACAAATTGGATAATGTATGGAGGAGTTATGAGGACTTCCTGTTTCACCAATAGGTGGCGCTATAAGTATGACGCAATACTGACACATAGATGTGTTCAGGACAGAACCGTCATGAAGCGTGAGATATATCGGACAAATTGGATAATGTATGGAGGAGTTATGAGGACTTCCTGTTTCACCAATAGGTGGCGCTATAAGTATGACGCAATACTGACACATAGATGTGTTCAGGACAGAACCGTCATGAAGCGTGAGATATATCGGACAAATTGGATAATGTATGGAGGAGTTATGAGGACTTCCTGTTTCACCAATAGGTGGCGCTATAAGTATGACGCAATACTGACACATAGATGTGTTCAGGACAGAACCGTCATGAAGCGTGAGATATATCGGACAAATTGGATAATGTATGGAGGAGTTATGAGGACTTCCTGTTTCACCAATAGGTGGCGCTATAAGTATGACGCAATACTGACACATAGATGTGTTCAGGACAGAACCGTCATGAAGCGTGAGATATATCGGACAAATTGGATAATGTATGGAGGAGTTATGAGGACTTCCTGTTTCACCAATAGGTGGCGCTATAAGTATGACGCAATACTGACACATAGATGTGTTCAGGACAGAACCGTCATGAAGCGTGAGATATATCGGACAAATTGGATAATGTATGGAGGAGTTATGAGGACTTCCTGTTTCACCAATAGGTGGCGCTATAAGTATGACGCAATACTGACACATAGATGTGTTCAGGACAGAACCGTCATGAAGCGTGAGATATATCGGACAAATTGGATAATGTATGGAGGAGTTATGAGGACTTCCTGTTTCACCAATAGGTGGCGCTATAAGTATGACGCAATACTGACACATAGATGTGTTCAGGACAGAACCGTCATGAAGCGTGAGATATATCGGACAAATTGGATAATGTATGGAGGAGTTATGAGGACTTCCTGTTTCACCAATAGGTGGCGCTATAAGTATGACGCAATACTGACACATAGATGTGTTCAGGACAGAACCGTCATGAAGCGTGAGATATATCGGACAAATTGGATAATGTATGGAGGAGTTATGAGGACTTCCTGTTTCACCAATAGGTGGCGCTATAAGTATGACGCAATACTGACACATAGATGTGTTCAGGACAGAACCGTCATGAAGCGTGAGATATATCGGACAAATTGGATAATGTATGGAGGAGTTATGAGGACTTCCTGTTTCACCAATAGGTGGCGCTATAAGTATGACGCAATACTGACACATAGATGTGTTCAGGACAGAACCGTCATGAAGCGTGAGATATATCGGACAAATTGGATAATGTATGGAGGAGTTATGAGGACTTCCTGTTTCACCAATAGGTGGCGCTATAAGTATGACGCAATACTGACACATAGATGTGTTCAGGACAGAACCGTCATGAAGCGTGAGATATATCGGACAAATTGGATAATGTATGGAGGAGTTATGAGGACTTCCTGTTTCACCAATAGGTGGCGCTATAAGTATGACGCAATACTGACACATAGATGTGTTCAGGACAGAACCGTCATGAAGCGTGAGATATATCGGACAAATTGGATAATGTATGGAGGAGTTATGAGGACTTCCTGTTTCACCAATAGGTGGCGCTATAAGTATGACGCAATACTGACACATAGATGTGTTCAGGACAGAACCGTCATGAAGCGTGAGATATATCGGACAAATTGGATAATGTATGGAGGAGTTATGAGGACTTCGTGTTTTATGGCGAAATGTCAAACTTTGGCGGGGCGCCACGGCAAGGGTGTTTTGTGAAAACTCAATTTTTTTGATAACTTTTGATCACAAAGGCCTTAAGATGAAGCTGACCCGATATGAAGTTGATCGGAGGAAATCTGTAGGAGGAGTTCGTCGAAGTACGAGGCATGGAAATGGTCAAAACAAGGACAAAATGGCACATTAAGAGCAAAATGGCGGACTTCCTGTTGCATGTTGGGTATAGCTCCAAGAGACATTTTAGTGTGGCTCGATGAAATACATATGCCCACCGAATTTCGTTCATCTACATCAAACTGAAAGGTGGGGCTCGCCGTTTTAAACTTTCCAGGGGGCGCTCTTGAGCCGTTTTGCCACGCCCATTTCTGTCACCCGTGAATTATCAAATTTTTCACCGGGACTGACGTATCTGCAAAGATTCATCCGTTTTCATCGATGTTTAGGCCGCCTAAAAGGCATTTGTTTTGGAAGAAGGAGAATAATAATAATAACTAGTGCTGCGAGCAGCAGTGAGCGGGCCCTCGCACCCCACGCGTGTCGGGGTGCGGCGCCGTTAAAGGGTGTGCTATTTCGGTGTGCAGTACTGCGAGAAACTTCCTGTCACCAGTAGGTGGCGCTCTAAGCGTGACTCAATACCAACGCATAGATGTGTTCAGGACGGTACCTTGATGAAGCGTGAGAAATGTTGAGCAAATTGGACAATGTATGTAGGAGTTATGATGACTTCCTGCTTGACCTGTAGGCGGCGCTATAAGTAGGACTCAATATTGACCTACAGATGTGTTCAGGACGTGACCTTCATCAACCCTGAGCAATTTGTTGTAAATCAGATAACGTATGTAGGAGTTATGAGTGCTTCCTGTTTCACCAGTAGGTGGCCCTGTAAGTGTGACTCAATATCGATGCATAGATCTGTTCAGAAGGTGACCTTCATGAAGCGTTAGCAATTTGGTGTAAATCGGAAGATGTATGCAGGAGTTATGAGGACTTCCTGTTTCACCAATAGGTGGCGCTATAAGTATGACACAATACGGACACATAGATCTGTTCAGGACCGAACCGTCATGAAGCGTGAGATATATCGGACAAATTGGATAATGTATGGAGGAGTTATGAGGACTTCTTATTTCATCAATAGGTGGCGCTATAAGTATGACGCAATACTGACACATAGATGTGTTCAGGACAGACCCGTCATGAAGCGTGAGATATATCGGACAAATCCAATAAGGTATGGAGGAGTTATGGGGACTTCCTGTTTCACCAATAGGTGGCGCTATAAGTATGATGCAATACTGACACATAGATGTGTTCAGGACAGAACCGTCATGAAGCGTGAGATATATCGGACAAATCCGATAATGTATGGAGGAGTTATGGGGACTTCCTGTTTCACCAATAGGTGGCGCTATAAGTATGATGCAATACTGACACATAGATGTGTTCAGGACAGAACTGTCATGAAGCGTGAGATATATCGGACAAATTGGATAATGTATGTAGTAGTTATAAGGACTTCCTGTTTCACCAATAAGTGGCGCTATAAGTATGATGCAATACTGACACATAGATGTGTTCAGGACAGAACCGTCATGAAGCGTGAGATATATCGGACGAATTGGATAATGTATGTAGGAGTTATGAGGACTTCCTGTTTCACCAATAGGTGGCGCTATAAGTATGACGCAATACTGACACATAGATGTGTTCAGGACAGAACCGTCATGAAGCGTGAGATATATCGGACGAATTGGATAATGATTGTAGGAGTTATGAGGACTTCCTGTTTCACCAATAGGTGGCGCTATAAGTATGACGCAATACTGAAACATAGATGTGTTCAGGACAGAACCGTCATGAAGCGTGAGATATATCGGACCAATTGGATAATGTATGGAGGAGTTATGAGGACTTCCTGTTTCACCAATAGGTGGCGCTATAAGTATGACGCAATACTGACACATAGATGTGTTCAGGACAGAACCGTCATGAAGCGTGAGATATATCGGACGAATTGGATAATGTATGTAGGAGTTATGAGGACTTCCTGTTTCACCAATAGGTGGCGCTATAAGTATGACGCAATACTGACATATAGATGTGTTCAGGACAGAACCGTCATGAAGCGTGAGATATATGGGACAAATCGGATAATGTATGGAGGAGTTATGAGGACTTCCTGTTTCACCAATAGGTGGCGCTATAAGTATGACGCAATACTGACACATAGATGTGTTCAGGACAGAACCGTCATGAAGCGTGAGATATATCGGACAAATCGGATAATGTATGGAGGAGTTATGAGGACTTCCTGTTTCACCAATAGGTGGCGCTATAAGTATGACGCAATACTGACACATAGATCTGTTCAGGACCGAACCGTCATGAAGCGTGAGATATATCGGACAAATTGGATAATGTATGGAGGAGTTATGAGGACTTCCTGTTACACCAATAGGTGGCGCTATAAGTATGACGCAATACTGACACATAGATGTGTTCAGGACAGAACCCTCATGAAGCGTGAGATATATCGGACAAATCCGATAATGTATGGAGGAGTTATGGGGACTTCCTGTTTCACCAATAGGTGGCGCTATAAGTATGACGCAATACTGACACATAGATGTGTTCAGGACAGAACCTTCATGAAGCGTGAGATATATTGGACGAATTGGATAATGTATGGAGGAGTAATGAGGACTTCCTGTTTCACCAATAGGTGGCGCTATAAGTATGATGCAATACTGACACATAGATGTGTTCAGGACAGAACCGTCATGAAGCGTGAGATATATCGGACAAATTGGATAATGTATGGAGGAGTTATGAGGACTTCGTGTTTTATGGCGAAATATCAAACTTTGGCGGTGTGCAGTACTGAGAGAAACTTCCTGTCACCAGTAGGTGGCGCTCTAGGCGTGACTCAATACCGAAGCATAGATGTGTTCAGGACGGTACCTTGATGAAGCGTGAGAAATGTTGAGTAAATCGGATAACGTATGTAGGAGTTATGAGGACTTCCTGTTTCACCAGTAGGTGGCGCTGTGAGTGTGACTCAATACCGACACATAGATGGGTTCAGAAGGCCACCTTCATGAAGCGTCAGCAATTTGGTGCAAATCGGATGATGTATGCAGGAGTTATGAGGACTTCCTGTTTCACCAATAGGTGGCGCTATACGTATGACGCAATACTGACACATAGATGTGTTCAGGACAGAACCGTCATGAAGCGTGAGCCATATCGGACAAATTGGATAATGTATGGAGGAGTTATGAGGACTTCCTGTTTCACCAATAGGTGGCGCTATAAGTATGACGCAATACTGACACAAAGATGTGTTCAGGACAGAACCGTCATGAAGCGTGAGATATATCGGACAAATTGGATAATGTATGGAGGAGTTATGAGGACTTCCTGTTTCACCAATAGGTGGCGCTATAAGTATGACGCAATACTGACACATAGATGTGTTCAGGACAGAACCGTCATGAAGCGTGAGATATATTGGACAAATTGGATAATGTATGGAGGAGTTATGAGGACTTCGTGTTTTATGGCGAAATGTCAAACTTTGGCGGGGCGCCACGGCAAGGGTGTTTGGTGAAAACTCAATTTTTTTGATAACTTTTGATCACAAAGGTCTTAAGATGAAGCTGACCGAATATGAAGTTGATCGGATGAAATCTGTAGGAGGAGTTCGTCGAAGTACGAGGCATGGAAATGGTCAAAACAAGGACAAAATGGCACATTAAGAGCAAAATGGCGGACTTCCTGTTGCATGTTGGGTATAGCTGCAAGAGACATTTAAGTGTGGCTCGATGAAATACATATGCCCACCGAATTTCGTTGGCCTACATCAAACTGAAACGTGGGGCTCGCCATTTTAAACTTTCCAGGGGGCGCTCTTGAGCCGTTTTGACACGCCCATTTCCGTCACCCATGAATTATCAAATTTTTCACCGGGACTGACGTATCTGCAAAGTTTCATCCGTTTTCATCGATGTTCAGGCCGCCTAAAAGGCATTTGTTTGGAGTAAAGGAGAAGGAGAAGGAGAAGAAGGAGAATAATAATCCTTCGAGTTTCAATAGGGCCTCGCACCGCCAGTGCTCGGGCCCTAACTAGTGCTGCGAGCAGCAGTGAGCGGGCCCTCGCACCCCACGCGGGTCGGGGTGTGGCGCCGTTAAAGGGTGTGCTATTTCGGTGTCCAGTACTGACAGAAACTTCCTGTCACCAGTAGGTGGCGCTCTAAGCGTGACTCAATACCAAAGCATAGATGTGTTCAGGACAGTACCTTGATGAAGCGTGAGAAATGTTGTGTAAATCGGACAAAGTATGTAGGAGTTATGAGGACTTCCTGTAAGCAGTAGGTGGCGCTGTAGGTATGACGCAATACTGACCTACAGATGTGTTCAAGATGCGACCTTTATCAAGCATGAGCAATTTGGAGTAAATCGGATAACGTATGTAGGAGTTATGAGGACTTCCTGTTTCACCAGTAGGTGGCGCTGTAAGTGTGACTCAATACCGACACATAGATGGGTTCAGAAGACCACCTTCATGAAGCGTCAGCAATTTGTTGCAAGTCGGATGATGTATGCAGGAGTTATGAGGACTTCCTGTTTCACCAATAGGTGGCGCTATACGTATGACGCAATACTGACACATAGATGTGTTCAGGACAGAACCGTCATGAAGCGTGAGAAAAATCGGACAAATCGGATAATGTATGGAGGAGTTATGAGTACTTCCTGTATTACCAACAGGTGGCGCTATAAGTATGATGCAATACTGACACAAAGATGTGTTCAGGACAGAACCGTCATGAAGCGTGAGATATATCGGACAAATTGGATAATGTATGTAGGAGTTATGAGGACTTCCTGTTTCACCAATAGGTGGCGCTATAAGTATGATGCAATACTGACACATAGATGTGTTCAGGACAGAACCGTCATGAAGCGTGAGATATATCGGACGAATCCGATAATGTATGTAGGAGTTATGAGGACTTCCTGTTTTACCAATAGGTGGCGCTATAAGTATGACGCAATACTGACACATAGATGTGTTCAGGACAGAACCTTCATGAAGCGTGAGATATATCGGACGAATTGGATAATGTATGGAGGAGTTATGAGGACTTCCTGTTTCACCAATAGGTGGCGCTATAAGTATGATGCAATACTGACACAAAGACGTGTTCAGGACAGAACCGTCATGAAGCGTGAGATATATCGGACAAATTGGATAATGTATGGAGGAGTTATGAGGACTTCCTGTTTCACCAATAGGTGGCGCTATAAGTATGACGCAATACTGACACATAGATGTGTTCAGGACAGAACCGTCATGAAGCGTGAGATATATCGGACAAATTGGATAATGTATGGAGGAGTCATGAGGACTTCCTGTTTCACCAATAGGTGGCGCTATAAGTATTATGCAATACTGACACATAGATGTGTTCAGGACAGAACCGTCATGAAGCGTGAGATATATCGGACGAATCGGATAATGTATGGAGGAGTTATGAGGACTTCCTGTTTCACCAATAGGTGGCGCTATAAGTATGATGCAATACTGACACATAGATGTGTTCAGGACAGAACCGTCATGAAGCGTGAGAAATATCGGACAAATCGGATAATGTATGGAGGAGTTATGAGTACTTCCTGTATTACCAACAGGTGGCGCTATAAGTATGATGCAATACTGACACAAAGATGTGTTCAGGACAGAACCGTCATGAAGCGTGAGATATATCGGACAAATTGGATAATGTATGGAGGAGTTATGAGGACTTCCTGTTTCACCAATAGGTGGCGCTATAAGTATGACGCAATACTGACACATAGATGTGTTCAGGACAGAACCGTCATGAAGCGTGAGAAAAATCGGACAAATCGGATAATGTATGGAGGAGTTATGAGTACTTCCTGTATTACCAACAGGTGGCGCTATAAGTATGATGCAATACTGACACAAAGATGTGTTCAGGACAGAACCGTCATGAAGCGTGAGATATATCGGACAAATTGGATAATGTATGGAGGAGTTATGAGGACTTCCTGTTTCACCAATAGGTGGCGCTATAAGTATGACGCAATACTGACACATAGATGTGTTCAGGACAGAACCGTCATGAAGCGTGAGATATATCGGACAAATTGAATAATGTATGGAGGAGTTATGAGGACTTCGTGTTTTATGGCGAAATGTCAAACTTTGGCGGGGCGCCACGGCAAGGGTGTTTGGTGAAAACTCAATTTTTTTGATAACTTTTGATCACAAAGGTCTTAAGATGAAGATGACCCGATATGAAGTTGATCGGATGAAATCTGTAGGAGGAGTTCGTCGAAGTACGAGGCATGGAAATGGTCAAAACAAGGACAAAATGGCACATTAAGAGCAAAATGGCGGACTTCCTGTTGCATGTTGGGTATAGCTCCAAGAGACATTTAAGTGTGGCTCGATGAAATACATATGCCCTCCGAATTTCGTTCGCCTACATCAAACTGAAAGGTGGGGCTCGCCATTTGAAACTTTCCAGGGGGCGCTCTTGAGCCGTTTTCCCACGCCCATTTCCGTCACCCATGAATTATCAAATTTTTCACCGGGACTGACGTATCTGCAAAGTTTCATCCGTTTTCATCGATGTTCAGGCCGCCTAAAAGGCATTTGTTTGGAGTAAAGAAGAAGAAGAAGAAGAAGAACAAGAAGGTAGAATAACTAGGGCTGCGAGCAGCAGTGAGCGGGCCCTCGCACCCCACGCGTGTCGGGGTGTGGCGCCGTTAAAGGGTGTGCTATTTCGGTGTGCAGTACTGAGAGAAACTTCCTGTCACCAGTAGGTGGCGCTCTAGGCGTGACTCAATACCGAAGCATAGATGTGTTCAGGACGGTACCTTGATGAAGTGTGAGAAATGTTGAGTAAATCGGATAACGTATGTAGGAGTTATGAGGACTTCCTGTTTCACCAGTAGGTGGCGCTGTAAATGTGACTCAATACCGACACATAGATGGTTTCAGAAGGCCACCTTCATGAAGCGTCAACAATTTGGTGCAAATCGGATGATGTATGCAGGAGTTATGAGGACTTCCTGTTTCACCAATAGGTGGCGCTATAAGTATGACGCAATACTGACACATAGATGTGTTCAGGACAGAACCGTCATGAAGCGTGAGATATATCGGACAAATTGGATAATGTATGGAGGAGTTATGAGTACTTCCTGTTTCACCAATAGGTGGCGCTATAAGTATGACGCAATACTGACACATAGATGTGTTCAGGACAGAACCGTCATGAAGCGTGAGATATATCGGACAAATTGGATAATGTATGGAGGAGTTATGAGGACTTCCTGTTTCACCAATAGGTGGCGCTATAAGTATGACGCAATACTGACACATAGATGTGTTCAGGACAGAACCGTCATGAAGCGTGAGATATATCGGACAAATTGGATAATGTATGGATGAGTTATGAGGACTTCCTGTTTCACCAATAGGTGGCGCTATAAGTATGACGCAATACTGAAACATAGATGTGTTCAGGACAGAACCGTCATGAAGCGTGAGATATATCGGACAAATTGGATAATGTATGGAGGAGTTATGAGGACTTCCTGTTTCACCAATAGGTGGCGCTATAAGTATGACGCAATACTGACACATAGATGTGTTCAGGACAGAACCGTCATGAAGCGTGAGATATATCGGACAAATTGGATAATGTATGGAGGAGTTATGAGGACTTCCTGTTTCACCAATAGGTGGCGCTATAAGTATGACGCAATACTGACACATAGATGTGTTCAGGACAGAACCGTCATGAAGCGTGAGATATATCGGACAAATTGGATAATGTATGTAGGAGTTATGAGGACTTCGTGTTTTATGGCGAAATGTCAAACTTTGGCGGGGCGCCACGGCAAGGGTGTTTGGTGAAAACTCAATTTTTTTGATAACTTTTGATCACAAAGGTCTTAAGATGAAGCTGATCAGATATGAAGTTGATCGGATGAAATCTGTAGGAGGAGTTCGTCGAAGTACGAGGCATGGAAATGGTCAAAACAAGGACAAAATGGCACATTAAGAGCAAAATGGCGGACTTCCTGTTGCATGTTGGGTATAGCTCCAAGAGACATTTAAGTGTGGCTCGATGAAATACATATGCCCACCGAATTTCGTTCGCCTACATCAAACTGAAAGGTGGGGCTCGCCATTTTAAACTTTCCAGGGGGCGCTCTTGAGCCGTTTTGCCACGCCCATTTCCGTCACCAATGATATATCCGATTTTCACCGGGACTGATGTATCTGCAAAGTTTCATCCGTTTTCATTGATGTTTAGGCCGCCAAAAAGGCATTTGTTTCGGAAGAAGAAGGAGAAGAAGGAGAATAAGGAGAATAATAATAATCCTTCGAGTTTCAATAGGGCCTCGCACCGCCAGTGCTCGGGCCCTAATAATCCTTCGAAATACAATAGGGCCTCGCACCGCCAGTGCTCGGGCCCTAACTAGGGCTGCGAGCAGCAGTGAGCGGGCCCTCGCACCCCACGCGTGTCGGGGTGCGGTGCCGTTAAAGGGTGTGCTATTTCGGTGTCCAGTACTGAGAGAAACTTCCTGTCACCAGTAGGTGGCGCTCTAAGCGTGACTCAATACCGACGCATAGATGTGTTCAGGACAGTACCTTGATGAAGCGTGAGAAATGTTGTGTAAATCGGACAAAGTATGTAGGAGTTATGAGGACTTCCTGCAAGCAGTAGGTGGCGCTGTAGGTATGACGCAATACTGACCTACAGATGTGTTCAAGATGCGACCTTCATCAAGCATGAGCAATTTTGAGTAAATCGGATAACGTATGTAGGAGTTATGAGTACTTCCTGTTTCACCAGTAGGTGGCGCTGTAAGTGTAACTCAATACCGACGCATAGATGTGTTCAGAAGGTGACCTTCACGAAGCGTCAGTAATTTGGTGCAAATCGGATGATGTATGCAGGAGTTATGAGGACTTCCTGTTTCACCAATAGGTGGCGCTATAAGTATGACGCAATACTGACACATAGATGTGTTCAGGACAGAACCGTCATGAAGCGTGAGATATATCGGACAAATTGGATAATGTATGGAGGAGTTATGAGGACTTCCTGTTTCACCAGTAGGTGGCGCTGTAAGTGTGACTCAATACCGACACATAGATGGGTTCAGAAGGCCACCTTCATGAAGCATCAGCAATTTGGTGCAAATCGGATGATGTATGCAGGAGTTATGAGGACTTCCTGTTTCACCAATAGGTGGCGCTATACGTATGACGCAATACTGACACATAGATGTGTTCAGGACAGAACCGTCATGAAGCGTGAGCTATATCGGACAAATGGGATAATGTATGGAGGAGTTATGAGGACTTCCTGTTTCACCAATAGGTGGCGCTATAAGTATGACGCAATACTGACCCATAGATGTGTTCAGGACAGAACCGTCATGAAGCGTGAGATATATCGGACAAATCGGATAATGTAAGGAGGAGTTATGAGGACATCGTGTTTTATGGCGAAATGTCAAACTTTGGCGGGGCGCCGCGGCAAGGGTGTTTGGTGAAAACTCAATTTTTTTGATAACTTTTGATCACAAAGGTCTTAAGATGAAGCTGACCCGATATGAAGTTGATCGGATGAAATCTGTAGGAGGAGTTCGTCGAAGTACGAGGCATGGAAATGGTCAAAACAAGGACAAAATGGCACATTAAGAGCAAAATGGCGGACTTCCTGTTGCATGTTGGGTATAGCTCCAAGAGACATTTTAGTGTGTCTCGATGAAATACATGTGCCCTCCGAATTTCTTTCCCCTACATCCAACTGAAAGGTGGGGCTCGCCATTTTAAACTTTCCAGGGGGCGCTCTTGAGCCGTTTTGCCACGCCCATTTCCGTCACCAATGAAATATCCGATTTTCACCAGGACTGATGTATCTGCAAAGTTTCATCCGTTTTCATCGATGTTTAGGCCGCCAAAAAGGCATTTGTTTGGGGAGAAGAAGAAGGTAGAATAATAACTAGGGCTGCGAGCAGCAGTGAGCGGGCCCTCGCACTTCATGCGTGTCGGGGTGCTGCGCCGTTAAAGGCTGTGCTATTTCGGTGTGCAGTACTGAGAGAAACTTCCTGTCACCAGTAGGTGGCGCTCTAGGCGTGACTCAATACCGAAGCATAGATGTGTTCAGGACGGTACCTTGATGAAGCGTGAGAAATGTTGAGTAAATCGGATAACGTATGTAGGAGTTATGAGGACTTCCTGTTTCACCAGTAGGTGGCGCTGTAAGTGTGACTCAATACCGACACATAGATGGGTTCAGAAGGCCACCTTCATGAAGCGTCAGCAATTTGGTGCAAATCGGATGATGTATGCAGGAGTTATGAGGACTTCCTGTTTCACCAATAGGTGGCGCTATTCGTATGACGCAATACTGACACATAGATGTGTTCAGGACAGAACCGTCATGAAGCGTGAGATATATCGGACAAATTGGATAATGTATGGAGGAGTTATGAGGACTTCCTGTTTCACCAATAGGTGGCGCTATAAGTATGACGCAATACTGACACATAGATGTGTTCAGGACAGAACCGTCATGAAGCGTGAGATATATCGGACAAATTGGATAATGTATGGAGGAGTTATGAGGACTTCGTGTTTTATGGCGAAATGTCAAACTTTGGCGGGGCGCCACGGCAAGGGTGTTTGGTGAAAACTCAATTTTTTTGATAACTTTTGATCACAAAGGCCTTAAGATGAAGCTGACCCGATATGAAGTTGATCGGATGAAATCTGTAGGAGGAGTTCGTCGAAGTACGAGGCATGGAAATGGTCAAAACAAGGACAAAATGGCACATTAAAAGCAAAATGGCGGCCTTCCTCTTGCATGTTGGGTATAGCTCAAAGAGACATTTTCGTGCGTCTCGATGAACTACATATGCCCTCCGAATTTCGTTCGCCTACATCAAACTGAAAGGTGGGGCTCGCCATTTTAGATTTTCCAGGGGGCGCTCTTGAGCCGTTTTGCCACGCCCATTTCCGTCACCCATGAATTATCAAATTTTTCACCGGGACTGACGTATCTGCAGAGTTTCATCCGTTTTCATCGATGTTCAGGCCGCCTAAAAGGCATTTGTTTGGAGTAAAGAAGGAGAAGGTAGAAGGTAGAAGAATAATAATAATCCTTCGAAATACAATAGGGCCTCGCACCGCCAGTGCTCGGGCCCTAACTAGGGCTGCGAGCAGCAGTGAGCGGGCCCTCGCACCCCACGCGTGTCGGGGTGGGGCGCCGTTAAAGGGTGTGCTATTTCGGTGTCCTGTGCTGAGAGAAACTTCCTGTCACCAGTAGGTGGCGCTCTAAGCGTGACAATACCGAAGCATAGATGTGTTCAGGACGCTACCTTGATGAAGCGTGAGAAATGTTGTGTAAATCGGACAAAGTATGTAGGAGTTATGAGGACTTCCTGTAAGCAGTAGGTGGCGCTGTAGGTATGACGCAATACTGACCTACAGATGTGTTCAAGATGCGACCTTCATCAAGCATGAGCAATTTGGAGTAAATCGGATAATGTATGTAGGAGTTATGAGTACTTCCTGTTTCACCAGTAGGTGGCGCTGTAAGTGTAACTCAATACCGACGCATAGATGTGTTCAGAAGGTGACCTTCATGAAGCGTCAGCAATTTGGTGCAAATCGGATGATGTATGCAGGAGTTATGAGGACTTCCTGTTTCACCAATAGGTGGCGCTATAAGTATGACGCAATACTGACACATAGATGTGTTCAGGACAGAACCGTCATGAAGCGTGAGATATATCGGACAAATCGGATAATGTATGGAGGAGTTATGAGGACTTCCTGTTTCACCAATAGGTGGCGCTATAAGTATGACGCAATACTGACACATAGATGTGTTCAGGACAGAACCGTCATGAAGCGTGAGATATATCGGACAAATTGGATAATGTATGTAGTAGTTATGAGGACTTCCTGTTTCACCAATAGGTGGCGCTATAAGTATGATGTAATACTGACACATAGATGTGTTCAGGACAGAACCGTCATGAAGCGTGAGATATATCGGACGAATTGGATAATGTATGTAGGAGTTATGAGGACTTCCTGTTTCACCAATAGGTGGCGCTATAAGTATGACGCAATACTGACACATAGATGTGTTCAGGACAGAACCGTCATGAAGCGTGAGATATATCGGACAAATCCGATAATGTATGGAGGAGTTATGGGGACTTCCTGTTTCACCAATAGGTGGCGCTATAAGTATGATGTAATACTGACACATAGATGTGTTCAGGACAGAACCGTCATGAAGCGTGAGATATATCGGACGAATTGGCTAATGTATGGAGGAGATATGAGGACTTCCTGTTTCACCAATAGGTGGCGCTATAAGTATGACGCAATACTGACACATAGATGTGTTCAGGACAGAACCGTCATGAAGCGTGAGATATATCGGACAAATTGGATAATGTATGGAGGAGTTATGAGGACTTCCTGTTTCACCAATAGGTGGCGCTATAAGTATGACGCAATACTGACACATAGATGTGTTCAGGACAGAACCGTCATGAAGCGTGAGATATATCGGACAAATTGGATAATGTATGGAGGAGTTATGAGGACTTCTTGTTTCACCAATAGGTGGCGCTATAAGTATGATGCAATACTGACACATAGATGTGTTCAGGACAGAACCGTCATGAAGCGTGAGATATATCGGACAAATTGGATAATGTATGGAGGAGTTATGAGGACTTCGTGTTTTATGGCGAAATGTCAAACTTTGGCGGGGCGCCACGGCAAGGGTGTTTTGTGAAAACTCAATTTTTTTGATAACTTTTGATCACAAAGGTCTTAAGATGATGCTGACCCGATATGAAGTTGATCGGATTAAATCTGTAGGAGGAGTTCGTCGAAGTACGAGGCATGGAAATGGTCAAAACAAGGACAAAATGGCACATTAAGAGCAAAATGGCGGACTTCCTGTTGCATGTTGGGTATAGCTCCAAGAGACATTTAAGTGTGGCTCGATGAAATACATATGCCCACCGAATTTCGTTCGCCTACATCAAACTGAAAGGTGGGGCTCGCCATTTTAAACTTTCCAGGGGGCGCTCTTGAGCCGTTTTGCCACGCCCATTTCCGTCACCAATGAAATATCCGATTTTCACCGGGACTGATGTATCTGCAAAGTTTCATCCGTTTTCATCGATGTTTAGGCCGCCAAAAAGGCATTTGTTTGGGGAGAAGAAGAATAAGGAGAACTAGGGCTGCGAGCAGCAGTGAGCGGGCCCTCGCACCCCACGCGTGTCGGGGTGGGGCGCCGTTAAAGGGTGTGCTATTTCGGTGTCCTGTGCTGAGAGAAACTTCCTGTCACCAGTAGGTGGCGCTCTAAGCGTGACAATACCGAAGCATAGATGTGTTCAGGACGCTACCTTGATGAAGCGTGAGAAATGTTGTGTAAATCGGACAAAGTATGTAGGAGTTATGAGGACTTCCTGTAAGCAGTAGGTGGCGCTGTAGGTATGACGCAATACTGACCTACAGATGTGTTCAAGATGCGACCTTCATCAAGCATGAGCAATTTGGAGTAAATCGGATAATGTATGTAGGAGTTATGAGTACTTCCTGTTTCACCAGTAGGTGGCGCTGTAAGTGTAACTCAATACCGACGCATAGATGTGTTCAGAAGGTGACCTTCACGAAGCGTCAGCAATTTGGTGCAAATCGGATGATGTATGCAGGAGTTATGAGGACTTCCTGTTTCACCAATAGGTGGCGCTATACGTATGACGCAATACTGACACATATATGTGTTCAGGACAGAACCGTCATGAAGCGTGAGATATATCGGACAAATTGGATAATGTATGGAGGAGTTATGAGTACTTCCTGTTTCACCAGTAGGTGAAACTCAAGCGTCAGCAATTTGGTGCAAATCGGATGATGTATGCCGGAGTTATGAGGACTTCCTGTTTCACCAATAGGTGGCGCTATAAGTATGACACAATACTGACACATAGATGTGTTCAGGACAGAACCTTCATGAAGCGTGAGATCTGAAATAGCACACTATCACTTTAAATGGGCGCTCCCATTATTAGATGCTGTCTGAATATTGTGGTGGAGCTTTGCCCACCAGCATTGACTTAACGCTGATCACCTGGCCTAGTGGGGCTAATTGACGTTAACACTGATCACCTGTGACTCACGCTCTGGCAGGGACTCTATAAGGAACAGAGCCGGGAGTGTGAGGGGGTGCCCGGGAGTAGGACCATACCAGTATATTGTATGTTTGTTATTGCATTCGCGGGGGGAGGGATCCGTTCGTGGCTGGTTAGGGCCACCGACGGGGAAGATAGTGAGCCAGAGTGGGCAGGGGACAGCCAGCGTGAGGGACGGGTTTGTTAGGAGTGCCTACTGTCTGGTCTGCCTACCTGCTCCCTGGCAGAGTTGGGACACCCGGCCTGCCGTCGCGAGTCCCTGTCTGCCTCACCGCACCGACGTCCTTTCCCCCCTTGCCTGGACTGAATTGGTCGGCGCGGTGCGCAAAGCCTAGACCCTGGGGGGGGGGGTCGCACCAACTCGCGAGAGTTAAGTTATAGTCTTTAATCAATGCCTATTTGTTAATGTGTAATGTTTAATGCATGTCTTGTGTGTCTTTCAATACATCCATAGCTAGCGGTATAGTTTTTAATGCCTATTTTGTAGGCTATCCATGAAATTAGTTAGGAACGGGAGGTCAGGGGCCGTCCGACGCGTTTGGTGAGCTGTGGGGCTAGAGGGAGCTCTGTGTATAGGCCTGTGTGGGGTATCATGTTCTAAGATTGTAGTGGTTGTCTGGCGGTGGTGTGAACCCCCAGCTTCTGTGTGTGCTGTGCGGTGTAGTGGAGGCGTGCAGTGTAAAGCTCTTGCGAGCCTTAAGTGTGGCACCAGTGTTACGCGTGTGTGCGGTTTATTATCACGGTTTTCATACCCAGCCTATAGATTTGTGCGGCCTTTTGTTGGCCACAGCTGGCCAGTAGTAGTGGAGTAGGCTGGCCTTGTTTCCCTGGCTCCTTTTTAAATACTGAATTAATAAAATATTATTCCTTTTCTACCCTGTCGTTGTGGTGGTTCTCTGGGGTTTGGCACCGGACCATACCGGTAAACAAAGGTGGTGGCAGCTACAGCTATCGGGTATAATCCCCAGGACCCTTTCTACAAAGGTTTATTACAATATGAAGAATGGGGAGATAGTGCTGCTCGGGCTGGCGAATAATGGCAACGACGAATCGAGTGTGTCCACGACCGTCAGTTGCTAGATGTAGCAGTCCTACTTGTTAATGTGGTGCGCGCGCCCGTCGGTTGGGGAGAAATAGGCCTTCACTGAACTTCAAAGAACTTCAATATCAAAGAACTGTCAATGAAAGATATCAAAGAACTAACTTAAAAGACTGATCAAAGAACGAGATTTCTAAGATCGCACTGGGGGAGGAGCTGAGGGGACTAAATAAACATACTAGGAACTTATTATAGAAATATAGCACTCATCATTTATGTGTATTTGGAGCATCGTAACAGTAATAACAATAATATAAATAAAAATAATAATAGTAGGCTAATATTGATGATAGCTTGGATGCTGGCCTAATTATGGGAGAACATTTTAAATTAATATTTTAAATCAACATGCAATATGCTCTTGCAGTCATGAGTGGTGAATAAAATGACCGAAGTGCTATGGTTCTTAGTTTTATGCTATTTCATTTCGGCCTATAGGCTATACACACACACAATCACAATCAAGGGTATTATTTTAATATATATATTTTCAAGTCCAGTAAAGCTATAGAAATTTCATGTAATATGCAAAAGATATAGATTATCGTCCTATCAATCAGCTTTTCAAAACTAAATAACCCAAAAAACGGCTCTGACGGGAGGCGGCTCCATCGGTCTGTTAAAAGAGGCGACCGACACATGATCATTATCAGAGATCACATGAGATCATGGCTGCCAGACCAACTGCTCCCCCGGCGCTGCCCACCATAAATGAGCCAGAGGTCATCCAGCTGGCTCAAAAATTGGAGATGTTCAACGTGAGTGATTAAGAGTAAATTGTAGTAGGCCTATTTATGAAGAGGGTGTTCGTGATAATTAGGCTACTGCGTTTATCATATGCTATCACGCATTTGTAATTGGCGTTGACAAATTAGGCTAATGGTTTGGATAGCCTACGTTTATAACACGTGCTATGACTGCATGTATCATATGCTTGCACTATTTATAATTCGCATGAACAAATTCATGGTTTTGATTAGACCATAGTGGCCTGCGTTAAACCACGTGCATTATTTGGTGATGGCATTTCCATCGAATTAATTCAATTTGTCATTTGTCGTCAAAAAAGTAGGCCCCTAACATTAGGCTAGGCTCGTGGTTAGGCTATTGGCTGTAATGTTTTCACATTTTACCTTTTCACATCTAAACACCAAACTATCAACATACAATGTTGTTTTCATTAAGTTAGTCGCTTGAAAAAAAAATAACGTATTGACATTAACATTGTAAAATGCAGCGCTATGTTGAAGATTAGCAACCAAGTTACAAACCGACAAACGCAGTTACTGTATATTTAAAACCCGGAATTGTTTAGAACATGTTTACCTACCAAAGTAGGCTACATAGATGTCACCAAAGATAGTGTGTTTTTATACATTTTTGTTTTAATTAAAAATAGGTGACATGGCATTGGCTAAGGAACAATATACAGGGTAATATATTTGAATTTACAGAGTTAAATTTGCATGAGCAGAGCAGGAGATTGATCTGCAAGTCTTAAGGGGGACCTTGGCTGAGGACAGGGTGGGAGGTTCGCTGGGACAAGTTACCAGGTGTGCTACAGGAGACAGGGAGGTGTTCACAGGACCTGTTTAGAGTGAAAGGGGGAGATACTAGGGAGGAGAGAGGAAGACAGGATTAGTATAGCATCTAAGCAGACATGGGGGTCATCTATCAGGCCCAGGGTGGTCTGCGTGTGGCAAACATATGTGTTGCTGTTGTGCATCAGGCAAATCAATGTTACCTGAAGCATGGATACAGGGACATTTTTGTTCCTTATTGTGTTATTATTTTAGCTTTTTTCATTCACGTGTCCTTAAATGTATTGTGTTTTTTACAGCTACAAATTATGAATCCCTGGGCGACGCGGGAGTACCTGCATGGAGAGGGGCACTCACTGGCCACAGAGGTACTCCAGGCCCTGATCCGCCAGGTCAGGTGTGTACGTGCCCGTGATAAGCGCCTGGAGTACCTGGAGGGGCAGCTGGCTGCCGAGAGAGAGAGAGCAGAGGTCCTGGAGACCTCTGCTGTGTTTGGTAAGTGTTTATGTCATTGAATGATATTTATTTGTTGACTTTAGATTCGATTTTTCCCAGGCTTTGTTACTGTTTGAAAATTACTGATGTTATTTTTCTCTACACCATTATACTACTGTTGCACTTTGAGTTCTAAAATATAACAATAATACATTTAATTTTTATACTGAAAATATTAATGACATATCTCAACACAACAGAGTGGATTTATTGTACTCTACCATCAAAAAATCTCAATGATGAAATAGCTGGCATATTGCCTATAATCTGTGTGTGCCAATTTATATAAGCAGCTTGAACATGGCTGTGAGGTGCAGTAGGCATAGGGCCTATAGTTTGCTGTTACATAGCCAATAGGTAATAATTTAATGATATGAGGTTATTCACCTCATCCACAGTTTTGTGAATTGTTTTGAAATGAATTTGACAATAGCTGTGGTGTTTACTTGAGTAACATTTAGAATGTATTTAACTTCCAATTACAAGAAAATATCAGCTGTGAATTACTATACAGGAAATCATGACACAACTGATTGTCTGTTTGTGTAGGCTATTTTACAAGATAAGGCATTGTGAGTGTTTTTATTCTGTGGGCAATGTCAACAATCTTTCCAGAACTAATGTTTATTCAATATATTATTCCATGTGAATCTCAGCTGACAGTGATTTTGAGGAGGCAGCACAGGCAGAGGACCAGGCCACTGCGCTCTCTCGTAAGTGTCCAGCGAGTGATGAGGTCTGTTGTGTTGAAGTTGTCAAGTTTGATTCGCCATGCCTGTCTCCATGCCTTTGTGTGTCTCCCTTGTTTAGTCAGGGGCGAGGTATATGCGTTAAGTGTGAATTATGCCTCCATGTTGAATCGATTGTGTAGGTTATGGGTTGCTAGCTGTAGGTCAGTCGTTATGGCTTAAGCTAAATTGTAGCCTGACGTGCACCTTCCCAAAAATATAACTATGCGTCATGGTGATGTCAATCAATCAATCAATCAAAGCTTTATTTGTATAGCGCATTTCATACCCAGAGGCAACACAATGCGCACAATGCGATGTGGTTTGTAACACATGAACCTAGAAGCATAAATGACTGACAGCGCTGTAGGGTACAGGCGTTCAACCATAAATCACGCTTAAGGTTGTCTGCCTATAGCCTACTGAGGGTGGAGCTGTAGTTTTCAAACTTTTTCATAGTTGCAGTCACCATCCTTACCATACTGCAGGAATAATACAGAATGTATAGTCTCTTTGTGTTTGGCGTAGATATATCATATTGAATGGGATTAATATGAGGGGTATTATTGCCAATGTACACATTAGTACTGTTTATGCTGTGTTTATCAACCCAACACCATTAATAAAGGTGTTGTATCTCACAACTAATGTTTTTCTTTCTGTTTACATTATGATTAATAGAGTGCATTGAACCGATGGAGGCTCCAGTGGAGCTCCCCCTTGTGGAAGGAGTCCCTGTGTGAGTATTGTTTTATCCTTTATAGTCTTAACACTAGATGTGCTGTATAAACTTACTAGAAGTGCTGTGGAGTAGGTCAAGTCATCCTGTAGTCTTTAGAAGTGAGGCTGTTACTGACACATGGCACTTTAGAGTAGGCTATGACTCATTATGTGAGAGCAAGTCTGAAGTTGTATACCACAGAAAATATTATTTCTGTGTATTCATATGCCTATGATACCTAGTATTGATTATTCATATACATTTGAGCTTGACTACATAACGACTGTATTGATGAACCTTGGCAATATCTACCGGGAGAAAGTAGTGTTGCAGCCTACAGTAAATGTCAAGGGGAAAATTAATGGATTGGATTTTAAGTCCAAAATACTTTTTCCTCATGTGATTTTGAAGTGTCAAAAACAGTGGCAGGTAAAATGCACATGCCTAGGAGAGCATAGAAGCCGGGTATTGTAAGTTGAAGGGGTGCAGGGAATTACTTTAAATGTAGTTGCATGGGTGAAATGACCGCTCCTCTGCATTTGTAATGTTAAGATTTTCTCTTTTTGTATTATTCATATATTTTAGTTAGCCATGGTGTCCTAGGTATATATAAGTTTATAAAATCATTTCAATGTACTAATTTGTGGTTTTTTTCTCTCCTCAGTTTGGCTGAAGAAAATGTCCAATAAATACATGTTAACTTTATGATTGTTGTCAATTTCATTTTTATTTGTAAAATTGTGACCCTCTTGCTCTACTTTCGTATCTTAAACAACATTGGAAATGTAATCTGTGCAGTGTGGCTAGAAGTAGCTCTAGTCTAGAGCTCTTAAGTTCCAAGTCATTGTGTAAGTAGAGTATAGAATGTTATTCTTCTTGGTGGTGATGATTAGTGGTGTTGTGGTGTGACTGCATGTGATGTCATAGGCCTACTGTACATGGAACTCACAGCAGCAACGCATCATTTTGAGTGGCATTTAGAATGTAAACTGACAATCATTTCTTAATTTTGCTACTGTGTTTACATATAAGTGCCATGTGAGGCCATTGGGACATCACGTGTGCATATGTTTATAAGTATTATTCATTGGGGGAGCTTGGACTTGCTGGGGACTGTGGTGGAGAGACGCATAGCCTACAGAGCGACAGCTTCCCTCCAGTGCAGAGCAGCCGTGGACGGCTCATCTCCATGCGCTCACGGACTGAGCGTTTCGGACAAAATATTGTGACGTGATCTTGAATGTCTGTTCTCTATCATTTCATCGCTTTGTCAAGTGTTGTAGGCCTAATTTGCCCAAGGGATGAGTAAAGTAGCATCTTGATAGATTCACAGGCTACACGAGTTGATGCTCTCTGCTATGCGCGCCGTTGCCAGATGGATATAGACCAACTCGTGTAGCCTACAGCCAATAAAACGGCTTATGATTTTATGATGTATTAGATGATTATTAATTGTATTAGATAGGCTAATTATTATGCATCTAAGTTCTAGGCAGGATCTGTAGCGGAGGCCTTTTTTAATATATAGGGATTGGCCAATAGGGCCTTTGCTGTTCTCTCGCGGTTGCATCTACGTTTTTCCTTTTGTGAAATGTAGGATTCTATTCTTGTTAAAGTCGTGATTATGACAGCAGGTGTTATATTTAAACGTGATTTATTTGCCTTTATTACGTGACTTTACAAAATGGCCATGTGTGGCCACTTTTACAGGCAAACAAAATCGAACAATGCACTTGATGCACTGATTGCATATTAATCCACATCAGGTCTAAAAAGTACTACCACAGTTGTTTTTTTTTCACTTTGTCGATATGGCCATTGTCAACAGCTGGTTGCTGTATCGGCGTGAATTGTGAGAAAGAAAGAATCAGAAGGATTTGCTTGCTTTCAGAACATCTATTGCACAGGCACTCTGCATGCAAGGCAAGGATCTGTCACAGAAGAAGAGTGGGCGGCCTTCATCTGATGTTGAAAGGAGTTTGAAAGCAGAAACGTCGAGGTCCAACTAAGGCTATTCCAATACAGGAAGTCCATTCAGATGCTGTGGGTTACTGGCCAGTGGTTGAAAGTGGGAGGCAACGCTGCAAACTCCCAAAATGTAAGGGCAAGACCGTATTAAAATGTGTAAAGTGCAATGTTCATCTGTGCTTCAACAAAAACAACTGCTTTTGTGAATTCCACATGTAAGAGTCAGCAGTAACTGTATGCTCACTCTCTACATCACAACAAGGACAGTGAAACAGACAGAATGAGTAAAGATGTATCAAGGCCAGTCAAACAGTATGAGTAAACATGTAACAAGAACAGTATTAGTAAACATGTACAGTACCAAGGCCAGTCAAACAGTATGAGTAAACATGTAACAAGAACAGTCAGAGTATTAGTAAACATATAGGCCTACAGTAATAAGGACAGTGAAACAGTATGAGTAAAAATGTAACATGTCAAGTGAGTATGAGTAAATAATAAAATAATATTTTTAATCTTTATAAATTATGACTTGTCGCTAATTTGCATCATACCCAAATTACTTTTGTATGCCTGTTGTTGCTAATTTGCATCATAGCCGAATGTATATCTATTCTATGTGCTATTGTGAAATTAATAATCTCCACTTAATTTAGCATCAGCTGGAAGGCAAAAAAAATAAAATATTTTTTTTTATATAATTGTTAAAAAATTCAGGCATCAAGGGGATATACATAGTAGTATTAGCCTAGTAGTAGTATAATTATTAAGTATATGTGTATTATCAATATTATTATCATTATTATTATTGTAGTGGTGTTGAATAAAATGATTGTTCGGCTACGACACTCCTGATTGGTTCATTTGAATTTTGAAAATAGCGCCTCTGAGCGTAGCCTATAAATACCGTCGACATTCTCTCAACCGGCGTCACTGAGTTTTCGAACTTCTGTGATAACCGAGCGAGATAGCGACTGTATCTGCTTTTGCATTACACAGCTTTCAAGCACAAACCCCCGATCTCCAGCAGCTCTCTTTCTTTCTTTCTTTCTTTCTGCTTTTCTTTCTTTACATCGATTTTTGTGGACTACGTGGACTTGATAGAACGCAGTAAGTAATAATCAGTGTCGTGTGTAGCTAAGGTACCTTGTTAGCCTAGCCTAGCTATTCTTGGATAGCTAATGTGTAACTTAGCTAGGCATTTTCCGACATTTTGTCTTTATATTTGTAAACTTGAGTGAGGGTTACTTTGTGTTAAAAGTGTGTTGTGTAGCTCATTTATTATAATTTTTGCTATTAGCTTTCGGGCTATTGGGCTTCATATAGTTAGCTTTGAGATCTTGCTAGCATCATTTGAAATCGCCTGCCAACGGCTTTTAGCCTTGTCTACTATGTAGGAGGGCCGGTTTAAATACATATTCGGAGACATTACCAATTGCGAGTATATTCGTCCTCATTATGGTTTGGTATCGGCTATAAAAGCAACAATAGTAGGGCCCTATTAACGCCGACCCTCGAGTACCCTATTAACAGCCAAAAACGGCGACAATTATTAATTTAGTTACCCAGACCCTGCTAGCCTGAGCTAGCTAACCCCCTACCCAGACCCTGCTAGCCTGAGCTAGCTCACCCCCTACCCAGACCCTGCTAGCCTGAGCTAGCTAACCTCCTACCCAGACCCTGCTAGCCTGAGCTAGCTAACCCCCTACCCAGACCCTGTTAGCCTGAGCTAGCTAACCCCCTACCCAGACCCTGCTAGCCTGAGCTAGCTAACCCCCTACCCAGACCCTGCTAGCCTGAGCTAGCTAACCCCCTACCCAGACCCTGCTAGCCTGAGCTAGCTCACCCCCTACCCAGACCCTGCTAGCCTGAGCTAATTCACCCCCTACCCAGACCCTGCTAGCCTGAGCTAGCTCACCCCCTACCCAGACCCTGCTAGCCTGAGCTAGCTCACCACCTAGCTAGTCTATAGTAACGGTAGCTAAGCTAACCCCCTAGCTAGTCTATAGTAGCGGTAGCTAAGCTAACCCCCTAGCTAGTCTATAGTAGCGGTAGCTAGCCTAGCTTATTCTCCTGACTGCCACAACATCTCCACTGCGTGAGGCGGTCAGGAGGGCATTCATTAGCTATTATGTCAGTTTTTAAGGCTCTTATGTAGCTAGTGTCCAGGGTTTTTAAGGCTCTCTTATGTAGCTAGTGTCCAGGGTTTTTAAGGCTCTTGTGTAGCTAGTGTCCAGGGTTTTTAAGGCTCTCTTATGTAGCTAGTGTCCAGGGTTTTTAAGGCTCTTGTGTAGCTAGTGTCCAGGGTTTTTAAGGCTCTTATGTAGCTAGTGTCCAGGGTTTTTAAGGCTCTTATGTAGCTAGTGTCCAGGGTTTTTAAGGCTCTTATGTATCTAGTGTCCAGGGTTTTTAAGGCTCTTATGTAGCTAGTGTCCAGGGTTTTTAAGGCTCTTGTGTAGCTAGTGTCCAGGGTTTTTAAGGCTCGTGTAGCTAGTGTCCAGGGTTTTTAAGGCTCTTGTGTAGCTAGTGTCCAGGGTTTTTAAGGCTCTTGTGTAGCTAGTGTGCAGGGTTTTTAAGGCTCTTATGTAGCTAGTGTCCAGGGTTTTTAAGGCTCTTGTGTAGCTAGTGTCCAGGGTTTTTAAGGCTCTTATGTAGCTGGTGTCCAGGGTTTTTAAGGCTCTTGTGTAGCTAGTGTCCAGGGTTTTTAAGGCTCTTATGTAGCTAGTGTCCAGGGTTTTTAAGGCTCTTGTGTAGCTAGTGTCCAGGGTTTTTAAGGCTCTTATGTAGCTAGTGTCCAGGGTTTTTAAGGCTCTTGTGTAGCTAGTGTCCAGGGTTTTTAAGGCTCTTATGTAGCTAGTGTCCAGGGTTTTTAAGGCTCTTATGTAGCTAGTGTCCAGGGTGTTTAAGGCTCTTGTGTAGCTGGTGTCCAGGGTTTTTAAGGCTCTTGTGTAGCTAGTGTCCAGGGTTTTTAAGGCTCTTATGTAGCTGGTGTCCAGGGTTTTTAAGGCTCTTGTGTAGCTAGTGTCCAGGGTTTTTAAGGCTCTTGTGTAGCTAGTGTCCAGGGTTTTTAAGGCTCTTGTGTAGCTAGTGTCCAGGGTTTTTAAGGCTCTCTTATGTAGCTAGTGTCCAGGGTGTTTAAGGCTCTTATGTAGCTAGTGTCCAGGGTTTTTAAGGCTCTTATGTAGCTAGTGTCCAGGGTGTTTAAGGCTCTTATGTAGCTAGTGTCCAGGGTTTAAGGCTCTTGTGTAGCTAGTGTCCAGGGTTTTTAAGGCTCTTGTGTAGCTAGTGTCCAGGGTTTTTAAGGCTCTTATGTAGCTAGTGTCCAGGGTTTTTAAGGCTCTTATGTAGCTAGTGTCCAGGGTGTTTAAGGCTCTTGTGTAGCTGGTGTCCAGGGTTTTTAAGGCTCTTGTGTAGCTAGTGTCCAGGGTTTTTAAGGCTCTTATGTAGCTGGTGTCCAGGGTTTTTAAGGCTCTTGTGTAGCTAGTGTCCAGGGTTTTTAAGGCTCTTGTGTAGCTAGTGTCCAGGGTTTTTAAGGCTCTTGTGTAGCTAGTGTCCAGGGTTTTTAAGGCTCTCTTATGTAGCTAGTGTCCAGGGTGTTTAAGGCTCTTATGTAGCTAGTGTCCAGGGTTTTTAAGGCTCTTATGTAGCTAGTGTCCAGGGTGTTTAAGGCTCTTATGTAGCTAGTGTCCAGGGTTTAAGGCTCTTGTGTAGCTAGTGTCCAGGGTTTTTAAGGCTCTTGTGTAGCTAGTGTCCAGGGTTTTTAAGGCTCTTATGTAGCTAGTGTCCAGGGTTTTTAAGGCTCTTGTGTAGCTAGTGTCCAGGGTTAAGGTTCTTGTGTAGCTGGTGTCCAGGGTTTGTAAGGCTCTTATGTAGCTAGTGTCCAGGGTTTTTAAGGCTCTTGTGTAGCTAGTGTCACACTTAGAGCGCCACCTACTGGTGACAGGAAGTTTCTCTCAGAAATAGCAGAAATAGTTTCTCCGAAATAGCACACCCTTTAACAGCGCCACACCAAGACATGCGTGGGGTGCAAGGGCCTGCTCAATGCTGCTCGCAGTGCTAGTTGTGTGTTGAAAGCTGTCTGGTGATTTCTTTCTAAACATTTGTTTTTTAGATGCCTCGTACCAAGTCCTCCCGCCTTTCGGATGCAGCCAGGCAGAGAATGGCGGCCCAACGCATCGTCATGGTTGGACCTCAGAATCTTCCTGGCCCTGTTGAACGTATGTTCCCAATTGTTTATGCATTACATATTGATTAAAGGTGGGGTAGGTAGTTTGATGTCAACAAGGCCTCCCATTGGTCATCTTTTTCAAAAGAACCTGCCCCTCCTTCCTGTCAATCATGATGTAGTCCCTCCCTCCAAACATGACTGGTAGGTGTGGCGAGATAGAGAGCCTGATTGGTCAATACATTCGGGCGCGATGCATTTTTTAAATTGAAAATACAGAGGCAGCGGTAAACACGGAGATCCAAGTTTATTCTCCAAGCACTTCTGTTACTGAAAGGATATTATGCCAATTTTACCAAATAAAGCCAAAAGCAAACTACATATCCCACCTTTAACTGCATAATATTGTTTTTCCATTATTTTAATGTTGTTTGTTGACATGTTTTTCTGTGTGTGTTTTTAACTCTTCTGTGTATGTTTATAAATAGGTCATGGTGCAGGTTACCGTCACCGAGTGAGACAATGGCCAATTTCTAGCTGGACTGGGCGCAGTCACAAATTGGTCATTCCACCTGAGGATCCAGACAACGAGGTAAATACTATTTTCATAATGTATTCACAAATACTTGATTTGAGGAATTATATATGATTTTTATTTATTTTCAAATAAATAACCTTTCTGTTACAGTTTGTTCTTGTTGTGGGAGCCTCCCATCTACGTGCCATTGTAGATGGTTTTGTGAAGATGCCAGAGGGACGCATCTCCTTTGGCTTCATGTCAACGCCGGGGGCCTGTGCGTCGGAGTTGAGGACCGAGTTGTTGCATGCCGCAATAACTCCGAGACCCGATGCAGTTTGCGTCATGGCCCCGAGCAACAATCTTACCGCCAGCCGTACTGTTGAGGAGGCAGGAGCTGACTTCCGGAAGCTCCTGCGCAGTGCCCTTAGTCTCTCGACTCAGGTATGCTTTGTAGTAGTTTAAAATAATAACATTGTTTTAATGATTTTGAAATTATGAGGGAATAAAATGCTAACAACAAGTATTGTTTATAAGGTCTTTGTCCAGGACTTCATACCCCGATTGAATGTTGACGCGGGTTTGCAGCAACTTACGCGTCAAGAGTTTCATCGTGTGGCAGCCAGCATGAGTAAGTTGCAAAAAAAAAGTTTTCAGTGTTAGTTCAGTTATGTATATGTCTTTTTTTAGCCAAACTGATTGAATAAATATGTAAATTCAGGTCATTGCTATGATTTCGAATTCAGAATTAATATATGTAGATATTTAAATTCTTCATGTGTTCTTTTTTCAAAGACATCAAGTACTTCTCCACTGCTGAGCACTTCCCGTTCAACCACCTTGAGCTGTGGAGCAGGGATGGTGTAAGTACAACATGTTATTTTAATATTGCCAGTTGAAAAATTTGATGTATACTTACACTTTGTATTGATCTTAGTAGTGTAGTTCATTGCAGATTCATATAGACTTGAAAAGTTCTGTTGTTAAAGTATATTCATTACTTAATTCACAGGTCCATCTCAGTGACGATGGCGGCATGAAGATTCTGGTTCAGTTGCTGTGGCAGTCTGCCTACCTGCAGCTGAACCCACCATCGCCAGCTCCACAGGTTCCTCCCAGGACATCGCCCCCTGTGAGAGGTTTTGTGCCAAAGGTGGTCGTCACGGGAGAGGTCAGTGTGCCACGTCCGTCAAACCCTTTTGAGTGGAAACTCGTTGGCAAGCGCAAGAAGGTGAGTCTCTTTCTCTTTGAAACTTTTTCAAGTAGATGATTTTTTCTGAGCAGTTTAAGATGGTAATGATTAAGTGATACCTATTTGTTCCAATACATGCTGAGTATAATTGACTTTTGAACAAGACAAATCAATTACAGGTTGTTAAAAACTATAGCCTTTATTTTTTTTCACAGGTGGATGCAACATCTGTGGTGTTGGAGGAGATCATCCCTGTGAACCCCGTTTGGTTCAGCAGTGCCACGCTCGATGCAATGGAGAGAGCTTCTCCATCTCATCTGTCTAGCCCTGTGGGCCCACCTGTTCCACAAGGCAAACGGGTAATTTGTAATATGCAAATTGTATGTTTGAGGCATTTCAATGTTCGTTATTTGTCCTGACACAGAACAAGTTAACACCATTTAAGACTGTTATATAATATAGAACACTATATAGTTTGTTCCAAATACTTCTTGAAAAAGTGTTCTTTGTTTCCCATTAGATCAAGCCTAAAGTGGACTGTCGGCAGAAAGCAGTTGCCTCGAAAAGGAAACGTCCGCAGCGGCAGGTTTGTAATTTATTTCAATGTAATATTTTAGTATTCTAATTGTTTTTACAGTCTGAGTAAATGGGTAGTTGGTTAAAATGTTTGAAATATTCACTAATTGTGAAACAATGATAAGTGTACAGTTTTTTTTAATGTATTTTTCTTTCCACTAGGTTGAGGCTGAATCAAGTGTTGTACCAGTGTCTTGTGAGGCCTCACCTGGCTGTCCTCTGACAGACGTTCTGCCGACAGAGGTTGGAGGACCTATTGAGTTTTTTACTTGAGCGTGCAAAGTGTTTTCATTGTTCCTGCAGTATAAAGCTATACCTCATTATTATGTTAGATCATTAAGAGACAGTATTAATTGGTAGCTTCAAGGCCTTCATTATATGCACAGATGTAAATGATAATGTAGTTCCTGTCACAAGAGACTTGTAACACAGTATTTTGTTAAGGCAGTTCAATCAAGTTTTTTTGTCTGCTGTTTTATTCCTAGGTTGAGGCAACACCAATGATTGTGGAGGTGTCTTCCCAGGACTCACCTACCAGTGTCGTGCATGTGGTTGCCATGGAGGAGGTTAGTACTTAGGTCCAGTGCCAATATCCCACTTAGTCCTATTCTTTTTATCTTACTCCTAGATTTTGTGCATGTCTGTTGTGTAAAAGGTTGGTGCACCTATTGGGTTTTTTACTTGGCAATGCAAAGTTTTTTCATGGTTCTTGCAGTAAAAAGCTAAACATCATTATTATGTTATATAATTAACAGACTATTAATTGGTAGCTTCAAGACCTTTGTTATATGCACAGATTGAACTAATAATGTAGTTGCTGCCACAAGAGACTTGTAACGCAGTACTTTGTTAATGCAGTTCATTCAGTTTTTTTGTCTGCTGTGTTATTCCTAGGTTGAGGCAACACCAAGGGTTGTGGGGGTGTCTTCCCAGGATTCACCTACCAGTGTACTTGAAGCGGTTGCAAGGGAGGAGGTTGGGTCTTTGCTCCAGTCCCAATGTTCCACTCAGCCCTACCCCTTTTATCTTACGCCTAGATTTTGTGAATGTCTGGTGTAGTTCATATAACTAGGACCTGGGATGTTTAACCAGTCTGCAAAATGAGTGATTTCCAATGTTGCTTTCAAATGTAAAGCTATCACAAGCTTTCATAGTACAATTTGACTTGTGAGCAGAATTATTTTGCCAAACATAGTTGCCGTTAACACAGAGAAAGGGATATAACACACATTTTAAGTTGAAAGATGTAACCATTCAATTGCTTTAACCATTTAATTGACATATCCTTTAAATTACCAACAGCCAAATGTATACTAAAAGAGTTCTGTCAAAATATTATAGTACAATGAATTATTTTAGGTTGTGGCAACGTGTGTCTTCTTGAGGTATCTTCATATGCAGCACCTACCAGGAGGTTGGTGTAGGTAAACTTGTGGATGTGGTTTCTGGCAGATTGGCAGGTAACATCTTCTTTTTTTGTAGGTGGAGGCAACCCCGTTTGCTGTGGACGTGCCTATCCAGGCATCACGTACCAGGCCCGTGGAAGTGGTGGGAATGGAGGAGGTCGATGCAGGTAAGGTTGTGGATGTTTCTGCCAGAGGTAAGAGTGTTGTGAAAAATGTCCTTCCAAATAGTGTTATAGGTTCATTTCATCAGGGTGATTCTCGCTTTGAAAATGCAGGAGTTCAGTGTATGGCAATAGGTTTGACAGCTTTAGCAAAACATGCAGTTGAAAGTGTTTTTTCATGGCAGACAGAGGATCTTGACACAGTTTTAGTTTTAGGTGATGAGTTGTACAAGTCTGTGAGAGGCAATATGATTTGTGGAAAATCAGGACCATTTAGTGTTTCAGGTGTGCCCAAGCAGTCAGTTATTGATGAATATGGTGATGTTTATGGAGTATCAAGACTATTGAGTGTTCCTGATTTGCCCAAGCAGTCAGTTATTGGTGGACATAATTTCAAGTTTGAGTATGGTGATGTTGTATCTGGTGATGTAAATATTGTTGATGGAGAATTTATCCAGGCTGGTGTATTTAAGTCTCTGCTAAATGGTTTGGATGACATGTTTGCAAAATATGACACATGTCTTCTAACATTGTGTAGTAGCACGTGTGCAATAATTTGTGAAAGTAGACGCTATGCAATTGTTGATTCTCATGCGCGTTGTGCTGCTGGAATGGTAGATCCCCCTGGTAAAAGCCTTATTGTGTATTTTAGTTGTCTTAAAGATGTTTTTAGTTACATACACAAATTGTCTTTGTCACTCAGTAGTGGAGATAGGCCTTTTGAGATTTCTGGGGTTCGAGTCATTTACGCAGACCCAAATACAAGCAGTTTGAAATCACAGTTTGCAGGAGTGAAGTCTATAGAATCTGCTGAGACTTTTGAAATGGTAGAATTGGGTTTAGGTTCATCATCATTGGAACATGGTAGTGCATCAGCAGGCAGGATCGGTACTAAGTGTAAGATTACAGGGCAAACTTGTGGATCTAAGAAAAGGAAAATAGATATTAGTGCAGATGTTAGTGCAGATGTCATGTTTATTAGTGATGTGGCTTCTAAAAAGCTACAGTTTGATCCTGTTGGTAATGAAGTTGCACAGTCTTTATGTACACAGTTGAATATAGAGTATGAAAAATCTGATGCACAAGTGTTAAGAGCAATTGGTTTGTTAGGATCTCCGTGTAAGAATGAGAAAATAGTGGCTGATGGCAATTGTTTCTTTCGAGCAATCTCCCTAGCTGTGAGCGGCACACAGAAGAACCACAGGAAAATCAGACTGGCTGTTGTTAAACAACTGAAAAATAAGGCAGTGGATTATAAACATATTTTGAGAAGTGAATTTTCATCAGTGGCCGAGTACATTCAGATTTCCAAGATGCAATATGTTGGCAGTTGGGCAACCGAAGTGGAAATTCAAGCAGCAACAGATTGTCTAGGAGTTAATATAGTTACTTATTATGATAACCGGTGGCTAGAATATAGCTGCAAGTATAGGTGTTTGTCAAAACAGGGCATCTACTTGCAAAATTGCAATGGCAACCATTATGAAACTGTTGTGTGTGTTCATCAGCCTCAGTTGCAAAGCTGTTATGGTTATTGTAAAGTGAATACATCCTTCTCCAAAGTATACAATACCAGACAAAGTGCAGAGAGCAGTTTATGTAAAGTCACAGAGCATGAGAACATGAAAACAGTTGTGTGTACAGGTGGTTTGAGTCCAGTTGGAATTTCAAGTTCTGTGAGTGAAGAAGTAGTGTATATTGAGGATGATGTAAATCAGCAAACAGATTGTGATGTTGTGGATGAGTCAAGTAAGCTTGCATTCAAATTTAGTCCTATTTGCACTGAATTTGCAAAAACATTATGTAGCAAATTGAATGTGGAGTTTGAAAGACAGGATTTACAAGTGCATACAGAATATGGGTCTTTAGGTGTTGTGTGTAAAACAAAGGACATTCTAGAGGATGGAAATAGTTTTTTTAGATCAGTATCTCAAGTTATTTGTGGCTCTCAAAAAGGTCATCTGAAAATTAGACATGCTGTTGTTAAGTACATGGAAATTCATAGTGCAGAACACATGGAGTATTTGGATAAGGAATATGATTCAGTGGCAGAGTATATTAACAAGTCGCAAATGAGGTATGTTGGTAGTAGTGCAACCAATATAGAAATTCAAGCAACAGCAAATGCTTTTGGAGTAGACATATTTATATATAGTGGTGAAACATGGTTGAAATACAGTAGCTTTTGCTCAATGGTTACAAATGAAGGCATTTACTTAAAACATTATGAGAAAAATCATTTTGAACCAGTATTGTGTGTTTATGGTGATAATAATATTTGTATAAATTTGTGTGAGGTAGGTAATTCATTAGAGACAGGTACAAGGAATCCAAAAGTCCAGACGCAGAGCACTGCAAATATTAATGTTATGTTTTCCAAGTATTTGGAAAAGAAGAAGAATTTCCAAAAGAAAATGAAATATCAAAATAGTGTTCTGTACAGGGAAATGGTAAAGGAAATGTTAAGAAATAAATATCAGGGAGATGATTTTCATAGGGAGAAAATTAGACGTATCAGAAGAGTCAAATATCAGGGAGATGATTTTCATAGGGAGAAAATTAGAGGTAGGAAAAGAGTCAAATATCAGGAAGATGAGTTGCATAGGGACAATATTAGAGTTAGGAGAAGAGTCAAATATCAGGAAGATGAGTTGCATAGGGACAAAATTAGAGGTAGGAAGAGAGTCAAATATCAGGGAGATGAGTTGCATAGGGACAATATTAGAGTTAGGAGAAGAGTCAAATATCAGGGAGATGAGTTGCATAGGGACAAAATTAGAGGTAGGAAGAGAGTCAAATATCAGGGAGATGAGTTGCATAGGGACAATATTAGAGTTAGGAGAAGAGTCAAATATCAGGGAGATGAGTTGCATAGGGATAAAGTTAAACAAAAGAGTATAAAGAAGTATCAGGAAGATGTGTTCTTTAAAGAGAGTGTGAAATCCATGAGTATTAAAAAGTATCAGGAAGATGTGTTCTTTAAAGAGAGTGTGAAATCCATGAGTATTAAGAAGTATCAGGGAAATCTTCAGCATAAGATTCATGTTGCAGCTTTTAACAAATTGAAGCAGAAAGAAATTAAATATAAGCAGAAGGAGTTTGATTTTGTTAAGGAGAGGTTTTTAGACAAGGTGAAAGATGGGCCTGATTTTGTGTGTTGTGTTTGTCATAGACTGTTGTTTAAAAATCAGGTTACAAGGTGTCAACGAGCTGATTACAGTAAGAATAAAGCAATGGCTTCATTTGCAGATAAATGTTTAACTGAAGACTATTTACACAAATGTAATGAGGACTGTGCAACACCGTGTCAGTTGGATATAGCTAGAGGTCAGCTGTGGATTTGCCACTCGTGTCATAGTAAGATTAAAAGAGGTGTACTGCCACCTGAATGTGCAATGAACAGTTTGAGACCTGATCCCATTCCACCAGAGTTGGCATGTTTGAATAGCTTAGAACAGCATTTGATAGCTTTACATATACCATTTTTGAAAATGTTAGCCTTGCCTAAAGGCGGACAAAATGGAGTACATGGACCAGTGACATGTGTTCCAGCAAATATTGTGCAGACTAGCAATGTACTGCCTCGTTCTAATATGGAAGGATCTCTGTGTCGCATAAAATTAAAACGTAAGCTAACTTATAAAGGGCATTATGAATATAAGTTTGTTGACACTATGCGTGTGAGGGGAGCATTGCAATATTTAAAACAAACAAATGTGCATTATAGAGATGTAGAGTTTAATGAAGAGTGGCTGAATGAGTTTTGTAGGGAGCCAGATGAGGTTTCAGGGAAGGAGCCTGATAGTACTATAGATGACGCATCTGCAGATGTTGGTGAAGATGAGCTTTTGCATGATAGACAACAACATTGTATGTTTCAAGACACGTGTCTTATGCCTGTTGACATTGGTCAGGAAGTGCTCGATCAATATTTTGATGGTGTATTGAATCTTGCACCAGCAGAAGGGAATAATCCTGTTAAATTGCTTTCTGATTATACAAACGAAGCCAAATGTTTTCCAGTGTTGTTTCCACAGGGATGTAATACATATCATCAAGAGCGAGCAAATCGTTTGACATTATCGCGATATTTTAATAACAGAATTCAACATGCTGATGGTAGGTTTGCACAAAATGTGGAATATTTTTTTTTTGCTCAGTATATGTCAGAAATAGAACAGGTTATGTCAAGTGTGTCTGTAGCATTACGGAAAGGAAAATGCCATAGTTCTCGAGGAGTACATGCTCAGGAAAAAGTTCAGTTAAACCATGAAGAATCTTTGAAAAAGTTGTTGGAGTTTGATGATGGGTATCGTTTTCTTAAACCAATTCGAGGTACACCAGCTTTTTGGCAAGGAGCACAGAAAGACCTTCTTGCTTGTGTCCGTCAGCTCGGCGTGCCAACTTGGTTTTGTTCGTTTTCTTCGGCTGATGTGCGTTGGAAAAATCTTCTTAATAGTATTTTGAAACAGGAAGGTAGAACACAGACAGTAGAAGATTTAGAGTGGGCAGAGAGGTGTGACCTATTGCGTCGGAATTCTGTGACTGCAGCTAGGATGTTTGATTTTCGCTGGCATTGTTTCTTGAGGGAGGTACTTATGTCGCCATTGCATCCAATTGGTAAAATTGTTGATTACTTTTATCGAGTAGAATTTCAGCAGCGCGGATCACCTCATGTCCATTGCCTGTTTTGGATTGAGAATGCACCATTGATTGATAAAAACACAGATGAAGAGGTAGTTGAATTTATTGATAAATATGTAACATGTGAGTTACCAGTAGAAGATGACACATTACGTGAAATTGTCACATCTGTGCAGCAACATTCAAAGCGACATTCAAAAACGTGTAAAAAGAACAAGACGGTTTGTCGTTTCAACTTTCCAAGGCCTGCATCTAGTCGTACATTTATATGTCGGAAAACAGAAGATGAAGAAAAAGTATGTATTTGTCAGGGAGAGGAGACAGGGAGTTCTGCAGTGTGTGCAGCATGTGGAAAACCGCGTCAGAAAGAGTCAAGTAAAATGAAAAGAGATCACGCATCAAATATAGTGTCAAAAATCAAGGAAGCTTTGTCTGATGAGAATAATACCCATGATAGTGTTGAAGATTTGTTTCAAAGTGTAGGGATTAATCAAGCAACTTTTGAGGCTGCATATCAAAGTTTAGCAAGAAATACACATATTGTGTTAAAGAGACAGGTTAATGAAGTTTGGGTAAATCAGTATAGTAAGCCTCTATTAAAATGTTGGTCGGCCAATCTAGACATTCAGTATGTAGTCGATGCATACGCATGTGTTGTTTACATAATTTCGTACATTTCAAAGGCAGAAAGGGAGATGGGACTTTTGTTAGCTAACGCCCAAAGAGAAGCATCAAAGGAGAAAAATGTTGAGGCAAGAGATGCACTGAGAAATCTAGGCAGTGTCTATCTCCATAACAGAGATGTGTGTGCTCAAGAAGCTGTGTATAGATTAACAAATATGCATCTGAAGGAATGTTCAAGGAAAGTATTTTTTGTACCCACAGGCGAGAATATAGTAAGAATGAGTTTGCCATTAAGTGTGTTGAAGCAAAAGGCAGCATCAGAAGACATAAACGCAGACGATATTTGGATGACTAGTTTTGTTGATCGTTACAAGAATAGGCCAAACAATAGTGTTTTTAATGACATATGCATGGCAACATTTGCATCTGAATATCGTGTTTTGAGTAAAAATGAAAAATGTAAGACGCAGATTAAATTAAACAAAGGTTTTGGAACTGTTGCTAAAAGAACACGTACAAAACCTGCAGTTATTCGTTATGCGCGCTTTTCTGAAACCAAAAGTCCGGAATTATTTCATCAGAGTATCATGCAGTTGTTCTTGCCATATCGTTTAGATAAGCAGCTAAAACCTCCAAGCTGTGAAACATTTCAACAGTTTTACAAGAATGGGCATGTTAGGTTTAGTGATGGATCAAGACATTCAGTAAAGTCAGTTGTTGATTTAAACAGAAGTAAGTTTGAAATTGAAGCAGATGAATTGGATAATATCGAGAGTAGTATTGATACAGATGGTGTTTTAGAAGATGCCTGGTGTGAACTGTGCCCAGAGCAAGAGTTGGAGCGTTTACAGTGTGAGCAGGAACAAAAAGACAAAGAACAAATAGTTGAAGAACACGAGGAAAATATTCCAGATTTAGCATTAAATAGACAAAAAGTAGCACATTTGGAAAAGCAAAATAATATAATGTGTAGAAATGATGGTTTGGCTTTAATTAGATCTTTAAATGAGACTCAGCTGTCTATTTTTTATCAGATTCGACAATGGTGCTTAGCAAAAGTAATAGGGAAAAACCCAGATCCATTCCATTTATTTATTACAGGGGGTGCAGGAACGGGAAAAAGCCATTTAATAAAAGCCATGCAGTATGAAGCCATGAGATTATTGTCAACAGTCTGTCGTCATCCTGACAATATTTGTGTTTTGTTAACAGCTCCTACGGGGATAGCTGCATACAATTTGCGTGCCGCAACCATTCACCACACATTTAGCATAGGAAAAGATGTTCGTTTACCGTACACACCTTTGGGTGAAGAAAAGGTGAATTCTTTGCGTGTTAAATTTAGTGATCTTCAAATTTTGATAATAGATGAAATATCAATGGTTGATCACAGGCTGTTGTCTTATATTAATGGAAGATTAAGACAGAGTAAACAAAGTCTCTCCCCATTTGGAAACGTTAGTGTAGTTGCTGTTGGAGATTTTTACCAGTTACCTCCAGTAAAAGGGAAACCGCTGTATGAAGACAATCTAGGTATAAACTTGTGGTCTACTCTATTTAAGGTTGTGGAATTAAAAGAAATAGTTAGACAAAAAGATAATGTGTTTGCAGAGTTGTTAAACAGAGTAAGAACCCGTGTAAAGAAGACCCCGATGTTAAAAAGCGACATAAAAATATTAAAACGTTGTGAGACTGGTGAAGAGAGTTCAGCTTTGCACATATTTCCAACAAATAAACAGGTTAATGAGCATAATGTAGAACAACTGTTTAAAACATGTCCTGAATATGTCCAGATAGATGCTCAGGATTATGTAAATAATACAAAAACAGGGAAACTAGAATTGAAAACTGGACATCATAGCAAAACCTATGACACATGTTTGGCTGAACAACTATTGTTAGGTAAGGATGCGCGTGTAATGTTGTGCAAAAATGTGGATGTTATGGACGGTCTTGTTAATGGGGTATGCGGTACTGTGACACATATAGTTTCTTCTGAAAATAAGACATTTCCTCAAAAAGTTTATATTAAGTTTGATGATGACCATGTTGGTGCGGAGAGGAGGAAATCTGCAGGTGGTTCAGAGGGTTCTACGGGTATTGAGCCAGAGGAAGAGAAGGTAACAAAGAAAGGTGGTTTGCGACGACAGTTTCCGCTTAAACTTGCTTGGGCTTGCACGGTACATAAAGTACAAGGTGTTACTGTGGATAATGCTGTGGTGTGTCTTAAAAGAATATTTACTGCAGGACAGGCATATGTGGCATTAAGTCGTGTTAGAAATTTGTCAGGTTTGGTGATTCAAAATTTTGAAGATAAAGTCTTATATTGTAGGGACAACATTAAGGATGCAATACAGAGTATGCCCCCATTTTTGATTGGAAGTAACAGGCCCAATTTTAGTCCAAATACTTTTAATGTCTTTTTGATGAATATTCAAAGTTTGACTCGACATGTATCAGATTTGGCATTGTGTACACAGCATTTGCAGCTTAACTGTATTGCTGTTACAGAAACATGGTTACCTGCTTCATCCTCATTTGAAACAGTAAACATTGATGGTTTTACTTTTCATAGTTGTCCACGAAGTTTATCATACAGTAGCAATAACCCAGCACTATTGTCATTACAAGGACAACAACATGGTGGAGTTGGATTGTACAGTGCAGACAATTTGGCATATGACATTATCAAAGGACTACATGTCAATTTGGAATGTTTGATTTACAACTGTGTTGAGTATAACATATTGATAGCAGTCATTTATCGTCCACCATCTTATCCCATGTCTTTGTTTAAAGGAAATCTAGCCAAATTACTTGATTGGCTAGAGCCAAAAAGCAACACCATTACAGTCATGGGCGATTTCAATGACGATATTTTGAAATCATCAACTATCTGCAAATTTCTAACCGACAAAGGATATGTTCAACATGTGACAGGACCAACAACAGAAAAAGGGACATTAATTGACCACGTTTATGTAAAAACTACAAATTATGAAATAGAATCAATAGTGTTGCCAATGTATTTCAGTGATCATGAAGCAGTAGTTTGTTCTTTTAAACAGAGGTTTTGATAACATCAGAGAGTGAGTAAAGATTTGTAACAGTTGCAAATGAACATATTTTAGTTATCATGAGGCAGTTTGTTCTTTTAAATATAGCGCTTTTTATCATATTTATTGTATTTATATTTATTAAATGATATGTATTTGAGTAATTAAGTATATTTATTGAGTGATATTTATTGAATATTTATTAACTGTATAGAATATTTATTTATTGAGTAATGAGTTTATATTTATCGAATGATATTTATTGAATATTTATTGAATATTTATTGAGTAATTGAGTATATTTATTGAATGATATTTTATTTATTGAGTAATCCGATTTGTAACAGTTGTAGATGTGTCATTTTGAGGTTTCGTTTCCTGCATTACAACAGCATTTAAAAGTGAAATATATATTGTGAAACATTAGGTTCATTGAAGCTCATTCAAAACTACAGTAATTACATGATATTCTACATTAGGTGAACAAATTAAAAAGCCATTATTTGGCATTTTTTCACAAAATGAAATAGTGCCATATATGCTGTTGCTAATGCAGGTTTTGCTTTCCCTTTCATGAACTGCCAAAAAGCAAAAGGCACTGGTGTTGGACTTCCAGTAGGAATGGGGTTCAATTCCCTGGAGTGCCTGATGGTTTGGTATTTACATGAAAGCTCCGATAATTTTCTCTCATCTAATTGTCTCTAACGATGGTCTCCAATTTCAATAAAACTAAAACAACTTGTAGCAACTCAATACATAGAATATGTGTAGACATTCTCATCCCAATAATGCATATTACTAATTAATCATCTTCTGTCTCCCCTAGATGTGTTTTACCTTCTGGCTCCTCTGTTGTCCTGTCACTTTCTGCAGGTGTTTCTTCCTCCTGAGCTGTAGAGTGTGGATCAATAATGGCAAACCACATACTACCACCATGTGCCTGCTCAATATTGGCTCAACACTCAGTGCAACAATGGTTAACTATGTGGAATCTGCATTGGCCTCTCCGTCTCTCTCTCTCATCCAGGATTCTCTCGCTTTCCTTCTCTCTTGCCTTCTCCAGGTCAAGAACATTGTGTTCAGGATGCAACCTTCATGAAGCGTGATCAATTTGGCACAAATTGAATAATGTATGTAGGAGTTATGAGGACTTTTCAGCCAGTAGGTGGCGCCAAGTATGACTCAATTGTGACACAGATGTGTGCAGGACAGAACCTTGATGAAGCATGAGAAATCTGAGGCAAATTGGATAATGTATGGAGGAGTTATGAGGACTTACTGTTTCACCAGTAGGTGGCGCTGTAAGTGTGACTCAATACCGATGCGTAGATGTGTTCAGGATACGACCTTCATGAAGCGTGAGCAATTTGGTGTAAATCGGATAATATATGTAGGAGTTATGAGGACTTCCTGTAAGCAGTAGGTGGCGCTATTAGTATGACTCAATGCTCATGCACAGATGTGTTCAGGATGTGACCTTCATCAACCCTGAGCAATTTGGAGTAAATCGGATAACGTATGTAGGAGTTATGAGGACTTACTGTTTCACCAGTAGGTGGCGCTGTAGGAATGACGTAATACTGGCTTACAGATGTGTTCAAGATGTGACCTTGATCAAGCATGAGCAATTTTGAGTAAATCGGATAATGTATGTAGGAGTTATGAGTACTTCCTGTTTCACCAGTAGGTGGCGCTATAAGTATGATGCAATACTGACACACAGATGTGTTCAGGACAGAACCGTCATGAAGCGTGAGATATATCGGACAAATTGGATAATGTATGTAGGAGTTATGAGGACTTCCTGTTTCACCAATAGGTGGCGCTATAAGTATGATGCAATACTGACACAAAGATATGTTCAGGACAGAACCGTCATGAAGCGTGAGATATATCGGACAAATTGGATAATGTATGTAGGAGTTATGAGGACTTCCTGTTTCACCAACAGGTGGCGCTATAAGTATGATGCAATACTGACACAAAGATGTGTTCAGGACAGAACCGTCATGAAGCGTGAGATATATCGGACAAATTGGATAATGTATGTAGGAGTTATGAGGACTTCCTGTTTCACCAATAGGTGGCGCTATAAGTATGACGCAATACTGACACATAGATGTGTTCAGGACAGAACCGTCATGAAGCGTGAGATATATCGGACAAATTGGATAATGTATGTAGGAGTTATGAGGACTTCCTGTTTCACCAATAGGTGGCGCTGTAAGTATGACGCAATACTGACACATAATTGTGTTCAGGACAGAACCTTCATGAAGCGTGAGATCTATCGGACGAATTGGATAATGTATGTAGGAGTTATGAGGACTTCCTGTTTCACCAATAGGTGGCGCTATAAGTATGACGCAATACTGACACATAGATGTGTTCACGACAGAACCGTCATGAAGCGTGAGATATATCGGACAAATTGGATAATGTATGTAGGAGTTATGAGGACTTCCTGTTTCACCAATAGGTGGCGCTATAAGTATGATGCAATACTGACACATAGATGTGTTCAGGACAGAACCGTCATGAAGCGTGAGATATATCGGACAAATTGGATAATGTATGTAGGAGTTATGAGGACTTCCTGTTTCACCAATAGGTGGCACTATAAGTATGATGCAATACTGACACATAGATGTGTTCAGGACAGAACCGTCATGAAGCGTGAGATATATGGGACAAATTGGATTATGTATGGAGGAGATATGAGGACTTCCTGTTTCACCAATAGGTGGCGCTATAAGTATGACGCAATACTGACACATAGATGTGTTCAGGACAGAACCGTCATGAAGCGTGAGATATATCGGACAAATTGGATAATGTATGTAGGAGTTATGAGGACTTCCTGTTTCACCAATAGGTGGCGCTGTAAGTATGACGCAATACTGACACATAATTGTGTTCAGGACAGAACCTTCATGAAGCGTGAGATCTATCGGACGAATTGGATAATGTATGTAGGAGTTATGAGGACTTCCTGTTTCACCAATAGGTGGCGCTATAAGTATGACGCAATACTGACACATAGATGTGTTCACGACAGAACCGTCATGAAGCGTGAGATATATCGGACAAATTGGATAATGTATGTAGGAGTTATGAGGACTTCCTGTTTCACCAATAGGTGGCGCTATAAGTATGATGCAATACTGACACATAGATGTGTTCAGGACAGAACCGTCATGAAGCGTGAGATATATCGGACAAATTGGATAATGTATGTAGGAGTTATGAGGACTTCCTGTTTCACCAATAGGTGGCGCTATAAGTATGATGCAATACTGACACAAAGATGTGTTCAGGACAGAACCGTCATGAAACGTGAGATATATCGGACAAATTGGATAATGTATGTAGGAGTTATGAGGACTTCCTGTTTCACCAATAGGTGGCGCTGTAAGTATGACGCAATACTGACACATAGATCTGTTCAGGACAGAACCTTCATGAAGCGTGAGATATATCGGACAAATTGGATAATGTATGTAGGAGTTATGAGGACTTCCTGTTTCACCAATAGGTGGCGCTATAAGTATGATGCAATACTGACACATAGATGTGTTCAGGACAGAACCGTCATGAAGCATGAGATATATCGGACGAATTGGATAATGTATGTAGGAGTTATGAGGACTTCCTGTTTCACCAATAGGTGGCGCTATAAGTATGACGCAATACTGACACAAAGATGTGTTCAGGACAGAACCGTCATGAAGCGTGAGATATATCGGACAAATTGGATAATGTATGTAGGAGTTATGAGGACTTCCTGTTTCACCAACAGGTGGCGCTATAAGTATGATGCAATACTGACACAAAGATATGTTCAGGACAGAACCGTCATGAAGCGTGAGATATATCGGACAAATTGGATAATGTATGTAGGAGTTATGAGGACTTCCTGTTTCACCAATAGGTGGCGCTATAAGTATGACGCAATACTGACACAAAGATGTGTTCAGGACAGAACCGTCATGAAGCGTGAGATATATCGGACAAATTGGATAATGTATGTAGGAGTTATGAGGACTCCCTGTTTCACCAACAGGTGGCGCTATAAGTATGATGCAATACTGACACAAAGATGTGTTCAGGACAGAACCGTCATGAAGCGTGAGATATATCGGACAAATTGGATAATGTATGTAGGAGTTATGAGGACTTCCTGTTTCACCAATAGGTGGCGCTATAAGTATGACGCAATACTGACACATAGATGTGTTCACGACAGAACCGTCATGAAGCGTGAGATATATCGGACAAATTGGATAATGTATGGAGGAGTTATGAGGACTTCCTGTTTCACCAATAGGTGGCGCTATAAGTATGATGCAATACTGACACATAGATGTGTTCAGGACAGAACCGTCATGAAGCGTGAGATATATCGGACAAATTGGATAATGTATGGAGGAGTTATGAGGACTTCGTGTTTTATGGCGAAATGTCAAACTTTGGCAGGGCGCCACGGCAAGGGTGTTTGGTGAAAACTCAATTTTTTTGATAACTTTTGATCACAAAGGTCTTAAGATGAAGCTGACCCGATATGAAGTTGATCGGATGAAATCTGTAGGAGGAGTTCGTCGAAGTACGAGGCATGGAAATGGTCAAAACAAGGACAAAATGGCACATTAAGAGCAAAATGGCGGACTTCCTGTTGCATGTTGGGTATAGCTCCAAGAGACATTTAAGTGTGGCTCGATGAAATACATATGCCCACCGAATTTCGTTCGCCTACATCAAACTGAAAGGTGGGGCTCGCCATTTTAAACTTACCAGGGGGCGCTCTTGAGCCGTTTTGCCACACCCATTTCCGTCACCCATGAATTATCAAATTTTTTACCGGGACTGACGTATCTGCAAAGTTTCATCCGTTTTCATCGATGTTCAGGCCGCCTAAAAGGCATTTGTTTGGAGTAAAGAAGGAGAAGGTAGAAGGTAGAAGAATAATAATAATCCTTCGAAATACAATAGGGCCTCGCACCGCCAGTGCTCGGGCCCTAATAATCCTTCGAGTTTCAATAGGGCCTCGCACCGCCAGTGCTCGGGCCCTAACTAGGGCTGCGAGCAGCAGTGAGCGGGCCCTCGCACCCCACGCGTGTCGGGGTGCGGCGCCGTTAAAGGGTGTGCTATTTCGTTGTCCAGTACTGAGAGAAACTTCCTGTCACCAGTAGGTGGCGCTCTAAGCGTGACTCAATACCGACGCATAGATGTGTTCAGGACGGTACCTTGATGAAGCGTGATGAATGTTGTGTAAATCGGACAATGTATGTAGGAGTTATGATGACTTCTTGCTTGACCTGTAGGCGGCGCTCAATACTGACCTACAGATGTGTTCAGGACTCGACCTTCATCAACCATGAGCAATTTGGAGTAAATCGGATAACATATGTAGGAGTTATGAGGACTTCCTGTTTTATGGTGATACATTGAAATTCTCTGCGGCACCACTGTCATGAATATATGTGTGAAGTGCATTTGAACGCCAGCTCCATAATAGGCCTAATAATAAATATTAGAGATTATAGCCTACAGCCTTTAAACACTAAAACAAGAGAACCAACACAATTGTATGACTTGAAACCTTTATCTGTGAAGACAATGCCATGATATAACAACGTAACACATTTTCTATTAGCCTGGCTACTACTGTAGAAATGCCATAGCCTGGCGCATGAGTCAATTTGACTCTCTGGCAGTTATAGGTATAGAGCGCCCCCCTGCGATTCTAGTGTTATATACCCCTAAATATCCATAATATAATTTGATTACATTACCTTTATTTTTACACAGAACAAAATGAACATATCCACGTTCTATGGGAAGCGAACAGGTGGACTTCAAACCAGGGTTCCACCCGGTGAAAGTGATGACAGCTGTCTCAGTGACAGTGGGGGGAGCGATGAAGACTACACTCCTAATATACCAGGTGATGAAAACAGCAGTAATAATGCTATAATGTTGTGTAGTTTAAACTTTTTGTTGTTTACCTATGGCCATATATTTGTAAATGTAACCATGTGTACAAATCAAATCAAGCTTGGAGGGACATAGCTCCTACCCCTATATATATTTTCCTGAGGGAAGCAAAAAACAAGTACAAGTATGTATATAATGTAAATAGTGATTTCTTTCTGGTGATCAAAGCAACAGTAGTGAGAGTACAGACAACAACAGCAGCAGCAGTGATGAAGACTCCGATGGAAATCATCAGGATGCACTTCCTAGCACCAGTGCTACTGCTGCAAGAGGGAGATCAGCTGCTAGTACAATAAGAAAAACACAAAAGGTAGCATGGAAACTGAAGCAACAGAACTCTACAAAAGAAATTCCAATATGGGAATCTGCTCTTTCGGATGCTGATGAGATCAGACTGCCCATTCAATACTTCCGGGACTTTTTTGATGTTGATCTTTTGGGTAGGAATGTGGAACAAAGCAATCTGTATTGCACACAGCAAAATCCAAATCCTGCCCTCAAATTGGATCAGAAGGAATTTGAGCAGTTTATTGGCACTGTAGTGTACATGAGTGTCATCCGTTTACTTAGGTCAAGAATGTACTGGTCCAGTGCATGTCGAATAGCTCAAGTGGCTGATGTGATGTCCCGAGACAGATGGGAAGAAATAAAACATTTCATTCATTTCAATGACAACATTGCACCCGTCAACGGTGATAGACTTTTCAAAATCAGGACACTTGTTGATTCACTTCTCCCCAAATTTCAGGCTCTCCCTCAAGATCAAATGTTGTCTCTTGCTGAGCAAATGGTGCCATTCAAAGGCAGATCAAGTCTGAAGCAATATCTCCCCAAGAAGCCATACAAATGGGGATACAGAATCTTTGTGCTTTGCGACACAAAAGGAATGGTGCATGCATTTGACATTTTTGCAGGGAAAATTTATCCTGCACTAGGAGAACCAGATATTGGGGCAAGTGGAAACATTGTGCTCATTGTGGTTGAAGGTGGGAGGCAACGCTGCAAACTCCCAAAATGTAAGGGCCAGACCATATTCAAATGTGCAAAGTGCAATGTTCATCTGTGCCTCAACAAAAACAACAACTGCTTTCGTGAATTCCACGTGTAAGACTCAGCAGTTACTGCATGCTCACTCTCTACATCACAACAAGGACAGTGAAGCAGACAGAGAATGAGTAAAGATGTATCAAGGACAGTCAAACAATATGATTAAACATGTAACAAGAACAGAGTATTAGTACCCGTACCAATACTCTGTAGTACCCCCTTCCCCTCACCCTACCCCGGGTCTGTATTCTCTTCCTACCCCCATCCTACCCCTGACCCCTGCCTCTACCTGGACCCAGGCACAGTCACACTCACTCACACACACACTGACAGACACCAGTCCTGGGCTCAGATCCCCTTCCCCTCACCCTAACCCGGGTCCGTATCCTTTTCCTACCCCCCACCCTACCCCAACCCCTGCCTCTATCTGGGCCCAGGCACGCACACACACACACACACACACACACACACACACACACACCTCTCCCATGATGCTCTTAGCCTTTCTTGCTCTGAAAATGTAGTTTGACGTAATGTATTGCTCTATATATGGCTCCGTGTGCTACTAACCCTGTTCTGCCTCCCCTCTCCCTAGTGCGTCTCTCTCTCCCTCCTATCTTCTAACCAGGTCCAGTGGATGCCCCACTGTCACCAGTAGACCACCCTGAGTCCGATAGATACCCCTGTGTCTGCTGCAGATGTCGTAGCAAATTAGTTAACACACACACACGCACACACAGACATACAACAGTCCACTTCCGGCCTTAGGCCTGGGTCCAGTACCCCCTTCCCCTCACCCTACCCCGGGTCCGTATCCTCTTCCTACCCCCACCCTACCCCTGACCCCTGCCTCTACCTGGACCCAGGCACACTCACATACACACTGACAGACACCAGTCCTGGGCTCAGATCCCCTTCCCCTCAACCTAACCCGGGTCCGTATCCTTTTCCTACCCCCCACCCTACCCGAACCCCTGCCTCTATCTGGGCCCAGGCACATTTATGCACACACAGGCATACACCAATGTTTGCCATGTCTCTCCTATGATGTTATTAGCCTCTCTTACCTTGAAAATGTAATTGAATGTTATTTATTGCTCTATAAATGTTCTTAGCCGGTAGACAAACATACTCCAGGAGCTTGCTCGATGGCCTCGCTGAGAGGGGTCAGGGAAGAATTTTTACAGCTCACTTATCTGGCCCCCGGGTGATTACTGTTTTTTTGCTTCTCTCTGGAATATGTAGGGGTGGGATGTCTGCCCACCTCCCTTGTTCTCTGTAAAGCGCATTGTGTTGCCTCTGGGTATGAAATGCGTTATATAAATAAAACTTTGATTGATTGATTGATTAGTAAACATGTAGGCCTACAGTAATAAGGACAGTGAAACAGTATGAGTAAACATGTAACATGTCAAGTGTATGAGTAAATAATAAAATAATATTTTTAATCTTTATAAATTATGCCTGTTGTTGCTAATTTGCATCAGACCCAAATGCTTATTTTATGCCTGTTGTCGCTAATTTGAATCATAGCCAAATGTATATCTATTCTATGTGCTATTGTGAAATTAATCATCTCCACTTAATTAAGCATCAGCTTGAAGGCAAAAACACACACAAAATAATTTAATATAATTATTAATAAATTCAGGCATCAAGGGGATATACATAGTAGTATTAGCCTAGTAGTAGTATAATTATTAAGTATATGTGTATTATTAATATTATTATCATTATTATTATTGTAGTGGTGTGAATAAAATGATTGTTCGGCTGACACTCCTGATTGGTTCATTTGAATTTTGAAAATAGCGCCTCTGAGCGTAGCCTATAAATACCTTCGACTTCCTCTCAACGGGCGTCACTGAGTTTTCGAACTTCTGTGATAACCGAGCGAGATAGCGACTGTATCTGCTTTTGCATTACACAGCTTTCAAGCACAAACCCCCGATCTCCAGCAGCTCTTTCTTTCTTTCTTTCTTCTTTTCTTTCTTTACATCGATTTTTGAGGACTACGTGGACTTGATAGAACGCAGTAAGTAATAATGAGTGTCGTTATAGTGTGTAGCTAAGGTAGCTTGTTAGCCTAGCCTAGCTATTGTTGGATAGCTAATGTGTAACTTAGCTAGGCATTTTCCGACATTTTGTCTTTATATTTGTAAACGAGTGAGGGTTACTTTGTGTTAAAAGTGTGTTGTGTAGCTCATTTATTATATTTTTTGCTATTAGCTTTAGAGCTATTGGGCTTCATATAGTTAGCATTGAGATCTTGCTAGCATCATTTGAATTCGCCTGCCAACGGCTTTTAGCCTTGTCTACTATGTAGGAATTACATGACAAAAAGAGGGCCGGTTTAAATACATATTCGGAGACATTACCAATTGCGAGTATATTCGTCCTCATTATGGTTTGGTATCGGCTATAAAAGCAACAGTAGTAGGGCCCTATTAACGCCGACCCTCGAGTACCCTATTAACAGCCAAAAACGGCGACAATTATTAATTTCTGCATTGTACTAGCCGCATTTTAAACTGCAACGGAAAAGTAACCGACTGTCCTACAATTGGATATCATATAAAGTCTACGTTCATTATGTTCAGCTTCGTATGAAGGTGGCCATATATACATTGTGACGGTGAGAGAATTGGCTGCCCGGAGGCACGTTTGCATGGCCCTCTGAACGAATAGCGGAACGCTCCCTGACATACTGTAATGTCTGTAGCCTACATTTCCACGCACCATCTGCCAAATGTTTACTTCAGCTGTTATCAGCCAACTACAGATATCATTTGGTTGAGTCTGTGAAACATTTGGTGCGCCTCTGTACATTTCCAAATGCCTGCGCTGCTGCGGCAATAGGCCTAACTTGAGGCTCACAATCTCATCTTTTTTGTATACGGAAGCCATAGGCTTAATGATGTGTAGATTTTTACTTCATAAAAAGAGTGTGCAGTGGCATCATAACCGGGAGATAATGTCTGCAAATTCAAGTAAAACGCAGACTTTGCTTATCCAGTGCGAATGTGGCATAACGAAATGCAGACGACAGGGGATAATTTCTAAATCACCGAGGTCCCCAGATAATACTTGTCCCGTGCGAATAGGGCTTTAAGTTTGTATTTTATATATTCTGTCAGTTCTAATTCTGCATATGCTATATATATAAGATAACAACTATAACACATTTTTGGACAAAAGTGACTATTCTCAGTTTTCCTTTCTTGTAATCATGTGTAGGCTAATAGCCTACTTAGAATGCGGACTAGATGAAGATATGCTTTTTGGAATGTTGTTACTTGCATCTAAAATGTAGCTGAGGAATCTCGGTTGGAGCCATCAAATTTCCCCTTTGCAAAAGGTATTGTTGTTGTTCATAGATTGGATTATATTAGGCTAAGGATAGTCCCTATATTTTATTTGGCTCAATAAAATTGTAAAACACAACATTCCCATGATGCGTTATATAGGCTTCAAATAACATTCCTTTTCATAAACTTTATTGTGCACTCATGATGTAATTCGCGCATGTACGGTAGATAGATGTGCGCAATGTTGCAACTGACGGAGCGCACGCCAAGAGACGGTTTAGACCGCGCTTCGCCAAGTGTCTCTTGGCTACTACGACCAGGCCAGGTCGAGCCTGGGTTATGGGCGGGCGACTAAGCCAGGTCCAGCCTGGTTTATGTGCTTGGCTGGTTTTTTTTCTGTCTGATAAATTAAGATAGTTGAAGCAGGGCTCAGACAATAGGAAGCCATGCTGCTCAATTCAATATCTTAACTTCAATGGCCCAATTGCGCATTAATATTCACAACCCCACTAATAGTCACTGTTACTGTAGATGTAAATAAAGTAGGCTAATGTGGCTTTTGATGAAGTAGGCTAAAGTAGACTAATGTAACAGTCAGTCAACAGCAAGTGAAGAATGTAGACTATTTCTTTCACCACCATCACTGCATCCATGTATCTATAAATGTAAGCACACTTATGCTGTGTTCCGACTGGGCGTGGTGGGCCGCCCAGTTCACCCGACCGAAGGGGTCACCGCGCAGCGAATTTGCCAAAATGTCAATTTATTTTTTTACTTTTTGCGAATTCGCCGCGCGGCCAATCCTGGCCACCATGCGGCAGTTCGCATGATTGACGCCGCCGGGTTCGCATGATTCACGCCGCCCAGTTTGCGTGAATTGTATTGACTTTCTATGTAAACTTGCCGTGCGGCCGAAAAAATTTGCGCCCGGTCTGAACACATTATTGTGTCATCTGAAGATCTTTCTGATCAAAAGCTATCAAAAGAATTTAACTTTCACCAAACAATGTTGCCGCCAATGTTTCACCATAAAACAGGAAGTCCTCATAACTCTTACATACGTTATTCGATTTACCCCAAATTGCTCACGCTGGATGAAGGTCGTGTCCTCAACACATCTACGCGTCGGTATTGAGTCACACTTAGAGCGCCACCTACTGGTGACAGGAAGTTTCTCTCAGAAATAGCAGAAATAGTTTCTCCGAAATGGCACACCCTTTAACAGCGCCACACCAAGACATGCGTGGGGTGCAAGGGCCCGCTCAATGCAGCTCGCAGCGCTAGTTGTGTGTTGAAAGCTGTCTGGTGATTTCTTTCTAAACATTTGTTTTGCATTCTTTTAGATGCCTCGTACCAAGTCCTCCCGCCTTTCGGATGCAGCCAGGCAGAGAATGGCGGCCCAACGCATCGTCATGGTTGGACCTCAGAATCTTCCTGGCCCTGTTGAACGTATGTACCCAATTGTTTATGCATTACATATTGATTAAAGGTGGGGTAGGTAGTTTGATGTCAACAAGGCCTCCCATTGGTCATCTTTTTCAAAAGAACCTGCCCCTCCTTCCTGTCAATTATGATGTAGTCCCTCCCTCCAAACATGACTGGTAGGTGTGGCGAGATAGAGAGCCTGATTGGTCAATACATTCGGGCGCGATGCATTTTTTAAATTGAAAATACAGAGGCAGCGGTAAACACGGAGATCCAAGTTTATTCTCCAAGCACTTCTGTTACTGAAAGGATATTATGCCAATTTTACCAAATAAAGCCAAAAGCAAACTACATATCCCACCTTTAACTGCATAATATTGTTTTTCCATTATTTTAATGTTTGTTGACATGTTTTTCTGTGTGTGTTTTTAACTCTTCTGTGTATGTTTATAAATAGGTCATGGTGCAGGTTACCGTCACCGGGTGAGACAATGGCCAATTTCTAGCTGGACTGGGCGCAGTCACAAATTGGTCATTCCACCTGAGGATCCAGACAACGAGGTAAATACTATTTTCATAATGTATTCACAAATACTTGATTTGAGGAATTATATATGATTTTTATTTATTTTCAAATAAATAACCTTTCTGTTACAGTTTGTTCTTGTTGTGGGAGCCTCCCATCTACGTGCCATTGTAGATGGTTTTGTGAAGATGCCAGAGGGACGCATCTCCTTTGGCTTCATGTCAACGCCGGGGGCCTGTGCGTCGGAGTTGAGGACCGAGTTGTTGCATGCCGCAATAACTCCGAGACCCGATGCAGTTTGCGTCATGGCCCCGAGCAACAATCTCACCGCCAGCCGTACTGTTGAGGAGGCAGGAGCTGACTTCCGGAAGCTCCTGCGCAGTGCCCTTAGTCTCTCGACTCAGGTATGCTTTGTAGTAGTTTAAAATAATAACATTGTTTTAATGATTTTGAAATTATGAGGGAATAAAATGCTAACAAAAGGTATTGTTTATAAGGTCTTTGTCCAGGACTTCATACCCCGATTGAACGTTGACGCGGGTTTGCAGCAACTTACGCGTCAAGAGTTTCATCGTGTGGCAGCCAGCATGAGTAAGTAGCAAAAAAAAAGGTTTTCAGTGTTAGTTCAGTTATGTATATAAGTTTATGTCTTTTTAGCCAAACTGATTGATTAAATATGTAAATTCATGTCATTGCTATGATTTCTAATTCGGAATTAATATGTAGATATTTAAATTCTTCATGTGTTCATTTTTCAAAGACATCAAGTACTTCTCCACTGCTGAGCACTTCCCGTTTAACCACCTTGAGCTGTGGAGCAGGGATGGTGTAAGTACAACATGTTATTTTAATATTGCCAGTTGAAAAGTTTGATGTATACTTACACTTTGTATTGCTCTTCGTAGTTTAGTTCATTGCAGATTCATATAGACTTGAAAAGTTCTGTTGTTAAAGTATATTCATTACTTAATTCACAGGTCCATCTCAGTGACGATGGCGGCATGGAGATTCTGGTTCAGTTGCTGTGGCAGTCTGCCTACCTGCAGCTGAACCCACCATCGCCAGCTCCACAGGTTCCTCCCAGGACATCGCCCCCTGTGAGAGGTTTTGTGCCAAAGGTGGTCGTCACGGGAGAGGTCAGTGTGCCACGTCCGTCAAACCCTTTTGAGTGGAAACTCGTTGGCAAGCGCAAGAAGGTGAGTCTCTTTCTCTTTGAAACTTTTTCAAGTAGATGATTTTTTCTGAGCAGTTTAAGATGGTAATGATTAAGTGATACCTATTTGTTCCAATACATGCTGAGTATAATTGACTTTTGAACAAGACAAATCAATTACAGGTTGTTAAAAACTATAGCCTTTATTTTTTTTCACAGGTGGATGCAACATCTGTGGTGTTGGAGGAGATCATCCCTGTGAACCCCGTTTGGTTCAGCAGTGCCACGCTCGATGCAATGGAGAGAGCTTCTCCATCTCATCTGTCTAGCCCTGTGGGCCCACCTGTTCCACAAGGCAAACGGGTAATTTGTAATATGCAAATTGTATGTTTGAGGCATTTCATGTTTGTTATTTGTCCTGACACAGAACAAGTTAACACCATTTAAGACTGTTATATAATATAGAACACTATATAGTTTGTTCCAAATACTTCTTGAAAAAGTGTTCTTTGTTTCCCATTAGATCAAGCCTAAAGTGGACTGTCGGCAGAAAGCAGTTGCCTCGAAAAGGAAACGTCCACAGCGGCAGGTTTGTAATTTATTTCAATGTAATATTTTAGTATTCTAATTGTTTTTACAGTCTGAGTAAATAGGTAGTTGGTTAAAATGTTTGAAATATTCACTAATTGTGAAACAATGATAAGTGTACAGTTTTTTTTTTTAATGTATTTTTCCTCCCACTAGGTTGAGGTTGAATCAAGTGTTGTACCAGTGTCTTGTGAGGCCTCACCTGGCTGTCCTCTGACAGACGTTCTGCCGACAGAGGTTGGAGGACCTATTGAGTTTTTTACTTGAGCGTGCAAAGTGTTTTCATTGTTCCTGCAGTATAAAGCTATACCTCATTATTATGTTAGATCATTAAGAGACAGTATTAATTGGTAGCTTCAAGGCCTTCATTATATGCACAGATGTAAATGATAATGTAGTTCCTGTCACAAGAGACTTGTAACACAGTATTTTGTTAAAGCAGTTCAATCAATTGTTTTTGTCTGCTGTTTTATTCCTAGGTTGAGGCAACACCAATGATTGTGGAGGTGTCTTCCCAGGACTCACCTACCAGTGTCGTGCATGTGGTTGCCATGGAGGAGGTTAGTACTTAGGTCCAGTGCCAATATCCCACTTAGTCCTATTCTTTTTATCTTACTCCTAGATTTTGTGCATGTCTGTTGTGTAAAAGGTTGGTGCACCTATTGGGTTTTTTACTTGGCAATGCAAAGTTTTTTCATGGTTCTTGCAGTAAAAAGCTAAACATCATTATTATGTTATATAATTAACAGACTATTAATTGGTAGCTTCAAGACCTTTGTTATATGCACAGATTTAACTAATAATGTAGTTGCTGCCACAAGAGACTTGTAACGCAGTACTTTGTTAATGCAGTTCATTCAGTTTTTTTTCTGCTGTGTTATTCCTAGGTTGAGGCAACACCAAGGGTTGTGGGGGTGTCTTCCCAGGATTCACCTACCAGTGTACTTGAAGCGGTTGCAAGGGAGGAGGTTGGGTCTTTGCTCCAGTCCCAATGTTCCACTCAGCCCTACCCCTTTTATCTTACGCCTAGATTTTGTGAATGTCTGGTGTACTTCATATAACTAGGACCTGGGATGTTTAACCAGTATGCAAAATGAGTGATTTCCAATGTTGCTTTCAAATGTAAAGCTATCACAAGCTTTCATAGTACAATTTGACTTGTGAGCAGAATTATTTTGCCAAACATAGTTGCCGTTAACACAGAAAAAAGGGATATAACACACATTTTAAGTTGAAAGATGTAACCATTCAATTGCTTTAACCATTTAATTGACATATCCTTTAAATTACCAACAGCCAAATGTATACGAAAAGAGTTCTGTCAAAATATTATAGTACAATGAATTATTTTAGGTTGTGGCAACGTGTGTGTCTTCTTGAGGTATCTTCATATGCAGCACCTACCAGGAGGTTGGTGTAGGTAAACTTGTGGATGTGGTTTCTGGCAGATTGGCAGGTAACATCTTCTTTTTTTGTAGGTGGAGGCAACCCCGTTTGCTGTGGACGTGCCTATCCAGGCAGCACGTACCAGGCCCGTGGAAGTGGTGGGAATGGAGGAGGTCGATGCAGGTAAGGTTGTGGATGTTTCTGCCAGAGGTAAGAGTGTTGTGAAAAATGTCCTTCCAAATAGTGTTATAGGTTCATTTCATCAGGGTGATTCTCGCTTTGAAAATGCAGGAGTTCAGTGTATGGCAATAGGTTTGACAGCTTTAGCAAAACATGCAGTTGAAAGTGTTTTTTCATGGCAGACAGAAGATCTTGACACAGTTTTAGTTTTAGGTGATGAGTTGTACAAGTCTGTGAGAGGCAATATGATTTGTGGAAAATCAGGACCATTTAGTGTTTCAGATGTGCCCAAGCAGTCAGTTATTGATGAATATGGTGATGTTTTTGGAGTATCAAGACTATTGAGTGTTCCTGATTTGCCCAAGCAGTCAGTTATTGGTGGACATAATTTCAAGTTTGAGTATGGTGATGTTGTATCTGGTGATGTAAATATTGTTGATGGAGAATTTATCCAGGCTGGTGTATTTAAGTCTCTGCTAAATGGTTTGGATGACATGTTTGCAAAATATGACACATGTCTTCTAACATTGTGTAGTAACACGTGTGCAATAATTTGTGAAAGTAGACGCTATGCAATTGTTGATTCTCATGCGCGTTGTGCTGCTGGAATGGTAGATCCCCCTGGTAAAAGCCTTATTGTGTATTTTAGTTGTCTTAAAGATGTTTTTAGTTACATACACAAATTGTCTTTGTCACTCAGTAGTGGAGATAGGCCTTTTGAGATTTCTGGGGTTCGAGTCATTTACGCAGACCCAAATACAAGCAGTTTGAAATCACAGTTTGCAGGAGTGAAGTCTATAGAATCTGCTGAGACTTTTGAAATGGTAGAATTGGGTTTAGGTTCATCATCATTGGAACATGGTATTGCATCAGCAGGCAGGATCGGTACTAAGTGTAAGATTACAGGGCAAACTTGTGGATCTAAGAAAAGGAAAATAGATATTAGTGCAGATGTTAGTGCAGATGTCATGTTTATTAGTGATGTGGCTTCTAAAAAGCTACAGTTTGATCCTCTTGGTAATGAAGTTGCACAGTCTTTATGTACACAGTTGAATATAGAGTATGAAAAATCTGATGCACAAGTGTTAAGAGCAGTTGGTTTGTTAGGATCTCCGTGTAAGAATGAGAAAATAGTGGCTGATGGCAATTGTTTCTTTCGAGCAATCTCCCTAGCTGTGAGCGGCACACAGAAGAACCACAGGAAAATCAGACTGGCTGTTGTTAAACAACTGAAAAATAAGGCAGTGGATTATAAACATATTTTGAGAAGTGAATTTTCATCAGTGGCCGAGTACATTCAGATTTCCAAGATGCAATATGTTGGCAGTTGGGCAACCGAAGTGGAAATTCAAGCAGCAACAGATTGTCTAGGAGTTAATATAGTTACTTATTATGATAACCGGTGGCTAGAATATAGCTGCAAGTATAGGTGTTTGTCAAAACAGGGCATCTACTTGCAAAATTGCAATGGCAACCATTATGAAACTGTTGTGTGTGTTCATCAGCCTCAGTTGCAAAGCTGTTATGGTTATTGTAAAGTGAATACATCCTTCTCCAAAGTGTACAATACCAGACAAAGTGCAGAGAGCAGTTTATGTAAAGTCACAGAGCATGAGAACATGAAAACAGTTGTGTGTACAGGTGGTTTGAGTCCAGTTGGAATTTCAAGTTCTGGTAGTGAAGACGTAGTGTATATTGAGGATGATGTAAATCAGCAAACAGATTGTGATGTTGTGGATGAGTCAAGTAAGCTTGCATTCAAATTTAGTCCTATTTGCACTGAATTTGCAAAAACATTATGTAGCAAATTGAATGTGGAGTTTGAAAGACAGGATTTACAAGTGCATACAGAATATGGCTCTTTAGGTGTTGTGTGTAAAACAAAGGACATTCTAGAGGATGGAAATAGTTTTTTTAGATCAGTATCTCAAGTTATTTGTGGCTCTCAAAAAGGTCATCTGAAAATTAGACATGCTGTTGTTAAGTACATGGAAATACATAGTGCAGAACACATGGAGTATTTGGATAAGGAATATGTTTCAGTGGCAGAGTATATTAACAAGTCGCAAATGAGGTATGTTGGTAGTAGTGCAACCAATATAGAAATTCAAGCAACAGCAAATGCTTGTGGAGTAGACATATTTATATATAGTGGTGAAACATGGTTGAAATACAGTAGCTTTTGCTCAATGGTTACAAATGAAGGCATTTACTTAAAACATGAGAATAATAATTTTGAACCAGTATTGTGTGTTTATGGTGATAAGCATATTTGTATAAATTTGTGTGAGGCAGGTAATTCATTAAAGACAGGTACAAGGAATCCAAAAGTCCAGACGCAGAGCACTGCAAATATTAATGTTATTTTTTCCAAGTATTTGGAAAAGAAGAAGAATTTCCAAAAGAAAATGAAATATCAGAACAGTGTTCTGTACAGGGAAATGTTAAAGGAAATGTTTAGAAATAAATATCAGGGAGATGAGTTGCATAGGGACAAAATTAGAGGTAGGAAGAGAGTAAAATATCAGGGAGATGAGTTGCATAGGGACAAAATTAGAGGTAGGATAAGAGTAAAATATCAGGGAGATGAGTTGCATAGGGACAAAATTAGAAGTAGGATAAGAGTCAAATATCAGGAAGATGAGTTGCATAGGGACAATATTAGAAGTAGGAAGAGAGTAAAATATCAGGGAGATGAGTTGCATAGGGACAAAATTAGAAGTAGGATAAGAGTCAAATATCAGGAAGATGAGTTGCATAGGGACAAAATTAGAGGTAGGATAAGAGTCAAATATCAGGAAGATGAGTTGCATAGGGACAAAATTAGAGGTAGGAAGAGAGTAAAATATCAGGGAGATGAGTTGCATAGGGACAAAATTAGAGGTAGGATAAGAGTCAAATATCAGGGAGATGAGTTGCATAGGGACAAAACTAAACAAAAGAGTATAAAGAAGTATCAGGAAGATGTGTTCTTTAAAGAGAATGTAAAATCCATGAGTATTAAGAAGTATCAGGAAAATCTTCAGCATAAGATTCATGTTGCAGCTTTTAACAAATTGAAGAGGAAAGAAATTAAATATAAGCAGAAGGAGTTTGATTTTGTTAAGGAGAGGTTTTTAGATAAGGTGAAATATGGGCCTGATTTTGTGTGTTGTGTTTGTCATAGACTGTTGTTTAAAAATCAGGTTACAAGGTGTCAACGGGCTGATTACAGTAAGAATAAAGCAATGGCTTCATTTGCAGATAAATGTTTAACTGAAGACTATTTACACAAATGTAATGAGGACTGTGCAACGCCGTGTCAGTTGGATATAGCTAGAGGTCAGCTGTGGATTTGCCACTCGTGTCATAGTAAGATTAAAAGAGGTGTACTGCCACCTGAATGTGCAATGAACAGTTTGAGACCTGATCCCATTCCACCAGAGTTAGCATGTTTGAATAGCTTAGAACAGCATTTGATAGCTTTGCATATACCATTTTTGAAAATGTTAGCCTTACCTAAAGGAGGACAAAATGGAGTACATGGACCAGTGACATGTGTTCCAGCAAATATTCTGCAGACTAGCAATTTGCTGCCTCGTTCTAATATGGAAGGATCTCTGTGTCGTATAAAATTGAAACGTAAGCTAACTTATAAAGGGCATTATGAATATAAGTTTGTTGACACTATGCGTGTGAGGCGAGCATTGCAATATTTAAAACAAACAAATGTGCATTATAGAGATGTAGAGTTTAATGAAGAGTGGCTGAATGAGTTTTGTAGGGAGCAAGATGAGGTTTCAGAGAAGGAGCCTGATAGTACTATAGATGAAGCATCTGCAGAGGTTGGTGAAGATGAGCTTTTGCATGATAGACAACAACATTGTATGTTTCAAGACACGTGTCTTATGCCTGTTGACATTGGTCAGGAAGTGCTCGATCAATATTTTGATGGTGTATTGAATCTTGCACCAGCAGAAGGGAATAATCCTGTTAAATTGCTTTCTGATTATACAAACGAAGCCAAATGTTTTCCAGTGTTGTTTCCACAGGGATGTAATACATATCATCAAGAGAGAGCAAATCGTTTGACATTATCGCGATATTTTAATAACAGAATTCAACATGCCGATGGTAGGTTTGCACAAAATGTGGAATATATATTTTTTGCTCAGTATATGTCAGAGATAGAACAGGTTATGTCAAGTGTGTCTGTAGCATTACGGAAAGGAAAATGCCATAGTTCTCGAGGAGTACATGCTCAGGAAAAAGTTAAGTTAAACCATGAAGAATCTTTGAAAAAGTTGTTGGAGTTTGATGATGGGTATCGTTTTCTTAAACCAATTCGAGGTACACCAGCTTTTTGGCAAGGAGCACAGAAAGACCTTCTCGCTTGTGTCCGTCAGCTCGGCGTGCCAACTTGGTTTTGTTCGTTTTCTTCGGCTGATGTGCGTTGGAAGAATCTTCTTAATAGTATTTTGAAACAGGAAGGTAGAACACAGACAGTAGAAGATTTAGAGTGGGCAGAGAGGTGTGACCTATTGCGTCGGAATTCTGTGACTGCAGCTAGGATGTTTGATTTTCGCTGGCATTGTTTCTTGAGGGAGGTACTTATGTCGCCATTGCATCCAATTGGTAAAATTGTTGATTACTTTTATCGAGTAGAATTTCAGCAGCGCGGATCACCTCATGTCCATTGCCTGTTTTGGATTGAGAATGCACCATTGATTGATAAAAACACAGATGAAGAGGTAGTTGAATTTATTGATAAATATGTAACATGTGAGTTACCAGCAGAAGATGACACATTACACGAAATTGTCACATCTGTGCAGCAACATTCAAAGCGACATTCAAAAACGTGTAAAAAGAAAAAGACGGTTTGTCGTTTCAATTTTCCAAGACCTGCATCTAGTCGTACATTTATATGTCGGAAAACAAACGATGAAGAAAAAGTATGTATTTGTCAGGGAGAGGAGACAGGGAGTTCTGCAGTGTGTGCAGCATGTGGAAAACCGCGTCAGAAAGATTCAAGTAAAATGAAAAGAGATCACGCATCAAATATAATGTCAAAAATCAAGGAGGCTTTGTCTGATGAGAATAATACCTATGATAGTGTTGAACATTTGTTTCAAAGTGTAGGGATTAATCAAGCAACTTTTGAGGCTGCATATCAAAGTTTAGCAAGAAATACACATATTGTGTTAAAGAGGCAGGTTAATGAAGTTTGGGTAAATCAGTATAGTAAGCCTCTATTAAAATGTTGGTCGGCCAATCTAGACATTCAGTATGTAGTCGATGCATATGCATGTGTTGTTTACATAATTTCGTACATTTCAAAGGCAGAAAGGGAGATGGGACTTTTGTTAGCTAACGCCCAAAGAGAAGCATCAAAGGAGAAAAATATTGAGGCAAGAGATGCACTGAGAAATCTAGGCAGTGTCTATCTCCATAACAGAGATGTGTGTGCTCAAGAAGCTGTGTATAGGTTAACAAATATGCATCTGAAGGAATGTTCAAGGAAAGTATTTTTTGTACCCACAGGCGAGAACATAGTACGAATGAGTTTGCCATTAAGTGTGTTGAAGCAAAAGGCAGCATCAGAAGATATAAACACAGACGATATTTGGATGACTAGTTTTGTTGATCGTTACAAGAATAGGCCAAACGATAGTGTTTTTAATGACATGTGTATGGCAACATTTGCATCGGAATATCGTGTTTTGAGTAAAAATGAAAAATGTAAGACACAGATTAAATTAAACAAAGGTTTTGGAACTGTTGCTAAAAGAACACGGACAAAACCTGCAATTATTCGTTATGCGCGCTTTTCTGAAACCAAAAGTCCGGAATTATTTCATCAAAGTATCATGCAGTTGTTCTTGCCATATCGTTTAGATAAGCAGCTAAAACCTCCAAGCTGTGAAACATTTCAACAGTTTTACAAGAATGGGCATGTTAGTTTTAGTGATGGATCAAGACATTCAGTGAAGTCAGTTGTTGATTTAAACAGAAATAAGTTTGAAATTGAAGCAGAGGAATTGGATAATATCCAGAGTAGTATTGATACAGATGGTGTTTTAGAAGATGCCTGGTGTGAACTGTGCCCAGAGCAAGAGTTGGAGCGTTTACAGTGCGAGCAGGAACAGAAAGACAAAGAACAGATAGTTGAAGAACACGAGGAAAATATTCCAGATTTAGCATTAAATAGACAAAAAGTAGCACATTTGGGAAAGCAAAATAATATCTTGTGTAGAAGTGATGGTTTGGCTTTAATTAGATCTTTAAATAAGACTCAGCTGTCTATATTTTATCAGATTCGACAATGGTGCTTAGCAAAAGTAATAGGGAAAAACCCAGATCCATTCCATTTATTTATTACAGGGGGTGCAGGAACGGGAAAAAGCCATTTAATAAAAGCCATTCAGTATGAAGCCATGAGATTATTGTCAACAGTCTGTCGTCATCCTGACAATATTTGTGTTTTGTTAACGGCTCCTACGGGGATAGCTGCATACAATTTGCGTGCCGCAACCATTCACCACACATTTAACATAGGAAAAGATGTCCGTTTACCGTACACACCTTTGGGTGAAGAAAAGGTTAATTCTTTGCGTGTTAAATTTAGTGATCTTCAAATTTTGATAATAGATGAAATATCAATGGTTGATCACAGGCTGTTGTCATATATTAATGGAAGATTAAGACAGAGTAAACAAAGTATCTCCCCATTTGGAAACGTTAGTGTAGTTGCTGTTGGAGATTTTTACCAGTTACCTCCAGTAAAAGGGAAACCGCTGTATGAAGACAATCTAGGTATAAACTTGTGGTCTACTCTATTTAAGGTTGTGGAATTAAAAGAAATAGTTAGACAAAAAGATAATGTGTTTGCAGAGTTGTTAAACAGAGTAAGAACCCGTGTAAAGAAGACCCCGATGTTAAAAAGCGACATAGAAATATTAAAACGTTGTGAGACTGGTGAAGAGAGTTCAGCTTTGCACATATTTCCGACAAATAAACAGGTTAATGAGCATAATGTAGAACAACTGTTTAAGACATGTCCTGAATATGTCCAGATAGATGCTCAGGATTATGTGAATAATACAAAAACAGGGAAACTAGAATTGAAAACTGGACATCATAGCAAAACGTATGACACATGTTTGGCTGAACAACTTTTGTTAGGTAAGGATGCGCGTGTAATGTTGTGCAAAAACGTGGATGTTATGGACGGTCTTGTTAATGGGGTATGCGGTACTGTGACACATATAGTTTCTTCGGAAAATAAGAAATTTCCTCAAAAAGTTTATATTAAGTTTGATGATGACCATATTGGTGCAGAGAGGCGGAAATCTGCAGATGGTTCAGAGGTTTTTATGGGTTCTACAGGTATTGAGCCAGAGGAAGAGAAAGTAACTAAGAAAGGTGGTTTGCGACGACAGTTTCCAATTAAACTTGCTTGGGCTTGCACGGTACATAAAGTACAAGGGGTTACTGTGGATAATGCTGTGGTGTGTCTCAAAAGAATATTTACTGCAGGACAGGCATATGTGGCATTAAGTCGTGTTAGAAATTTGTCAGGTTTGGTGATTCAAAATTTTGAAGATAAAGTCTTATATTGTAGGGACAACATTAAAGATGCAATACAGAGTATGCTCCCATTTTTGATTGGAAGTAACAGGCCCAATTTTAGTACACATACTTTTAATGTCTTTTTGATTAATATTCAAAGTTTGACTCGACATGTATCTGATTTGGCATTGTGTACACAGCATTTGCAGCTTAACTGTATTGCTGTTACAGAAACATGGTTATCTTCTTCATCCTCATTTGAAACAGTAAACATAGATGGTTTTACTTTTCACAGTTGTCCACGAAGTTTATGTTACAGTAGCAACAACCCAGCACTGATGTCATTACAAGGACAACAACATGGTGGAGTTGGATTGTACAGTGCAGACAATTTGGCATATGACATTATCAAAGGACCACATGTCAATTTGGAATGTTTGATTTACAACTGTGTTAAGTATAACATATTGATAGCAGTCATTTATCGTCCACCATCGTATCCCGTGTCTTTGTTTAAAGAAAATCTAGCCAAATTACTTGATTGGCTAGAGCCAAAAAGCAACACAATTACAGTCATGGGCGATTTCAATGACGACATTTTGAAATCATCAACTATCTGCAGATTTCTAACCGACAAAGGATATGTTCAACATGTAACCGCACCAACAACAGAAAAAGGGACGTTAATTGATCACGTTTATGTAAAAACAACACATTATGAAATAGAATCAATAGTGTTGCCAATGTTTTTCAGTGATCACGAGGCAGTAGTTTGTTCTTTTAAATATAGAGGTTTTGATATTTATTGAATGATATTTATTTAGTAATTGATTATATTTATTGAGTGATATTTATTGAATATGTATGGAATATTTATTTATTGAGTAATTGACTTTATATTTATTGAATATTTATCGAATTATATTTATTTATTTATTGAGTAACTGAGTTCATATTTATTGAGTGATATTTATTTAATATGTATTGAATATTTATTTATTTCGTACTTTTTATATTTATTGAATTATATTTATTGAATATTTATTGAATGCTATTTATTTATTGAGTAATTGAGTTTATATTTATTGAGTGATTTTATTTATTGAATAATCTGATTTGTAACAGTTGTAGATGTGTCATTTTGAGGTTTCGTTTCCTGCATTACAACAGCATTTAAAAGTTAAATATATATTGGGAAACATTAGGTTCATTGAAGAACATTAAAAACTACAGTAATTTCATTATATTCTACATTAGGTGAACAAATTAACCCATTGATGGACAACATATGCACATCCCTTCTATTGCACAACATGGGTCTAAAGCAATTATGTTTGTTATGTCATTTATGTCAATTATGTCATTTGTTGAAGCAGTAGTATTAGGAGTAGTGGTAGTAATAGTATAATTATTAATAATATTGTTATTAGTAGTAGTAATAGTAGTAGTCATAGTAGTATTAGTTATTAGTATTAGTAGTAGTATAGTTGCAGTAGTAATACTAAATAGTAATATAAGAATTTAATAATATTGTTATTAGTAGTAATGGTAGTAGTAGTAATAGTAGCAGTAGTGGTAGCAGTAGTAGATATATTTTTCAATTATATATCATAGAAACACTCAGCTAGACATGACAACAGAAATGGACATGGGTCATTTTAGAACCATGTTGTGCATCAAAGGGTTAAAAAGCCATTATTTGGCATTTTTTCACAAAATAAAATAGTGCCATATATGCTGTTGCTAATGCAGGTTTTGCTTTCCCTGTCATGAACTGCCAAAAAGCAAAAGGCACTGGTGTTGGACTTCCAGTAGGAATGGGGTTCAATTCCCTGGAGTGCCTGATGGTTTGGTATTTACATGAAAGCTCCGATAATTTTCTCTCATCTAATTGTCTCTAACGATGGTCTCCAATTTAAATAAAACTAAAACAACTTGTAGCAACTCAATACATAGAATATGTGTAGACATTCTCATCCCAATAATGCATATTACTAATTAATCATCTTCTGTCTCCCCTAGATGTGTTTTACCTTCTGTCTCCTCTGTTGTCCTGTCACTTTCTGCAGGTGTTTCTTCCTCCTGAGCTGTAGAGTGTGGATCAATAATGGCAAACCACATACTACCACCATGTGCCTGCTCAATATGGGCTCTACACTCAGTGCAACAATTGGTTAACTGTGGAATCTGCATTGGCCTCTCCGTCTCTCTCTCTCATCCAGGATTCTCTCGGTTTCCTTCTCTCTTGCCTTCTCCAGGTCAAGAACATTGTGTTCAGGATGCAACATTGGTGAAGCGTGATCAATTTGGCACAAATTGGATAATGTATGTAGGAGTTATGAGGACTTCCTTTTTCAGTCAGTAGATGGCGCCAAGTATGACTCAATTGTGACACAGATGTGTGCAGGACGGAACCTTGATGAAGCATGAGAAATCTGAGGCAAATTGGATAATGTATCGAGGAGTTATGAGGACTTACTGTTTCAACAGTAGGTGGCGCTGTAAGTGTGACTCAATACCGATGCAAAGATGTGTTCAGGATGCGACCTTCATGAAACGTGAGCAATTTGGTGTAAATCGGATAATGTATGTAGGAGTTATGAGGACTTCCTGTAAGCAATAGATGGCGCTATAAGTATGACTCAATGCTGACGCCCAGATGTGTTCAGGATGCGACCTTCATCAACCCTGAGCCATTTGGAGTAAATGGGATAACGTATGTAGGAGTTATGAGGACTTCCTCTTTCACCAGTAGGTGGCGCTGTAGGTATGATGCAATACTGACTTAGAGATGTGTTCAAGATGCGACCTTCATTAAGCATGAGCAATTTGGAGTAAATCGGATAACGTATGTAGGGGTTATGAGTACTTCCTGTTTCACCAGTACGTGGCGCTGTAAGTGTTACTCAATACCGATGCATAGATGTGTTCAGGACAGAACGGTCGTGAAGCGTGAGATATATCGGACAAATTGGATAATGTATGTAGGAGTTATGAGGACTTCCTGTTTCACCAATAGGTGGCGCTATACGTATGACGCAATACTGACACATAGCAGCAGTGAGCTGTGAGTAGGCGTGACTCAATACCGAAGCATAGATGTGTTCAGGACGGTACCTTGATGAAGCGTGAGAAATGTTGAGTAAATTTGATAACGTATGTAGGAGTTATGAGGACTTCCTGTTTCACCAGTAGGTGGCGCTGTAGGTATGACGCAATACTGACTTACAGAAGTGTTCAAGATGCGACCTTCATCAAGCATGAGCAATTTGGAGTAAATCGGATAACATATGTAGGAGTTATGAGTACTTCCTGTTTCACCAGTAGGTGGCGCTGTAAGTGTGACTCAATACCGACGCATAGATGTGTTCAGAAGTTGACCTTCACGAAGCGTCAGCAATTTGGTGCAAATCGGATGATGTATGCAGGAGTTATGAGGACTTCCTGTTTCACCAATAGGTGGCGCTATAAGTATGACGCAATACTGACACATAGATGTGTTCAGGACAGAACCGTCATGAAGCGTGAGATATATCGGACAAATCGGATAATGTATGGAGGAGTTATGGGGACTTCCTGTTTCACCAATAGGTGGCGCTATAAGTATGACGCAATACTGACACATAGATGTGTTCAGGACAGAACCGTCATGAAGCGTGAGATATATCGGACAAATCGGATAATGTATGGAGGAGTTATGAGGACTTCCTGTTTCACCAATAGGTGGCGCTATAAGTATGATGCAATACTGACACATAGATGTGTTCAGGACAGAACCGTCATGAAGCGTGAGATATATCGGACAAATTGGATAATGTATGGAGGAGTTATGAGGACTTCCTGTTTCACCAATAGGTGGCGCTATAAGTATGACGCAATACTGACACATAGATGTGTTCAGGACAGAACCGTCATGAAGCGTGAGATATATCGGACAAATTGGATAATGTATGGAGGAGTTATGAGGACTTCCTGTTTCACCAATAGGTGGCGCTATAAGTATGACGCAATACTGACACATAGATGTGTTCAGGACAGAACCGTCATGAAGCGTGAGATATATCGGACAAATTGGATAATGTATGTAGGAGTTATGAGGACTTCCTGTTTCACCAATAGGTGGCGCTATAAGTATGATGCAATACTGACACAGATGTGTTCAGGACAGAACCGTCATGAAGCGTGAGATATATCGGACGAATCGGATAATGTATGTAGGAGTTATGAGGACTTCCTGTTTCACCAATAGGTGGCGCTATAAGTATGATGCAATACTGACACATAGATGTGTTCAGGACAGAACCGTCATGAAGCGTGAGATATATCGGACAAATTGGATAATGTATGGAGGAGTTATGAGGACTTCGTGTTTTATGGCGAAATGTCAAACTTTGGCAGGGCGCCACGGCAAGGGTGTTTGGTGAAAACTCAATTTTTTTGATAACTTTTGATCACAAAGGTCTTAAGATGAAGCTGACCCGATATGAAGTTGATCGGATGAAATCTGTAGGAGGAGTTCGTCGAAGTACGAGGCATGGAAATGGTCAAAACAAGGACAAAATGGCACATTAAGAGCAAAATGGCGGACTTCCTGTTGCATGTTGGGTATAGCTCCAAGAGACATTTAAGTGTGGCTCGATGAAATACATATGCCCACCGAATTTCGTTAGCCTACATCAAACTGAAAGGTGGGGCTCGCCATTTTAAACTTTCCAGGGGGCGCTCTTGAGCCGTTTTGCCACGCCCATTTCCGTCACCCATGAATTATCAAATTTTTCACCGGGACTGACGTATCTGCAAAGTTTCATCCGTTTTCATCGATGTTCAGGCCGCCTAAAAGGCATTTGTTTGGAGTAAAGGAGAAGAAGGAGAAGAAGGAGAATAATAACTAGGGCTGCGAGCAGCAGTGAGCGGGCCCTCGCACCCCACGCGGGTCGGGGTGTGGCGCCGTTAAAGGGTGTGCTATTTCGGTGTCCAGTACTGACAGAAACTTCCTGTCACCAGTAGGTGGCGCTCTAAGCGTGACTCAATACCGACGCATAGATGTGTTCAGGACGGTACCTTGATGAAGCGTGAGAAATGTTGTGTAAATCGGACAAAGTATGTAGGAGTTATGAGGACTTCCTGTAAGCAGTAGGTGGCGCTGTAGGTATGACGCAATACTGACCTACAGATGTGTTCAAGATGCGACCTTCATCAAGCATGAGCAATTTGGAGTAAATCGGATAATGTATGTAGGAGTTATGAGTATTTCCTGTTTCACCAGTAGGTGGCGCTGTAAGTGTAACTCAATACCGACGCATAGATGTGTTCAGAAGGTGACCTTCATGAAGCGTCAGCAATTTGGTGCAAATCGGATGATGTATGCAGGAGTTATGAGGACTTCCTGTTTCACCAATAGGTGGCGCTATAAGTATGACACAATACTGACACATAGATGGGTTCAGGACAGAACCGTCATGAAGCGTGAGATATATCGGACGAATTGGATAATGTATGGAGGAGTTATGAGGACTTCCTGTTTCACCAATAGGTGGCGCTATAAGTATGACGCAATACTGACACATAGATGTGTTCGGGACAGAACCGTCATGAAGCGTGAGATATATAGGACAAATTGGATAATGTATGGAGGAGTTATGAGGACATTCTGTTTCACCAATAGGTGGCGCTATAAGTATGACGCAATACTGACACATAGATGTGTTCAGGACAGAACCTTCATGAAGCGTGAGATATATCGGACGAATTGGATAATGTATGGAGGAGTTATGAGGACTTCCTGTTTCACCAATAGGTGGCGCTATAAGTATGACGCAATACTGACACATAGATGTGTTCAGAACAGAACCGTCATGAAGCGTGAGAAATATCGGACAAATCGGATAATGTATGTAGGAAATATGAGGACTTCCTGTTTCACCAATAGGTGGCGCTATAAGTATGACGCAATACTGACACATAGATGTGTTCAGGACAGAACCGTCATGAAGCGTGAGAAATATCGGACAAATTGGATAATGTATGGAGGAGTTATGAGGACTTCCTGTTTCACCAATAGGTGGCGCTATAAGTATGACGCAATACTGACACATAGATGTGTTCAGGACAGAACCGTCATGAAGCGTGAGATATATCGGACAAATTGGATAATGTATGGAGGAGTTATGAGGACTTCCTGTTTCACCAATAGGTGGCGCTATAAGTATGACGCAATACTGACACATAGATGTGTTCAGGACAGAACCGTCATGAAGCGTGAGATATATCGGACAAATCGGATAATGTATGGAGAAGTTATGAGGACTTCGTGTTTTATGGCGAAATGTCAAACTTTGGCGGGGCGCCACGGCAAGGGTGTTTGGTGAAAACTCAATTTTTTTGATAACTTTTGATCACAAAGGTCTTAAGATGAAGCTGACCCGATATGAAGTTGATCGGATGAAATCTGTAGGAGGAGTTCGTCGAAGTACGAGGCATGGAAATGGTCAAAACAAGGACAAAATGGCACATTAAAAGCAAAATGGCGGCCTTCCTGTTGCATGTTGGGTACAGCTCCAAGAGACATTTTAGTGTGGCTCGATGAAATACATATGCCCACCGAATTTCGTTCGCCTACATCAAACCGAAAGGTGGGGCTCACCATTTTAAATTTTCCAGGGGGCGCTCTTGAGCCGTTTTGCCACGCCCATTTCCCTCACCCATGAATTATCAAATTTTTCACCGGGACTGACGTATCTGCAAAGTTTTATCCGTTTTCATCGATGTTTAGGCCGCCAAAAAGGCATTTGTTTTGGAAGAAGGAGAAGGTAGAATAATAATAATAACTAGGGCTGCGAGCAGCAGTGAGCGGGCCCTCGCACCCCACGCGTGTCGGGGTGCTGCGCCGTTAAAGGCTGTGCTATTTCGGTGTGCAGTACTGAGAGAAACTTCCTGTCACCAGTAGGTGGCGCTCTAGGCGTGACTCAATACCGAAGCATAGATGTGTTCAGGACGGTACCTTGATGAAGCGTGAGAAATGTTGAGTAAATCGGATAACGTATGTAGGAGTTATGAGGACTTCCTGTTTCACCAGTAGGTGGCGCTGTAAGTGTGACTCAATTCCGACGCATAGATGTGTTCAGAAGGTGACCTTCACGAAGCGTCAGCAATTTGGTGCAAATCGGATGATGTATGCAGGAGTTATGAGGACTTCCTGTTTCCTTCCTGTTTCACCAATAGGTGGCGCTATAAGTATGACGCAATACTGACACATAGATGTGTTCAGGACAGAACCGTCATGAAGCGTGAGATATATCGGACAAATTGGATAATGTATGGAGGAGTTATGAGGACTTCCTGTTTCACCAATAGGTGGCGCTATAAGTATGACGCAATACTGACACATAGATGTGTTCAGGACAGAACCGTCATGAAGCGTGAGATATATCGGACAAATTGGATAATGTATGGAGGAGTTATGAGGACTTCCTGTTTCACCAATAGGTGGCGCTATAAGTATGACGCAATACTGACACATAGATGTGTTCAGGACAGAACCGTCATGAAGCGTGAGATATATGGGACAAATTGGATAATGTATGTAGGAGTTATGAGGACTTCCTGTTTCACCAATAGGTGGCGCTATAAGTATGACGCAATACTGACACATAGATGTGTTCAGGACAGAACCTTCATGAAGCGTGAGATATATCGGACGAATTGGATAATGTATGTAGGAGTTATGAGGACTTCCTGTTTCACCAATAGGTGGCGCTGTAAGTGTGACTCAATACCGACACATAGATGGGTTCAGAAGGCCACCTTCATGAAGCGTCAGCAATTTGGTGCAAATCGGATAATGTATGGAGGAGTTATGAGGACTTCCTGTTTCACCAATAGGTGGCGCTATAAGTATGACGCAATACTGACACATAGATGTGTTCAGGACAGAACCGTCATGAAGCGTGAGATATATCGGACAAATCGGATAATGTATGGAGGAGTTATGGGGACTTCCTGTTTCACCAATAGGTGGCGCTATAAGTATGACGCAATACTGACACATAGATGTGTTCAGGACAGAACCGTCATGAAGCGTGAGATATATCGGACAAATCGGATAATGTATGGAGGAGTTATGGGGACTTCCTGTTTCACCAATAGGTGGCGCTATAAGTATGAAGCAATACTGACACATAGATGTGTTCAGGACAGAACCGTCATGAAGCGTGAGATATATCGGACAAATCGGATAATGTATGGAGGAGTTATGAGGACTTCCTGTTTCACCAATAGGTGGCGCTATAAGTATGACGCAATACTGACACATAGATGTGTTCAGGACAGAACCGTCATGAAGCGTGAGATATATCGGACAAATTGGATAATGTATGGAGGAGTTATGAGGACTTCCTGTTTCACCAATAGGTGGCGCTATAAGTATGACGCAATACTGACACATAGATGTGTTCAGGACAGAACCGTCATGAAGCGTGAGATATATCGGACAAATTGGATAATGTATGGAGGAGTTATGAGGACTTCCTGTTTCACCAATAGGTGGCGCTATAAGTATGACGCAATACTGACACATAGATGTGTTCAGGACAGAACCGTCATGAAGCGTGAGATATATCGGACAAATTGGATAATGTATGGAGGAGTTATGAGGACTTCCTGTTTCACCAATAGGTGGCGCTATAAGTATGACGCAATACTGACACATAGATGTGTTCAGGACAGAACCGTCATGAAGCGTGAGACATATCGGACAAATCGGATAATGTATGGAGGAGTTATGAGGACGTACTGTTTCACCAATAGGTGGCGCTATAAGTATGACGCAATACTGACACATAGATGTGTTCAGGACAGAACCGTCATGAAGCGTGACATATATCGGACAAATTGAATAATGTATGGAGGAGTTATGAGGACTTCGTGTTTTATGGCGAAATGTCAAACTTTGGCGGGGCGCCACGGCAAGGGTGTTTGGTGAAAACTCAATTTTTTTGATAACTTTTGATCACAAAGGTCTTAAGATGAAGCTGACCCGATATGAAGTTGATCGGATGAAATCTGTAGGAGGAGTTCGTCGAAGTACGAGGCATGGAAATGGTCAAAACAAGGACAAAATGGCACATTAAGAGCAAAATGGCGGACTTCCTGTTGCATGTTGGGTATAGCTCCAAGAGACATTTAAGTGTGGCTCGATGAAATACATATGCCCTCCGAATTTCGTTCGCCTACATCAAACTGAAAGGTGGGGCTCGCCATTTGAAACTTTCCAGGGGGCGCTCTTGAGCCGTTTTGCCACGCCCATTTCCGTCACCCATGAATTATCAAATTTTTCACCGGGACTGACGTATCTGCAAAGTTTCATCCGTTTTCATCGATGTTCAGGCCGCCTAAAAGGCATTTGTTTGGAGTAAAGGAGAAGAAGGAGAATAATAATCCTTCGAGTTTCAATAGGGCCTCGCACCGCCAGTGCTCGGGCCCTAACTAGTGCTGCGAGCAGCAGTGAGCGGGCCCTCGCACCCCACGCGGGTCGGGGTGTGGCGCCGTTAAAGGGTGTGCTATTTCGGTGTCCAGTACTGACAGAAACTTCCTGTCACCAGTAGGTGGCGCTCTAAGCATGACTCAATACCGACGCATAGATGTGTTCAGGACAGTACCTTGATGAAGCGTGAGAAATGTTGTGTAAATCGGACAAAGTATGTAGGAGTTATGAGGACTTCCTGTAAGCAGTAGGTGGCGCTGTAGGTATGACGCAATACTGACACATAGATGTGTTCAGGACAGAACCGTCATGAAGCGTGAGATATATCGGACAAATTGGATAATGTATGGAGGAGTTATGAGGACTTCGTGTTTTATGGCGAAATATCAAACTTTGGCGGTGTGCAGTACTGAGAGAAACTTCCTGTCACCAGTAGGTGGCGCTCTAGGCGTGACTCAATACCGAAGCATAGATGTGTTCAGGACGGTACCTTGATGAAGCGTGAGAAATGTTGAGTAAATCGGATAACGTATGTAGGAGTTATGAGGACTTCCTGTTTCACCAGTAGGTGGCGCTGTGAGTGTGACTCAATACCGACACATAGATGGGTTCAGAAGGCCACCTTCATGAAGCGTCAGCAATTTGGTGCAAATCGGATGATGTATGCAGGAGTTATGAGGACTTCCTGTTTCACCAATAGGTGGCGCTATACGTATGACGCAATACTGACACATAGATGTGTTCAGGACAGAACCGTCATGAAGCGTGAGCCATATCGGACAAATTGGATAATGTATGGAGGAGTTATGAGGACTTCCTGTTTCACCAATAGGTGGCGCTATAAGTATGACGCAATACTGACACAAAGATGTGTTCAGGACAGAACCGTCATGAAGCGTGAGATATATCGGACAAATTGGATAATGTATGGAGGAGTTATGAGGACTTCCTGTTTCACCAATAGGTGGCGCTATAAGTATGACGCAATACTGACACATAGATGTGTTCAGGACAGAACCGTCATGAAGCGTGAGATATATCGGACAAATTGAATAATGTATGGAGGAGTTATGAGGACTTCGTGTTTTATGGCGAAATGTCAAACTTTGGCGGGGCGCCACGGCAAGGGTGTTTAGTGAAAACTCAATTTTTTTGATAACTTTTGATCACAAAGGTCTTAAGATGAAGCTGACCGAATATGAAGTTGATCGGATGAAATCTGTAGGAGGAGTTCGTTGAAATACGAGGCATGGAAATGGTCAAAACAAGGACAAAATGGCACATTAAAAGCAAAATGGCGGCCTTCCTGTTGCATGTTGGGTACAGCTCCAAGAGACATTTTAGTGTGGCTCGATGAAATACATATGCCCACCGAATTTCGTTCGCCTACATCAAACCGAAAGGTGGGGCTCACCATTTTAAATTTTCCAGGGGGCGCTCTTGAGCCGTTTTGCCACGCCCATTTCCCTCACCCATGAATTATCAAATTTTTCACCGGGACTGACGTATCTGCAAAGTTTTATCCGTTTTCATCGATGTTTAGGCCGCCAAAAAGGCATTTGTTTTGGAAGAAGGAGAAGGTAGAATAATAACTAGTGCTGCGAGCAGCAGTGAGCGGGCCCTCGCACCCCACGCGAGTCGGGGTGCTGCGCCGTTAAAGGCTGTGCTATTTCGGTGTGCAGTACTGAGAGAAACTTCCTGTCACCAGTAGGTGGCGCTGTAAGTGCGAGTCAATACCGACACATAGATGGGTTCAGAAGGCCACCTTCATGAAGCGTCAGCAATTTGGTGCAAATCGGATGATGTATGCAGGAGTTATGAGGACTTCCTGTTTTACCAATAGGTGGCGCTATACGTATGACGCAATACTGACACATTGATGTGTTCAGGACAGAACCGTCATGAAGCGTGAGCTATATCGGACAAATTGGATAATGTATGGAGGAGTTATGAGGACTTCCTGTTTCACCAATAGGTGGCGCTATAAGTATGACGCAATACTGACACATAGATGTGTTCAGGACAGAACCGTCATGAAGCGTGAGATATATCGGACAAATTGGATAATGTATGGAGGAGTTATGAGGACTTCCTGTTTCACCAATAGGTGGCGCTATAAGTATGATGCAATACTGACACATAGATGTGTTCAGGACAGAACCGTCATGAAGCGTGAGATATATCGGACAAATTGGATAATGTATGGAGGAGTTATGAGGACTTCCTGTTTCACCAATAGGTGGCGCTATAAGTATGACGCAATACTGACACATAGATGTGTTCAGGACAGAACCGTCATGAAGCGTGAGATATATCGGACAAATTGGATAATGTATGGAGGAGTTATGAGGACTTCCTGTTTCACCAATAGGTGGCGCTATAAGTATGACGCAATACTGACACATAGATGTGTTCAGGACAGAACCGTCATGAAGCGTGAGATATATCGGACAAATTGGATAATGTATGGAGGAGTTATGAGGACTTCCTGTTTCACCAATAGGTGGCGCTATAAGTATGACGCAATACTGAAACATAGATGTGTTCAGGACAGAACCGTCATGAAGCGTGAGATATATCGGACAAATTGGATAATGTATGGAGGAGTTATGAGGACTTCCTGTTTCACCAATAGGTGGCGCTATAAGTATGATGCAATACTGACACATAGATGTGTTCAGGACAGAACCGTCATGAAGCGTGAGATATATCGGACAAATTGGATAATGTATGGAGGAGTTATGAGGACTTCCTGTTTCACCAATAGGTGGCGCTATAAGTATGACGCAATACTGACACAGAGATGTGTTCAGGACAGAACCGTCATGAAGCGTGAGATATATCGGACAAATTGGATAATGTATGGAGGAGTTATGAGGACTTCCTGTTTCACCAATAGGTGGCGCTATAAGTATGACGCAATACTGACACATAGATGTGTTCAGGACAGAACCGTCATGAAGCGTGAGAAAAATCGGACAAATCGGATAATGTATGGAGGAGTTATGAGTACTTCCTGTATTACCAACAGGTGGCGCTATAAGTATGATGCAATACTGACACAAAGATGTGTTCAGGACAGAACCGTCATGAAGCGTGAGATATATCGGACAAATTGGATAATGTATGGAGGAGTTATGAGGACTTCCTGTTTCACCAATAGGTGGCGCTATAAGTATGACGCAATACTGACACATAGATGTGTTCAGGACAGAACCGTCATGAAGCGTGAGATATATCGGACAAATTGAATAATGTATGGAGGAGTTATGAGGACTTCGTGTTTTATGGCGAAATGTCAAACTTTGGCGGGGCGCCACGGCAAGTGTGTTTGGTGAAAACTCAATTTTTTTGATAACTTTTGATCACAAAGGTCTTAAGATGAAGATGACCCGATATGAAGTTGATCGGATGAAATCTGTAGGAGGAGTTCGTCGAAGTACGAGGCATGGAAATGGTCAAAACAAGGACAAAATGGCACATTAAGAGCAAAATGGCGGACTTCCTGTTGCATGTTGGGTATAGCTCCAAGAGACATTTAAGTGTGGCTCGATGAAATACATATGCCCTCCGAATTTCGTTCGCCTACATCAAACTGAAAGGTGGGGCTCGCCATTTGAAACTTTCCAGGGGGCGCTCTTGAGCCGTTTTCCCACGCCCATTTCCGTCACCCATGAATTATCAAATTTTTCACCGGGACTGACGTATCTGCAAAGTTTCATCCGTTTTCATCGATGTTCAGGCCGCCTAAAAGGCATTTGTTTGGAGTAAAGAAGAAGAAGAAGAAGAAGAACAAGAAGGTAGAATAATAATCCTTCGAAATACAATAGGGCCTCGCACCACCAGTGCTCGGGCCCTAATAATAATAATAATAATAATCCTTCGAGTTTCAATAGGGCCTCGCACCGCCAGTGCTCGGGCCCTAATAATAATAATAATCCTTCGAGTTTCAATAGGGCCTCGCACCGCCAGTGCTCGGGCCCTAATAATCCTTCGAGTTTCAATAGGGCCTCGCACCGCCAGTGCTCGGGCCCTAACTAGTGCTGCGAGCAGCAGTGAGCGGGCCCTCGCACCCCACGCGGGTCGGGGTGTGGCGCCGTTAAAGGGTGTGGCGCCGTTAAAGGGTGTGCTATTTCGGTGTCCAGTACTGACAGAAACTTCCTGTCACCAGTAGGTGGCGCTCTAAGCGTGACTCAATACCGACGCATAGATGTGTTCAGGACAGTACCTTGATGAAGCGTGAGAAATGTTGTGTAAATCGGACAAAGTATGTAGGAGTTATGAGGACTTCCTGTAAGCAGTAGGTGGCGCTGTAGGTATGACGCAATACTGACCTACAGATGTGTTCAAGATGCGACCTTCATCAAGCATGAGCAATTTGGAGTAAATCGGATAATGTATGTAGGAGTTATGAGTATTTCCTGTTTCACCAGTAGGTGGCGCTGTAAGTGTAACTCAATACCGACGCATAGATGTGTTCAGAAGGTGACCTTCATGAAGCGTCAGCAATTTGGTGCAAATCGGATGATGTATGCAGGAGTTATGAGGACTTCCTGTTTCACCAATAGGTGGCGCTATAAGTATGACACAATACTGACACATAGATGTGTTCAGGACAGAACCGTCATGAAGCGTGAGATATATCGGACGAATTGGATAATGTATGGAGGAGTTATGAGGACTTCCTGTTTCACCAATAGGTGGCGCTATTATAAATAATAATAATCCTTCGAAATTCAATAGGGCCTCGCACCGCCAGTGCTCGGGCCCTAAATATAGCTGCAAGCAGCAATGTGGGGGCCAAGCAGGACATGCGACCAGCGCATAAAAGACAATAAGCGAAACACGTCATAGGAGTCTATTCAAATCGCTACCGCAGTTTTGAAAATTGGGCGTACGGTTCAGAATATACGCACTTCCAACTTTGACAGGTTGGTGGCGCTAGAGACTTTGAGGTGTCGACATAGACTTGGTGACAGGGGTCTCGGGACCGTCCACGATGAGTGTGCCTAATGTGGTTATGATACATCAAAACCTTACTGAGATTTGACCACACTTCCTGTTTGGCGGCTTGGACGCCAAATTCGATTGGCTGTAGCGAGCGAACACCTTCGACAATCGAAAATCCCTCTAGGAGTTTTGTGGACATTAGTCTAAAGAATGTGTACAGCCAGTTTCATGCAGATTGGTGAAAATCCTTAGGAGAAGATACATTTTAAGTGTTTTACACAAAATACAAAATGGCGGGAAATCCAATTGGTGGAAAATGACATCATAGGATGCGATGAACTCGGCATGAGCGAGGGATTCCAACGGTACCTCATTTTTCAAAATCGGTTACACAGGTCAAAAGTTGTGTGCATTAATGCACTTCCAACTTTGACATGGTGGTGGCGCTAGAGGGTTTGAGCTGTCGCAATGCCACTTGCTGCCACAGGTCATGGGACTGTCCCCGATGAGTGTGCCAAATGTGGCTTTAATACATTAACAATTTTCTGAGATATGACCACACTTCCTGTTTGGCGGCTTGGACACCAAATTTGATTGGCTGTAGCGGGCGAACCCTTTCGAAAATTGAAAATCCCTGAACATCCTATGTGGACATTGGTCTAGAGAATGTGCCTACCGAGTTTCGTGCAGATTGGTCAAAATTCCTAGGAGGAGATACATTTGAAGTGTTTTTCAAAAAATTCAAGATGGCGGAAAATCTATATAACCGGAAGTTATGGGTCCTTGAGGCAAATTTGTTCATCATGAGGAGAGACATATGTGTGCAAAGTGTCATGTCTGTAGGTCAAACGGGGCCTGAGATATGCCTGTTCAAAGTTCGCAACTTCAGTCGGCTGCTATAGCGCCCCCTATTGGCTAATCGATCTGGGTCGTGCTCCATGGACTCAGCACATCATCCTCTACCATCATGCAAATTTTGGTAAAAAGTTACCACTCCGTTCTATAGGCTGCCATTGACTTCAATGGCAGAAGAAGAAGAAGAAGAATAACTAGTGCTGCGAGCAGCAGTGAGCGGGCCCTCGCACCCCACGCGGGTCGGGGTGTGGCGCCGTTAAAGGGTGTGCTATTTCGGTGTCCAGTACTGACAGAAACTTCCTGTCACCAGTAGGTAGCGCTCTAAGCGTGACTCAATACCGACGCATAGATGTGTTCAGGACAGTACCTTGATGAAGCGTGAGAAATGTTGTGTAAATCGGACAAAGTATGTAGGAGTTATGAGGACTTCCTGTTTCACCAGTAGTTGGCGCTGTAAGTGTGACTCAATACCGACACATAGATGGGTTCAGAAGGCCACCTTCATGAAGCATCAGCAATTTGGTGCAAATCGGATAATGTATGTAGGAGTTATGAGGACTTCCTGCTTGACCAGTAGGTGGCGCTGTAAGTGTGACTCAATACCGAAGCATAGATGTGTTCAGAATGCGACCTTCATGAAGCATCAGCAATTTGGTGCAAATCGGATAATGTATGTAGGAGTTATGAGGACTTCCTGTTTCACCAATAGGTGGCGCTATAAGTATGACGCAATACTGACACATAGATGTGTTCAGGACAGAACCGTCATGAAGCGTGAGATATATCGGACAAATTGGATAATGTATGGAGGAGTTATGAGGACTTCGTGTTTTATGGCGAAATGTCAAACTTTGGCGGGGCGCCACGGCAAGGGTGTTTGGTGAAAACTCAATTTTTTTGATAACTTTTGATCACAAAGGTCTTAAGATAAAGCTGACCCGATATGAAGTTGATCGGATGAAATCTGTAGGAGGAGTTCGTCGAAGTACGAGGCATGGAAATGGTCAAAACAAGGACAAAATGGCACATTAAGAGCAAAATGGCGGACTTCCTGTTGCATGTTGGGTATAGCTCCAAGAGACATTTAAGTGTGTCTCGATGAAATACATGTGCCCTCCGAATTTCGTTCCCCTACATCAAACTGAAAGGTGGGGCTCGCCATTTTAAATTTTCCAGGGGGCGCTCTTGAGCCGTTTTGCCACGCCCATTTCCGTCACCCATGAATTATCAAATTTTTCACCGGGACTGACGTATCTGCAAAGTTTCATCCGTTTTCATCGATGTTTAGGCCGCCAAAAATGCATTTGTTTTGGAAGAAGGAGGAGAATAATAATAATAATAATAATCCTTCGAAATTCAATAGGGCCTCGCACCGCCAGTGCTCGGGCCCTAACTAGTGCTGCGAGCAGCAGTGAGCGGGCCCTCGCACCCCACGCGGGTCGGGGTGTGGCGCCGTTAAAGGGTGTGGCGCCGTTAAAGGGTGTGCTATTTCGGTGTCCAGTACTGACAGAAACTTCCTGTCACCAGTAGGTGGCGCTCTAAGCGTGACTCAATACCGACGCATAGATGTGTTCAGGACAGTACCTTGATGAAGCGTGAGAAATGTTGTGTAAATCGGACAAAGTATGTAGGAGTTATGAGGACTTCCTGTAAGCAGTAGGTGGCGCTGTAGGTATGACGCAATACTGACCTACAGATGTGTTCAAGATGCGACCTTCATCAAGCATGAGCAATTTGGAGTAAATCGGATAATGTATGTAGGAGTTATGAGTATTTCCTGTTTCACCAGTAGGTGGCGCTGTAAGTGTAACTCAATACCGACGCATAGATGTGTTCAGAAGGTGACCTTCATGAAGCGTCAGCAATTTGGTGCAAATCGGATGATGTATGCAGGAGTTATGAGGACTTCCTGTTTCACCAATAGGTGGCGCTATAAGTATGACACAATACTGACACATAGATGTGTTCAGGACAGAACCGTCATGAAGCGTGAGATATATCGGACGAATTGGATAATGTATGGAGGAGTTATGAGGACTTCCTGTTTCACCAATAGGTGGCGCTATAAGTATGACGCAATACTGACACATAGATGTGTTCGGGACAGAACCGTCATGAAGCGTGAGATATATAGGACAAATTGGATAATGTATGGAGGAGTTATGAGGACATACTGTTTCACCAATAGGTGGCGCTATAAGTATGACGCAATACTGACACATAGATGTGTTCAGGACAGAACCTTCATGAAGCGTGAGATATATCGGACGAATTGGATAATGTATGGAGGAGTTATGAGGACTTCCTGTTTCACCAATAGGTGGCGCTATAAGTATGACGCAATACTGACACATAGATGTGTTCAGGACAGAACCGTCATGAAGCGTGAGAAATATCGGACAAATCGGATAATGTATGTAGGAGATATGAGGACTTCCTGTTTCACCAATAGGTGGCGCTATAAGTATGACGCAATACTGACACATAGATGTGTTCAGGACAGAACCGTCATGAAGCGTGAGAAATATCGGACAAATTGGATAATGTATGGAGGAGTTATGAGGACTTCCTGTTTCACCAATAGGTGGCGCTATAAGTATGATGCAATACTGACACATAGATGTGTTCAGGACAGAACCGTCATGAAGCGTGAGATATATCGGACAAATTGGATAATGTATGGAGGAGTTATGAGGACTTCCTGTTTCACCAATAGGTGGCGCTATAAGTATGACGCAATACTGACACATAGATGTGTTCAGGACAGAACCGTCATGAAGCGTGAGAAATATCGGACAAATCGGATAATGTATGTAGGAGATATGAGGACTTCCTGTTTCACCAATAGGTGGCGCTATAAGTATGACACAATACTGACACATAGATGTGTTCAGGACAGAACCGTCATGAAGCGTGAGATATATCGGACGAATTGGATAATGTATGGAGGAGTTATGAGGACTTCCTGTTTCACCAATAGGTGGCGCTATTATAAATAATAATAATCCTTCGAAATTCAATAGGGCCTCGCACCGCCAGTGCTCGGGCCCTAAATATAGCTGCAAGCAGCAATGTGGGGGCCAAGCAGGACATGCGACCAGCGCATAAAAGACAATAAGCGAAACACGTCATAGGAGTCTATTCAAATCGCTACCGCAGTTTTGAAAATTGGGCGTACGGTTCAGAATATACGCACTTCCAACTTTGACAGGTTGGTGGCGCTAGAGACTTTGAGGTGTCGACATAGACTTGGTGACAGGGGTCTCGGGACCGTCCACGATGAGTGTGCCTAATGTGGTTATGATACATCAAAACCTTACTGAGATTTGACCACACTTCCTGTTTGGCGGCTTGGACGCCAAATTCGATTGGCTGTAGCGAGCGAACACCTTCGACAATCGAAAATCCCTCTAGGAGTTTTGTGGACATTAGTCTAAAGAATGTGTACAGCCAGTTTCATGCAGATTGGTGAAAATCCTTAGGAGAAGATACATTTTAAGTGTTTTACACAAAATACAAAATGGCGGGAAATCCAATTGGTGGAAAATGACATCATAGGATGCGATGAACTCGGCATGAGCGAGGGATTCCAACGGTACCTCATTTTTCAAAATCGGTTACACAGGTCAAAAGTTGTGTGCATTAATGCACTTCCAACTTTGACATGGTGGTGGCGCTAGAGGGTTTGAGCTGTCGCAATGCCACTTGCTGCCACAGGTCATGGGACTGTCCCCGATGAGTGTGCCAAATGTGGCTTTAATACATTAACAATTTTCTGAGATATGACCACACTTCCTGTTTGGCGGCTTGGACACCAAATTTGATTGGCTGTAGCGGGCGAACCCTTTCGAAAATTGAAAATCCCTGAACATCCTATGTGGACATTGGTCTAGAGAATGTGCCTACCGAGTTTCGTGCAGATTGGTCAAAATTCCTAGGAGGAGATACATTTGAAGTGTTTTTCAAAAAATTCAAGATGGCGGAAAATCTATATAACCGGAAGTTATGGGTCCTTGAGGCAAATTTGTTCATCATGAGGAGAGACATATGTGTGCAAAGTGTCATGTCTGTAGGTCAAACGGGGCCTGAGATATGCCTGTTCAAAGTTCGCAACTTCAGTCGGCTGCTATAGCGCCCCCTATTGGCTAATCGATCTGGGTCGTGCTCCATGGACTCAGCACATCATCCTCTACCATCATGCAAATTTTGGTAAAAAGTTACCACTCCGTTCTATAGGCTGCCATTGACTTCAATGGCAGAAGAAGAAGAAGAAGAATAACTAGTGCTGCGAGCAGCAGTGAGCGGGCCCTCGCACCCCACGCGGGTCGGGGTGTGGCGCCGTTAAAGGGTGTGCTATTTCGGTGTCCAGTACTGACAGAAACTTCCTGTCACCAGTAGGTAGCGCTCTAAGCGTGACTCAATACCGACGCATAGATGTGTTCAGGACAGTACCTTGATGAAGCGTGAGAAATGTTGTGTAAATCGGACAAAGTATGTAGGAGTTATGAGGACTTCCTGTTTCACCAGTAGTTGGCGCTGTAAGTGTGACTCAATACCGACACATAGATGGGTTCAGAAGGCCACCTTCATGAAGCATCAGCAATTTGGTGCAAATCGGATAATGTATGTAGGAGTTATGAGGACTTCCTGCTTGACCAGTAGGTGGCGCTGTAAGTGTGACTCAATACCGAAGCATAGATGTGTTCAGAATGCGACCTTCATGAAGCATCAGCAATTTGGTGCAAATCGGATAATGTATGTAGGAGTTATGAGGACTTCCTGTTTCACCAATAGGTGGCGCTATAAGTATGACGCAATACTGACACATAGATGTGTTCAGGACAGAACCGTCATGAAGCGTGAGATATATCGGACAAATTGGATAATGTATGGAGGAGTTATGAGGACGTACTGTTTCACCAATAGGTGGCGCTATAAGTATGACGCAATACTGACACAGATGTGTTCAGGACAGAACCGTCATGAAGCGTGAGATATATCGGACGAATTGGATAATGTATGTAGGAGTTATGAGGACTTCCTGTTTCACCAATAGGTGGCGCTATAAGTATGACGCAATACTGACACATAGATGTGTTCAGGACAGAACCGTCATGAAGCGTGAGATATATCGGACAAATCGGATAATGTATGGAGGAGTTATGAGGACTTCCTGTTTCACCAATAGGTGGCGCTATAAGTATGACGCAATACTGACACATAGATGTGTTCAGGACAGAACCGTCATGAAGCGTGAGATATATCGGACAAATCGGATAATGTATGTAGGAGTTATGAGGACTTCCTGTTTCACCAATAGGTGGCGCTATAAGTATGACGCAATACTGACACATAGATGTGTTCAGGACAGAACCGTCATGAAGCGTGAGATATATCGGACAAATCGGATAATGTATGTAGGAGTTATGAGGACTTCCTGTTTCACCAATAGGTGGCGCTATAAGTATGACGCAATACTGACACATAGATGTGTTCAGGACAGAACCGTCATGAAGCGTGAGATATATCGGACAAATCCGATAATGTATGGAGGAGTTATGAGGACTTCCTGTTTCACCAATAGGTGGCGCTATAAGTATGACGCAATACTGACCCATAGATGTGTTCAGGACACAACCGTCATGAAGCGTGAGATATATCGGACAAATCCGATAATGTATGGAGGAGTTATGAGGACTTCCTGTTTCACCAATAGGTGGCGCTATAAGTATGACGCAATACTGACCCATAGATGTGTTCAGGACAGAACCGTCATGAAGCGTGAGATATATCGGACAAATCGGATAATGTATGGAGGAGTTATGAGGACTTCCTGTTTCACCAATAGGTGGCGCTATAAGTATGACGCAATACTGACACATAGATGTGTTCAGGACAGAACCGTCATGAAGCGTGAGATATATAGGACAAATTGGATAATGTATGGAGGAGTTATGAGGACTTCCTGTTTCACCAATAGGTGGCACTTTACGTATGATGCAATACTGACACATAGATGTGTTCAGGACAGAACCGTCATGAAGCGTGAGATATATCGGACAAATTGGATAATGTATGGAGGAGTTATGAGGACTTCCTGTTTCACCAATAGGTGGCGCTATAAGTATGACGCAATACTGACACATAGATGTGTTCAGGACAGAACCGTCATGAAGCGTGAGATATATCGGACAAATCCGATAATGTATGGAGGAGTTATGGGGACTTCCTGTTTCACCAATAGGTGGCGCTATAAGTATGATGCAATACTGACACATAGATGTGTTCAGGACAGAACCATCAAGAAGCGTGAGATATATCGGAAGAATTGGATAATGTATGTAGGAGTTATGAGGACTTCCTGTTTTACCAATAGGTGGCGCTATAAGTATGACGCAATACTGACACATAGATGTGTTCAGGACAGAACCGTCATGAAGCGTGAGATATATCGGACAAATTGGTTAATGTATGGAGGAGTTATGAGGACTTCGTGTTTTATGGCGAAATGTCAAACTTTGGCGGGGCGCCACGGCAAGGGTGTGTGGTGAAAACTCAATTTTTTTGATAACTTTTGATCACAAAGGTCTTAAGATGAAGCTGACCGAGTATGAAGTTGATCGGATGAAATCTCTAGGAGGAGTTCGTTGAAGTACGAGGCATGGAAATGGTCAAAACAAGGACAAAATGGCATATTAAAACCAAAATGGCGGACTTCCTGTTGCATGTTGGGTATAGCTCCAAGAGACATTTTAGTGTGTCTCGATAAACTACATAAGCCCACCGAATTTCGTTCGCCTACATCAAACTGAAAGGTGGGGCTCGCCATTTTAAATTTTCCAGGGGGCGCTCTTGAGCCGTTTTGCCACGCCTATTTCCGTCACCCATCAATTATCAAATTTTTCACCGGGACTGACGTATCTGCAAAGTTTCATCCGTTTTCATCGATGTTTAGGCCACCAAAAAGGCATTTGTTTGGGGAGAAGAAGAACAAGAAGGTAGAATAATAATAATAATCCTTCGAAATTCAATAGGGCCTCGCACCGCCAGTGCTCGGGCCCTAATAAATATAGCTGCAAGCAGCAATGTGGGGGCCAAGCAGGACATGCGACCAGCGCATCAAAGACAACAAGCGAAACACATCATAGCCGCATTCAAAGCTCTACCGCAGTGTTGAAAATCGGGCGTACGGTTCAGAATATACGTACTTCCAACTTTGACAGGTTGGTGGTGCTAGAGACTTTGAGGTGTCGACATAGACTTGGTGACAGGGGTCACGGGACCGTCCACGATGAGTGTGCCTAATGTGGTTATGATACATCAAAACCTTACTGAGATTTGACCACACTTCCTGTTTGGCGGCTTGGACGCCAAATTCGATTGGCTGTAGCGAGCGAACACCTTCGACAATTGAAAATCCCTCTAGGAGTTTTGTGGACATTGGTCTAAAGAATGTGTACAGCCAGTTTCATGTAGATTGGTGAAAATCCTTAGGAGAAGATACATTTTAAGTGTTTTACACAAAATACAAAATGGCGGGAAATCCAATTGGTGGAAAATGACATCATAGGATGCGATGAACTCGGCATGAGCGAGGGATTCCAACGGTACCTCATTTTTCAAAATCGGTTACACAGGTCAAAAGTTGTGTGCATTAACGCACTTCCAACTTTGACATGGTGGTGGCGCTAGAGGGTTTGAGCTGTCGCAATGCCACTTGCTGCCAGAGGTCATGGGACTGTCCCCGAAGAGTGTGCCAAATGTGGCTTTAATACATTAACAATTTGCTGAGATATGACCACACTTCCTGTTTGGCGGCTTAGAGGCCAAATTTGATTGGCTGCAGCGAGCGAACGCAATGGACAATCAGAAATCCCTGTAAGACTTTTGTGGACATCGGTCTACAGATTGTGCCGACCGAGTTTCTTGCAGATTAGAGAAAAAACCTAGGAGGAGATACATTTTGAGAGTTTTTCACAAAATCCAAAATGGCGGGAAATCCAATATGGCGGAAAATGATGTCATGGGGTGCGTTGAACTCGGCTTAAGCCAAGGAATCCAACGGTACCTTGTTTTTGAAAATCGGGCTTACAGGTCAAAAGTTGTGTGCACAAACGCACCTCCAACTTTGACATGTTGGTGGCGCTAGAGGGTTCGAGCTGTCTACATGGGTCTTGGTGAAAAGACTCAGGGGACTGTCATGAATGAGTGTGCCAATTTTCACAACTTTTTACCATATGGTTCTATGGGCTGCCATAGACTCCAATGCCAGAGGAAGATGAATAATAATAATAAATAATTAAAGCTGCAAGCAGCGTTGTGGGGGCCAAGCGGGACGCACGACCAGCGCATCAAAGACAACAAGCAAAAAATGTCAAAAGTCAGACATGGTTGAACAGGATTCGATCTCTGTACCTGCTGCTTGCAAGGCCGACACGCTAACCACTGTGCCACGCAGGATGTTGCGAAAGTGAACCACCCTAGTCCACAAGGCATGTGAGCCTTCCCTAACCCCGTGAGTCTGAGTCCTGAGCACTTAATTAATATCACCTGGCAGGGTTGCTTCCTCTCGGTAGAGTGAGAGGGGGGGGGGTCGTTGTTTAAATTGGCACACAGCGAAAAGTATACATAGCATAGCTCAACTATTTACTTCTTCAGAATCCAGACAATCACGCGAACATTTCCATGTATAAAATGTCCTTCGGTCTTCAGAAGTGTAGGAGAGGTGAAGAGTTAGAAACAGTTAGAGATTCTAGAGCGAAGAGAGATTTTCTAGAGCGTGGCTCCATTGATTTCAATGGAGGGGGGGGAGTCATTATTCGAGCTGTCCCAGAGTGAAAAATATACATCGAAGAGCTTAGCTTTTTTGATTTTATGAATCCCAAGAGTCGTGTGAACGTTTTGATATACAAAATGTGTATGAGCTGTGAGAATTAGAAGATGGATGGCAGTTTAGAAAATGTGTGACTTTTTCCAAAAACCTCTGAAACTGGTGAAATTGTGCAGAGGACAAAAAGTGTTTCTTTCATTCTGCAATCAAACAAATGAAGTAATAATGAAACCATGGGGTGTTTTGAACTCGGCATGAGCCAGGGAATCCATTGCTACCATCATTTTGAAGATTGGACATACAGTTCAAAAGTTACTGGCATAAACGCAACTCCAACTTTGACACGCTGGTGGCGCTAGAGTGCACGAGATGTCAACGTAAGGCTTGGTGACAGATGTCATGGGTGTGTCCCGGATGAGTGTGCCAAATGTGGTTTTGATAGATTAAAACATTACTGAGATATGACCCCAGTTCCTGTTTTGCAGCTTTTCGGCCAATTTTGATTGGCTGTCACGAGGGAACGCAATGGACAATCAAAAATCCCTGTAAGACTTTTGTGGACATCGGTCTATAGATTGTGCATACTGCGTGTGGTGCAGAATGGTGAAAAAACCTAGGAGGAGATACATTTTGAGTGTTTTACACTAAATCCAATATGGCGGGAAATCCAATATGGTGGAAAATGATGTCATAGGGTGCGTTGAACTTGGCTTGAGCGAAGGAATCCAACGCTGCCTCGTTTTTGAAAATCAGGCTTACAGGTCAAAAGTTGCATGCACAAATGCACCTCCAACTTTGACACGTTGGTGGCGCTAGAGCGTTCAAGCTGTGGACATGGGTCTTGGTGAGAAGACTTTGGGGACTGTCATGAATGAGTGTGCCAATTTTCCCAACTTTTTACCATACGGTTCTATGGGCTGCCATAGACTCCAATGGCAGAAGAATAATAATAATAAATAATAATAAGAAAAGGTACAAGAACAATGGGTGCCAGCGCTTAGCGCTTCGCTGCTTGGCCCCCAATAAGAAAAGGTACAAGAACAATGGGTGCCTTCGCAGCTTCGCTGCTTGGCCCCCAATAAATATAGCTGCAAGCAGCAATGTGGGGGCCAAGCAGGACGCGCGACCAGCGCATCAAAGACAACAAGCGAAACACGTCATAGCCGCATTCGAAGCTCTACCGCAGTGTTGAAAATCGGGCATACGGTTCAGAATATACGTACTTCCAACTTTGACAGGTTGGTGGCGCTAGAGACTTTGAGGTGTCGACATAGACTTGGTGAAAGGGGTCACGGGACCGTCCACGATGAGTGTGCCTAATGTGGTTATGATACATCAAAACCTTACTGAGATTTGACCACACTTCCTGTTTGGCGGCTTGGACGCCAAATTCGATTGGCTGTAGCGAGCGAACACCTTCGACAATCGAAAATCCCTCTAGGGGTTTTGTGGACATTGGTCTAAAGAATGTGTGCAGCCAGTTTCATGTAGATTGGTGAAAATCCTTAGGAGAAGATACATTTTAAGTGTTTTACACAAAATACAAAATGGCGGGAAATCCAATTGGTGGAAAATGACATCATAGGATGCGATGAACTCGGCATGAGCGAGGGATTCCAAGGGTACCTCATTTTTCAAAATCGGTTACACAGGTCAAAAGTTGTGTGCATTAACGCACTTCCAAATTTGACATGGTGGTGGCGCTAGAGGGTTTGAGCTGTCGCAATGCCACTTGCTGCCAGAGGTCATGGGACTGTCCCCGATGAGTGTGCCAAATGTGGCTTTAATTCATTAACAATTTGCTGAGATATGACCACACTTCCTGTTTGGCGGCTTGGAGGCCAAATTTGATTGGCTGCAGCGAGCGAACGCAATGGAGAATCAGAAATCCCTGTAAGACTTTTGTGGACATCGGTCTATAGATTGTGCCTACCGAGTTTCTTGCAGATTGGTGAAAAAACCTAGGAGGAGATACATTTTGAGAGTTTTTCACAAAATTCAAAATGGCGGGAAATCCAATATGGCGGAAAATGATGTCATGGGGTGCGTTGAACTCGGCTTAAGCCAAGGAATCCAACGGTACCTTGTTTTTGAAAATCGGGCTTACAGGTCAAAAGTTGTGTGCACAAACGCACCTCCAACTTTGACATGTTGGTGGCGCTAGAGGGTTCGAGCTGTGTACATGGGTCTTGGTGAAAAGACTCAGGGGACTGTCATGAATGAGTGTGCCAATTTTCACAACTTTTTACCATACGGTTCTATGGGCTGCCATAGACTCCAATGCCAGAGGAAGATGAATAATAATAATAAGAAAAGGTACAAGAACAATGGTGGCCTGCGCAGCTTCGCTGCTTGGCCCCCAATAAACTGTTTAATTTTTGCTGCCCTCAAAAATTGTATGAAATGTGCTTTATAAATACATTGTATATGATTCCATAAGTTCCTTTTCTATAGTATATCACATATGATACTATAAGTCTTCTGAGTGTATTATAATTTTTCCTTGTGCACCTGCTTGCAATAAAAAACATTGGTATAACGGTGTAAATGTAATGTAAATCACCTAGGAAAAAATATAAGATTCACCTGTTAAAGATGTTGAATGAGAGAATGTAATGAGATAATGCTTTCAAAGATCTAAAATCCCTGTAAGACATTTGTGTATAGATTGTGCCTACTGAGTTTCATGCAGATTGGCGAGAATCCCTAGGAGGAGATTTTAAGTGTTTTTCACAAAATCCAACATGGTGGAAAGTGCAATATGGCTGAAATGACATCATAGTGATTAAACTCAGCTTGAGCCAAGGAATCCAACGCTACCAAGGTATTGAAAATCGGACTTATGGGACAAAACTTGCATGAATAAACACACTTCCAACTTTGACAGGTTGGTGGCGCTAGAGAGTTCGAAGTGTCGACATAGACTTGGTGACAGGGGTCAGGGGGCCGTCCCCGATGAGTGTGCCTAATGTGGGTATGATACATCAAAACGTTACTGAGATATGACCACACTTCCTGTTTGGCGGCTTGGACGGCAATTCAATTGGCTGTAGCGGGTGAACACCTTTGACAATCGAAAATCCCTGTAATACTTTTGTGGACATTGGTCTCAAGAATGTGTAGAGCCAGGTTCATGTAGATTGGTGAAAATTCCAAGGAGGAGATGCATTTTAAGTGTTTTACACAAAATACAAAATGGCGGGAAATCGAATTGGTGGAAAATGACATCATAGGGTGCGATGAACTTGGCATGAGCCAGGGATTCCAACGGTACCTCATTTTTGGAAATCGGTCACACAGGTCAAAAGTTGTGTGCCTTAACACACTTCCAACTTTGACATGGTGGTGGCGCTAGAGGGTTCGAGCTGTCGCGATGACACTTGCTGAAAGGGGTCATGGGACTGTCCCTGATGAGTGTGCCAAATGTGGCTTTGATACATTAACAATTTGCTGAGATATGAACCCATATCCTGTTTGGCGGCTTGGACGCCAAATTTGATTGGCTGTAGCGGGAGAACCCTTTCGAAAATTGAAAATCCCTGAACATCCTATGTGGACATTGGTCTAGAGAATGTGCCTACCGAGTTTCGTGCAGATTAGAGAAAAAACCTAGGAGGAGATACATTTTGAGAGTTTTTCACAAAATCCAAAATGGCGGGAAATCCAATATGGCGGAAAATGATGTCATGGGGTGCGTTGAACTCGGCTTAAGCCAAGGAATCCAACGGTACCTTGTTTTTGAAAATCGGGCTTACAGGTCAAAAGTTGTGTGCACAAACGCACCTCCAACTTTGACATGTTGGTGGCGCTAGAGAGTTCGAGCTGTGTACATGGGTCTTGGTGAAAAGACTCAGGGGACTGTCATGAATGAGTGTGCCAATTTTCACAACTTTTTACCATACGGTTCTATGGGCTGCCATAGACTCCAATGCCAGAGGAAGATGAATAATAATAATAATATTAAAGCTGCAAGCAGCGTTGTGGGGGCCAAGCGGGACGCACGACCAGCGCATCAAAGACAACAAGCAAAAAATGTCAAAAGCCAGACATGGTTGAACAGGATTCGATCTCTGTACCTGCTGCTTGCAAGGCCGACACGCTAACCACTGTGCTACGCATGATGTTGTGAAAGTGAGCCACCCTAGTCCACAAGGCATGTGAGCCTTCCCTAACCCCGTGAGTCTGAGTCCTGAGCACTTAATTAATATCACCTGGCAGGGTTGCTTCCTCTCGGTAGAGTGAGAGGGGGGGGTGTCGTTGTTTAAATTGGCACACAGCGAAAAGTATACATAGCATAGCTCAACTATTTACTTCTTCAGAATCCAGACAATCACGCGAACATTTCCATGTATAAAATGTCCTTCGGTCTTCAGAAGTGTAGGAGAGGTGAAGAGTTAGAAACAGTTAGAGATTCTAGAGCGAAGAGAGATTTTCTAGAGCGTGGCTCCATTGATTTCAATGGAGGGGGGGGAGTCATTATTCGAGCTGTCCCAGAGTGAAAAATATACATCGAAGAGCTTAGCTTTTTTGATTTTATGAATCCCAAGAGTCGTGTGAACGTTTTGATATATAAAATGTGTATGAGCTGTGAGAATTAGAAGATGGATGGCAGTTTAGAAAATGTGTGACTTTTTCCAAAAACCTCTGAAACTGGTGAAATTGTGCAGAGGACAAAAAGTGTTTCTTTCATTCTGCAATCAAACAAATGAAGTAATAATGAAACCATGGGGTGTTTTGAACTCGGCATGAGCCAGGGAATCCATTGCTACCATCATTTTGAAGATTGGACATACAGTTCAAAAGTTACTGGCATAAACGCAACTCCAACTTTGACACGCTGGTGGCGCTAGAGTGCACGAGATGTCAACGTAAGGCTTGGTGACAGATGTCATGGGTGTGTCCCGGATGAGTGTGCCAAATGTGGTTTTGATAGATTAAAACATTACTGAGATATGACCCCAGTTCCTGTTTTGCAGCTTTTCGGCCAATTTTGATTGGCTGTCACGAGGGAACGCAATGGACAATCAAAAATCCCTGTAAGACTTTTGTGGACATCGGTCTATAGATTGTGCATACTGCGTGTGGTGCAGAATGGTGAAAAAACCTAGGAGGAGATACATTTTGAGTGTTTTACACTAAATCCAATATGGCGGGAAATCCAATATGGTGGAAAATGATGTCATAGGGTGCGTTGAACTTGGCTTGAGCGAAGGAATCCAACGCTGCCTCGTTTTTGAAAATCAGGCTTACAGGTCAAAAGTTGCATGCACAAATGCACCTCCAACTTTGACACGTTGGTGGCGCTAGAGCGTTCAAGCTGTGGACATGGGTCTTGGTGAGAAGACTTTGGGGACTGTCATGAATGAGTGTGCCAATTTTCCCAACTTTTTACCATACGGTTCTATGGGCTGCCATAGACTCCAATGGCAGAAGAATAATAATAAGAAAAGGTACAAGAACAATGGGTGCCAGCGCTTAGCGCTTCGCTGCTTGGCCCCCAAAGAAAAGGTACAAGAACAATGGGTGCCTTCGCAGCTTCGCTGCTTGGCCCCCAAATATAGCTGCAAGCAGCAATGTGGGGGCCAAGCGGGACATGCGACCAGCGCATCAAAGACAACAAGCGAAACACGTCATAGGAGTCTATTCAAATCGCTACCGCAGTTTTGAAAATCAGGCGTACGGTTCAGAATATACGCACTTCCAACTTTGACAGGTTGGTGGCGCTAGAGACTTTGAGGTGTCGACATAGACTTGGTGACAGGGGTCACGGGACCGTCCACGATGAGTGTGCCTAATGTGGTTATGATACATCAAAACCTTACTGAGATTTGACCACACTTCCTGTTTGGCAGCTTGGATGCCAAATTCGATTGGCTGTAGCGAGCAAACACCTTCGACAATCGAAAATCCCTCTAGGACTTTTGTGGACATTGGTCTAAAGAATGTGTACAGCCAGTTTCATGTAGATTGGTGAAAATCCTTAGGAGAAGATACATTTTAAGTGCTTTACACAAAATACAAAATGGCGGGAAATCCAATTGGTGGAAAATGACATCATAGGATGCGATGAACTCGGCATGAGCGAGGGATTCCAACGGTACCTCATTTTTCAAAATCGGTTACACAGGTCAAAAGTTATGTGCATTAACGCACTTCCAACTTTGACATGGTGGTGGCGCTAGAGGGTTTGAGCTGTCGCAATGCCACTTGCTGCCAGAGGTCATGGGACTGTCCCCAAAGAGTGTGCCAAATGTGGCTTTAATACATTAACAATTTGCTGAGATATGACCACACTTCCTGTTTGACGGCTTAGAGGCCAAATTTGATTGGCTGCAGCGAGCGAAAGCAATGGACAATCAGAAATCCCTGTAAGACTTTTGTGGACATCGGTCTACAGATTGTGCCTACCGAGTTTCGTGCAGATTGGAGAAAAAACCTAGGAGGAGATACATTTTGAGAGTTTTTCACAAAATCCAAAATGGCGGGAAATCCAATATGGCGGAAAATGATGTCATGGGGTGCGTTGAACTCGGCTTAAGCCAAGGAATCCAACGGTACCTTGTTTTTGAAAATCGGGCTTACAGGTCAAAAGTTGTGTGCACAAACGCACCTCCAACTTTGACATGTTGGTGGCGCTAGAGGGTTCGAGCTGTGTACATGGGTCTTGGTGAAAAGACTCAGGGGACTGTCATGAATGAGTGTGCCAATTGTCACCACTTTTTACCATATGGTTCTATGGGCTGCCATAGACTCCAATGCCAGAGGAAGATGAATAATAATAATAATAAGAAAAGGTACAAGAACAATGGGTGCCTTCGCAGCTTCGCTGCTTGGCCCCCAATAATACCATCAATTACAATAGGGTCTTCGCCCCTACGGGGCTTGGCCCCTAATAATAATAATCCTTCGAAATTCAATAGGGCCTCGCACCGCCAGTGCTCGGGCCCTAATAATAATCCTTCGAAATTCAATAGGGCCTCGCACCGCCAGTGCTCGGGCCCTAATAATCCTTCGAGTTTCAATAGGGCCTCGCACCGCCAGTGCTCGGGCCCTAATAAATATAGCTGCAAGCAGCGATGTGGGGGCCAAGCGGGACGCACGACCAGCGCATCAAAGACAACAAGCAAAACATGTCAAAAGCCAGACATGGTTGAACAGGATTCGATCTCTGTACCTGCTGCTTGCAAGGCCGACACGCTAACCACTGTGCTAAGCAGGATGTTGCGAAAGTGAACCACCCTAGTCCACAAGGCATGTGAGCCTTCCCTAACCCCGTGAGTCTGAGTCCTGAGCACTTAATTAATATCACCTGGCAGGGTTGCTTCCTCTCGGTAGAGTGAGAGGGGGGGGTGTCGTTGTTTAAATTGTCACACAGCGAAAAGTATACATAGCATAGCTCAACTATTTACTTCTTCAGAATCCAGACAATCACGCGAACATTTCCATGTATAAAATGTCCTTCGGTCTTCAGAAGTGTAGGAGAGGTGAAGAGTTAGAAACAGTTAGAGATTCTAGAGCGAAGAGAGATTTTCTAGAGCGTGGCTCCATTGATTTCAATGGAGGGGGGGAGTCATTATTCGAACTGTCCCAGAGTGAAAAATATACATCGAAGAGCTTAGCTTTTTTGATTTTATGAATCCCAAGAGTCGTGTGAACGTTTTGATATATAAAATGTGTATGAGCTGTGAGAATTAGAAGAGGGATGGCAGTTTAGAAAATGTGTGACTTTTTCCAAAAACCTCTGAAACTGGAGAAATTGTGCAGAGGACAAAAAGTGTTTCTTTCATTCTGCAATCAAACAAATGAAGTAATAATGAAACCATGGGGTGTTTTGAACTCGGCATGAGCCAGGGAATCCATTGCTACCATCATTTTGAAGATTGGACATACAGTTCAAAAGTTACTGGCATAAACGCAACTCCAACTTTGACACGCTGGTGGCGCTAGAGTGCACGAGATGTCAACGTAAGGCTTGGGGACAGATGTCATGGGTGTGTCCCGGATGAGTGTGCCAAATGTGGTTTTGATAGATTAAAACATTACTGAGATATGACACCAGTTCCTGTTTTGCAGCTTTTCGGCCAATTTTGATTGGCTGTCACGAGGGAACGCAATGGACAATCAAAAATCCCTGTAAGACTTTTGTGGACATCGGTCTATAGATTGTGCATACTGCGTTTGGTGCAGATTGGTGAAAAAACCTAGGAGGAGATACATTTTGAGTGTTTTACACTAAATCCAATATGGCGGGAAATCCAATATGGTGGAAAATGATGTCATAGGGTACGTTGAACTTGGCTTGAGCGAAGGAATCCAACGCTGCCTCGTTTTTGAAAATCAGGCTTACAGGTCAAAAGTTGCATGCACAAATGCACCTCCAACTTTGACAGGTTGGTGGCGCTAGAGCGTTCAAGCTGTGGACATGGGTCTTGGTGAGAAGACTTTGGGGACTGTCATGAATGAGTGTGCCAATTTTCCCAACTTTTTACCATACGGTTCTATGGGCTGCCATAGACTCCAATGGCAGAAGAATAAATAATAAATATAGCTGCAAGCAGCGATGTGGGGGCCAAGCGGGACGCACGACCAGCGCATCAAAGACAACAAGCAAAACATGTCAAAAGCCAGACATGGTTGAACAGGATTCGATCTCTGTACCTGCGGCTTGCAAGGCCGACACGCTAACCACTGTGCTACGCAGGATGTTGCGAAAGTGAACCACCCTAGTCCACAAGGCATGTGAGCCTTCCCTAACCCCGTGAGTCTGAGTCCTGAGCACTTAATTAATATCACCTGGCAGGGTTGCTTCCTCTCGGTAGAGTGAGAGGGGGGGGTGTCGTTGTTTAAATTGGCACACAGCGAAAAGTATACATAGCATATCTCAACTATTTACTTCTTCAGAATCCAGACAATCACGCGAACATTTCCATGTATAAAATGTCCTTCGGTCTTCAGAAGTGTAGGAGAGGTGAAGAGTTAGAAACAGTTAGAGATTCTAGAGCGAAGAGAGATTTTCTAGAGCGTGGCTCCATTGATTTCAATGGAGGGGGGGGAGTCATTATTCGAACTGTCCCAGAGTGAAAAATATACATCGAAGAGCTTAGCTTTTTTGATTTTATGAATCCCAAGAGTCGTGTGAACGTTTTGATATATAAAATGTGTATGAGCTGTGAGAATTAGAAGAGGGATGGCAGTTTAGAATCCACTCTGAAACTGGTGAAATTGTGCAGAAGACAAAAAGTCTTCCTTTCATTCTGCGATCAAAACAATGAAGTAATAATGAAACCATGGGGTGTTTTGAACTCAGCATGAGCCAGGGAATCCATTGCTACCATAATTTTGAAGATTGGACATACAGTTCAAAAGTTACAGGCATAAACACAACTCCAACTTTGACACGCTGGTGGCGCTAGAGTGCACGAGATGTCAACGTAAGGCTTGGTGACAGATGTCATGGGTGTGTCCCGGATGAGTGTGCCAAATGTGGTTTTGATAGATTAAAACATTACTGAGATATGACCCCAGTTCCTGTTTTGCAGCTTTTCGGCCAATTTTGATTGGCTGTCACGAGGGAACGCAATGGACAATCAAAAATCCCTGTAAGACTTTTGTGGACATCGGTCTATAGATTGTGCATACTGCGTGTGGTGCAGATTGGTGAAAAAACCTAGGAGGAGATACATTTTGAGTGTTTTACACTAAATCCAATATGGCGGGAAATCCAATATGGTGGAAAATGATGTCATAGGGTGCGTTGAACTTGGCTTGAGCGAAGGAATCCAACGCTGCCTCGTTTTTGAAAATCAGGCTTACAGGTCAAAAGTTGCATGCACAAATGCACCTCCAACTTTGACAGGTTGGTGGCGCTAGAGCGTTCAAGCTGTGGACATGGGTCTTGGTGAGAAGACTTTGGGGACTGTCATGAATGAGTGTGCCAATTTTCCCAACTTTTTACCATACGGTTCTATGGGCTGCCATAGACTCCAATGGCAGAAGAATAAATAATAATAATAATAATAATTAAAGCTGCAAGCAGCGTTGTGGGGGCCAAGCTGACCACGCAAAAGATGAAGCAAATACGACTGATGTTTTGAAGGCTTTAGAGATATGTTTGTCAGACTGCAACTACACTGCAGACTTGGTAAACACAGCAAACGTTATAACCACTGTAAACTTCAACCACTGCAAACTATGAAAATCATTCAGCTCAATAAAACAAGAAAAGTAGGCTGGTCTAATACTCAACACTCGTGGGCAGCGGATGAGAGCTAAAGTCTTTCCCACACCCGTGTGGCCAGCCCGTTCGTGGAAATTCTGCCACACCTTCTCTTTCAAGGCTGTAGGGAGGACCAGCTGAAAGATGGAGTTTGCGGTGTTGGGGTCCCTCACACACTGATGCAAGACTCCCTCCCTCAGAGTCAGCCTCTATCTCTCCTTGAGGATCTGCCGAGTGTCACGTTGCAGGGCGATCCTTTCTGTTGCACTGGGCGGTTTCCCTGTCTGCAAGGATAACAGCATGTGGCGAATCATGTCATCTTTTTTGCTGGGCGTCCTTCCATTCTCCAGGGGGTTCGGCCCAGCTGCACTTCTTCTAGGTCAACTTGGACAGGAGAGTTAAGCATTTTTGGGCATGGGTTTTCCAGCCCGGTGAGAAAAGTCTTCAGGGCCAGGATCTCCTCCTCTTCACCATCCTCTCCTCCATCCACAGGTACACGAGATAGGGCATCAGCATTAACATTGGTTTTGTCAGGCTGGAACTTGATGTTGAAGTGGTAGTTGTAGAGTCTGGCTGCCCACTGTTGCTCCAAGCTTCTCAGGTTCACCTCCTGTAAGTTTGCGAGAATGTTGTTGTCAGTGAACACTACAAAATGGGAGCCTAGAGTGGAATTTCTTGCTGCACCAGCGAAAGACGGCCTACCTTCTGATAGCAATGAAGGTAAACAGGAGTCTGGCCAGTGTTCTTCACTTCTTCACTTGCACCTTCCCATTCAGACAAACTAGACTCCATTGAATCTTCAAAACCTTCCCCTACTCCACAGAAGTCTACACCCACTCACTGCATTTCCTTTACCCACTTTGACTATTTGTACACGGCCATGAACATGGCAAACAATACGCAACCAAGTTCCGTCTGCTGCATTTTACACAAGAGGAGCGCATTACTGTACTATATGTGATTGTCTGTACTGTATGTGCTTGTGTCTATGTAATTGTGTCTATTGTATGTTATGTTCTCTGCTGTACTGTATGTCTGTGATTGTCTACTGTATGTGCTTCCGTCTGATTTTCTCTACTGTATGCAATTGTCTATGTGATTATCTTTACTGTATGAGCTTGTCTATGTGATTGTCTCTACTGTATGTGCTTGTCTGGATAATCGTCTCTACAACAAAACCCATGAATATGATGTACCGTACTGTAAGATGCCTCCCCCACATGGCAAACATTTGTAATACACACATATTACTTACTCTAAACAATAGGCACACGAGTCCCTGGTCTGTGAGCCAAATTTCACAACTTTTAACTAGCAGGAGCGACCTACAATGATTCTGTTGTCTGCCATTGACTTCCACAGCAGCATATTACAATAATTATAAGAATGCACTTTGGATGAACGGGAATCGAACCCTGAACTCGCTGCTTGCGAGACTGACGCGCTACCCGCTATGCCACAACGGATCTTACAAAGTGCGTCGCAGATTTGAGTGGATAATGTCAGCTTCTGCTTCCTCTTGGTAGAGTGAGTCCTGAGCCCTTAATTAATGTCACCTGGTAGGGTTGCTTCCTCTCGGTAGAGTGAGAGGGGGGGGTGTCTTTGTTTAAATTGGCACACAGCGAAAAGTATACATAGCATAGCTCAACTATTTACTTCTTCAGAATCCAGACAATCACGCGAACATTTCCATGTATAAAATGTCCTTCGGTCTTCAGAAGTGTAGGAGAGGTGAAGAGTTAGAAACAGTTAGAGATTCTAGAGCGAAGAGAGATTTTCTAGAGTGTGGCTCCATTGATTTCAATGGAGGGGGGGGGGTCATTATTCGAACTGTCACAGAGTGAAAAATATACATCGAAGAGCTTAGCCTTTTTGATTTTATGAATCCCAAGAGTCGTGTGAACGTTTTGATATATAAAATGTGTATGAGCTGTGAGAATTGGAAGAGGGATGGCAGTTTAGAAAATGTGTGACTTTTTCCAAAATGCGCCGTTCAGCACTCTGAAACTGGGGAAATTGTGCAGAAGACAAAAAGTGTTCCTTTCATTCTGCAATCAAACAAATGAAGTAATAATGACACCATGGGGTGTTTTGAACTCAGCATGAGCCAGGGAATCCATTGTTACCATAATTTTGAAGATTGGACATACAGTTCAAAAGTTACTGGCATAAACGCAACTCCAACTTTGACACGCTGGTGGCGCTAGAGTGCACGAGATGTCAACATGAGGCTTGGTGACAGATGTCATGGGTATGTCCCGAATGAGTGTGCCAAATGTGGTTTTGATAGATTAAAACATTACTGAGATATGACCCCAGTTCCTGTTTTGCAGCTTTTCTGCCAATTTTGATTGGCTGTCACATGCGAACACAATGGATAATCAAAAATCCCTGTACATCCTTTGTAGACATTGGTGTATAGATGACATCCACCGATGTTCATGCAAATTGGTGAAAGTTCCTAGGAGGAGATACATTTTAAGGGTTTTGCACATCATTCAAAATGGCGGAGAAGCCAAGATGGCCACAATGACGTCATAGAGTGCGTTGAATCCGGCTTGAGCCAAGGAATTGAAGGACACCTGAAGTTTGAAAATTGGACTTGCTGAAGAAAAGCTGCATGCATAAATGCACCTCCAACTTTGACACGTTGGTGGCGCTAGAGAGGGTGAGGTGTGGACATGAGACTTGGTGAGGAGGGTCAGGGCACTGTCCCGAATGAGTGTGCCATTTTTCATAACTTTCTACCATAAGCTTCTATGGGCTGCCATAGACTACAATGGCAGAGGAATAAAGAAGAAAGAGAAACGGTACAAACTTAATGGGTGCCTGCGCAGCTGCGCTGCTTGGCCCCCAATAAGAAAAGGTACAAGAACAATGGGTGCCAGCGCTTAGCGCTTCGCTGCTTGGCCCCCAATAATAAATTAAAGCTGCAAGCAGCGTTGTGGGGGCCAAGCTGACCACGCGAAAGATGAAGCAAATACGACGGATGTTTTGAAGGCTTTAGAGATAGTGTTTGTCGGACTGCAACTACACTGCAAACTTGGTAAACACAGCAAACGTTATAACCACTGCAAACCTCAACCACTGCAAACTATGAAAATCATTCAGCTCAATAAAACAAGAAAAGTAGGCTGGTCTAATACTCAACACTCGTGGGCAGCGGATGAGAGCTTAAGTCTTTCCCACACCCGTGTGGCCAGCACGTTCGTGGAAATTCTGCCACACCTTCTCTTTCAAGGCTGTAGGGAGGACCAGCTGAAAGATGGAGTTTGCGGTGTTGGGGTCCCTCACACACTGATGCAAGACTCCCTCCCTCAGAGTCAGCCTCTTCCTCTCCTTGAGGATCTGCCGAGTGTCACGTTGCAGGGCGATCCTTTCTGTTGCACTGGGCGGTTTCCCTGTCTGCAAGGATAACAGCATGTGGCGAATCATGTCATCTTTTTTGCTGGGCGTCCTTCCATTCTCCAGGGGGTTCGGCCCAGCTGCACTTCTTCTAGGTCAACTTGGACAGGAGAGTTAAGCATTTCTGGGCATGGGTTTTCCACCCCGGTGAGAAAAGTCTTCAGGGCCAGGATCTCCTCCTCTTCACCATCCTCTCCTCCATCCACAGGTACACGAGATAGGGCATCAGCATTAACATTGGTTTTGTCAGGCTGGAACTTGATGTTGAAGTGGTAGTTGTAGAGTCTGGCTGCCCACTGTTGCTCCAAGCTTCTCAGGTTCACCTCCTGTAAGTTTGCGAGAATGTTGTTGTCAGTGAACACTACAAAATGGGAGCCTAGAGTGGAATTTCTTGCTGCACCAGCGAAAGACGGCCTACCTTCTGATAGCAATGAAGGTAAACAGGAGTCTGGCCAGTGTTCTTCACTTCTTCACTTGCACCTTCCCATTCAGACAAACTAGACTCCATTGAATCTTCAAAACCTTCCCCTACTCCACAGAAGTCTACACCCACTCACTGCATTTCCTTTACCCACTTTGACTATTTGTACACGGCCATGAACATGGCAAACAATACGCAACCAAGTTCCGTCTGCTGCATTTTACACAAGAGGAGCGCATTACTGTACTATATGTGATTGTCTGTACTGTATGTGCTTGTGTCTATGTAATTGTGTCTATTGTATGTTATGTTCTCTGCTGTACTGTATGTCTGTGATTGTCTACTGTATGTGCTTCCGTCTGATTTTCTCTACTGTATGCAATTGTCTATGTGATTATCTTTACTGTATGAGCTTGTCTATGTGATTGTCTCTACTGTATGTGCTTGTCTGGATAATCGTCTCTACAACAAAACCCATGAATATGATGTACCGTACTGTAAGATGCCTCCCCCACATGGCAAACATTTGTAATACACACATATTACTTACTCTAAACAATAGGCACACGAGTCCCTGGTCTGTGAGCCAAATTTCACAACTTTTAACTGGCAGCAGCGACCTACAATGATTCTGTTGTCTGCCATTGACTTCCACAGCAGCATAATTACAATAATTATAAGAATGCACTTTGGATGAACGGGAATCGAACCCTGAACTCGCTGCTTGCGAGACTGACGCGCTACCCGCTATGCCACGACGGATCTTACAAAGTGCGTCGCAGATTTTAGTGGATAATGTCAGCTTCTGCTTCCTCTTGGTAGAGTGAGTCCTGAGCACTTAATTAATGTCACCTGGTAGGGTTGCTTCCTCTCGGTAGAGTGAGAGGGGGGGGTGTCTTTGTTTAAATTGGCACACAGCGAAAAGTATACATAGCATAGCTCAACTATTTACTTCTTCAGAATCCAGACAATCACGCGAACATTTCCATGTATAAAATGTCCTTCGGTCTTCAGAAGTGTAGGAGAGGTGAAGAGTTAGAAACAGTTAGAGATTCTAGAGCGAAGAGAGATTTTCTAGAGTGTGGCTCCATTGATTTCAATGGAGGGGGGGGGGTCATTATTCGAACTGTCACAGAGTGAAAAATATACATCGAAGAGCTTAGCCTTTTTGATTTTATGAATCCCAAGAGTCGTGTGAACGTTTTGATATATAAAATGTGTATGAGCTGTGAGAATTGGAAGAGGGATGGCAGTTTAGAAAATGTGTGACTTTTTCCAAAATGCGCCTTTCAGCACTCTGAAACTGGGGAAATTGTGCAGAAGACAAAAAGTGTTCCTTTCATTCTGCAATCAAACAAATGAAGTAATAATGAAACCATGGGGTGTTTTGAACTCAGCATGAGCCAGGGAATCCATTGCTACCATAATTTTGAAGATTAGACATACAGTTCAAAAGTTACTGGCATAAACGCAACTCCAACTTTGACACGCTGGTGGCGCTAGAGTGCACTAGATGTCAACATGAGGCTTGGTGACAGATGTCATGGATATGTCCCGGATGAGTGTGCCAAATGTGGTTTTGATGGATTAAAACATTACTGAGATATGATCCCTGTTCCTGTTTTGCAGCTTTTCTGCCAATTTTGATTGGCTGTCACGAGCGAACGCAATGGATAATCAAAAATCCCTGTACATCCTTTGTAGACATTGGTGTATAGATGACATCCACCGATGTCCGTGCAGATTGGTGAAAGTTCCTAGGAGGAGATACATTTTAAGGGTTTTGCACATCATTCAAAATGGCGGAGGAGCCAAGATGGCCACAATGACGTCTTAGAGTGCGTTGAATCCGGCTTGAGCCAAGGAATTGAAGGACACCTGAAGTTTGAAAATTGGACTTGCTGAAGAAAAGCTGCATGCATAAATGCACCTCCAACTTTGACACGCTGGTGGCGCTAGAGAGGGTGAGGTGTGGACATGAGACTTGGTGAGGAGGGTCAGGGCACTGTCCCGAATGAGTGTGCCATTTTTCATAACTTTGTACCATAAGCTTCTATGGGCTGCCATAGACTACAATGGCAGAGGAATAATAATAATAAATATACCTGCAAGCAGGAATGTGGGGGCCAAGCTGTTTAACTGCAAGCAGACAAGGAATCAGCTAGACTGACGTGGTGACATGTTTGACAAGGGTCAAGGATGGGCCCGAGATTTTCGGAAGTCAGACATATGGTTGAACGGGATTCGATCTCTGTACCTGCTGCTTGCAAGGCCGACACGCTAACCACTGTGCTACGCAGGTGGTTGCAAAGGTGAACCACCCTAGTCCACAAGGCATGTGAGCCTTCCCTAACCCCGTGTGTCTGAGTCCTGAGCACTTAATTAATATCACCTGGTAGGGTTGCTTCCTCTCGGTAGAGTGAGAGGGGGGGTGTCGTTGTTTAAATTGGCACACAGCGAAAAGTATACATAGCATAGCTCAACTATTTACTTCTTCAGAATCCAGACAATCACGCGAACATTTCCATGTATAAAATGTCCTTCGGTCTTCAGACGTGTAGGAGAGGTGAAGAGTTAGAAACAGTTAGAGATTCTAGAGCGAAGAGAGATTTTCTAGAGCGTGGCTCCATTGATTTCAATGGAGGGGGGGGAGTCATTATTCGAACTGTCACAGAGTGAAAAATATACATCGAAGAGCTTAGCTTTTTTGATTTTATTAATCCCAAGAGTCGTGTGAACGTTTTGATATGTAAAATGTGTATGAACTGTGAGAATTGGAAGAGGGATGGCAGTTTAGAAAATGTGTGACTTTTTCCAAAATGCGCCTTTCACCACTCTGAAACTGGGGAAATTGTGCAGAAGACAAAAAGTGTTCCTTTCATTCTGCAATCAAACAAATGAAGTAATAATGAAACCACGGGGTGTTTTGAACTCAGCATGAGCCAGGGAATCCATTGCTACCATAATTTTGAAGATTGGACATACAGCTCAAAAGTTACTGGCATAAACGCAACTCCAACTTTGACACGCTGGTGGCGCTAGAGTGCACTAGATGTCAACATGAGGCTTGGTGACAGATGTCATGGATATGTCCCGGATGAGTGTGCCAAATGTGGTTTTGATGGATTAAAACATTACTGAGATATGATCCCTGTTCCTGTTTTGCAGCTTTTCTGCCAATTTTGATTGGCTGTCACGAGCGAACGCAATGGATAATCAAAAATCCCTGTACATCCTTTGTAGACATTGGTGTATAGATGACATCCACCGATGTCCGTGCAGATTGGTGAAAGTTCCTAGGAGGAGATACATTTTAAGGGTTTTGCACATCATTCAAAATGGCGGAGGAGCCAAGATGGCCACAATGACGTCTTAGAGTGCGTTGAATCCGGCTTGAGCCAAGGAATTGAAGGACACCTGAAGTTTTAAAATTGGACTTGCTGAAGAAAAGCTGCATGCATAAATGCACCTCCAACTTTGACACGTTGGTGGCGCTAGAGAGGGTGAGGTGTGGACATGAGACTTGGTGAGGAGGGTCAGGGCACTGTCCCAAATGAGTGTGCCAATTTTCATAACTTTCTACCATAAGCTTATATGGGCTGCCATAGACTACAATGGCAGAGGAATAATAATAATAATAATAAATAAATAAGAAAAGGTAGAAACTTAGTGGTGGCCTACGCAGCTTCGCTGCTTGGCCCCCAATTAAAGCTGCAAGCAGCGTTGTGGGGGCCAAGCTGACCACGCAAAAGATGAAGCAAATACGACTGATGTTTTGAAGGCTTTAGAGATATGTTTGTCAGACTGCAACTACACTGCAGACTTGGTAAACACAGCAAACGTTATAACCACTGTAAACTTCAACCACTGCAAACTATGAAAATCATTCAGCTCAATAAAACAAGAAAAGTAGGCTGGTCTAATACTCAACACTCGTGGGCAGCGGATGAGAGCTAAAGTCTTTCCCACACCCGTGTGGCCAGCCCGTTCGTGGAAATTCTGCCACACCTTCTCTTTCAAGGCTGTAGGGAGGACCAGCTGAAAGATGGAGTTTGCGGTGTTGGGAAAGCAGGATGCCTGACCGGCGCATCAAAGACAAGTGAAACGCACCATTAAGTTATTAATGTTTTGGAAAAGTGTGACCCATGACACTCAAGATGCAACGCCTACCCAACATGGCAAACATTTGTAATACACACATATTACTTATCTAAACAAGAGCAATCTATGGACAATGCTTCTTAATGGCACAAACACATGTAGAAATTTGAATTATTTATTGGCAAGACTTGGCACCAAGTAGTGTTCACTACAAGCCATGGTAGGCAGGTAACAATAAACCAAAAACATACATGTTAAGTACAGTGTGTGTCAGTAAATCCAGTTGTAAACCAAAAGTGACAAGTCAGACAAGTAATGCTCTTGAATGCCACCCCAAAAAATGGCCAGTGATCTACTTTTTAGAATGCCTCTTTGTCAACTTCTGCTTACCAAGATGCTTTTCTGAACTGGCAGAGGAGTCATCGGCAGCATCAAACAGACGAGTACAAAGTACAGGGGCATCTGGCAAAGCCATGTTGTCCTGTATGTAAGGGTTTTGTGTTAGATTGGCAGCCTGAGCAAAATCCATAGCCAACGCACGCTCACCCCTAACTTTGAGATGAACTTTTTCGTGGCTACATATCTCCGCTTCTACACTGAGGATATTGTTAGAAATGCCGCTTAGTGGAACCGCTTCCCTAAGCAATGTGTTGTCAACAGATACAGTGTAAATATTCTCATCTACACCTTTCACAGAGAGTTGAGCGGAAACTTCCACTGTCAATACTTTGTTGCGGTAGGACATATTACATACAGTACACCTGGAACAGACTGTATTGTCATTAACTGTCAACAATATGACGCTTAGGACAGTAATATGCCCTATTTACTGAAGCTCCTATGAGGTCACCTGTTATGTCTGTAACATCACTAGGAGCCTCAGCTGCATGCCCCTGATCATGTGTGATGGTCATGGCGGTCTTGTAACTGCAATTTAATGTGTACTGCCCCTTGAACTCCTTGACAAACACACGTGTGCAATTGTACCACTCACTGATGACCACCTCCTTTTCACCCCACACAGTAAGGTCCATGGTGCCTGTACTGTCAGCAACAGCATAAACGGAGATCTTTCTGGGGCCATTTCTTGTTGCAATGGTGCGTGACTCCTTGAGCTCTATAATCTTGACTGTGACATTCACCTGGAAAACATGAACACAGATTGAGGCTCAGTTGACGTCCAGCCCAACATGACTCAAAAGGGTGAGTCCACACTCCATAGCAATAAAACACCACAGTACATACATAAGGTTATAAAGGCAACATGACTACAGTATAAAGTTTTGCAGATGCTCATAATACCACATGCAGTAGTGAGCAGGACATAATGTATTGTTTGCATCGTTTGTTTTTGGTCCCAATACATTCCCTCATAACCCCCGTTACTTGAACTTACATCCAGATTTTCCCTAGGATCATGAGTAATTTCTTGTAGTGTCATCTCAGTGGTGTCACACTGCTGACCACTCGCAAAAGCAAAGTCAAGCTTGCGCTTCAAGGACATGCGGGTGCGGTCACTGACGATGATGTCCATCTCACAAGGCTTGTATCTTGATTGGCGAAACGCAACATCATGTAGTTGCACTGGACTCCTGTAACACACAGAATCCCTTGTTAGACAGGTGACCATTGCATCAGAAATGATACAGCGGTCTACAGACATGCATGCAAGATAATACGTTAACAGTTACATGTATAGGCCAGCTCTACTTGTATTTGTCTGTTTAACTATGTATGCGTGTGTGGGGGGGGGGGACTTGTAGCATATTCAAATGTGTAAGAAAATGCTGCCTTTATATCTGTTGTATACGTTCTGTAAAGCTTGCAGGGACTGCAGATGCAAATAACCTTTAAGATAAAGGGGGGGAAATGCATTAAGTGACATGTATGGTTGATTTGTCCATTGTCCTTTGTCAAAAAAGATTAAACAAATAAAGAAAGCAATGTAGGCATGTTATCCTAAAGTTTGAAAACAAACATGTTGACTGCTGTTGTAGGCTAGTGCACAAATGTATTTCAGCATGGCAAGGCTAAAACATTTGTATGCTTTTATACAAAACGTATAGCAAATGTTGTCCATGAATGAAATTGTCTACACTTGTTACCTGTCTTTTTCGGCGATAGCAAATTCGTTGCGGCGTTTGGGTGTGAAGACCACAATCCGGCTGGTCTTGTCGGCCTCCTGGAGAGTGGCTTCGAAATACTTGGTGCTGGAGCTCTGGGCTTGCATAATGTCGGAGACGTCATGAAGATAGCCCTCCACACCAATCTTCTCCACACCAGTCGGCGCCACTTTACTAGAACGGTCCATACTGCAACCAAAGTAACAAGGTCAAGGTCAAGGTCAACTTTATTTATAAAGCACGTTTAAAATCAACCGAAGTTGCACCAAAGTGCTGTACAATATATAAAATAAACTAAAACAAAAAACAGAATAAAGTGCACATAATCACAGAACAATAAAAGGACAGGACACAAAACAGGACAGGGGATGTAGGCCATCAGGCCTCAAAAGCCAGTGCAAACAAGTGAGTCTTAAGCTGAGACTTAAAGAGCCCTAGGTTCTGTGCGTGTCTAATGTGTGGAGGGAGGCTGTTCCAAACCAAAGTAACAATACATTCAGCAGGCGTATTTTTGGGTAGCTGGCTCGCTAGCTAGCCTACCTATGGCATGCGTGGAGATGAATGGTTATATCGTAGCAGACATAGAAACAGCCTTAGTTTGAATGTGCTAGTTTACTTTAGCGCATGATTACATAACATAACTTGACGGTGACAATATTCTGGAAGCGCCACAACAAAAAACATGGGATAGATACACGACAAGTCTTCATGGTCAAGTAAAAACCCAAAGAGCAACAAATGAGGCTTGCTGAAATATCTCACCTGGGTTCTCTTCAGGTGTGCGAGGTAAACGCCGTCTCGCAGTTTTCTGCGCGGTCTTCTTGTCTGTCGTTGTTGTTCTTGTAGGTTTAGTCTCGTTTTCTGTTTTTTTGTTCTTCTCTGCCTTCAGCGTGTTATGTTTGAGGATTCAAGCTGGCGTTTAAATAGGGTACAGGCCCGTTGGATTCTGGGACATGAGGAGGTTAGCAGGTGAGTTGTATGACTTGATTAATTGCTAATCAATCAGTGGCGCGCGGTTATTGTCTAGACCAATCAGAGGCGAGACACCCCAGGTGAATAGGCTAAAAAAATGATTTAATAGGTATCACCATGATAATTACCCAGTTGATTACTTATGATAAGACTATGTTTTTTTGTATTTCAAGTTTTATGAAATGTTATGTTTAAATATGCAAATTAGTCATTATCTTATCAAATATGCGCTAATTTGCATAACTTTCCAGAACAGAAATCTGAAGTTTGGATAAAGCCAGATTAAAAATTATTGTTTCATTTTGTTGACATATTAGAGTCAAAGGCTTTTACAGAGGGGATTTTTGATATCTCTTTTTATCACTCCATAAAGCAGAAAATAGTTCAACAGCCATAAAAAAATATATTTTCGCCATGTTTTTAGGAATAAAAATGTTATATAATTCAGGCTTTGAATGACATATGAACAAACCCCTCTGTAAAAGCCTAAACATAGATGGGAGTAAAACTGGAAAGTTTGGTGTATGTACGTGCTACTGAAGTGGAGATTTTGATCTCAGAGTATGAGAAAAAACTCATTTAGAGAAAACAGGCTTTTAAAATATGATTCCATACATTTTGTTGGAAAGCACTATTTACAGACACAATATCTAATCAAATCATTAGAAACAACAATATTGAACATCTAAAACATAAAAACTGATGACAATACCAGCATTTATGAACTGAATAGAACCAGTCTCTCTCTCACACACACACACACGCGCACACACACACACACACTGCCACCAGTAGAACTGCCAACCTAGTTTGTTGTATGTCTACCTCTATAACACAGCCTAGTTGACCATGCCTGTCTTTAGCCTAGGTTTCCATGCCTGCTCCATATGTTCATTCAAACGCGCGACATGAATTAGTACTGCTGTGTGGCGCGTTGGTCCCTCCCGCTATAGGCTACTGATCCGGGCATCTGTCGCGTTTTGAGAACTTCACTGGAGAGTGCAGCTGATGAAGGCTTTGTATGTTTGTCAGACTGCAACTACACTGCAGACTTGGTAAACACAGCAAACGTTATAACCACTGTAAACTTCAACCACTGCAAACTATGAAAATCATTCAGCTCAATAAAACAAGAAAAGTAGGCTGGTCTAATACTCAACACTCGTGGGCAGCGGATGAGAGCTAAAGTCTTTCCCACACCCGTGTGGCCAGCCCGTTCGTGGAAATTCTGCCACACCTTCTCTTTCAAGGCTGTAGGGAGGACCAGCTGAAAGATGGAGTTTGCGGTGTTGGGCAAGCAGGATGCCTGACCGGCGCATCAACGACAAGTGAAACGCACCATTAAGTTATTAATGTTTTGGAAAAGTGTGACCCATGACACTCAAGATGCAACGCCTACCCAACATGGCAAACATTTGTAATACACACATATTACTTATCTAAACAAGAGCAATCTATGGACAATGCTTCTTAATGGCACAAACACATGTAGAAATTTGAATTATTTATTGGCAAGACTTGGCACCAAGTAGTGTTCACTACAAGCCATGGTAGGCAGGTAACAATAAACCAAAAACATACATGTTAAGTACAGTGTGTGTCAGTAAATCCAGTTGTAAACCAAAAGTGACAAGTCAGACAAGTAATGCTCTTGAATGCCACCCCAAAAAATGGCCAGTGATCTACTTTTTAGAATGCCTCTTTGTCAACTTCTGCTTACCAAGATGCTTTTCTGAACTGGCAGAGGAGTCATCGGCAGCATCAAACAGACGAGTACAAAGTACAGGGGCATCTGGCAAAGCCATGTTGTCCTCTATGTAAGGGTTTTGTGTTAGATTGGCAGCCTGAGCAAAATCCATAGCCAACGCACGCTCACCCCTAACTTTGAGATGAACTTTTTCGTGGCTACATATCTCCGCTTCTACACTGAGGATATTGTTAGAAATGCCGCTTAGTGGAACCGCTTCCCTAAGCAATGTGTTGTCAACAGATACAGTGTAAATATTCTCATCTACACCTTTCACAGAGAGTTGAGCGGAAACTTCCACTGTCAATACTTTGTTGCGGTAGGACATATTACATACAGTACACCTGGAACAGACTGTATTGTCATTAACTTTGTCAACAATATGACGCTTAGGACAGTAATATGCCCTATTTACTGAAGCTCCTATGAGGTCACCTGTTATGTCTGTAACATCACTAGGAGCCTCAGCTGCATGCCCCTGATCATGTGTGATGGTCATGGCGGTCTTGTAACTGCAATTTAATGTGTACTGCCCCTTGAACTCCTTGACAAACACACGTGTGCAATTGTACCACTCACTGATGACCACCTCCTTTTCACCCCACACAGTAAGGTCCATGGTGCCTGTACTGTCAGCAACAGCATAAATGGAGATCTTTCTGGGGCCATTTCTTGTTGCAATGGTGCGTGACTCCTTGAGCTCTATAATCTTGACTGTGACATTCACCTGGAAAACATGAACACAGATTGAGGCTCAGTTGACGTCCAGCCCAACATGACTCAAAAGGGTGAGTCCACACTCCATAGCAATAAAACACCACAGTACATACATAAGGTTATAAAGGCAACATGACTACAGTATAAAGTTTTGCGGATGCTCATAATACCACATGCAGTAGTGAGCAGGACATAATGTATTGTTTGCATCGTTTGTTTTTGGTCCCAATACATTCCCTCATAACCCCCGTTACTTGAACTTACATCCAGATTTTCCCTAGGATCATGAGTAATTTCTTGTAGTGTCATCTCAGTGGTGTCACACTGCTGACCACTCGCAAAAGCAAAGTCAAGCTTGCGCTTCAAGGACATGCGGGTGCGGTCACTGACGATGATGTCCATCTCACAAGGCTTGTATCTTGATTGGCGAAACGCAACATCATGTAGTTGCACTGGACTCCTGTAACACACAGAATCCCTTGTTAGACAGGTGACCATTGCATCAGAAATGATACAGCAGTCTACAGACATGCATGCAAGATAATACGTTAACAGTTACATGTATAGGCCAGCTCTACTTGTATTTGTCTGTTTAACTATGTATGCGTGTGTGGGGGGGGGGGGACTTGTAGCATATTCAAATGTGTAAGAAAATGCTGCCTTTATATCTGTTGTATACGTTCTGTAAAGCTTGCAGGGACTGCAGATGCAAATAACCTTTAAGATAAAGGGGGGGAAATGCATTAAGTGACATGTATGGTTGATTTGTCCATTGTCCTTTGTCAAAAAAGATTAAACAAATAAAGAAAGCAATGTAGGCATGTTATCCTAAAGTTTGAAAACAAACATGTTGACTGCTGTTGTAGGCTAGTGCACAAATGTATTTCAGCATGGCAAGGCTAAAACATTTGTATGCTTTTATACAAAACGTATAGCAAATGTTGTCCATGAATGAAATTGTCTACACTTGTTACCTGTCTTTTTCGGCGATAGCAAATTCGTTGCGGCGTTTGGGTGTGAAGACCACAATCCGGCTGGTCTTGTCGGCCTCCTGGAGAGTGGCTTCGAAATACTTGGTGCTGGAGCTCTGGGCTTGCATAATGTCGGAGACGTCATGAAGATAGCCCTCCACACCAATCTTCTCCACACCAGTCGGCGCCACTTTACTAGAACGGTCCATACTGCAACCAAAGTAACAAGGTCAAGGTCAAGGTCAACTTTATTTATAAAGCACGTTTAAAATCAACCGAAGTTGCACCAAAGTGCTGTACAATATATAAAATAAACTAAAACAAAAAACAGAATAAAGTGCACATAATCACAGAACAATAAAAGGACAGGACACAAAACAGGACAGGGGATGTAGGCCATCAGGCCTCAAAAGCCAGTGCAAACAAGTGAGTCTTAAGCTGAGACTTAAAGAGCCCTAGGTTCTGTGCGTGTCTAATGTGTGGAGGGAGGCTGTTCCAAACCAAAGTAACAATACATTCAGCAGGCGTATTTTTGGGTAGCTGGCTCGCTAGCTAGCCTACCTATGGCATGCGTGGAGATGAATGGTTATATCGTAGCAGACATAGAAACAGCCTTAGTTTGAATGTGCTAGTTTACTTTAGCGCATGATTACATAACATAACTTGACGGTGACAATATTCTGGAAGCGCCACAACAAAAAACATGGGATAGATACACGACAAGTCTTCATGGTCAAGTAAAAACCCAAAGAGCAACAAATGAGGCTTGCTGAAATATCTCACCTGGGTTCTCTTCAGGTGTGCGAGGTAAACGCCGTCTCGCAGTTTTCTGCGCGGTCTTCTTGTCTGTCGTTGTTGTTCTCGTAGGTTTAGTCTCGTTTTCTGTTTTTTTGTTCTTCTCTGCCTTCAGCGTGTTATGTTTGAGGATTCAAGCTGGCGTTTAAAAAGGGTACAGGCCCGTTGGATTCTGGGACGTGAGGAGGTTAGCAGGTGAGTTGTATGACTTGATTAATTGCTAATCAATCAGTGGCGCGCGGTTATTGTCTAGACCAATCAGAGGCGAGACACCCCAGGTGAATAGGCTAAAAAAATGATTTAATAGGTATCACCATGATAATTACCCAGTTGATTACTTATGATAAGACTATGTTTTTTTGTATTTCAAGTTTTATGAAATGTTATGTTTAAATATGCAAATTAGTCATTATCTTATCAAATATGCGCTAATTTGCATAACTTTCCAGAACAGAAATCTGAAGTTTGGATAAAGCCAGATTAAAAATTATTGTTTCATTTTGTTGACATATTAGAGTCAAAGGCTTTTACAGAGGGGATTTTTGATATCTCTTTTTATCACTCCATAAAGCAGAAAAACAGCCATAAAAAAATATATTTTCGCCATGTTTTTAGGAATAAAAATGTTATATAATTCAGGCTTTGAATGACATATGAACAAACCCCTCTGTAAAAGCCTAAACATAGATGGGAGTAAAACTGGAAAGTTTTATGTACGTGCTACTGAAGTGGAGATTTTGATCTCAGAGTATGAGAAAAAACTCATTTAGAGAAAACAGGCTTTTAAAATATGATTCCATACATTTTGTTGGAAAGCACTATTTACAGACACAATATCTAATCAAATCATTAGAAACAACAATATTGAACATCTAAAACATAAAAACTGATGACAATAACAGCATTTATGAACTGAATAGAACCAGTCTCTCTCTCACACACACACACACACACACGCGCGCGCACACACACACACACACACACACACACACACACACACACACACACACACACAGCCACCAGTAGAACTGCCAACCTAGTTTGTTGTATGTCTACCTCTATAACACAGCCTAGTTGACCATGCCTGTCTTTAGCCTAGGTTTCCATGCCTGCTCCATATGTTCATTCAAACGCGCGACATGAATTAGTACTGCTGTGTGGCGCGGTGGTCACTCCCGCTATCTCTCTCCTGTTGTCCGGCTGACAGCTTGCGCATCGATGCACTTTGTGAAGTAATTTCACTGTCTGCTTCATTCGATTGCTTTCCCTTCTCTTCCATTCCCTTTTTCTGATTACACCTTGCAAGTGACAACTGTTGTCGTCTTTTCTGTGAGCGTTTTACACTAATTGGCGTCGGCATCTTGAGATTTGTAAAGGTCCCGCTGAAAGCTATCAGGAAGTGTCAAGCACGTCACGTGACGAATCTGAACCAATCACGTTCTCAGAAATCAACACCAGCCAATGAGATTTCACTCCGCAATGCATTGTGGGAAGCTTCAAGATAACGTGTTGACGACGGTCATTGAGTGATTATCCGATAGAGAGGTATGTATGCATGCGTTTCTCCACAACCATGTTTTTGTGTGCCTGCTATGGGCTATTGTAGTGTATTTTTATACGGTATTACATCAATACATTTGGATACACTCATTTAGTAATCATTTACTAAGAATAAGGAATAAACTCCATTTTAGATAGAACTCTGTAATTACAAGCAACTTCATTGCAGTAGGAACTTGGCTAACTTAATTAGTTTAACATGTAGATGACAACATATTGTCCTTTCCTGAGTCAACATTCCTTTGCCCCTGAGGAACAATAGAGATGGCACCTCTGAAGAAGAAGTCAGGAAGCCTACAGGTGATCAAAGCAGGACCGGAAAAACCCCAAGACTGCCCCCATGTCCGGAGGGGGGGCAGAGCTCAGTGACACCTATTGACCAATTACAAGACTAGTTGTAAATGTACCTCCCTCGTATGCAAAATTGTTTGTTTATCGTGTGCTCATTGGCTTGAAGCCAAGTATATCAACTCGGATACAACCTACTGTAAATCAGTACCGCTGAAATTTGACCTGAATGGCGTGCTCAATAAATTTGGTTTAAACTGCATTTTTCTCCAGAAGATTCTTTCCAAGTCAAGACAAAAAGATACGACATATTGGCGATGGTGATTGGGATGGCGATTCTAAGCTCGATTTTCAAGATCCTCGAAAGATAGCGACTTCAATTACCTCACGTGAACCTAACGGCCAAAGGACGACAAGAGCGAACGACTTTGCGAGTCTTGATCGAGGTAAACCGTCTTGCGAATCATTTTATGCTTACGCCATAAAGAACTTCCAATAAATAAGGAGAAATAGATTAAATTGTGTACGCATTGTTGTGCTGACTCGGTATGGGCATTGTCTTAGAAAGACGCATACGAGTGCGCAGAGTTTAGAGAAAGACTTGAGCATTCAGAGTGGAGTTCGATGTCTCTAAAGGAAAACCGGTTAAATTAAATGCATAGGATTGCATATTTTTGTTAAATGTGTGAGGTACCAGTATGTAAAGCAGGCTAAACCGGAGTACCTGTATGTCTCGTTTAAGTACGTTTTTAGCAGTCTTGTGTTGTCTTGTGTAAATTGTTTATTGTCTATTGTAGATATTTGAGATTGGTTTAATCTTACTTTCTGAATGAAAGGTTGAGGGAAGGAAGTTTCCTTGTTCTCTCCTCCACGTGGGTGATTGATACTGTAAGGCTTGTATTGTGTGTGTGTGCCTCTTTGTTCTCTCCTCCACGTGGGTGATACTGTAAACCGGTATTGTGTGTGTGTGTGTGTGTGTGCCTGCCAGCAGCCTTTGTGTGAGGAGACGGGCTGTGTGAGGTGTGAAAAGAGAGAGTGAAAGGAGAGCGTGAGGAGAGCCGTGCGTTGTGGGTTTTGTGCTTTAAAGTTTAAAAGTTGAGATTGTGTGTTTGTTGGTTTTATACATTGTAAGGTTTGAAAGTTGAGTTAATGTAAATAATATTGGCTGATATTTCTTGTTTAATTGTCTTTTGTGGGTGAGGCTGCTCCCCGTACTCTTGAGTTGTAAAAATTCCTAGCCCTCATTAAACCACAGCTGGCTGTGGGGGGAGGGGGGTCTGTGATACGCGGTCACTAGACAATAGGTTTTTTTTCAGTCTTAGGTGAGGCGGGCAGTGACCATTTTCTCTATCTCTTTCTTGTTCTATCTTTCTTTCTCTCTTACTTCTTTCTCTTTCCTATCTTTAGAAATTAGGGAACGATAATTCATCTAGTGGTCATTTATAGGTTGCAGTGCACGCTGGGTTTGGTTGTGTTGATTCTTTAATTCTGTTGTCCTATGCTGCCATCGTGTGGCCGTTGATAGATATGACCGCTTTCTATATTTGTTTGAGTATTCGTGTGTTTTATGACAGTTTGACTTTAGAATAATGGGTTGTTAATAGCACATTTATTTTTAATTATAAATGCTTTTTATTAATTGGTTTTTCCCCTTTGAGTCAATCTGTTTACAGTGATATCCGGAAAAGCTTTTGTCCATAACCAGCCATCCATCCATCCACCCATCCATCACCTGCTTGAAAAGTAAGCCTGAATTGCTGATTAATGCTCATTAATTGAACTAGACTGATCACCTGATTTAATTGTTTTGAGTGGTTGACCTGCATTTGAGGCTTGGTGTTTTATGATAAGGTGATTGATTGGTTTGGTTACTTGATTTGATAATAAGGATACATGGTTAGTTTATTAATTGATTAACTCTTCAATATTTTATTGATTACTTGATTAATTATTTATAGTTATTCAACTTTTTGTTATTATAAGTATTATATATAATAATTCTACTTGATACTGGATATAAGTGGTTTTGTGGGTGTTTAATTGTTAAATGGATGTAGATGGTTTGGTGTTGAGCTTTGGTTTTGAGTGATTGGTGGTCTGTTGGATATCTGGTTTAAAGGTGTCTTGGTTTTTGATAGAATAAACATCAGTTTAAGCGTTGCTTTAGTAGAGTGATATAGACGTACATACATATATTACGCTTTGCATAGTGTGTGTATGGAGTGAAAGGACTGTGTGTGAACGGACAGTAGGACTCAACTTGCTGACAGGCAAAGTGGTGTGGACATTTCGATGTCTACGTCAAAATATTTTTTATTTTAATTCATTATTTTCTGGCATACAGCGATTAATGAGGGGATTGTCCTCTGGTGCACAATACCCTAAGCTTGCGTCAAACCGGGCTTTGTGGTTTTTAATTTGCAAAAATTAAAAGTGCTTAAATGGGACCGATCGCTCCCTGTGCTGAAGACTAGGGTTGAGATTGAGTAGGAGTATATCTGGATAGGCAGTTTAGTCAGAGCAAGAAGTGTCCTATGTCCGTGAGTGATTGAGTGTTCATTTCTTTATTAATTACATAATTGATAAAGCTTCATTTTATAGTGTTAGATTCTTAAGAGGCTTATAATAGTCTCGAGTCTTTATCGGTCTATCAATCTTCGTGGACTCCAACATGTCATTCGACATAGACGTTAATGTGCCCATGCTCACACCGGTGGACCAACTCAAACGCGATTATCCAATACTGAAGGGCATCGGTGATATATCTAAAAGCTGGGCACGGAGATGGTCTGACGTGCCACAGCCTTGGCCGTCTTCAGGAAGCTTTGACGAAGGACTCATTCAAAACATGCGCGTTCTGGTTGAGGCACACAAAGCTCACCAGAAGACGGGGAGACGAGGTAAGGCTCGAAAAGAAAAAAGAGATACCGAACTCGCAGTCTTGACACTGTTCGGTAAAGCAGGGCGGAGAAGGAAAGCAGCTGTGGAGGCGGCAGCTACCGCAGCTCAAACTGAAAAAGAGGAGGCCAATGACAAGACGGACATACTGCTGAGTGACATTGATGCGCCGTTCTCCCATACGGCCCCAGTCTTGACCCCGCCTCCTTATGAAGCTCAGACGGAAGCTACTAAGGCTTATCCACAGCTATCCGTGCTAAATTCTGAGGGAAGATATGTAATCAGAGATGATAATAATGATATTATGCAGAAGGGAAATGCCAGGACGACCGTTGTAACTCATCTTGATTTGAAGCGCAAAACCAAGAAATTAGATAAGCATCCGACACCAGCTGAAAAGAAGAAGAAGAAGAAAAGCAAAAAGGGCAGACATGAAAGTGACAGTGGCTCTTCTGAAGAGGAAGGAGCGGATATTGGAGGATATAGTGAGCGCGTTAGACAGATTATGGCACGCGCTGAGAGGAGAGGGAGAAAGGGCCTAGAAACAGACTCTAGTAGCAGTAGTGAAGAAGAGAGCGAGGAGTCTGACTCAGATGATGGTGCGAAGGCCAAGGAACAGGTGAATAAGGAGCTGAGAGATATGGAAAAGGAGTTGGATTCCATTAATGCATCAAAGACTGAACTTGAATCTGAACTGTATGCAGCTAAAAAGGGTGATGATGTGACTCACTTGGAAGATGCATTGAAGGATCTTGCTGTAGTTCAGTCAGAGATGCAGACACAAACACGTCAGATGCAAAAGGAGTTGGAAAAACATGACCTTCGTCCAAGACCGAGTAAACCTGAGGAGAAAAGTAAATCAAAAAAGAAGAACAGGAGGAAGACTAAAGGTGACGGGAAGATGTTTCCAGTGGTGGTTAGTGGTGCTCATATGAACTACAAGCCCTGGCAGGCTAGTGACATGTCTGCAATCTTGGATAAACTGCCAATTCTCCAAGATGGCGCTTATCCCTGGACGACAAAGATTGATCAGCTATCACAAGGCATCTCACTCGCTATGGGTGACATTAAGAGGATCTTGTCATCAGTACTAGGAGTACCGCCAATGGAAGAAATTCTAGAAAAGGCTGGAATAGGAAGATGTGCTCATACAGCGATTTATGATGCTGAACTTTTCGCTGCCAATAGAGGGCGTTTGTGGAGAACCCTGAAGGAGATGTTCCCTACCAATGTACACCCAGACGATATCATTTTCAACGCCTTAGGTGACACAGAGAATCCCAGAGCATATGCGGCACGAGTTTACCAACAGTGGAGAGAGCTCATGGGAAACGACCCTGAGGAGCACAAGTTGGAACGCGCTATGCTGCGACTGAAGCTCCAAGAAGGCTTGCCTCAGTCCGTGAGGAGTAAAGTGGGGGAAGTGGTTGGTCTTGGGTCTATGGTAAAGAACATCTACATTGATCATATTGCTCATCTAGTGGAGCATCACAGGAAGAAGGAACGGGCCCTGAAGGAACAAGATGCTGAGCTGAAGAGGCAACTCACTCAAAGTCAGCTCTTGAATGGGAAATGGATAGAAGAGGAGTAGAAACAAGCTGTTGTTTTGCAGAACAACAACGATGACAATAACCAATGATGTAATCTTCATTCCCGTTCCCTGTTTTCCAACAGCCTCAGACAGGGGGAGATTATTAATTCTGAAGAATTCAAAAAAAAAAAAAAAAAAAAGGGGGGGGTGAATAGGAAGTTAAACATGTCATTGGCTAGATGTCATCAGCAATTTACAATACAATAAGTATTTCTTACACTTTTAGAATCAATTTTTTAGGAGAATGATAGCGGTGATAACCGACGTTGTCACCTCTGAGCCTGAGTTCATTATTGAAGTTGAAGTGATGAGGAATATTTTTTATTACATCTGTGACATTTTGGAGAAACACTTGTCTCCAGAAGATTATTATAGAAGCAAACTAGTTGAGTATGGACTCCAGAGTATGAACCATCGTTTTGTTCAGAAAAACAAAAACAAAAAGTCATGTGTGTTGAATGATTATCAATGATTTGATGCTAAGTTCAGTTTATTACAGGAATTTCATAATAGTAGGAGTATTCAGTTATGGTTTCATATAACATCAGTTTAGATAATTGGTTTACAAAGCTGTTTAGTCAATTCAAATAGGTTATGTTTCTCACTTTGATTTAGGAGTTTGTGTTTCAATAGTCAATGAATGGCCATAAGCTGTTCGTTTATGCATTCTATTGAGGAGTTGGCTTTAGGCCTCCCCCTCTGTCATTAACCTCGGTTTGTGTTGAGTGTTGTTTTACAGGTACCGCGGACCCTGGGGGCCAGGCCCTAGCAATGCCTGGATCGTGCCTTCCTGGGGACTGCCTGAAACCTGTTGTTTGTCTGTTAACCTTTTGTTTGTCTTTTCTATCTTTTTCTGATATGTGTTGGAACATGAGGTTTCTTGATGTTTAGCATTATATGTCATTTCTGTTTAGGGTTTCTTGTTCAATCAAGCTTGAGGGGGTCGTCTACATTTCACCTGTGTTTTTGATTCAGGTGTGTGTACACGTCTCCTTGGTTAGATTGTTCTGTTTTGTAGTAATTTAGGTTTAGTCTATGTCCATAGGATGTTTTGTTTTTTGTGTGGTTCTGTGTTGATGTTTTCAGACTATCCTGGAGTGCATTTAGTGGGCTACCAAGGCGTGGTTGCCCCTCACCAGCATGAAGCTATGAACTGTGTGGAGTCACGGATGACTTGAGGGTCATTCTTGGACATTCCTGGAGTGTTCTCCCTGTTTCGGACGGGGTGAGCTTACCATCTTGCTGCGGACATTGTTCTCTGGGTGTCAGAGAGGATTGCGACACCTGGGGGTTTGATGTCTGAAGATGGCTCCAGCGTGAGACGAGGAGATGAGACAGCGCTGAGGGCTGTTCTCCTTCGGAGGGGCTAAGTGCTAGTAACCTCTGGCCCCCGATTTGCTTTGTTGTTGTGTGATGATTTGGTTATTTGTATGTGTTTTGGGGATTGTTTATGTTTAATGTTGTTTTGTGTCGAGGCGTTAGGACGCCTCGAAGGGGGGATATGTAGTGTATTTTTATACGGTATTACATCAATACATTTGGATACACTCATTTAGTAATCATTTACTAAGAATAAGGAATAAACTCCATTTTAGATAGAACTCTGTAATTACAAGCAACTTCATTGCAGTAGGAACTTGGCTAACTTAATTAGTTTAACATGTAGATGACAACATATTGTCCTTTCCTGAGTCAACATTCCTTTGCCCCTGAGGAACAATAGAGATGGCACCTCTGAAGAAGAAGTCAGGAAGCCTACAGGTGATCAAAGCAGGACCGGAAAAACCCCAAGACTGCCCCCATGTCCGGAGGGGGGGCAGAGCTCAGTGACACCTATTGACCAATTGCAAGACTAGTTGTAAATGTACCTCCCTCGTATGCAAAATTGTTTTGTCATGTGATTCCTGGCTTGAAGCCAGTTTAAAAACTGAAGACACGAGACTGAGAATTCAGGACCGCTGAAATTTGACCTGAATGGCGTGCTCAATAAATTTGGTTTAAACTGCATTTTTCTCCAGAAGATTCTTTCCAAGTCAAGACAAAAAGATACGACACTATAAACCTACTCTATCACATATCCAGCTACATCTGTCTACATAAATTGTCGATTAACCGATAAGCTTGGAAGGGCTATAAACGAGTTGTTTTGTGCATTAAGAGCATCCGTTTCATCAAACGTTATGTAGCACTAGCTAGGTAGCTAACGCTAGCTAGCTAGACCTAGCAAAGCTGCATCAAGCTTAGGGAAGGTTACGACGGTTTTGGCCTCTATGCTGGCGGCACACATTTCAAACCTAGAATATTGTTGATATGATGTTGTAAGCACAAACTAATATTAGGCCTGGTTATTTGTGCTAACCTGAAGCGTTAGCTGGGCAGCTATTGTCTTGTAGGCGAGCCGTGCTTGCTAGCTCTGTTAATGGTGTTCTTTGATGTAGCCAGCTAGGTATATGAAACGTTAATGTAGTGGTGAGGTGATGTCATTTTATATGTTGGTTAGCATTGGCACCATTGTGGTGTGTAGTACAAAATGGAAAGATATTTGCGAAATATGTCAAAATAGTCAGGTGGCTTAGCAAAATGATGGGGACACGGCCGACAGAAGCATGGGCATGAAGCATTTTTCCCACTTGCTTTTCTATCAGCTATCAGCAAGCCACTTAGAAGGTCATTCTTGGTGTCAAAATATAAATTTTCTGGGTTAAGGAACGCATTAAAGCGAACGACTGGGTGGCTCTCAGCTAAATGACTTGGAAAAGCTAAAAATGGCATTGAATGTGAGGAATCAGCTGGAAAGTGTATGGGTGCAACATGCATATCTAATGTTACTGTATCTGTTTGTTTATTTTTGTCTTCCATGTGTCTCTTGTGGTCTGGTGATGGTTATCAATATCAGGTGAGTACAATTTCACTGTAGAGTTGTTGTTTTTCAGTAATTAGTGTCCTCAGGATGCTATGGGGAAAAAACTAAAATCTTTGACAGTTTGTTAAAGCAGTTATATTAACTAGCTATGCATATATTAACTAGTCAGGGATCAGCTGGCTAGCTAACCGTGGGGTGTGTTGACTTCTAGCTTGCTAGCTAATGTTCCCTAGAACATGCAAGTAGCTGTCCAGATACCGAGCTAGCCAGCTGCATCCAATGTTGTTTTCCAAGACAGCCAGTAAACTGGCTACTACCAAAGATCTGTACCATGTGCTGTTACTGTCAGTACCATAGTGGTAACTTGCTTGCTAGCTAGTATGCTAATTTGGTAGGCTAAAGCAATTACTTGTCCATAGGATGGCACACCTGAATTACCATTTGAACCATTTGGCTATAGTTCTTGCTACATATCTAGTTACACATGATTCATTTTGATTGGGAATGGCTATATATTTCCTGTGCATTGTTTTGAAAATGCGTGAACTGTTGGTGATTATGTTGGTTAATATTTTGCTGATGAAAGTTAGCTGGTGTAATGGTTGATTATGATGACAAATGTCAGACTGGGCTTCACATTGTGCTGTTTATTTTCAAAGCTATGTCTGACAGAATTGTTGGGTTTTTATCTGTTATATTATCTAGCTATGCAAGGCTTTTAGGTAGCCAGGGGCCAGCTGGCTAACTAACAATATTGAGGCAAACATTTGGTTTTGGTATCTTACGCTAGCTACTAGTCTAGCTAATGTTGTCTGGTTAATAGCTTGCTAGCCAGTGTTCCCTAGAAGATGAAGCTAAGTGAGCCAGCTAGGTAGCTACCTGGCCGGCCAATGTTGTTTTCCATGCACGCCAGAGAACTGGATACTACCAACGATTTTTTCTATCTGTTGCTACTTTCCAACACAGCATACTGATAGCTACATAGCTTGCTTGCTAGCCAGTGATCTGATTTGGGAGGCTATAGCCTGTAGTTGTCCATAGTCCATAATTCAACAAGGCCTTCAGATTCACCATTCATTAGATACAGCTCCCCCATCTGAAGAAGGTACAAATTATCAAAGTAATTGACTTAAGTTACTTCAAATGTCCACGGCTAGCTGTATTCATCATTATAGAGTGGTGAGGGGATGTCATTACTTATTAAACAGAGTTTAATTTAAAATGTTAAGTTAAATAAATTATTAGAATGAGCTGTTATGTAATGTTACTGTATCTGTTTGTTTTTGTCTTTTATGTGTCTCTTCTGGTCCTGTGGTGGTTATCAATATCAGGTGAGAATATACAATTTCAATGTACAGTTGTAGTTGTTTTTTAATAATTGGTGTTCCTAGGATGCTGTTGGGGAAAAAACTAAAATCTTTGACAGGTTGTTTAATGAGTGATTGGGTAAATGCATGTGATGCCATTTCCTGTCGACTGAAGAGCATTGTGTCCCTGTAGTGTCAAGCCAAGAGTCTTTTCACACCCTGTTATGAATCAGGACATCAGCCATGTTGGAGGCACTAAATGTAGTTAGATCTATCTAGGTACCTATTTACATTTGCGATTTCCAAAGTGTTCTAATTCCTGATTGAACAGAGTTGAATTGACTTCAGTTATTACAAGTGTCCATGTCACAAGTACTATAGCAATTGAAGTGGCGTTTGCTGATGAAGCTCAAAATAGTTGTCTATTACAATCTCTTCTTGGAAAGGCTGTAAGTTGGACACAAGGGGCCTCATTTATCATTGTGGATACACCCTTTTTCATTTACACCTGCTTTTTGTACGTGCTTTTCTCCACAAATAATGTGATGTATCATGACAAAACTCTATGGGAAATATTGTGTATATATCTCACAAAATTTCCCATCGAGTTTTGGAAAAAGCAGTTACAAAAATCATGTGTAAATGAAAAAGGGTGTATCCATAATGATAAATGAGGCCCAATGTGTGTAATGATATTGAATTAGAGAAACCAGCTAGAAAGTTTATGGGTGCAACATGCATCTAATGTTACTGTATGATTGTTTTTGTGTGCTCCATGTGTGTCTTCGGGTCCGGTCATGTTGATCAATATCAGGTGAATACATTTGCACTGTACAGTTTTTTACAGTTACAGAAATGAGGAGAGACAAGGAGGAGAGAGAAGTGGAGTAGAGACGGGGGGGACAGGGGAGGAGAGCGGTGGAGTAGAGACGGGAGGAGGAAGGGGAGAGGAGAGACAAAGAGGAGAGAAGTGGAGTAGAGACGGGGGTTGACAGGGGAGGAGAGAGGAGTGGAGTAGGGGGGGGGCAAGGACGAGAGAAAAATGGAGTGGAGAGGGGGGCGGAGAGGAGAGAAAAGTGAAGTAGACAGGGGAGAGGAGAGACAGGAGGAGTGGAGTATAGACAGGAGGAGGGGGGAAGAGACGGGAGGAGAGAGAAGTGGAGTAGAGATCGGAGGAGGGGGTGGAGACGGGAGGAGATGGTGGAGGAGAAAGAAGAGACGGGGAGGATAGTGGTGGTAGACAGATGGGGGGGGGGGGAGACAGGGAGGAGAGGGCAGGCAGGGGAGGAGGGGTAGGCAGGGAGGTGGGGGAGGAGATACAGGGGGGGGGGTGGAGGAGAGGCAGGAGGAGGAGAGATGGAGAGGGCCTACTAACAGAAATGATGAAATGAGAAGCTTCAGTTAGTTTTCAACTTAGTCTTCAACAAGGCCTTCAGTTTCACCACTCATTATATACAGTCCCCCCATCTAAAACAAGTACAAATTATCAAAGTAATTTAGTTCAGTTACTTTAAATGTCCATGACTAGCTGGATGATCATCATTATAGAGTGGTGAGGAGATGGTGTCTTTAATTTAAAAGTTAATTAATTGTTGCTAACCTGAAGCGTTAGCTGGGCAGCTATTGTCTTGTAGGCGAGCCGTGCTTGCTAGCTCTGTTAATGGTGTTCTTTGATGTAGCCAGCTAGGTATATGAAACGTTAATGTAGTGGTGAGGTGATGTCATTTTATATGTTGGTTAGCATTGGCACCATTGTGGTGTGTAGTACAAAATGGAAAGATATTTGCGAAATATGTCAAAATAGTCAGGTGGCTTAGCAAAATGATGGGGACACGGCCGACAGAAGCATGGGCATGAAGCATTTTTCCCACTTGCTTTTCTATCAGCTATCAGCAAGCCACTTAGAAGGTCATTCTTGGTGTCAAAATATAAATTTTCTGGGTTAAGGAACGCATTAAAGCGAACGAGTGGGTGGCTCTCAGCTAAATGACTTGGAAAAGCTAAAAATGGCATTGAATGTGAGGAATCAGCTGGAAAGTGTATGGGTGCAACATGCATATCTAATGTTACTGTATCTGTTTGTTTATTTTTGTCTTCCATGTGTCTCTTGTGGTCTGGTGATGGTTATCAATATCAGGTGAGTACAATTTCACTGTAGAGTTGTTGTTTTTCAGTAATTAGTGTCCTCAGGATGCTATGGGGAAAAAACTAAAATCTTTGACAGTTTGTTAAAGCAGTTATATTAACTAGCTATGCATATATTAACTAGTCAGGGATCAGCTGGCTAGCTAACCGTGGGGTGTGTTGACTTCTAGCTTGCTAGCTAATGTTCCCTAGAACATGCAAGTAGCTGTCCAGATACCGAGCTAGCCAGCTGCATCCAATGTTGTTTTCCAAGACAGCCAGTAAACTGGCTACTACCAAAGATCTGTACCATGTGCTGTTACTGTCAGTACCATAGTGGTAACTTGCTTGCTAGCTAGTATGCTAATTTGGTAGGCTAAAGCAATTACTTGTCCATAGGATGGCACACCTGAATTACCATTTGAACCATTTGGCTATAGTTCTTGCTACATATCTAGTTACACATGATTCATTTTGATTGGGAATGGCTATATATTTCCTGTGCATTGTTTTGAAAATGCGTGAACTGTTGGTGATTATGTTGGTTAATATTTTGCTGATGAAAGTTAGCTGGTGTAATGGTTGATTATGATGACAAATGTCAGACTGGGCTTCACATTGTGCTGTTTATTTTCAAAGCTATGTCTGACAGAATTGTTGGGTTTTTATCTGTTATATTATCTAGCTATGCAAGGCTTTTAGGTAGCCAGGGGCCAGCTGGCTAACTAACAATATTGAGGCAAACATTTGGTTTTGGTATCTTACGCTAGCTACTAGTCTAGCTAATGTTGTCTGGTTAATAGCTTGCTAGCCAGTGTTCCCTAGAAGATGAAGCTAAGTGAGCCAGCTAGGTAGCTACCTGGCCGGCCAATGTTGTTTTCCATGCACGCCAGAGAACTGGATACTACCAACGATTTTTTCTATCTGTTGCTACTTTCCAACACAGCATACTGATAGCTACATAGCTTGCTTGCTAGCCAGTGATCTGATTTGGGAGGCTATAGCCTGTAGTTGTCCATAGTCCATAATTCAACAAGGCCTTCAGATTCACCATTCATTAGATACAGCTCCTCCATCTGAAGAAGGTACAAATTATCAAAGTAATTGACTTAAGTTACTTCAAATATCCACGGCTAGCTGTATTCATCATTATAGAGTGGTGAGGGGATGTCATTACTCATTATACAGAGTTTAATTTAAAATTTTAAGTTAAATAAATTATTAGAATGAGCTGTTATGTAATGTTACTGTATCTGTTTGTTTTTGTCTTTTATGTGTCTCTTCTGGTCGTGTGGTGGTTATCAATATCAGGTGAGAATATACAATTTCAATGTACAGTTGTAGTTGTTTTTTAATAATTAGTGTTCCTAGGATGCTGTTGGGGAAAAAACTAAAATCTTTGACAGGTTGTTTAATGAGTGATTGGGTAAATGCATGTGATGCCATTTCCTGTCGACTGAAGAGCATTGTGTCCCTGTAGTGTCAAGCCAAGAGTCTTTTCACGCCCTGTTATGAATCAGGACATCAGCCATGTTGGAGGCACTAAATGTAGTTAGATCTATCTAGGTACCTATTTACATTTGCGATTTCCAAAGTGTTCTAATTCCTGATTGAACAGAGTTGAATTGACTTCAGTTATTAGAAGTGTCCATGTCACAAGTACTATAGCAATTGAAGTGGCGTTTGCTGATAGTCAAAATAGTTGTCTATTACAATCTCTTCTTGGAAAGGCTGTAAGTTGGACACAAGGGGCCTCATTTATCATTGTGGATACACCCTTTTTCATTTACACCTGCTTTTTGTACGTGCTTTTCTCCACAAATAATGTGATGTATCATGACAAAACTCTATGGGACATATTGTGTATATATCTCACAATATTTCCCATCGAGTTCTGGAAAAAGCAGTTACAAAAATCATGTGTAAATGAAAAAGGGTGTATCCATAATGATAAATGAGGCCCAATGTGTGTAATGATATTGAATTAGAGAAACCAGCTAGAAAGTTTATGGGTGCAACATACATCTAATGTTACTGTATGATTGTTTTTGTGTGCTCCATGTGTGTCTTCGGGTCCGGTCATGTTGATCAATATCAGGTGAATACATTTGCACTGTACAGTTTTTTACAGTTACAGAAATGAGGAGAGACAAGGAGGAGATAGAAGTGGAGTATAAACAGGAGGAGAGGAGAGACTGGAGGAGAGAGAAGTGGAGTAGAGACGGGGGGGGGGGGAGTGGTGGAGTAGAGGCAGGAGGAGGAGGGGGAGAGGAGAGACAAAGAGGAGAGAAGTGGAGTATAGACGGGGGTTGACAGGGGAGGAGAGAGGAGTGGAGTAGACGGGGAGGGGGGGGCTAGGACGAGAGAAAAATGGAGTAGAGACGGGAGAGGGGGTTGGAGAGGAGAGACAAGGAGGAGAGAAAAGTGAAGTAGACAGGGGAGAGGAGAGACAGGAGGAGAGAAGTGGAGTATAGACAGGAGGAGGGGGGAAGAGACGGGAGGAGAGAAGTGGAGTAGAGACGGAGGAGAGACGGGAGGAGAGACAAGTGGAGTAGAGATCGGAGGAGGGGGTGGAGACGGGAGGAGATGGTGGAGGAGAAAGAAGAGACGGGGAGGAGAGGAAGGGGAGGATAGTGGTGGTAGACAGATGGGGGGGGGGGGAGACAGGGAGGAGAGGGCAGGCAGGGGAGGATGGGTAGGCAGGGGGGTGGGGGAGGAGATACAGGGGGGGGGGGTGGAGGAGAGGCAGGAGGAGGAGAGATGGAGAGGGCCTACTAACAGAAATGATGAAATGAGAAGCTTCAGTTAGTTTTTTCTGAGCAGACAAATTCAACAAGGCCTTCAGTTTCACCACTCATTATATACAGTCCCCCCATCTAAAACAAGTACAAATTATCAAAGTAATTTAGTTCAGTTACTTTAAATGTCCATGACTAGCTGGATGATCATCATTATAGAGTGGTGAGGAGATGGTGTCTTTAATTTAAAAGTTAATTAAATTATTAGAATGACCTGTTCTAATGTATCTAATGTTACTGCATCTGTTTGTTTTTGTCTTATGTCTCTTTTGGTCCGGTGTTGGTTATCAATATCAGGTGAGAATATATAATAATTCCAATGTACAGTTTTTTTTATTTTTTATTTTTTACTACCTCCGTGTTCTACTTTCTGATAAAACAGTTGAATTTACTTCAGTTTCTTCAAAGGTCCATGGCACAAGCACTATAGCAATTGAAGTGGCGATGGTTGATAATCACAAACAATTGTCTATTGGTACAATCTCTTCTTGGAAAGGCTCCTGTCCAGCCCTGATACACCCCACAATAGCAGTGTTGTCCCAGAACTTCCGCATGTGGCACGTCTCCGAGTTGTACCAGAAGTCTGAGGTGTATAGACTGAAGAGGGCAGGGGAGAGCACAGTACCCTGTGGTGCCCCTGAGCTGCTGACCACAGTCTCTGATGTGCAGTCCCTCAGCCTGACATACTGTGGTCTGTCAGTGAGGTAGTCTGTGATCCAGGCCACGAGGTGTGGGTCCATCCACTGCCATTCTGTGTAGCTTTTCTCTCAGTATGGGGGGCTTTGTGGTGTTGAAGGCACTGGAGAAATACATTTTAAAAAACATGATTCTCACAGCGCTGCTTCCCTTGTCCAGATGAAAGTAGACCCAGTGGAGGAGGTAGAGGACAGCATCCTCTACACCCACTTTCTCCTGGTAGGCAAACTGCAGGGGGTCCAGTACATGCTGGACCTGCAGTCTGAGGCGGTGCAGGATCAGCTGCTCCAGGGTCTTCATGATGTGATGTTAGTGCCACCGGCCTGAGGTGGTTGCGGTTGCTGCAACGCTCCTTCTGAGGCACTGGGATGATGCATGATGTCTTCCACAGTGTGGGGACCCTCCCCAGTCACAGGCTCAGGTTAAAGACATGCTGGAGGGGTTCCTCCAGCTCGGTGTTGCAGGCCTTCAGTAGTCTCGAGCACACCTGGTCTGGGCTGGCTGCTTTCCTGGGCCGCTGTCAGTGGAGAGTCTCTTCAGCTCTCCACTGACCTCCTTTGCAGTGATGGGATGTGTGTGTGTGTGGGGGGGGGGGGTCATGGGCTGCAGGGGGGCGCTGGCCTGAGCAGATGTACTGCTATAGGGGAGGGGGAAGGGAGGGGGTGCTGTGTGAGAGGGTGGCTCATTTGCTCTCTCCATGCTGCCCTCTGTTGTGCTGCCCTTCTGCTTACAGCCTGTGATGGTTTTCATTCCTTCCCAGACCTCCCTCATATTGTTCTGCTGAAACTTCTTCTCCACCTTCCTCCTGTAGGACTCTAACCTCTTGCAGGCAGAGCTCAAGTTCTGTGGGGGAAAAAGACTTAAATATTTGCCCCATGAGCCGTCTCATGAAGTATAAATTATGCTTTAGAAGTAGGCAGCTAGCTGTGTAAAGAGTTAATATATAGTGGTGCGGCAGTGTTGTCATTGTAAAGTCATTTAATGAAAAAAAAAGAGTAAAGTTTATTAAAGTATTACAATGACCTGCTATCTAATGTACCTGTATCTATTTATTTGTCTTCCATGTATCTCTTCTGGTCCGGGGATTAATATCAGGTGAGAATATCCAATTCCACTGTACGGTTGTTGTTTTGTAGTAATTGTTGTCCTGGTGTCCCTAAGATGCTATAGGGCAGGGGTGTCAAACTCAAATACACAGTGGGCCAAAATGTAAAACTTGAACAAAGTCGCGGGCCAACATTGAACAAATGAAAATTTTAATATGGACCCAAACAAGGTTTGCTTTAACATTGAATATGCACTTATCACTTTCGCTTTTGGTGCGCATCAATGGTGTGCACTAACATATGTGAATACGCCCTCAGACACAAGTGTTGGTGCTCCATCTGCTCAGTAGAGAAGCTTGTAAAACCCTGACTGTCCTACAGCCAGGCACACAGACAGACAGCCGGCATGCAAACAGACAGCCAGGCAGACAGGCCGGCAAGAAGGCAGACAGGATTGAATGAACAGGAACAGAGCAAACACAGCGGCCGGCTAGGTCAACACAGGTGTCTCCATCACAGTGAGACGTTACATAACGTAAAGCTTCTGTTTTCTGCCTTTCTTTTCGCCATTTTTAAGAAGTGGTAACACGGTTACAGTTGTAGTATGAGATTGCTATGACTACAGTCACAGAAGAGAGGGTGTTTCTGGGTCCTGTCTTGATTGACGCGCCAAAACAACAGCAGAGCATTATGGGATTTGTAGTATTAGCGGTGAATGCGCTGTATAATACTGGCGGGCCAGCTCTAGTAGTCATTTGGTATTGCCTCGCGGGCCAAATATAATTACACTGCGGGCCAAATTTGGCCCGCGGGCCAGAGTTTGACACCCCTGCTGTAGGGGAAAAGGACTTGAATCTTGGACAGATTGTTAATTCAGTGATTGGGTAAAGGCATTTGATGCAATTTTATATGGATTGAAGAGCATTGAATCACTGCAGTGTCAAGCCAATACTGTTTCATGGCCTGTCATGAGTCAGGACATCAGCCATGTTGGAGGTCCTGAATGCAGATAGATTTAACTACGTATTTACATGCACAACCTCCAACGTATTGGACTTCCTGAGTGAACAGAGTAGAAATTACTTCAGTTGCTTCAAACTAATTGAAGTGGTGATGGTTGGTAGTCAAAAAAGTTGTGTATTGGTACAAGCTCATCTTGGAAAGACTACGTTGGACACAGCTGGAAAGTTTGACAGCATAACACCAACTAGTCTTTTTCATTATTTGGGAATAAATGTTGCCAAGTCATGTGATCAACTTCACCAATAGTGAGAGTTAGCGAAAAATCAGAAAGAAACCTCAGGTTTTGTATAATGCTATAATGTCAGTTTGATCAGCCTCTTCTGAATTTCCAACATAAATCTCTAAATGTTCCTCACTAAAAGGTTGTTACCATAGCAGGGAAAGTTAAATATGGAGGGAACATTGTTGTAGTAGTATTCACACTACTCATGTATTGTTATCTTGCACTTAGAAGAACAGTTACACTGCAGTTACTGTAGATATAACTACAGCAAACAGAATATAAAAGATTACGGTGTAATACATTCAGAGGAATTAAAACAATTGGGGTATTTTGCAATCCAGTGTGAGAACAAATTAAAGTGTTTAAGTTAATGTGTTCGTAAGGAAAACGTTAATATGTTTCATCTTAATAGTCAGCGCATTTTAGCATTGAGGGGTTACGACAGCCAACTAATACTGTTGGTACTGGCGGGGTGAATGTAATGGACATAACTAATGCATATCGCTGTGTGCTTGTATTTCTTTCCAGATGCCGAAGAGAAGTAAGAAGTCCCAGGCTGCCACTAAGAGGCACGTGGAGACACGTGCCTTGGCTGAGGATTTTCTGACTCCTCATGAAAAAAACTCAGAAACGTTTCACGAAAGTGGACAAAACGCACATGTTGCACTTGATGCACATGCCGCACATAACGCACATGTTGCAAGGTCTGCACATGACGCACAGAATGATTGTATGCCTATGGCCGAGCCCCTGAAAACCTTGAAAAAGCCTTTGGCTCGAACCTTGAAAAGCACCATGAACAAAACTCCCTCAAAGCCTTTGAACGTGTCTGATCCGTGTTTATCTGGTAAAGATGATTGTTCTTTTCCCCTGCAGATGTGTGTGTCTGAAATTGCTGTTCCACTCACTGACAGAGAGCCCCAAAGCTATTACAACAGTCATCTGACCATCCCAACTGCAACAGAACATCCTGAAGATTGTAGGCCACATGTACCCATCAGATCTTGTGTATTTGGTTCGTTTTCTCAAGGCCATAAGAAATTTGGAGCGAATGCAGACCAACAATGTGTTGCAAACAGTTTAGTGGCAGTAATGATGAATGAGAACAAAAGCATCCTGACATGGGCTAAAGAAAATATCAACGATGTATTGATTGAAGGCAATAAACTATACAGCGTGGTGAGAAGTGCAGGTAATATCCGTGGTTCTAATGTGTACCTGTTAATTGCTGATCTCCCAGAGTATTACACTATGAAGGGAACAATTTTTTCAGTTGATCATGGTCAAAGCTATGTGGGAAATGGTGAGATGGATGAAGAAGCTGAAGTAGACATGCGAGACATTCAGATGCCGTTGGATTTAGCAATTCAGAGAGCATTGACTGAATATGATGCCTGTTTTGTAACCATCAGGACAGCCACATGTGTAGTTATTAAGCAAGGTAACTATTTTAGTGTGTTTGATCCTCATTCACGCAACAGCACAGGCCTGTTTGATCCACACAGTGACAAGGCTGTAGTGATTCATCATTCTGATTTTGATGGTGTTTATAAACATGTTAGAGATCTCCTATACCAACTGACTGCTAGTGCCAAAACAGAATGGGAGAAATGTTTTGAGATTACTGGAGTCAAGGTAGAGGTCATGAGCCGAGAACAGGAGAGCCATGTAAGTGGTGAGCATCACAGTGAAACTATGAATGTTGTAAGAACTGTACCTACAGACAGAGGTAGAACTCAACGAACACGTGAGGTATGTGCAAAGTGGAAAAAGCCAGCCACCAGTAGGCCTACAGACACGTCAAATACTGTGAAGACTTCTCAGTCAGGTGATGTTGAAAGTGAACACCCTCTCTACAGCGATGTGGTACAAGGTAAACACAAACTATATAATGAAACACCTGTTATAAAAACTGTACCTACAGACGGAGGTAGAAGTCAGCAAATGCATGAGGTATGTGGAAACAGGAAAAAGCCAGCCACCAGAACAAACACCTTAAATGCTGTGAAGAACCACAGTCATGTAAAACCTTTGAACTCAAGTGACAAAGCAGTGTTGACATGTCAGTCACTTTATCTGACTACCAGAGAATTAACACACAGAGAAAGAGAAGCAACAGACAGTGTAATTATTTGCGATGTGAGAATTCATGAACAGCCTTTTAAACCCTTAATGCGTCAGGATCAGGATGCTCTGTGCGCACGTTTAGAACTCACTAATGAAAATACTGATGTTACTACAGCAACAAAGGTTGATGTCATGGGGTCTCCCTGTAAGATCAAGAGTATAAAGCCAGATGGAAACTGTTTCTACCGTAGCCTTGCATTTAGCATATGTGGAAATGAAGAAAAGCATCTCAAAATAAGACGGGCGATTGTGCGACACCTTCAAAAGAACAGCTCCAAATTTGAAATGTATTTGAGAGATGGGTACACATCTGTGCAGGACTACGTGACCAAATCAAGAATATATTACTGTGGTTCATGGGCAACTGAGATTGACATTTTTGCTGCAGCTGACTTTTTTAAAACAACCATCATGACTTGTAATGATAGTAGATGGAATGCACACAGGCCTACTTCAGATTCATTCACAGCTAATTGTATGTATTTAAACCACACTGGCAATCATTATGAAGTTGCAATATGTGTTAAACAGAAAGACGCAGGAAATGCTTGTGCGGGAACATGTCAGCACGACAAGAGCAATGACAACTTAAGGGTACTACGTAAAAGGAAGTTGAATAATGAACCAGAAAATCTGAAAGCTAAGAAAGAACACCAACGGTACCACAATAAGAGTGATTACAAAGAGAGAAAACTTCAAGACCTTAAAGATAAATATCACAAAGACACAGACTTTGGGGAATGTAAGTGTGAGTATATCCGAAAAAAATACAGAACAGATCCAACGTTTCAGAAATACATGCGTGAGCGTGTTCGGAATAAGTATAAGACTGATCCAGTGTTTCAGAAATACATGCGTGAGCGTGTTCGGAATAAGTATAAGACTGATCCAGTGTTTCAGAAATACATGCGTGAGCGTGTTCGGAATAAGTATAAGACTGATCCAGTGTTTCAGAAATACATGCGTGAACGCATGCGTGAGCGTGTTCGGAATAAGTATAAGACTGATACAGTGTTTCAGAAATACATGCGTGAGCGTGTTCGGAATAAGTATAAGACTGATCCAGTGTTTCAAAAATACATGCGTGACAATTCTCAAAAGCAATATAGGAAATTTCAAAACAAACGCAAAGCAGACAACATGAGGAAATACCATGAAAATGAAAATATCCGTGTAAATAAAACCAAAAGAAGTTGTGAGAGTTATGCAAAGTGGCAAAAGAGACAGGAAGACATAGATTTTGCTATTGATCATTTTCGTCAAGAGGTCAGCCGTGGTCCAGAATATGTATGCTCTGTCTGTCACCGTTTACTCTTCAGGAAACAGGTGGTTGAGTGTAAAAGACATTGCTATGAAAGCAAAGGAGATAAAATTGCTGCACTAGCTAATAGATGCATAACATTACAATATTTACATGTTTGTGATGCTGAATGTAAGCAGGGCTGCTATTTGTCTGACAGTTCATCAAGCAAGTTATGGATTTGTTATACATGCCATCGAAAAATACTCAATGGAAAACTTCCAGAAGAGAGTGTTACCAATAACATGCATTTGGAGGAAATTCCAGCAGAACTTAAGGGGAGACACCCCAGGTGAATAGGAAAAAAAAAATCCTTAATAGGTATCACCATCAAACTCCCCCAGTTTGTTAGGTACATTAAGGAGCATCTTTTTTGTATTACAAGTTTTCTGAAATCTTATGGATAAATATGCAAATTAGGCATTATATGCTCTAAATATGCGCTAATTTGCATAATTTCAGGAATCCATTTTTTTTAACTGGTTCAAGCCAGATTCAAAATTCTTGTTTCATTTTGTTCACATATCCCTATTCAAACTTTGTCCAAGGGGGATTTTTGATATCTCTTTTCTTCACTTCAGAAATCAGAAAATACTGTCAACAGTCATAAAAAGACCAATTTTCGCCATGTTTTAGGGATAAACTGTTATATAAATCAGGCTATGAATGAAATTTAAAAAATCCCCCTTGGACAAACTCTCAGAATATGGATTGGAACAAAACTGGAAAGTTAGGTGTATGTAGGTGCTACTCAAGTGGTGGTTTTGATGTCCCTAAGATGAGAAATAACTCATTTTGAGAAAACGGGCTTTGAAAATTTGTATTGTAAAAAACCATACATTTGCATTGTAAACCAATATTGACAAACACAATATCCAATCACATCATTAGTAACAACATTACACAACATCTGAAAACACATAGAAACAGAAAACTGAATAACACAGCATGTTGTGGATTCAGAATAGTCCAGGAGTAGACATTTTGTATAGAGAAGTAAGACCTGTTTGTTGGAAGCCCACTCACCACGTCAAGGTACAGCCCACGAGTGGGATGTTAGTAAGACGAGACTAGAGACGAGACAATGTTAGTAGGGAAGAGAACATTCCCTTTTAGAAAGCTTGTATTATTTTGTTAAACAGATCATGGACAAAGATAGACACATTTGACGAGGACATGCATGAGAAAACAGATTATCTAGCTTTTTGTGTTTTTTTAAGCGTTTTACATGGAGAAAACATGAATGAATGAATGAACATGAAGAGTAAGCTGATTCATAAATACACAGGACAAGATGTGGTAAACAATGCAGGGTAAACACCAATAGAAGCTAAATATAGATTGCCAAACAAACAAGTGATATAACCATCGTCAAAAGCAACACCATAGGAGACATCAGGCTACGCCGTCATAGGTCTGCAGAGTCACTCCTCAGATGGCACCACACTAGCTATCAACAAAACTGTTCTAGGCAGCTGGTTTGTAGAACCCACTCAGCTGCAGTCTACAAAACTATTCTAAGCAGCTAGTTTGTAGAACCCACTCAGCTGCAGTCCATAAAACTGTCCTAAAACCACAATATGTTCCTGGTGCGCATGGGGTTGTCATCAGTGAAGCGGACTACCCCATATTGCCGCCTTCATGTTGTCCACTGAACGCTGGTTATTGAGAATTATTGTAATAATTCTCAATAACTGTAATAATTTTGTAACATTTTGCATTTATTGGCAGTCAGCTTACCTACCTCTGGGTCCACATCTGCATATGCCTGCCTAATCTGCTCTCTGCTTCTGTGCAAGGACTCCAGACCTCTCTCTATTTCAGCAACTGAAATTAAAACAGTTTATTTGGTCAGTTTATGGATGCATGTAGAAATGCCACAGGTAGAGAGAGGGAGACTACTGTGCATATGTAGGCTATAAGCTTCTGATATTGGCTAGAGAGAGAGAGAGAGAGAGAGAGAGAGAGAGAGAGAGAGAGAGAAAGAGGGAACACGTTTCAATAGCCTACCTGTCACCCTCTCTGTCATGTTTCTGATACGTTTTCAGATGAAGCCCTGGGATCCCTAACACTTTACTAATCTTTTGGAGAGCTGCATACCCCAACCCTAACTCGTGCGCTAAGAGGACCATCCTCACATTGACATCAAATGCAACATCATTCCTAGTTGTTGACACTTTTGCGATAGCCATTTCTCACAAAGACTGCACTCTAAGAGCAAAGTACTACAGAACCCACTATTCTGAGGATCTATGTTAATTTTAAGACCAGTCCCTGCACAATTAGGACAAATCAACCCAGTTATCAGCTCATTCAAACGCGCCGCATCTCTCTGCTGCTCACTGGACATGCTAACGCCAGCCCCATCTCCCTGCTGCTCACTGGGCATGCTAGCACCGGCTAATGACAACTAGCGCGAATAGGCACTTTATATCTCATAAATGTAAACGTTTCCATTTAGTTTCTCTTGTTTTCTGTTCAACCTTGCGGGCAAACACTGTTGTCATTGTTACTTATTACGTTTAGAACGCTTTACAGACGGCATTGTTTGGATTAGATATCAGGAAATGGAAACGTGTCACATGACGCGCTGAACCAATCACGTTCTCAGAAATCAACAACAGCCAATGAGATTTCACGTTTAGCATCAAACCCGCCTTTGTATTTCCACGATTGGTTGCTGATACAAATGAAATTATCAAGTTTGGTTGCGATAACATCAGGCTAGAGAGAGAGATCTATCTATCGATATATCACAACAGGGGATCCAAAAGACGGCCGCGCTCTGGTTCGTTGCGAAAAGATGCTAACTTTTGGTGATTTTAGGAAGAATCTACAGACGCAAACAGACTAAATGAAGTAAAATAAACATCTAAATGCGTATTTTTGATGTTTTATTTCCACTAGTATGAAAGAAGACATGTTATGGAAGCAAACTAGCACAAAATCTCAAATTTGACCAGGGCGTTGAAAAACGATGTTTTCACCTACCGTGTCTCCCCTTAAATGTCTGAACTCTTTGGAGCAACATCTTATTGCACGTCATATTCCCTTCATGAAACTGTTGTGTTTGCCTCGAGGGCGTCAGAATGCGTGTCATGGTCCATGTGTGTCTGTTCCTATTAATACCATACCAGATGTAACAAATATACTTCCAAGAAATGAATGTGATGACAAGATGATAAGAGTAAAACTGAAACGTAAATTGACATTCAAAGGTCATTATGAGTATAAGTTTGTCCATACTGATCGTGTCAGAAATGCACTGAAGTATTTGATAAGAAACAATAAGTGGTATGATGATGTCACATTTAATGAAGAGTGGGTAAACTCTTTGGATGGAACTGATCATGATGAGCAAGAGGAAAACATCAAACATGAAACGGAGTGTCACGAAACAGCTGAAAAGAGTGATGAGGAAAATACTCCTGAAGACCAAGCAGAGGAAGACTTGACATATATTAAAGACCAGGATGGGCTTTTGTCAGATACGTCATTACAACCAGTTGATCTGGGTTCAGAGATTATTGATCAGAATTTTCAAGATATATTAAATGTTGCACCTGGTGAAGGTAACAGTCCAGTTAGGTTGCTGTCAGATAAAACCAATGAGGCAAAATGTTTCCCTTTCCTGTATCCAACTGGTGGACCGACCTTCCATGATAATAGAGAGGTAAAAATAACTCTGGCACGATACCTAAATACACGCATACTCAATGCAGATGGTCGTTTTGCACGGAATACAGACTTCATATTTTATGCACAATACATATCAGAGGTGCATCAAGTTGTGTGTAGTGTTTCTGTGGCATTACGCAAAGGTGGTGACAATAAGTCTCTGAAAGAAGTAACTCCAGACATGTTGTTAAACTCTCAGTCACTAAGTAAAATTTTACACAATGATGAAGGATACAAGTTCTTGAGAGGAATTCGTGGGACACCTCCGTTCTGGATGTCAGCGCAGAAAGACCTGTTTGCTATGATAAGACAACTGTCCATACCCACTTTCTTTGCATCTTTTAGCTCTGCTGATTTAAGATGGCCTGAAATGCTGAACACTATGGTAAGGCTAGAAGGACAACAAATCAATGTTGATGAGCTTGACTGGTCTACAAAATGTGGACTTCTACGACGTAATCCTGTGACGGCAGCAAGAATGTTTGATCATAGATGGCATTGCTTTTTGCGTGATGTAATCATGTCTGCAGCTGAACCCATAGGGAAAATCAAGGACTACTTCTACCGTGTTGAATTTCAACAGCGTGGTTCTCCTCACGTCCACTGTCTTTTTTGGGTTGAGAATGCTCCTAAGATTGATAAAGAGAGTGATGCTGAAGTAGCACATTTTATAGACGCATACATTACTTGTGAGACTCCACCTCAAACGGACGCAGAGCTTTATGAGACTGTAAACAGCGTGCAAAAGCACAGTACAAGACATTCCAAAACATGCCGTAAGAAAAACACAGTCTGTCGGTTTAATTTCCCACGACCACCATCAAGCCGTACTTTTATCACAAGAGGAGGTAACTCAGAAGACTTGAATAACAAAGACAAAAATAAAAATTCCAGTGCAATTATGCAGAAAGTCAAAAGTGCATTGACCAAGCCTGACCTAAATTTTGATTCAACAGATGCATTTTTTGAGTCTCTTGGGATAGATCAAGGCTTGTTTGAGAGAGCGTACAACATATGTTCCAAAAAGAAAAGCATTGTCCTGAAACGAAATCCAAAAGACATTTGGGTAAATCAGTATAACAAAGACCTCTTGCATGCATGGCAAGGCAATATGGATATCCAGTATGTCACAGATGCTTTCTCAGTAGTGGTCTATATTCTCACATACATCACTAAAGCAGAACAAGAAATGGGATTGCTGCTGCAACGTGCACAAAATGAGGCCATGAATGGGAACCTTGATGCAAAAGGAGCATTTAAACAGCTCGGAAGCGTATACCTTCACAACAGAGAAGTTTCAGCTCAAGAGGCAGTGTATCGGTTAACACATATGCACTTGAAGGAATGCTCTCGTCAAGTACAATACATTCCCATTGGAGAAAACCCGGTAAGGATGAGTTTGCCTTTGCACGTACTCCAGAGTAAAGCTGAACGTGAACAGTCTAATGATGAAAGCGCTTTGTGGATGACCAATATGGTTGAAAGATATAAGAACAGACCCAGGACAGAGCAATTAGAAAATGTTTGCCTTGCCACTTTTTGTTCTGAATACAGAGTACTCTACGGGTCACAAGTGTCCTCAGAGAAAGTTTCTTCAGAACATGATGTAATAAAACTCAACAACAACTGTGGCTTTGTGAAACGAAGGACTCGAACGGAACCAGCTGTTGTAAGGTATCCCAGATTTTCTCCCACCAAAAACTCAGGAAAATACTTTCATGCCTTGCTGCAACTCTTTTTGCCATACTATGAAGACCATCAGCTCAAGCCAGCCCACTTTGATACATATGAGCATTTCTATAAGACTGGTGCAGTGAAATGTGGCAATGATCTCCAAACAGTGAAATCAATTGTTGAATCGAACAGAGCTCTTTTTGAAAGAGAAAGTGATGAAATAGACAGAGCTAAAGAGTTGCTGGAAGAGAACATTGATTTAGAGGATGCTTGGGCTCAAATATGTCCTGAAACAGAAAGAGAGCGTCTTGGTTGTTTAGAACTGATGAAAGACAAAGTTGTGGCTGATGAAGATGATCATGAGGAACTCATTCCAGACCTTACAGCAAATCCAGTAACAGCATGTACTCTTGAAACAAATCATGTCTCAATGCCCAGAGAGGACGCGCTGCATTTACTGCGATCATTAAATGAAGAGCAGTCAGCTATATTCTATAGTGTCCGTAAGTGGTGTTTGCAAAAGTTGCTTGGAAAAACTCCGGAACCATTTCGATTATTTGTTACTGGTGGAGCAGGCACAGGGAAAAGCCATTTAATCAAAGCGATACATTATGAATCCTCCAGACTGTTATCTCAGCTTGCTGAAAATCCTGATGATCTCACTGTCCTTTTAACAGCATCAACAGGTGTGGCTGCATATAACATTGGTGCTGCAACAATTCACAACACATTCTCCATTGGTGCCAATATCAGATTGCCTTATCAACCTCTAGGTGATGAGAAGGTTAATTCTTTACGGACCAAAATGGGAAATTTGCAAATTCTCATCATTGATGAAGTGTCCATGGTTGACCATCGCCTTCTGTCCTACATTCATGGTAGACTACGTCAGATCAAGCAGACCGGTGACTACTCCCCCTTTGGAAAAGTGTGCATTGTTGCTGTGGGTGATTTCTATCAGTTGCCACCTGTAAAAGGTACTCCTCTCTTTGCTGATAACAAAGGAGCCAACCTGTGGGAGAACAACTTTGAAGTTGCTGAACTAACTAAAGTTATTAGACAACAAAATGCAGCATTTGCAGAAATGTTGAACCGTCTGAGAGTTCGTAAAAAGAATGAGCCTCTAAGTACCAATGATCTTCTCATGTTGAAGCAGTGTGAAACTGGTGAAGAACCTAAGGACATCCACATATTCGCTACAAATGCAGAAGTTGATAAATATAACATTAAGAGACTGCAAGAGACCTGCCCAGATGCAATCAGTATACATGCTCAAGATTTTGTCAGAAATCCCAAAACTGGAAGAATGGAACCCCTAGTTGGCTGTCACAGCAAAGTTTTCAATTCATGTTTGTCAAACTGTGTTAATGTGGGTATTGGAGCAAGAGTAATGTTGAAGAAAAATATGGATGTGTCTGATGGCCTTGTCAATGGAGCATTTGGTACAGTTGTGCACATCAGTGAAGGTGAACAACAGGATGATTTCCCTTCAGCTATTCATGTAGAGTTTGATTACCCAAATGTTGGCAAGATTCAGAGATCAAAAACAAATCAGAGGTTTTCTGAACATTCAACAATAATTGAAGTACAAGAGGATCAAGTCACAAATGCTGGTGGGGTACGACGTCAATTTCCACTCAGACTTGCATGGGCATGCACGATACACAAGGTTCAAGGTCTTACTGTTGAAAAAGCTGTTGTATCACTCAAGAAGATCTTTACTGCAGGGCAAGCATATGTTGCTTTAAGTCGAGTGAAAACTCTCACCGGACTGATAATTGACAACTTCAAAGACTCAACCATATATTGCAATAACAAAATAGACTTGGCCATGGAAAACCTGCCTCGCTTTAAATATGAAAAATCTGTTTTCTCTGATGTTAACTGTACATGTACAGTAGTACTTCACAATGTACAGAGTCTGAAAGCTCACATTCTAGACATCCAGGCCCATAAAACCCTAGTGCAAGCTGATTGCATTTGCTTAACTGAGACATGGCTCAATGTAGGCACTGAAGAAATACCAGGACTTCCAGGATTTCTCTTCAGCCACAATCCAAGAGCAAACTGTTACGATGACACAGAGCCACTCTTCACAAAACTGAAAAGACAACAAAGAGGCGGAGTTGGTATGTATTATTCAGACAATATTGAAATAAACGTCTTGATTCCAGAAAGAGGTAATTTGGAATGTTTGTATTTTGCAGTACCTCATGTAAATTTGACTGCTGCCGTGTTGTACAGGCCTAGTTCCTATAAAATTGACATGTTTCGAGAACATCTCTTAATAGTTATCTGTGAACTTGAGAGGCATCCAGGGAAGAAAGTCATAATGGGAGACTTTAATGAAGATGTCTTTGTTTCGTCTACAATTCTGAAGTTAATGGAACAGCATGGATACACTCAACATGTAAAAACAGCAACAACTGAAAAAGGTACGCTGATAGACCACGTCTATATTAAAGGCACAGAAGATGTTATTGTTGAAGTCATGCAGACATACTACAGTTTTCATGAAGCCATACTTATTTCACTTCTGTAGTATTTGTGATATTCACCATTAAATAGTAATGTATACATATTCTGAATATTTTAGAAAGCACAACATAATCAGTTTGTTGATGTTCTTTTTTCTGTATTCCGTCCGCTAACTGGGGGGAAGGAGGTATACCACTGGACGGCTCCTTGCAGAGGGTGGGAGGGGGAGACATTCTACCGAAATGGCCACTTTTGGAATACGAACAGATAGTTTAGTTTAGTTTACTTTATTTGATACCCAAAGGATTTGGCTTGCAGTTGAGTCAGTCATACAACCCAGGACAATACAAAGCAAAAAAATAAATAAATACAGTAAAAAACAGGATCAGTACATCATCATCATCATCATCATCACCATCTTGCATATTAAATACTGCTACCTCTCAGAGTCCCCTGGTGTGCAACACACACTACCTTGACAACAATAGCAAAAACCTTAGTGAAAACCTTAGATAGATCTTTACATGCCTACAAATGTTATTTCTCAAAGTGGGCATTTCGGTCGAAAGACTCGGGTAGGTTTATTATGAGGAGTAATTGATTAGTTTGTGGCCTACTGTAAGATAGAATGATATGACTGACAGCTGCTGCTGCTTCCTCTACAATTTTGAACTTAGGCCACAAACTTATCAGTCACCCCTTGTGCAGTGGATAGGGGTAAATAACACCATTGAGACAGTGCAAATAACACCTAGGCTAAATTAATATTATTCTCCACCAATGTGCTTGTTTTATTAATAATGTTACCTTTTTTTTCTTAAAAAATTATTTCAGTGGTAAATGTATATTATATAAACTGTTTTAAATTTACAGTTTTAAATTTTCTTTTATTTCCATGTACCATACTGTAAAAGATATACAATTCTGTCCATGCATTCCTTTTTATTTCTGCTATGAATTTTGCTTGTTTGTCTATAGTTTTTATATACAATGATGAAATATGAAATATTACTGTTGAATCTGTGAAATGCACTACCACAAAACAATGGATTGGACATTATTCAATGCATGGATTTAGGCAATAATAAGAAATCTTACCGTAGATCAAAAGCAATGAATTACATAAATCTTCAATGAGGTCTTCTGTCATCCAAAGACACATGTGAGTACATATGGTCTTAATAGTATAGTTATTATTTTATTTATATGTGATATATGTATTATGCAAGTCTGATAGAGTCTACACTGTATACATCCTTAATTAATGGACATATTAGGTTGCTTTGTTTCTCCAATGCAACAAAGGCATGTGTACTTTTTGTACATTAACATGTCTCCTCTAATTACCTTACAGATCTGAAGTGAACTGCCACAAAACAACGGATTGGACATTATTCAATACATGGATCAACAAGAAATTTTAGATCGGAGGGAGTGAAGGAGTCTTCTATGACTTTCTGAGCGACAACAGCATATTCAGAATTGCTCTCACTATATGTTCTCTCATACAAGGACAGTCACATGAAGTGAGTGTATGTGGTTTTAACAGTATATTTATTCTTCCAAAATGGACATGCTGTTTATGATATTATGCACATCTGATAGAATATACATTGAATACATTTTTAATGCATGGATATGTGCTTTGTTTCACCTATGCAACAAACCATGCATACCTTTTGTACAATAATGTTTTCTAATTACTTTACCAATTTCAATGAAGAAATGTTCTCAATCTTAATATGGTTCTTCTAGTCTAGTTAACCATTTACTGAAGTGGCTACAACTGGAGAACTGGAAGGTTACGGCTTTCCTGATGGAAACTTTGGAGAGGCAGTTCTCTGAGTGTGACCTATAGTGGACTATGATCCTGCCTTCCTGAATCCAGAGGAGACCTTTTGCAAACACTGCTGTGGGAACTACTACCACTTGTCCTACTACTCAAACTCTTCACAGCTCTAGTTTAACCACAACTGCAGGTAAATAATAATAATAACAATACAAATTTCATAATATTTAGAAAGCACTTTTTCTTGAGAGACAATATTAAAGTGCTGAAAAAATATGTACCTAACATAGCCTCCTTCCCAAATGCATTAGGTGTGAGGTACAAGCACAGCTGGACCATGTGCCTGTTCCACCAGCCGTGGGAGATACCATCAGTGAGGACTGTTGAGGCTCATTCAGTTCCACCAGGGGTGGGGTCTGCTGAAGCTCATCAGCCATCTCCAGCCACAGGGCCCATCAACCAGGGGCAGGGCCTGCTGAGGCCCGTCCACAGCAACACCACAGACCTCATAGAAAGGCCTCTTTTGCAAAGGGCCATGTGCAGCAGAAGCAGCCATCTACTCACTCAGGACTGTGGAGGCCAGTTAGGGTCAAGACTAATGTCCTCCCACAAATTGGGGTAGAACCATTCTGTTGACTACTTATTCCACCCGAAGCAATGTTGGCCTTGTCAAGTGGGACATGAAGTATTTAATAGTTTTGTGGCTTTTGTCTTTCTGCCTGTGTGGTGTATTATGTTTTTGTGTGGTTTGATTTTTGTTAGCCCATTGTTTTGTGTTTGTCCACTTATCACTTTTGAAATTGTACAGTATTATTTTTATAGGCAGTTATACTACAAACTATAAATATAGCTTCAATTATTTGAACCCTAACTACATCATTTGCACTGTCTCAATCGTAATATGAATTAATAGTAACACTTATATGAACTGTTTAATTTTTGCTGCCGTCAAAAATTGTATGAAATGTGCTTTATAAATAAATTGTATATGAATCCATAAGTTTCTCTTTCTATCATATATCATATGTTAAAGATGTTGAAATCAGGCATGACATAGAACTGTAGCAGATAGCATGAATTGACTTTACACTTCCAACTTTGACAGGTTGGTGGCTCTAGAGAGTTCGAGGTGTCGACATAGACTTGGTGACAGGGGTCACGGGACCATCCCCGATGAGTGTGCCTAATGTGGTTATGATACATCAAAACGTAACTGAGATATGACCACACTTCCTGTATGGTGACTTTGACACCAAATTCAATTGGGTGTAGCGGGCGAACACCTTCAACAATCTAAAATCCCTGTAACACTTTTGTGGACATTTGTCTAGAGAATGTGTCCATCCAGTTTCATGTAGATTGGTGAAAATTCCTAGGAGGAGATACATTTTAAGTGTTTTACACAAAATACCAAATGGCGGGAAATCCAATTGGTGGAAAATGACATCATAGGGTACGATGAACTCGGCATCAGCCAGGGATTCCAATGGTACCTCATTTTTGAAAATGGGTCACACAGGTCAAAAGTTGTGTGCCTAAATGCACTTCCAACTTTGACATGGTGGTGGCACTAGAGGGTTCAAGCTGTTGTGATGACACTTGCTAACAGGGGTCATGGGACTGTCTCCGATGAGTTATTAATGTTTTGAAAGGTGTGACCCATGACACACTCACAGATGCAATGCCTGAGGCGAGTCGAAAACGCGAGGCCTACTATAATGCACTATACCCGCGACGCAACATGAACTCAGCACGCATGTCTTTTTTAGTCACATATAAAAAAATAAGCACCTGCGCAAGATTCGATCTCTGTACCTGCTGCTTGCAAGGCCGACACGCTAACCACTGTGCCACGCAGGATGTTGCGAAAGTGAACCACCCTAGTTCACAAGGCATGTGAGCCTTCCCTAACCCCGTGAGTCTGAGTCCTGAGCACTTAATTAATATCACCTGGCAGGGTTGCTTCCTCTCGGTAGAGTGAGAGGGGGGGGGTGTCGTTGTTTAAATTGGCACACAGCGAAAAGTATACATAGCATAGCTCAACTATTTACTTCTTCAGAATCCAGACAATCACGCGAACATTTCCATGTATAAAATGTCCTTCGGTCTTCAGAAGTGTAGGAGAGGTGAAGAGTTAGAAACAGTTAGAGATTCTAGAGCGAAGAGAGATTTTCTAGAGCGTGGCTCCATTGATTTCAATGGAGGGGGGGGAGTCATTATTCGAGCTGTCCCAGAGTGAAAAATATACATCGAAGAGCTTAGCTTTTTTGATTTTATGAATCCCAAGAGTCGTGTGAACGTTTTGATATATAAAATGTGTATGAGCTGTGAGAATTAGAAGATGGATGGCAGTTTAGAAAATGTGTGACTTTTTCCAAAAACCTCTGAAACTGGTGAAATTGTGCAGAGGACAAAAAGTGTTTCTTTCATTCTGCAATCAAACAAATGAAGTAATAATGAAACCATGGGGTGTTTTGAACTCGGCATGAGCCAGGGAATCCATTGCTACCATCATTTTGAAGATTGGACATACAGTTCAAAAGTTACTGGCATAAACGCAACTCCAACTTTGACACGCTGGTGGCGCTAGAGTGCACGAGATGTCAACGTAAGGCTTGGTGACAGATGTCATGGGTGTGTCCCGGATGAGTGTGCCAAATGTGGTTTTGATAGATTAAAACATTACTGAGATATGACCCCAGTTCCTGTTTTGCAGCTTTTCGGCCAATTTTGATTGGCTGTCACGAGGGAACGCAATGGACAATCAAAAATCCCTGTAAGACTTTTGTGGACATCGGTCTATAGATTGTGCATACTGCGTGTGGTGCAGAATGGTGAAAAAACCTAGGAGGAGATACATTTTGAGTGTTTTACACTAAATCCAATATGGCGGGAAATCCAATATGGTGGAAAATGATGTCATAGGGTGCGTTGAACTTGGCTTGAGCGAAGGAATCCAACGCTGCCTCGTTTTTGAAAATCAGGCTTACAGGTCAAAAGTTGCATGCACAAATGCACCTCCAACTTTGACACGTTGGTGGCGCTAGAGCGTTCAAGCTGTGGACATGGGTCTTGGTGAGAAGACTTTGGGGACTGTCATGAATGAGTGTGCCAATTTTCCCAACTTTTTACCATACGGTTCTATGGGCTGCCATAGACTCCAATGGCAGAAGAATAATAATAATAAATAATAATAAGAAAAGGTACAAGAACAATGGGTGCCAGCGCTTAGCGCTTCGCTGCTTGGCCCCCAATAAAGAAGAAAGAGAAAAGGTAGAAACTTAATGGGTGCCTGCGCAGCTGCGCTGCTTGGCCCCCAATAATAAGAAAAGGTACAAGAACAATGGGTGCCAGCGCTTAGCGCTTCGCTGCTTGGCCCCCAACTAGGGCTGCGAGCAGCAGTGAGCGGGCCCTCGCACCCCATGCGTGTCGGGGTGTGGCGCCTTTAAAGGGTGTGCTATTTCGGTGTGCAGTACTGAGAGAAAATTTCTGTCACCAGTAGGTGGCGCTCTAAGCGTGACTCAATACCGAAGCATAGATGTGTTCAGGACGGTACCTTGATGAAGCGTGAGAAATGTTGAGTAAATTGGATAACGTATGTAGGAGTTATGAGGACTTCCTGTTTCACCAATATGTGGCGCTATAAGTATGACACAATACTGACACATAGATGTGTTCAGGACAGAACTGTCATGAAGCGTGAGACATATCGGACAAATGGGATAATATATGGAGGAGTTATGAGGACTTCCTGTTTCACCAATAGGTGGCGCTATAAGTATGATGCAATACTGACACAAAGATGTGTTCAGGACAGAACCGTCATGAAGCGTGAGATATATCGGACAAATTGGATAATGTATGTAGTAGTTATGAGGACTTCCTGTTTCATCAATAGGTGGCGCTATAGTACGATGCAATACTGACACAAAGATGTGTTCAGGACAGAACCGTCATGAAGCGTGAGATATATCGGACAAATTGGATAATGTATGTAGTAGTTATGAGGACTTCCTGTTTCACCAATAGGTGGCGCTATAAGTATGACGCAATACTGACACATAGATGTGTTCAGGACAGAACCGTCATGAAGCGTGAGATATATTGGACAAATCCGATAATGTATAAAGGAGTTATGGGGACTTCCTGTTTCACCAATAGGTGGCGCTTTAAGTATGATGCAATACTGACACATAGATGTGTTCAGAACAGAACTGTCATGAAGCGTGAGATATATCGGAAAAATTGGATAATGTATGTAGTAGTTATGAGGACTTCCTGTTTCACCAATAGGTGGCGCTATAAGTATGATGCAATACTGACACAAAGATGTGTTCAGGACAGAACCGTCATGAAGCGTGAGATATATCGGACAAATTGGATAATGTATGGAGGAGTTATGAGGACTTCCTGTTTCACCAATAGGTGGCGCTATAAGTATGACGCAATACTGACACATAGATGTGATCAGGACAGAACCGTCATGAAGCGTGAGATATATCGGACAAATTGGATAATGTGTGGAGGAGTTATGAGGACTTCCTGTTTCACCAATAGGTGGCGCTATAAGTATGACGCAATACTGACACATAGATGTGTTCAGGACAGAACCGTCATGAAGCGTGAGCTATATCGGACAAATTGGATAATGTATGCAGGAGTTATGAGGACTTCCTGTTTCACCAATAGGTGGCGCTATACGTATGACGCAATACTGACACATAGATGTGTTCAGGACAGAACCGTCATGAAGCGTGAGCTATATCGGACAAATTGGATAATGTATGGAGGAGTTATGAGGACTTCCTATTTCACCAATAGGTGGCGCTATAAGTATGACGCAATACTGAAACATAGATGTGTTCAGGAGAGAACCGTCATGAAGCGTGAGATATATCGGACAAATCGGATAATGTATGGAGGAGTTATGAGGACTTCCTGTTTTACCAATAGGTGGCGCTATAAGTATGACGCAATACTGACACATAGATGTGTTCAGGACAGACCCGTCATGAAGCATGAGATATATCGGACAAATCCGATAATGTATGGAGGAGTTATGGGGACTTCCTGTTTCACCAATAGGTGGCGCTATAAGTATGATGCAATACTGACACATAGATGTGTTCAGGACAGAACCGTCATGAAGCGTGAGATATATCGGACAAATCCGATAATGTATGGAGGAGTTATGGGGACTTCCTGTTTCACCAATAGGTGGCGCTATAAGTATGATGCAATACTGACACATAGATGTGTTCAGGACAGAACTGTCATGAAGCGTGAGATATATCGGACAAATTGGATAATGTATGTAGTAGTTATGAGGACTTCCTGTTTCACCAATAAGTGGCGCTATAAGTATGATGCAATACTGACACATAGATGTGTTCAGGACAGAACCGTCATGAAGCGTGAGATATATCGGACGAATTGGATAATGTATGTAGGAGTTATGAGGACTTCCTGTTTCACCAATAGGTGGCGCTATAAGTATGACGCAATACTGACACATAGATGTGTTCAGGACAGAACCCTCATGAAGCGTGAGATATATCGGACAAATTGGATAATGTATGGAGGAGTTATGAGGACTTCCTGTTTCACCAATAGGTGGCGCTATAAGTATGACGCAATACTGACACATAGATGTGTTCAGGACAGAACCGTCATGAAGCGTGAGATATATCAGACAAATTGGATAATGTATGTAGTAGTTATGAGGACTTCCTGGTTCACCAATAGGTGGCGCTATAAGTATGATGCAATACTGACACATAGATGTGTTCAGGACAGAACCGTCATGAAGCGTGAGATATATCGGACGAATTGGATAATGTATGTAGGAGTTATGAGGACTTCCTGTTTCACCAATAGGTGGCGCTATAAGTATGACGCAATACTGACACATAGATGTGTTCAGGACAGAACCGTCATGAAGCGTGAGATATATCAGACAAATTGGATAATGTATGTAGTAGTTATGAGGACTTCCTGTTTCACCAATAGGTGGCGCTATAAGTATGATGCAATACTGACACATAGATGTGTTCAGGACAGAACCGTCATGAAGCGTGAGATATATCGGACGAATTGGATAATGTATGTAGGAGTTATGAGGACTTCCTGTTTCACCAATAGGTGGCGCTATAAGTATGACGCAATACTGACACATAGATGTGTTCAGGACAGAACCGTCATGAAGCGTGAGATATATCGGACAAATCCGATAATGTATGGAGGAGTTATGGGGACTTCCTGTTTCACCAATAGGTGGCGCTATAAGTATGATGCAATACTGACACATAGATGTGTTTAGGACAGAACCGTCATGAAGCGTGAGATATATCGGACAAATTGGATAATGTATGCAGGAGTTATGAGGACCTCGTGTTTTATTGCGAAATGTCAAACTTTGGCGGGGCGCCACGGGAAGGGTGTTTGGTGAAAACTCAATTTTTTTGATAACTTTTGATCACAAAGGTCTTAAGATGAAGCTGACCGAATATGAAGTTGATCGGATGAAATCTGTAGGAGGAGTTCGTTGAAATACGAGGCATGGAAATGGTCAAAACAAGGACAAAATGGCACATTAAAAGCAAAATGGCGGACTTCCTGTTGCATGTTGGGTACAGCTCCAAGAGACATTTTAGTGTGGCTCGATGAAATACATATGCCCACCGAATTTCGTTCGCCTACATCAAACCGAAAGGTGGGGCTCACCATTTTAAATTTTCCAGGGGGCGCTCTTGAGCCGTTTTGCCACGCCCATTTCCCTCACCCATGAATTATCAAATTTTTCACCGGGACTGACGTATCTGCAAAGTTTTATCCGTTTTCATCGATGTTTAGGCCGCCAAAAAGGCATTTGTTTTGGAAGAAGGAGAAGGTAGAATAATAACTAGTGCTGCGAGCAGCAGTGAGCGGGCCCTCGCACCCCATGCGGGTCGGGGTGTGGCGCCGTTAAAGGGTGTGCTATTTCGGTGTGCAGTACTGAGAGAAACTTCCTGTCACCAGTAGGTGGCGCTCTAGGCGTGACTCAATACCGAAGCATAGATGTGTTCAGGACGGTACCTTGATGAAGCGTGAGAAATGTTGTGTAAATCGGACAAAGTATGTAGGAGTTATGAGGACTTCCTGTAAGCAGTAGGTGGCGCTGTAGGTATGACGCAATACTGACCTACAGATGTGTTCAAGATGCGACCTTCATCAAGCATGAGCAATTTGGAGTAAATCGGATAATGTATGTAGGAGTTATGAGTACTTCCTGTTTCACCAATAGGTGGCGCTATAAGTATGACGCAATACTGACACATAGATGTGTTCAGGACAGAACCGTCATGAAGCGTGAGATAAATCGGACAAATCGGATAATGTATGGAGGAGTTATGAGGACTTCCTGTTTCACCAATAGGTGGCGCTATAAGTATGATGCAATACTGACACATAGATGTGTTCAGGACAGAACCGTCATGAAGCGTGAGATATATCGGACAAATTGGATAATGTATGGAGGAGTTATGAGGACTTCCTGTTTCACCAATAGGTGGCGCTATAAGTATGACGCAATACTGACACATAGATGTGTTCAGGACAGAACCGTCATGAAGCGCGAGATATATCGGACAAATTGGATAATGTATGGAGGAGTTATGAGGACTTCCTGTTTCACCAATAGGTGGCGCTATAAGTATGACGCAATACTGACACATAGATGTGTTCAGGACAGAACCGTCATGAAGCGTGAGATAAATCGGACAAATCGGATAATGTATGGAGGAGTTATGAGGACTTCCTGTTTCACCAATAGGTGGCGCTATAAGTATGACGCAATACTGACACATAGATGTGTTCAGGACAGAACCGTCATGAAGCGTGAGATATATCGGACAAATCGGATAATGTATGGAGGAGTTATGAGGACTTCCTGTTTTACCAATAGGTGGCGCTATAAGTATTATGCAATACTGACACATAGATGTGTTCAGGACAGAACCGTCATGAAGCGTGAGATATATCGGACAAATCCGATAATGTATGGAGGAGTTATGAGGACATCGTGTTTTATGGCGAAATGTCAAACTTTGGCGGGGCGCCACGGCAAGGGTGTTTGGTGAAAACTCAATTTTTTTGATAACTTTTGATCACAAAGGTCTTAAGATGAAGCTGACCCGATATGAAGTTGATCGGATGAAATCTGTAGGAGGAGTTCGTCGAAGTACGAGGCATGGAAATGGTCAAAACAAGGACAAAATGGAACATTAAGAGCAAAATGGCGGACTTCCTGTTGCATGTTGGGTATAGCTCCAAGAGACATTTAAGTGTGGCTCGATGAAATACATATGCCCTCCGAATTTCGTTCGCCTACATCAAACTGAAAGGTGGGGCTCGCCATTTTAAATTTTCCAGGGGGCGCTCTTGAGCCGTTTTGCCACGCCTATTTCCGGCACCCATGAATTATCAAATTTTTCACCGGGACTGACGTATCTGCAAAGTTTTATCCGTTTTCATCGATGTTTAGGCCGCCAAAAAGGCATTTGTTTCGGAAGAAGAATAATAATAATAATAATAATAATAATCCTTCGAGTTTCAATAGGGCCTCGCACCGCCAGTGCTCGGGCCCTAACTAGGGCTGCGAGCAGCAGTGAGCGGGCCCTCGCACCCCACGCGTGTCGGGGTGTGGTGCCGTTAAAGGGTGTGCTATTTCGGTGTGCAGTACTGAGAGAAACTTCCTGTCACCAGTAGGTGGCGCTCTAGGCGTGACTCAATACCGAAGCATAGATGTGTTCAGGACGGTACCTTGATGAAGCGTGAGAAATGTTGAGTAAATCGGATAACGTATGTAGGAGTTATGAGGACTTCCTGTTTCACCAGAAGGTGGCGCTGTAAGTGTGACTCAATACCGACACATAGATGGGTTCAGAAGGCCACCTTCATGAAGCGTCAGCAATTTGGTGCAAATCGGATGATGTATGCAGGAGTTATGAGGACTTCCTGTTTCACCAATAGGTGGCGCTATAAGTATGACGCAATACTGACACATAGATGTGTTCAGGACAGAACCGTCATGAAGCGTGAGATATATCGGACAAATCCGATAATGTATGGAGGAGTTATGGGGACTTCCTGTTTCACCAATAGGTGGCGCTATAAGTATGACGCAATACTGACACATAGATGTGTTCAGGACAGAACCCTCATGAAGCGTGAGATATATCGGACAAATTGGATAATGTATGGAGGAGTTATGAGGACTTCCTGTTTCACCAATAGGTGGCGCTATAAGTATGACGCAATACTGACACATAGATGTGTTCAGGACAGAACCGTCATGAAGCCTGAGATATATCGGACAAATTGGATAATGTATGGAGGATTTATGAGGACTTCCTGTTTCACCAATAGGTGGCGCTATAAGTATGACGCAATACTGACACATAGATGTGTTCAGGACAGGACCGTCATGAAGCGTGAGATATATCGGACAAATTGGATAATGTATGGATGAGTTATGAGGACTTCGTGTTTTATGGCGAAATGTCAAACTTTAGCGGGGCGCCACGGCAAGGGTGTGTGGTGAAAACTCAATTTTTTTGATAACTTTTGATCACAAAGGTCTTAAGATGAAGCCGACCCGATATGAAGTTGATCGGATGAAATCTCTAGGAGGAGTTCGTCGAAGTACGAGGCATGGAAATGGTCAAAACAAGGACAAAATGGCACATTAAAAGCAAAATGGCGGACTTCCTGTTGCATGTTGGGTATAGCTCCAAGAGACATTTAAGTGTGGCTCGATGAAATACATATGCCCACCGAATTTCGTTCGCCTACATCAAACTGAAAGGTGGGGCTCACCATTTTAGATTTTCCAGGGGGCGCTCTTGAGCCGTTTTGCCACGCCCATTTCCGTCACCCATGAATTATCACATTTTTCACCGGGACTGACGTATCTGCAAAGTTTCATCCGTTTTCATCGATGTTCAGGCCGCCTAAAAGGCATTTGTTTGGAGTAAAGAAGAAGAAGAAGAACAAGAAGGTAGAATAATAATCCTTCGAAATTCAATAGGGCCTCGCACCGCCAGTGCTCGGGCCCTAACTAGGGCTGCGAGCAGCAGTGAGCGGGCCCTCGCACCCCATGCGTGTCGGGGTGTGGCGCCGTTAAAGGGTGTGCTATTTCGGTGTGCAGTACTGAGAGAAACTTTCTGTCACCAGTAGGTGGCGCTCTAAGCGTGACTCAATACCGATGCATAGATGTGTTCAGGGCCGTACCTTGATGAAGCGTGAGAAGTGTTGAGTAAATGGGATAATGTATGTAGGAGTTATGAGTTCTTCCTGTTTCACCAGTAGGTGGCGCTGTAAGTGTGACTCAATACCGACACATAGATGGGTTCAGAAGGCCACCTTCATGAAGCGTCAGCAATTTGGTGCAAATCGGATGATGTATGCAGGAGTTATGAGGACTTCCTGTTTCACCAATAGGTGGCGCTATAAGTATGACGCAATACTGACACATAGATGTGTTCAGGACAGAACCGTCATGAAGCGTGAGATAAATCGGACAAATCCGATAATGTATGGAGGAGTTATGGGGACTTCCTGTTTCACCAATAGGTGGCGCAATAAGTATGATGCAATACTGACACAAAGATGTGTTCAGGACAGAACCGTCATGAAGCGTGAGATATATCGGACAAATCGGATAATGTATGGAGGAGTTATGAGGACTTCCTGTTTCACCAATAGGTGGCGCTATAAGTATGACGCAATACTGACACATAGATGTGTTCAGGACAGAACCGTCATGAAGCGTGAGATATATCGGACAAATCGGATAATGTATGGAGGAGTTATGAGGACTTCCTGTTTCACCAATAGGTGGCGCTATAAGTATGACGCAATACTGACACATAGATGTGTTCAGGACAGAACCTTCATGAAGCGTGAGATATATCGGACGAATTGGATAATGTATGTAGGAGTTATGAGGACTTCCTGTTTCACCAATAGGTGGCGCTATAAGTATGACGCAAAACTGACACATAGATGTGTTCAGGACAGAACCTTCATGAAGCGTGAGATATATCGGACGAATTGGATAATGTATGGAGGAGTTATGAGGACTTCCTGTTTCACCAATAGGTGGCGCTATAAGTATGACGCAATACTGACACATAGATGTGTTCAGGACAGAACCGTCATGAAGCGTGAGATATATCGGACAAATTGGATAATGTATGGAGGAGTTATGAGGACTTCGTGTTTTATGGCGAAATGTCAAACTTTGGCAGGGCGCCACGGCAAGGGTGTTTGGTGAAAACTCAATTTTTTTGATAACTTTTGATCACAAAGGGCTTAAGATGAAGATGACCCGATATGAAGTTGATCGGATGAAATCTGTAGGAGGAGTTCGTCGAAGTACGAGGCATGGAAATGGTCAAAACAAGGACAAAATGGCACATTAAGAGCAAAATGGCGGACTTCCTGTTGCATGTTGGGTATAGCTCCAAGAGACATTTAAGTGTGGCTCGATGAAATACATATGCCCACCGAATTTCGTTAGCCTACATCAAACTGAAAGGTGGGGCTCGCCATTTTAAACTTTCCAGGGGGCGCTCTTGAGCCGTTTTGCCACGCCCATTTCCGTCACCCATGAATTATCAAATTTTTCACCGGGACTGACGTATCTGCAAAGTTTCATCCGTTTTCATCGATGTTCAGGCCGCCTAAAAGGCATTTGTTTGGAGTAAAGGAGAAGAAGAAGGAGAAGAAGAATAATAACTAGTGCTGCGAGCAGCAGTGAGCGGGCCCTCGCACCCCACGCGGGTCGGGGTGTGGCGCCGTTAAAGGGTGTGCTATTTCGGTGTCCAGTACTGACAGAAACTTCCTGTCACCAGTAGGTGGCGCTCTAAGCGTGACTCAATACCGACGCATAGATGTGTTCAGGACAGTACCTTGATGAAGCGTGAGAAATGTTGTGTAAATCGGACAAAGTATGTAGGAGTTATGAGGACTTCCTGTAAGCAGTAGGTGGCGCTGTAGGTATGACGCAATACTGACCTACATATGTGTTCAAGATGCGACCTTCATCAAGCATGAGCAATTTGGAGTAAATCGGATAATGTATGTAGGAGTTATGAGTACTTCCTGTTTCACCAGTAGGTGGCGCTGTAAGTGTAACTCAATACCGACGCATAGATGTGTTCAGAAGGTGACCTTCATGAAGCGTCAGCAATTTGGTGCAAATCGGATGATGTATGCAGGAGGTATGAGGACTTCCTGTTTCACCAATAGGTGGCGCTATAAGTATGATGCAATACTGACACATAGAGGTGTTCAGGACAGAACCGTCATGAAGTGTGAGATAAATCGGACAAATCGGATAATGTATGGAGGAGTTATGAGGACTTCCTGTTTCACCAATAGGTGGCGCTATAAGTATGACGCAATACTGACCCATAGATGTGTTCAGGACACAACCGTCATGAAGCGTGAGATATATCGGACAAATCGGATAATGTATGGAGGAGTTATGAGGACATCGTGTTTTATGGCGAAATGTCAAACTTTGGCGGGGCGCCGCGGCAAGGGTGTTTGGTGAAAACTCAATTTTTTTGATAACTTTTGATCACAAAGGTCTTAAGATGAAGCTGACCCGATATGAAGTTGATCGGATGAAATCTGTAGGAGGAGTTCGTCGAAGTACGAGGCATGGAAATGGTCAAAACAAGGACAAAATGGCACATTAAGAGCAAAATGGCGGACTTCCTGTTGCATGTTGGGTATAGCTCCAAGAGACATTTTAGTGTGTCTCGATGAAATACATGTGCCCTCCGAATTTCTTTCCCCTACATCAAACTGAAAGGTGGGGCTCGCCATTTTAAATTTTCCAGGGGGCGCTCTTGAGCCGTTTTGCCACGCCCATTTCCGTCACCCATGAATTATCAAATTTTTCACCGGGACTGACGTATCTGCAAAGTTTCATCCGTTTTCATCGATGTTTAGGCCGCCAAAAATGCATTTGTTTTGGAAGAAGGAGAAGGAGAATAATAATAACTAGTGCTGCGAGCAGCAGTGAGCGGGCCCTCGCACCCCACGCGGGTCGGGGTGTGGCGCCGTTAAAGGGTGTGCTATTTCGGTGTCCAGTACTGACAGAAACTTCCTGTCACCAGTAGGTGGCGCTCTAAGCGTGACTCAATACCGACGCATAGATGTGTTCAGGACAGTACCTTGATGAAGCGTGAGAAATGTTGTGTAAATCGGACAAAGTATGTAGGAGTTATGAGGACTTCCTGTAAGCAGTAGGTGGCGCTGTAGGTATGACGCAATACTGACCTACAGATGTGTTCAAGATGTGACCTTCATCAAGCATGAGCAATTTGGAGTAAATCGGATAATGTATGTAGGAGTTATGAGTACTTCCTGTTTCACCAGTAGGTGGCGCTGTAAGTGTAACTCAATACCGACGCATAGATGTGTTCAGGACAGAACCGTCATGAAGCGTGAGATATATCGGACAAATTGGATAATGTATGGAGGAGTTATGAGGACTTCCTGTTTCACCAATAGGTGGCGCTATAAGTATGACGCAATACTGACACATAGATGTGTTCAGGACAGAACCGTCATGAAGCGTGAGATATATCGGACAAATTGGATAATGTATGGAGGAGTTATGAGGACTTCCTGTTTCACCAATAGGTGGCGCTATAAGTATGACGCAATACTGACACATAGATGTGTTCAGGACAGAACCGTCATGAAGCGTGAGATATATCGGACGAATTGGATAATGTATGTAGGAGTTATGAGGACTTCCTGTTTCACCAATAGGTGGAGCTATAAGTATGACGCAATACTGACACATAGATGTGTTCAGGACAGAACCGTCATGAAGCGTGAGATATATCGGACAAATCCGATAATGTATGGAGGAGTTATGGGGACTTCCTGTTTCACCAATAGGTGGCGCTATAAGTATGATGTAATACTGACACATAGATGTGTTCAGGACAGAACTGTCATGAAGCGTGAGATATATCGGACGAATTGGCTAATGTATGTAGGAGTTATGAGGACTTCCTGTTTCACCAATAGGTGGCGCTATAAGTATGACGCAATACTGACACATAGATGTGTTCAGGACAGAACCGTCATGAAGCGTGAGATATATCGGACAAATCCGATAATGTATGGAGGAGTTATGGGGACTTCCTGTTTCACCAATAGGTGGCGCTATAAGTATGATGCAATACTGACACATAGATGTGTTCAGGACAGAACCGTCATGAAGCGTGAGATATATCGGACAAATTGGATAATGTATGTAGGAGTTATGAGGACTTCCTGTTTCACCAATAGGTGGCGCTATAAGTATGACGCAATACTGACACATAGATGTGTTCAGGACAGAACCGTCATGAAGCGTGAGATATATCGGACAAATTGGATAATGTATGGAGGAGTTATGAGGACTTCGTGTTTTATGGCGAAATGTCAAACTTTGGCAGGGCGCCACGGCAAGGGTGTTTGGTGAAAACTCAATTTTTTTGATAACTTTTGATCACAAAGGTCTTAAGATGAAGCTGACCCGATATGAAGTTGATCGGATGAAATCTGTAGGAGGAGTTCGTCGAAGTACGAGGCATGGAAATGGTCAAAACAAGGACAAAATGGCACATTAAGAGCAAAATGGCGGACTTCCTGTTGCATGTTGGGTATAGCTCCAAGAGACATTTAAGTGTGGCTCGATGAAATACATATGCCCACCGAATTTCGTTCGCCTACATCAAACTGAAAGGTGGGGCTCGCCATTTTAAATTTTCCAGGGGGCGCTCTTGAGCCGTTTTGCCACGCCCATTTCCGTCACCCATGAATTATCAAATTTTTCACCGGGACTGACGTATCTGCAAAGTTTCATCCGTTTTCATCAATGTTTAGGCCGCCAAAAAGGCATTTGTTTCGGAAGAAGAAGGAGAATAATAATCCTTCGAAATACAATAGGGCCTCGCACCGCCAGTGCTCGGGCCCTAATAATTAAAGCTGCTTCGCAGCGATGAGGCGGGGCCAGGCAATTTCCGACAAGTTTAGGAGCAATAAGCGAGAGAATAGGACAACAAGAAAGTTGACATTCCAATGTTCATTTTGTACATTCGTATCGTAAAACATTTGTAAAACATTTTGATGCGTTGTAAGCTCGATTTTGATAATTCAACAATGGTCAATGAGTTTGTGAATTACAGTCTGAAGATCCAGTGTAGCAAGTTTGGTGTTAATTGATTGAAAAATGTTGGATGAGATATGTTTATTAATTTTTACAGGTTTTGTTTGCTTTTCTTCATAATTGAACATTAACTTCAGCAGCTGTGTACTCAGTCAGTTGCCAATCAATCGATTTAGTCATTGTAATCCTCGGCGTTGGGGGTTGGGTAGGGTTGCCAACAGCGATGTCTCCGATTCGTGGAGCTTGTGTTGGATTATGGGTAACGTAGTTTTCTCTGTATGAAGTGTTGGTTTCAGAGGACAGAATTAAACATATTTTAAAAAAATCAATTTTTGAGATAAAATTCTCAAAAAAAATCATACTACATCTTGGATATGTGGCTAATGTTGTCACTTTTTATGAGGACAATCAGACATTGATTTGGCGAGAATTAATAGGAACTATATACAGAACTGTTAACAGTAAAACTTTTTGATGTGCTGTGGGCTCAATTTTTCATATTTCAAAAATCTGTGAGGATCGTTTGGTGAGGACAGTCTGAAGATACAGTAGATCAATTTTGGTGTCAATTGAACTAAAAATGTGGGAGGAGATAGGTTTGATAGGTTTTACAGTTTATGAAGAAATCAGAGTGATGGACTTCAAAATTCCTGCAAGGTCAAAGCGTATGAAAGTTTTGTCTCACTTGGGCCTACATTCACGTGGTGGTTTTACAGTGATAGCACCTATGGCTGATTTGTTATGATTTTTTTAAGTTTTAAACTTTAGACTGTTGCTGTAGCGCCACCTTCAGGTTTATTGACCTACAATGCAGGTTGAGGACTTTGGGTATACTACTGGAGCTATGTGCAAATCTTGGTGATTTTTTGTCCACGGGAAGTTAGACTTCAGTGGAAGATGGAGAATAATAATAATAATCAAGATTCCTGCAAGGTCAGAGTGTATGAAAGTTTTGTCTCACTTGGGCCTACATTCACGTGGTGGTTTTACTGTGATGGCACCTATGGCTGATTTGTTATGATTTTTTAAAGTTTTAAACTTTAGACTTTTGCTGTAGCGCCACCTTGAGGTTTATTGATCTACAATGCAGGTTGAGGACTTTGGGTTTAGTACTGGAGCTATGTGCACATTTTTGTGATTTTTTGTCCACAGGAAGTTAGACTTCAGTGGAAGATGGAGAATAATAATAATAAGTAAAACATTTTAATGCATTGTAAGCTCAATTTTGATAATTCAATAATCTGGTCAATGAGTTTGTGAATGACAGTTTGAAGATCCAGTGTAGCAACTTTAGTATTAATTGATTGAAAAATGTGTGTTACAGGTTTTGTTAGCTTTTTTTTTTCATAATTGAACATTAACTTCAGCAGCTGTGTACTCAGTCAGTTGCCAATCAATCAATTTAGTCATTGTAGTCCTCGGCGGGGGTTGGGTAGGGTTGCCAACAGCGATGTCTCAGATTCGTGGAGCTTGCGTTGGATTGTGGGTAATGTAGTTTTCTCTGTATGAAGTGTTGGTTTCAGAGGACAGAATTAAACATATTTTTAAAAATTCAATTTTTGAGATAAAATTCTGAAAAAAATCATACTACATCTTGGATATGTGGCCAATGTTGTCACTCTTTATGAGGATGATCAGACATTGATTTGGCGAGAATTAATAGGAACTATACAGAACTGTTAACAGTAAAACTTATTGAAGTGCTGTGGGCTCTATTTTTCATATTTCAAAAATCTGTGAGGATCGTTTGGTAAGGACAGTCTGAAGATACAGTAGATCGATTTTGGTGTCAATTGAACAAAAAATGTGGGAGGAGATAGGTTTGATAGGTTTTACAGTTTATGAAGAAATCAGAGTGATGGACTTCAAAATTCCTGCAAGGTCAAAGCGTATGAAAGTTTTGTCTCACTTGGGACTACATTCACGTGGTGGTTTTACAGTGATAGCACCTATGGCTGATTTGTTATGATTTTTTTTATGTTTTAAACTTTAGACTGTTGCTGTAGCGCCACCTTCAGGTTTATTGACCTACAATGCAGGTTGAGGACTTTGGGTATAGGACTGGAGCTTTGTGCAAATTTTGGCGATTTTTTGTCCACGGGAAGTTAGACTTCAGTGGAAGATGGAGAATAATAATAATAATAATAATATAGGCAAATACAATAGGGTTCCGGCAGCTACGCTGCCTGGCCCCTAATAATAATCCTTCGAAATTCAATAGGGCCTCGCACCGCCAGTGCTCGGGCCCTAATAATCCTTCGAGTTTCAATAGGGCCTCGCACCGCCAGTGCTCGGGCCCTAATAATAATAATCCTTCGAGTTTCAATAGGGCCTCGCACCGCCAGTGCTCGGGCCCTAACTAGTGCTGCGAGCAGCAGTGAGCGGGCCCTCGCACCCCACGCGTGTCGGGGTGCTGCGCCGTTAAAGGCTGTGCTATTTCGGTGTGCAGTATTGAGAGAAACTTCCTGTCACCAGTAGGTGGCGCTCTAGGTGTGACTCAATACCGAAGCATAGTTGTGTTCAGGACGGTACCTTGATGAAGCGTGAGAAATGTTGAGTAAATCGGATAATGTATGTAGGAGTTATGAGGACTTCCTGTTTCACCAGTAGGTGGCGCTGTAAGTGTGACTCAATACCGACACATAGATGGGTTCAGAAGGCCACCTTCATGAAGCGTCAGCAATTTGGTGCAAATCGGATGATGTATGCAGTAGTTATGAGGACTTCTTGTTTCACCAATAGGTGGCGCTATACGTATGACGCAATACTGACACATAGATGTGTTCAGGACAGAACCGTCATGAAGCGTGAGCTATATCGGACAAATTGGATAATGTATGGAGGAGTTATGAGGACTTCCTGTTTCACCAATAGGTGGCGCTATGAGTATGACGCAATACTGAAACATAGATGTGTTCAGGACAGAACCGTCATGAAGCGTGAGATATATCGGACAAATCGGATAATGTATGGAGGAGTTGTGAGGACTTCCTGTTTCACCAATAGGTGGCGCTATAAGTATGACGCAATACTGAAACATAGATGTGTTCAGGACAGAACCGTCATGAAGCGTGAGATATATCGGACAAATTGGATAATGTATGTAGTAGTTATGAGGACTTCCTGTTTCACCAATAGGTGGCGCTATAAGTATGATGCAATACTGACACATAGATGTGTTCAGGACAGAACCGTCATGAAGCGTGAGATATATCGGACGAATTGGATAATGTATGTAGGAGTTATGAGGACTTCCTGTTTCACCAATAGGTGGCGCTATAAGTATGACGCAATACTGACACATAGATGTGTTCAGGACAGAACCGTCATGAAGCGTGAGATATATCGGACAAATTGGATAATGTATGGAGGAGTTATGAGGACTTCCTGTTTCACCAATAGGTGGCGCTATAAGTATGACGCAATACTGACACATAGATGTGTTCAGGACCGAACCGTCATGAAGCGTGAGATATATCGGACGAATTGGATAATGTATGTAGGAGTTATGAGGACTTCCTGTTTCACCAATAGGTGGAGCTATAAGTATGACGCAATACTGACACATAGATGTGTTCAGGACAGAACCGTCATGAAGCGTGAGATATATCGGACAAATCCGATAATGTATGGAGGAGTTATGGGGACTTCCTGTTTCACCAATAGGTGGCGCTATAAGTATGATGTAATACTGACACATAGATGTGTTCAGGACAGAACCGTCATGAAGCGTGAGATATATCGGACGAATTGGCTAATGTATGTAGGAGTTATGAGGACTTCCTGTTTCACCAATAGGTGGCGCTATAAGTATGACGCAATACTGACACATAGATGTGTTCAGGACGGAACCGTCATGAAGCGTGAGATATATCGGACAAATCCGATAATGTATGGAGGAGTTATGGGGACTTCCTGTTTCACCAATATGTGGCGCTATAAGTATGATGCAATACTGACACATAGATGTGTTCAGGACAGAACCGTCATGAAGCGTGAGATATATCGGACAAATTGGATAATGTATGTAGGAGTTATGAGGACTTCCTGTTTCACCAATAGGTGGCGCTATAAGTATGACGCAATACTGACACATAGATGTGTTCAGGACAGAACCGTCATGAAGCGTGAGATATATCGGACAAATTGGATAATGTATGGAGGAGTTATGAGGACTTCGTGTTTTATGGCGAAATGTCAAACTTTGGCGGGGCGCCACGGCAAGGGTGTTTGGTGAAAACTCAATTTTTTTGATAACTTTTGATCACAAAGGTCTTAAGATGAAGCTGACCCGATATGAAGTTGATCAGATGAAACCTGTAAGAGGAGTTCGTCGAAGTACGAGGCATGGAAATGGTCAAAACAAGGACAAAATGGCACATTAAGAGCAAAATGGCGGACTTCCTGTTGCATGTTGGGTATAGCTCCAAGAGACATTTAAGTGTGGCTCGATGAAATACATATGCCCACCGAATTTCGTTCGCCTATATCAAACTGAAAGGTGGGGCTCGCCATTTTAAATTTTCCAGGGGGCGCTCTTGAGCCGTTTTGCCACGCCCTTTTCCGTCACCCATGAATTATCAAATTTTTCACCGGGACTGACGTATCTGCAAAGTTTCATCCGTTTTCATCAATGTTTAGGCCGTCAAAAAGGCATTTGTTTCGGAAGAAGAAGGAGAATAATAATCCTTCGAAATACAATAGGGCCTCGCACCGCCAGTGCTCGGGCCCTAATAAATATAGCTGCAAGCAGCAATGTGGGGGCCAAGCAGGACATGCGACCAGCGCATAAAAGACAACAAGCGAAACACGTCATAGGAGTCTATTCAAATCGCTACCGCAGTTTTGAAAATCGGGCGTACGGTTCAGAATATACGCAATTCCAACTTTGACAGGTTGGTGGCGCTAGAGACTTTGAGGTGTCGACATAGACTTGGTGACAGGGGTCTCGGGACCGTCCACGATGAGTGTGCCTAATGTGGTTATGATACATCAAAACCTTACTGAGATTTGACCACACTTCCTGTTTGGCGGCTTGGACGCCAAATTCGATTGGCTGTAGCGAGCGAACACCTTCGACAATCGAAAATCCCTCTAGGAGTTTTGTGGACATTAGTCTAAAGAATGTGTACAGCCAGTTTCATGCAGATTGGTGAAAATCCTTAGGAGAAGATACATTTTAAGTGTTTTACACAAAATACAAAATGGCGGGAAATCCAATTGGTGGAAAATGACATCATAGGATGCGATGAACTCGGCATGAGCGAGGGATTCCAACGGTACCTCATTTTTCAAAATCGGTTACACAGGTCAAAAGTTGTGTGCATTAACGCACTTCCAACTTTGACATGGTGGTGGCGCTAGAGGGTTTGAGCTGTCGCAATGCCACTTGCTGCCAGAGGTCATGGGACTGTCCCCGATGAGTGTGCCAAATGTGGCTTTAATACATTAACAATTTTCTGAGATATGACCACACTTCCTGTTTGGCGGCTTGGACACCAAATTTGATTGGCTGTAGCGGGCGAACCCTTTCGAAAATTGAAAATCCCTGAACATCCTATGTGGACATTGGTCTAGAGAATGTGCCTACCGAGTTTCGTGCAGATTGGTCAAAATTCCTAGGAGGAGATACATTTGAAGTGTTTTTCAAAAAATTCAAGATGGCGGAAAATCTATATAACCGGAAGTTATGGGTCCTTGAGGCAAATTTGTTCATCATGAGGAGATACATATGTGTGCAAAGTGTCATGTCTGTAGGTCAAACGGGGCCTGAGATATGCCTGTTCAAAGTTCGCAACTTCAGTCGGCTGCTATAGCGCCCCCTATTGGCTAATCGATCTGGGTCGTGCTCCATGGACTCAGCACATCATCCTCTACCATCATGCAAATTTTGGTAAAAAGTTACCACTCCGTTCTATAGGCTGCCATTGACTTCAATGGCAGAAGAAGAAGAAGAAGAAGAATAAATATAGCTGCAAGCAGCAATGTGGGGGCCAAGCAGGACATGCGACCAGCGCATCAAAGACAACAAGCGAAACACGTCATAGCCGCATTCAAAGCTCTACCGCAGTGTTTAAAATCGGGCATACGGTTCAGAATATACGTACTTCCAACTTTGACAGGTTGGTGGTGCTAGAGACTTTGAGGTGTCGACATAGACTTGGTGACAGGGGTCACGGGACCGTCCACGATGAGTGTGCCTAATGTGGTTATGATACATCAAAACCTTACTGAGATTTGACCACACTTCCTGTTTGGCGGCTTGGACGCCAAATTCGATTGGCTGTAGCGAGCGAACACCTTCGACAATCGAAAATCCCTCTAGGAGTTTTGTGGACATTGGTCTAAGGAATGTGTACAGCCAGTTTCATGTAGATTGGTGAAAATCCCTAGGAGAAGATACATTTTAAGTGTTTTACACAAAATACAAAATGGCGGGAAATCCAATTGGTGGAAAATGACATCATAGGATGCGATGAACTCGGCATGAGCGAGGGATTCCAACGGTACCTCATTTTTCAAAATCGGTTACACAGGTCAAAAGTTGTGTGCATTAACGCACTTCCAACTTTGACATGGTGGTGGCGCTAGAGGGTTTGAGCTGTCGCAATGCCACTTGCTGCCAGAGGTCATGGGACTGTCCCCGAAGAGTGTGCCAAATGTGGCTTTAATACATTAACAATTTGCTGAGATATGACCACACTTCCTGTTTGGCGGCTTAGAGGCCAAATTTGATTGGCTGCAGCGAGCGAACGCAATGGACAATCAGAAATCCCTGTAAGACTTTTGTGGACATCGGTGTACAGATTGTGCCTACCGAGTGTCGTGCAGATTGGAGAAAAAACCTAGGAGGAGATACATTTTGAGAGTTTTTCACAAAATCCAAAATGGCGGGAAATCCAATATGGCGGAAAATGATGTCATGGGGTGCGTTGAACTCGGCTTAAGCCAAGGAATCCAACGGTACCTTGTTTTTGAAAATCGGGCTTACAGGTCAAAAGTTGTGTGCACAAACGCACCTCCAACTTTGACATGTTGGTGGCGCTAGAGGGTTCGAGCTGTGTACATGGGTCTTGGTGAAAAGACTCAGGGGACTGTCATGAATGAGTGTGCCAATTTTCACAACTTTTTACCATATGGTTCTATGGGCTGCCATAGACTCCAATGCCAGAGGAAGATGAATAATAATAATAAATATACCTGCAAGCAGGAATGTGGGGGCCAAGCTGTTTAACTGCAAGCAGACAAGGAATCAGCTAGACTGACGTGGTGACATGTTTGACAAGGGTCAAGGATGGGCCCGAGATTTTCGGAAGTCAGACATGGTTGAACGGGATTCGATCTCTGTACCTGCTGCTTGCAAGGCCGACACGCTAACCACTGTGCTACGCAGGCTGTTGCGAAGGTGAACCACCCTAGTCCACAAGGCATGTGAGCCTTCCCTAACCCCGTGTGTCTGAGTCCTGAGCACTTAATTAATATCACCTGGTAGGGTTGCTTCCTCTCGGTAGAGTGAGAGGGGGGGTGTCGTTGTTTAAATTGGCACACAGCGAAAAGTATACATAGCATAGCTCAACTATTTACTTCTTCAGAATCCAGACAATCACGCGAACATTTCCATGTATAAAATGTCCTTCGGTCTTCAGACGTGTAGGAGAGGTGAAGAGTTAGAAACAGTTAGAGATTCTAGAGCGAAGAGAGATTTTCTAGAGCGTGGCTCCATTGATTTCAATGGAGGGGGGGGAGTCATTATTCGAACTGTCACAGAGTGAAAAATATACATCGAAGAGCTTAGCTTTTTTGATTTTATTAATCCCAAGAGTCGTGTGAACGTTTTGATATGTAAAATGTGTATGAGCTGTGAGAATTGGAAGAGGGATGGCAGTTTAGAAAATGTGTGACTTTTTCCAAAATGCGCCTTTCAGCACTCTGAAACTGGTGAAATTGTGCAGAAGACAAAAAGTGTTCCTTTCATTCTGCAATCAAACAAATGAAGTAATAATAAAACCATGGGGTGTTTTGAACTCAGCATGAGCCAGGGAATCCATAGCTACCATAATTTTGAAGATTGGACATACAGTTCAAAAGTAACTGGCATAAACGCAACTCCAACTTTGACACGCTGGTGGCGCTAGAGTGCACGAGATGTCAACATGAGGCTTGGTGACAGATGTCATGAATATGTCCCGAATGAGTGTGCCAAATGTGGTTTTGATAGATTAAAAGATTACTGAGATATGACCCCAGTTCCTGTTTTGCAGCTTTTCTGCCAATTTTGATTGGCTGTCACGAGCGAACGCAATAGATAATCAAAAATCCCTGTACATCCTTTGTAGACATTGGTGTATAGATGACATCCACCGATTTTCGTGCAAATTGGTGAAAGTTCCTAGGAGGAGATACATTTTAAGGGTTTTGCACATCATTCAAAATGGCGGAAAAGCCAAGATGGCCACAATGACGTCATAGAGTGCGTTGAATCCGGCTTGAGCCAAGGAATTGAAGGACACCTGAAGTTTGAAAATTGGACTTGCTGAAGAAAAGCTGCATGCATAAATGCACCTCCAACTTTGACACGTTGGTGGCGCTAGAGAGGGTGAGGGGTGGACATGAGACTTGGTGAGGAGGGTCAGGGCACTGTCCCGAATGAGTGGGCCAATTTTCATAACTTTCTACCATAAGCTTCTATGGGCTGCCATAGACTACAATGGCAGAGGAATAATAAAGAAAGAAAGAAAGAATAAGAAAAGGTAGAAACTTAGTGGTGGCCTACGCAGCTTCGCTGCTTGGCCCCCAATTAAAGCTGCAAGCAGCGTTGTGGGGGCCAAGCTGACCACGCAAAAGATGAAGCAAATACGACTGATGTTTTGAAGGCTTTAGAGATATGTTTGTCAGACTGCAACTACACTGCAGACTTGGTAAACACAGCAAACGTTATAACCACTGTAAACTTCAACCACTGCAAACTATGAAAATCATTCAGCTCAATAAAACAAGAAAAGTAGGCTGGTCTAATACTCAACACTCGTGGGCAGCGGATGAGAGCTAAAGTCTTTCCCACACCCGTGTGGCCAGCCCGTTCGTGGAAATTCTGCCACACCTTCTCTTTCAAGGCTGTAGGGAGGACCAGCTGAAAGATGGAGTTTGCGGTGTTGGGGTCCCTCACACACTGATGCAAGACTCCCTCCCTCAGAGTCAGCCTCTATCTCTCCTTGAGGATCTGCCGAGTGTCACGTTGCAGGGCGATCCTTTCTGTTGGACTGGGCGGTTTCCCTGTCTGCAAGGATAACAGCATGTGGCGAATCATGTCATCTTTTTTGCTGGGCGTCCTTCCATTCTCCAGGGGGTTCGGCCCAGCTGCACTTCTTCTAGGTCAACTTGGACAGGAGAGTTAAGCATTTCTGGGCATGGGTTTTCCACCCCGGTGAGAAAAGTCTTCAGGGCCAGGATCTCCTCCTCTTCACCATCCTCTCCTCCATCCACAGGTACACGAGATAGGGCATCAGCATTAACATTGGTTTTGTCAGGCTGGAACTTGATGTTGAAGTGGTAGTTGTAGAGTCTGGCTGCCCACTGTTGCTCCAAGCTTCTCAGGTTCACCTCCTGTAAGTTTGCGAGAATGTTGTTGTCAGTGAACACTACAAAATGGGAGCCTAGAGTGGAATTTCTTGCTGCACCAGCGAAAGACGGCCTACCTTCTGATAGCAATGAAGGTAAACAGGAGTCTGGCCAGTGTTCTTCACTTCTTCACTTGCACCTTCCCATTCAGACAAACTAGACTCCATTGAATCTTCAAAACCTTCCCCTACTCCACAGAAGTCTACACCCACTCACTGCATTTCCTTTACCCACTTTGACTATTTGTACACGGCCATGAACATGGCAAACAATACGCAACCAAGTTCCGTCTGCTGCATTTTACACAAGAGGAGCGCATTACTGTACTATATGTGATTGTCTGTACTGTATGTGCTTGTGTCTATGTAATTGTGTCTATTGTATGTTATGTTCTCTGCTGTACTGTATGTCTGTGATTGTCTACTGTATGTGCTTCCGTCTGATTTTCTCTACTGTATGCAATTGTCTATGTGATTATCTTTACTGTATGAGCTTGTCTATGTGATTGTCTCTACTGTATGTGCTTGTCTGGATAATCGTCTCTACAACAAAACCCATGAATATGATGTACCGTACTGTAAGATGCCTCCCCCACATGGCAAACATTTGTAATACACACATATTACTTACTCTAAACAATAGGCACACGAGTCCCTGGTCTGTGAGCCAAATTTCACAACTTTTAACTGGCAGGAGCGACCTACAATGATTCTGTTGTCTGCCATTGACTTCCACAGCAGCATATTACAATAATTATAAGAATGCACTTTGGATGAACGGGAATCGAACCCTGAACTCGCTGCTTGCGAGACTGACGCGCTACCCGCTATGCCACAACGGATCTTACAAAGTGCGTCGCAGATTTGAGTGGATAATGTCAGCTTCTGCTTCCAATTGGTAGAGTGAGTCCTGAGCACTTAATTAATATCACCTGGCAGGGTTGCTTCCTCTCGGTAGAGTGAGAGGGGGGGGTGTCGTTGTTTAAATTGGCACACAGCGAAAAGTATACATAGCATAGCTCAACTATTTACTTCTTCAGAATCCAGACAATCACGCGAACATTTCCATGTATAAAATGTCCTTCGGTCTTCAGCAGTGTAGGAGAGGTGAAGAGTTAGAAACAGTTAGAGATTCTAGAGCGAAGAGAGATTTTCTAGAGCGTGGCTCCATTGATTTCAATGGAGGGGGGGGAGTCATTATTCGAACTGTCCCAGAGTGAAAAATATACATCGAAGAGCTTAGCTTTTTTGATTTTATGAATCCCAAGAGTCATGTGAACGTTTTGATATATAAAATGTGTATGAGCTGTGAGAATTAGAAGAGGGATGGCAGTTTAGAAAATGTGTGACTTTTTCCAAAAACCTCTGAAACTGGTGAAATTGTGCAGAGGACAAAAAGTGTTTCTTTCATTCTGCAATCAAACAAATTAAGTAATAATGAAACCATGGGGTGTTTTGAACTCGGCATGAGCCAGGGAATCCATTGCTACCATCATTTTGAAGATTGGACATACAGTTCAAAAGTTACTGGCATAAACGCAACTCCAACTTTGACACGCTGGTGGCGCTAGAGTGCATGAGATGTCAACGTAAGGCTTGGTGACAGATGTCATGGGTGTGTCCCGGATGAGTGTGCCAAATGTGGTTTTGATAGATTAAAACATTACTGAGATATGACCCCAGTTCCTGTTTTGCAGCTTTTCGGCCAATTTTGATTGGCTGTCACGAGAGAACGCAATGGACAATCAAAAATCCCTGTAAGACTTTTGTGGACATCGGTCTATAGATTGTGCATACTGCGTGTGGTGCAGATTGGTGAAAAAACCTAGGAGGAGATACATTTTGAGTGTTTTACACTAAATCCAATATGGCGGGAAATCCAATATGGTGGAAAATGATGTCATAGGGTGCGTTGAACTTGGCTTGAGCGAAGGAATCCAACGCTGCCTCGTTTTTGAAAATCAGGCTTACAGGTCAAAAGTTGCATGCACAAATGCACCTCCAACTTTGACAGGTTGGTGGCGCTAGAGCGTTCAAGCTGTGGACATGGGTCTTGGTGAGAAGACTTTGGGGACTGTCATGAATGAGTGTGCCAATTTTCCCAACTTTTTACCATACGGTTCTATGGGCTGCCATAGACTCCAATGGCAGAAGAATAAATAATAATAAATAAATATAGCTGCAAGCAGCGATGTGGGGGCCAAGCGGGACGCACGACCAGCGCATCAAAGACAACAAGCAAAACATGTCAAAAGCCAGACATGGATGAACAGGATTCGATCTCTGTACCTGCTGCTTGCAAGGCCGACACGCTAACCACTGTGCTACGCAGGATGTTGCGAAAGTGAACCACCCTAGTCCACAAGGCATGTGAGCCTTCCCTAACCCCGTGAGTCTGAGTCCTGAGCACTTAATTAATATCACCTGGCAGGGTTGCTTCCTCTCGGTAGAGTGAGAGGGGGGGGTGTCGTTGTTTAAATTGGCACACAGCGAAAAGTATACATAGCATAGCTCAACTATTTACTTCTTCAGAATCCAGACAATCACGCGAACATTTCCATGTATAAAATGTCCTTCGGTCTTCAGCAGTGTAGGAGAGGTGAAGAGTTAGAAACAGTTAGAGATTCTAGAGCGAAGAGAGATTTTCTAGAGCGTGGCTCCATTGATTTCAATGGAGGGGGGGGAGTCATTATTCGAACTGTCCAGAGTGAAAAATATACATCGAAGAGCTTAGCTTTTTTGATTTTATGAATCCCAAGAGTCGTGTGAACGTTTTGATATATAAAATGTGTATGAGCTGTGAGAATTAGAAGAGGGATGGCAGTTTAGAAAATGTGTGACTTTTTCCAAAAACCTCTGAAACTGGTGAAATTGTGCAGAGGACAAAAAGTGTTTCTTTCATTCTGCAATCAAACAAATTAAGTAATAATGAAACCATGGGGTGTTTTGAACTCGGCATGAGCCAGGGAATCCATTGCTACCATCATTTTGAAGATTGGACATACAGTTCAAAAGTTACTGGCATAAACGCAACTCCAACTTTGACACGCTGGTGGCGCTAGAGTGCATGAGATGTCAACGTAAGGCTTGGTGACAGATGTCATGGGTGTGTCCCGGATGAGTGTGCCAAATGTGGTTTTGATAGATTAAAACATTACTGAGATATGACCCCAGTTCCTGTTTTGCAGCTTTTCGGCCAATTTTGATTGGCTGTCACGAGAGAACGCAATGGACAATCAAAAATCCCTGTAAGACTTTTGTGGACATCGGTCTATAGATTGTGCATACTGCGTGTGGTGCAGATTGGTGAAAAAACCTAGGAGGAGATACATTTTGAGTGTTTTACACTAAATCCAATATGGCGGGAAATCCAATATGGTGGAAAATGATGTCATAGGGTGCGTTGAACTTGGCTTGAGCGAAGGAATCCAACGCTGCCTCGTTTTTGAAAATCAGGCTTACAGGTCAAAAGTTGCATGCACAAATGCACCTCCAACTTTGACAGGTTGGTGGCGCTAGAGCGTTCAAGCTGTGGACATGGGTCTTGGTGAGAAGACTTTGGGGACTGTCATGAATGAGTGTGCCAATTTTCCCAACTTTTTACCATACGGTTCTATGGGCTGCCATAGACTCCAATGGCAGAAGAATAAATAATAATAAATAAATATAGCTGCAAGCAGCGATGTGGGGGCCAAGCGGGACGCACGACCAGCGCATCAAAGACAACAAGCAAAACATGTCAAAAGCCAGACATGGTTGAACAGGATTCGATCTCTGTACCTGCTGCTTGCAAGGCCGACACGCTAACCACTGTGCTACGCAGGATGTTGCGAAAGTGAACCACCCTAGTCCACAAGGCATGTGAGCCTTCCCTAACCCCGTGAGTCTGAGTCCTGAGCACTTAATTAATATCACCTGGCAGGGTTGCTTCCTCTCGGTAGAGTGAGAGGGGGGGGTGTCGTTGTTTAAATTGGCACACAGCGAAAAGTATACATAGCATAGCTCAACTATTTACTTCTTCAGAATCCAGACAATCACGCGAACATTTCCATGTATAAAATGTCCTTCGGTCTTCAGCAGTGTAGGAGAGGTGAAGAGTTAGAAACAGTTAGAGATTCTAGAGCGAAGAGAGATTTTCTAGAGCGTGGCTCCATTGATTTCAATGGAGGGGGGGGAGTCATTATTCGAACTGTCCAGAGTGAAAAATATACATCGAAGAGCTTAGCTTTTTTGATTTTATGAATCCCAAGAGTCGTGTGAACGTTTTGATATATAAAATGTGTATGAGCTGTGAGAATTAGAAGAGGGATGGCAGTTTAGAAAATGTGTGACTTTTTCCAAAAACCTCTGAAACTGGTGAAATTGTGCAGAGGACAAAAAGTGTTTCTTTCATTCTGCAATCAAACAAATTAAGTAATAATGAAACCATGGGGTGTTTTGAACTCGGCATGAGCCAGGGAATCCATTGCTACCATCATTTTGAAGATTGGACATACAGTTCAAAAGTTACTGGCATAAACGCAACTCCAACTTTGACACGCTGGTGGCGCTAGAGTGCACGAGATGTCAACGTAAGGCTTGGTGACAGATGTCATGGGTGTGTCCCGGATGAGTGTGCCAAATGTGGTTTTGATAGATTAAAACATTACTGAGATATGACCCCAGTTCCTGTTTTGCAGCTTTTCGGCCAATTTTGATTGGCTGTCACGAGAGAACGCAATGGACAATCAAAAATCCCTGTAAGACTTTTGTGGACATCGGTCTATAGATTGTGCATACTGCGTGTGGTGCAGATTGGTGAAAAAACCTAGGAGGAGATACATTTTGAGTGTTTTACACTAAATCCAATATGGCGGGAAATCCAATATGGTGGAAAATGATGTCATAGGGTGCGTTGAACTTGGCTTGAGTGAAGGAATCCAACGCTGCCTCGTTTTTGAAAATCAGGCTTACAGGTCAAAAGTTGCATGCACAAATGCACCTCCAACTTTGACAGGTTGGTGGCGCTAGAGCGTTCAAGCTGTGGACATGGGTCTTGGTGAGAAGACTTTGGGGACTGTCATGAATGAGTGTGCCAATTTTCCCAACTTTTTACCATACGGTTCTATGGGCTGCCATAGACTCCAATGGCAGAAGAATAAATAATAATAATAAATATACCTGCAAGCAGGAATGTGGGGGCCAAGCTGTTTAACTGCAAGCAGACAAGGAATCAGCTAGACTGACGTGGTGACATGTTTGACAAGGGTCAAGGATGGGCCCGAGATTTTCGGAAGTCAGACATGGTTGAACGGGATTCGATCTCTGTACCTGCTGCTTGCAAGGCCGACACGCTAACCACTGTGCTACGCAGGCTGTTGCGAAGATGAACCACCCTAGTCCACAAGGCATGTGAGCCTTCCCTAACCCCGTGTGTCTGAGTCCTGAGCACTTAATTAATATCACCTGGTAGGGTTGCTTCCTCTCAGTAGAGTGAGAGGGGGGGTGTCGTTGTTTAAATTGGCACACAGCGAAAAGTATACATAGCATAGCTCAACTATTTACTTCTTCAGAATCCAGACAATCACGCGAACATTTCCATGTATAAAATGTCCTTCGGTCTTCAGACGTGTAGGAGAGGTGAAGAGTTAGAAACAGTTAGAGATTCTAGAGCGAAGAGAGATTTTCTAGAGCGTGGCTCCATTGATTTCAATGGAGGGGGGGGAGTCATTATTCGAACTGTCACAGAGTGAAAAATATACATCAAAGAGCTTAGCTTTTTTTGATTTTATTAATCCCAAGAGTCGTGTGAACGTTTTGATATGTAAAATGTGTATGAGCTGTGAGAATTGGAAGAGGGATGGCAGTTTAGAAAATGTGTGACTTTTTCCAAAATGCGCCTTTCACCACTCTGAAACTGGTGAAATTGTGCAGAAGACAAAAAGTGTTCCTTTCATTCTGCAATCAAACAAATGAAGTAATAATGAAACCATGGGGTGTTTTGAACTCAGCATGAGCCAGGGAATCCATTGCTACCATAATTTTGAAGATTGGACATACAGCTCAAAAGTTACTGGCATAAACGCAACTCCAACTTTGACACGCTGGTGGCGCTAGAGTGCACAAGATGTCAACTTGAGGCTTGGTGACAGATGTCATGGGTATGTCCCGAATGAGTGTGCCAAATGTGGTTTTGATAGATTAAAACATTACTGAGATATGACCCCAGTTCCTGTTTTGCAGCTTTTCTGCCAATTTTGATTGGCTGTCACGTGCGAACGCAATGGATAATCAAAAATCCCTGTACATCCTTTGTAGACATTGGTGTATAGATGACATCCACCGATGTTCATGCAAATTGGTGAAAGTTCCTAGGAGGAGATACATTTTAAGGGTTTTGCACATCATTCAAAATGGCGGAAAAGCCAAGATGGCCACAATGACGTCATAGAGTGCGTTGAATCCGGCTTGAGCCAAGGAATTTAAGGACACCTGAAGTTTGAAAATTGGACTTGCTGAAGAAAAGCTGCATGCATAAATGCACCTCCAACTTTGACACGTTGGTGGCGCTAGAGAGGGTGAGGGGTGGACATGAGACTTGGTGAGGAGGGTCAGGGCACTGTCCCGAATGAGTGGGCCAATTTTCATAACTTTCTACCATAAGCTTCTATGGGCTGCCATAGACTACAATGGCAGAGGAATAAAGAAAGAAAGAAAGAAAGAATAAGAAAAGGTAGAAACTTAGTGGTGGCCTACGCAGCTTCGCTGCTTGGCCCCCAATTAAAGCTGCAAGCAGCGTTGTGGGGGCCAAGCTGACCACGCGAAAGATGTGGTTGAACGAGATTCGAACTCTGCACCTGCTGCTTGCAAGGCCGACTCCCTATCCACTGTGCTATGCCTGATCTTGCAAAGGAGAATTGCCCTAGTCCACAAGGCATTTCAGCCGTTGGTGGCTTTGTCGCCAAATTCAATTGGCTGTCACAAGCAAACGCATTGGAATATCAACAATTCAAATCATTCCTTTGTAGACATTGGTCTCCAGATAATGTGTATTATTTTGTTTTGCAGATTAATGAAAATCTGTAGGAGGAGTAGCATTTTAAGTGTTTTTCACTAAATCCAAAATGGCAGACAATACAATATAGTATGCAAGACGTAATAGGGTTTGTTTAACTCGGCTTGAGCCAAGGAATCATATAGCACCTTGATTTTGAAAATTGGACTTACGGTTCAAAAGTGGCGTGCATAAATGCATTGGCAACTTTGACATGTTGGTGGCGCTAGAGTGTAGGAGCTGAGGACATGGGTCTTGGTGAGAGGGGTCATGGGACTGTCCCGAATCAGTGTGCCAAATTTCATAACTTTCTACCATACGGTTCTATGGGCTGCCATAGACTCCAATGGCAGAAGAGTATAATAAAGAAAGAAAGAAAAAAAAAGAGGATGATAATAAGAAAAGGTAGAAACATAATGGTGCAAGTACAAGGCTAGACTGACGTGGCGACATGTTTGACAAGGGTCAAGGATGGTTCCGAGAATTTCGAAAGTCACACATATTACTTACTCTGAACAATAGGCACACGAGTCCCTGGTCTGTGAGCCAAATTTCACAACTTTTAACTGGCAGGAGCGACCGACAATGATTCTGTTGTCTGCCATTGACTTCCACAGCAGCATAATTACAATAATTATAAAAATGCACTTTGGATGAACGGGAATCGAACCCTGAACTCGCTGCTTGCGAGACTGACGCGCTACCCGCTATGCCACGACAGATCTTGCAAACGCACTTTGCAGATTTGAGTGGATAATGTCAGCTTTTGCTTCCACTTGGTAGAGTGAGTCTTGAGTACTAAATGAATGTCACCTGGTAGGGTTGCTTCCTCTCGGTTGAGTGAGAGGGGGTGTCATCGTTTTAATTGGCACACCTGTCCTCAATAAATAAGACCAGCACCTGCCCTCACATCTAGAAAACGGAGAGAAGACGAGGTATGTTTGTTTCTCCAGTGGCTACCTTGATCATATAGACTTATATATGAAACCTGAATGTAGGTTATGCAAATGTTAAATGTGTAAATATCCATCACACTTGCATAAGCTGTTATTGTTCATCCTGGAACACAAGATAAAATATAAATTGGTATTGGTCTCGTGAAAAAGAGATTGATGGCCGCGACAATGTGCTGCGCTGACTTGGCCATATTGAGGATGAGAATAGCAAAACAAAAGCAATAGCCTACATGCCTACGATTGACCGCTTATCACCCATTACAATAATTGTATTATAATAAAATATTCATCCTGTCACTTACCGATGTTTACCACTAGCAGAAGAGTCTGCTTTGGTGACGGACCTCTGGCGTTTTGGGCATCCCCCAAAATCCTTGCAGCAAAATATGACTAATTCTTGTTAGAGTAGGCGCTTGATTGACAGTTGCCATGACTTGCCCTGGTTTAACTAGCTGTTGTAAATCATATTTTTGAAATAGCTAGTGTAGTTTTTCTAAATTGCGCCATCTATTTTCGGGCACAGGAATTGTAGCTATATTCAGTCTGACCAGAAGCAGGGATAAAAACGTATCCCCACCGGCGATAAAAATGAATTATCAGAGGAGGGGATATCAAAACCAGAGGTGGGGAAATCCCCCCCAGCAATTTGCACGCTGCCTATTTCTCTAGTTTGTGGCCGCATGGCAGCTATGCTAGCATACAAAGGAAAGTGTGTGGGAAGGCATCTTTGATTAATTTCAAATATTGTAGTAAAATATTGAGGTCCATGCAACAATTTAACCAAAATGTCCTATATTATGCTTAAGTTGCACTGTATCAGAGTTTGGTTGGTGGTATTCATGCAGCATGATTAAGAATGAGTTTAGATTGTGTAGGATGGTCAAATGCCACTTTGAATGTAGGTTTCCAAATGTTAAATGTGTAAATATCCATCACACTTGCATAAGGAAACAGCATAAACATGCCACTGTTTTATAACCAAGAACATAATACTCCTCATGTCAGCTTTAAATCTAGCTTTATTAATGTTGAATTTTAAACTGCATAAATGTACAATGCTAAATATTTTAGACAATTAATGCACAAATTAAAAGAGCCTGCTACTGTAAAATGGTAATAATAAAACAGTTGAGATATTCTCTCCCAAATGGCATACATAGGGCAAGGGCATACATATCTGAGCCAGGTCCTAGACTATGGGGAACACTCATGCATACTGTTTGTTTTCTTTCCAGATGCCAAAAAGAAGCAAAAAGTCACGAGCTGCCATTAAGAGACACGTGGAGACACGTGCCTCGGCTGAGGATTTTCTGACTCCTCATAAAAAAAACTTAGAAACAACGCACTCACAGAGTGAAACCCAAACGCACTCACAGAGTGAAACCACAACGCACTCACAGAGTGAAACCACAACGCACTCACAGAGTGAAACCACAACGCACTCACAGAGTGCAACGCACTCACAGAGTGAAACCACAACGCACTCACAGAGTGAAACCACAACGCACTCACAGAGTGCAACGCACTCACAGAGTGAAACAACAACGCACTCACAGAGTGAAACAACAACGCACTCACAGAGTGAAACAACGCACTCACAGAGTGCAACGCACTCACAGAGTGAAACAACAACGCACTCACAGAGTGAAAACGCATCCCCCTGTACGACCCTCTGTACGACCCTCTGTACGACCCTCTGTAAGAAACCTGTGAAACTTGTGAATCCAAAGCACTACCAGACTGAAACACTAACCGTGGTAAAAGAACATCCTGTTGTTACTGATGATTCATTCTCTTTAACTCAATCTGTTGATTTTCCAGAGAGGTCTGTGTTATTGGGATCTTTTCACCAAGGTCATCCACAGTTTCAAGATGTACGTAACAAGCAGTGTGGTGCAATCAGTCTGACTGCAATTTTGAAGTGCAAGATGAACAGTGTGCTGACTTGGGAGACTCAAGATTTGGATGATGTTCTTGTGAAAGGGACTGATCTGTATAAGTCAATGAGAGCTGAAGGTAAGATAAGCGACCATGTTCAAGAAAGGGGTTACATTGCTGTCTCTGAATTACCAAGGCAACACATATTATGGAATTCTGTTTTCTCAATTAACTTTGCTGATTCTTTCGCTGGATTTGTTCTAGTTGATGATTATGATGATGCGGTACGTGATGTTGCCATGCCATTTGATGTAGCATTACAACGGACACTGCTGAGTAATGACGCATGCCTCTTAACCATTTGTGCTAATACATGTGCTATTGTGAAAGCAGGATCTTGGTTTGCGGTCATTGATTCACATGCTAATAGAAATGTTAATCAGAAACTACAGAAGGCAAGTTGTGTTGCTTATTTTAGCTCTGCTACATCTCTTTATAGCTACGTTTTGGACTTGGCACAGTCATTTGGGGTAAGAACACCACAGTTTGAGATAACTGGAGTTGAAGTGACCATAACTGATGCCAGTGCTGAGGTGCGTACAACATCTGGTCCATCTTCCAGTTACATGGTAAGCACACCGACTACAACGATCAGCAACCCACTTTACAGCAATGTTGTCAAAGGTAAGCCTAAAGTGTACGGACAGCAGGCAGTTGGAAATACTTTCAGCGAGTCCACTACAATTGTAACAACTTCTGAAAACGGCAGAAAATCACATTGTACTCAGGCGGAAATGGAGAAAAACACTGAATCTAAAGCAAGCAGTAAAGTACTCTACAGTGACGTTTTAAAACGTAAGGCCAAGGTGTGTGATGCTGACTTTGGTATTGGTGCTGCGAAACACAATTCTGATTTTTCTGAAGTATATACGATTGGCAGGGATGTAAACACAAAACACGGTACACCAAGGAAAACACAAAGCCGACACTATATTGAACCTAAAGCGTCTAATGATTTTCCTAGAAACCACAAGCCCCTTAATCGTTCTGAGCTTAAACCAGAGAAGCTTCACCAGAGTCGTTCATTCCATTATAACAAACAAGTGAGAGACGACAGTGATAAGGCAACAGAGTTTTCAAAAAGAAAGAGAGACAAACAATTCATAACAGAACCTATAGAAATAACCCATAACGGAAGTAAGGGATCAGATTCGGACAGTGTCATTATTAATGATATAAGAATTCATGAGCGACCTTTTAAACCATTAACAGGTCAGGATCAGGTTGCTTTGTGCACATGTTTAGAACTGCCTAATGCAAACATTGATGTTATTGCACCTGCAAATGTTTATAGCATCGGGTCTCCCTGTAAGATGAAGAGCATAAAGCCAGATGGAAACTGTTTCTACCGTAGTTTGTCCTTTAGCATATGCCAAAACGAAGAGAAGCATCTTAAAATTAGACGGGCTATCGTGCGACACCTTCGAGACAACAGTTCCAAATTTGAAACATATTTGAGAGATGAGTACACATCTGTGCAGGACTACATGACCAAATCAAGAATATATTACAGTGGCTCATGGGCAACCGAAATAGACATTTTTGCTGCAGCTGACTTATTAAAAACAACCATCATGACTTTTAATGATAGATGGAATGCACATATGCCTACTACAGATTTGCTCACAGAGAATTGTATTTATTTAAACCACACTGGCAATCATTATGAAGTTGTTACATGTGTTAAACGGGGAGATGCAGGAAATGCTTGTGCAGGAACATGTCATGATAAGGGTGATAACTTGAGGTCATTACGGAAAAGGAAGCTTAATGATGAACCAGACAATGTAAAAGCCAAGAGAGAACGCCAACGGTACCAGAATAAGAACGATTACAGAGAAAAGAAACTTAAAGATCTTAAAGATAAATATCACAAAGACACAGATTTTCAAGAATGTAAGCGTGAATGTATTCGAAGTAAATACAAGACTGATCCAAAGTTCCAGAGATACATGCGTGAACGTATTCAAAGTAAATACAAGACTGATCCAAAGTTCCAGAGATACATGCGTGAACGTATTCGAAGTAAATACAAGACTGATCCAAAGTTCCAGAGGGACATGCGCGAACGTATGCGCGAACGTGGTAGAATTAAATACAAGACTGATCCAAAGTTCCAGAGGGACATGCGCGAACGTATGCGCGAACGTGGTAGAATTAAATACAAGACTGATCCAAAGTTCCAGAGGGACATGCGCGAACGTGTTAGAATTAAATACAAGACTGATCCAAAGTTCCAGAGGGACATGCGTGACTACAGCATGAAGAAGTACCATGAAAATAATGATGTTCGTCTAAATAAAATCCAAAGAAGTCGTGAGAATTATTTTAAGTCGCAAAAGAGACAGGAAGACATAGATTGTACTATTGCTAATTTTCGTCAAGAAGTCAGCCGTGGTCCAGAATATGTGTGCTCTGTCTGTCACCGTTTACTCTTCAGGAAACAGGTGGTTGAGTGTAAAAGACATTGCTATGAAATCAGAGGAGAGCAAATTGCTGCAGTTGCTAACAGATGTATAACATTGCAATATTTACATGTGTGTGATGCTGAATGCGAACATGAATGCTATTTCTCTACTAGTCCATCAAACAAATTATGGATTTGTTATACATGCCATCGAAAAATACTTTGTGGAAAACTACCAGAAGAGAGTGTTACCAATAACATGCATTTGGAAGAAATCCCCGCCAAACTTAAATGTCTTAACTCTTTGGAACAACATCTTATTGCACGTCATATTCCCTTCATGAAATTGTTGTGTTTGCCTCGAGGACGTCAGAATGCTTGCCACGGACCATGTGTGTCTGTTCCAATTAATACTACAGATGTAACAAATATTCTTCCAAGAAATGAATGTGATGATAAAATGATAAGAGTAAAACTTAAACGGAAATTGACTTTTAAAGGTCACTACGAGTATAAGTTTGTCCATACTGATCGAGTCAGAAATGCACTGAAGTATTTGATGAAAAACAATAAGTGGTATGACGATGTCTTGTTTAATGAAGATTGGGTAAACTCTCTGGATGGAATTGATCATGATGAGGAAAATATAAAACATGAAACACAGTGTCAAGAAACAATTGAAAAGAGTGATGATGAAAACAGCCGTGAAGATGAAGTAGAGGAAGATTTAACATATATTAAAGATCAGAATGGGCTTTTGTCAGATACGTCATTACAACCAGTTGATCTGGGTTCTGAGATAATTGATCAGAATTTTCAAGACATAGTCAATGTGGCACCTGGTGAAGGCAACAGTCCAGTTAGGTTGCTGTCAGATATAACCAATGAAGCAAAATCTTTCCCTGTTTTGTATCCAACTGGCGGACCTACCTTCCATGATAAGAGAGAGGTAAAAATAACTCTGGCACGATACCTGAATACACGCCTACTCAATGCAGATGGTCGTTTTGCACGAAACACAGACTTTATATTTTATGCACAATACATTTCAGAGGTGTATCAAGTTGTGTGTAGTGTTTCCATTGCATTACGCAAAGGTGGTGGCAATAGTTCTTTGAAAGAAATAACACCAGACATGTTGTTAAACTCTGAGTCTCTTCGTAAAATATTACACACTAATGAAGGATACAAGTTTTTACGAGGAATTCGTGGGACACCTCCATACTGGATGTCAGCACAGAAAGATTTGTTTGCCATGATACGACAACTGTCCATACCCACTTTCTTTGCATCTTTTAGCTCTGCTGACTTGAGATGGCCTGAAATGCTGAACACTATGGCAAGACTAGAAGGACAACAAATTGATGTGGATAACCTTGATTGGTCTGAAAAATGTGGACTTCTACGCCGTAATCCTGTCACGGCAGCAAGAATGTTTGATCACAGATGGCATTCTTTTTTGCGTAATGTAATCATGTCTCAAGCTCAGCCCATAGGGAAGGTCAAGGATTACTTTTATCGGATTGAATTTCAACAGCGTGGATCTCCTCATGTACACTGTCTTTTTTGGATTGAAAACGCTCCTAAGATTGATAGAGAAGAGGATGCCGAAGTAACACATTTCATAGACACATACATTACTTGTGAGACTCCACCTCAAACTGACGCAGAGCTTTATGAGACTGTGAACAGCGTGCAAAAGCACAGTACAAGACATTCCAAAACATGCCGTAAGAAAAACACAGTCTGTCGATTTAATTTCCCACGACCACCATCGAGCCGTACTTTTATCACAAGAGGAGGCAACTCGGATGACTTGAATGGCAAAGACAAAACTAAAAATGCAAGTGCAATTATGAAGAAAGTCAAAAGTGCATTGAAGATCCCTGACATGAATTTTGATTCGACTGAGGCATTTTTTGAATCTCTTGGGATAGATCAAGGATTGTTTGAAAGAGCATATAATACATGTTCCAAAAAGAAAAGCGTTGTCCTTAAACGAAATCCAAAAGACATTTGGGTAAATCAGTATAACAGAGACTTACTGCATGCATGGCAAGGCAATATGGATATCCAATATGTGACGGATGCTTTTTCAGTAGTGGTTTATATACTGACATATATCACAAAATCTGAACAAGAAATGGGATTGTTGTTGCAACGTGCACAGAATGAGGCCATGAATGGGAACCTTGATGCAAAAGGAGCATTTAAAAAGCTTGGAAGCATATACCTGCACAACAGAGAAGTTTCAGCTCAAGAAGCAGTGTATCGGTTAACACACATGCACTTGAAGGAATGCTCTCGTCAAGTACAGTTTATTCCCATTGGAGAAAACCCTGTAAGAATGAGTTTGCCTTTGCACCTACTCCAAGGTAAAGCTGAACATAAAAGGTCTCATGATGACAGCAGTTTGTGGATGACCAATGTGGTTGAGAGATATAAGAACAGACCCAAGACGGAGCAATTCGAAATTCTATGCCTTGCCAGTTTTTGTTCTGAATACAGAGTAATCTCAAGGTCACAGGTGTCACCAAAGAAAGAGTCTTCAGAATGTGTCATAAAACTAGACAACGACTGTGGTTTTATCCAAAAAAGGACTCGAACTGAACCTGCTGTTGTAAGGTATCCCAGATTTTCTCCAACAAGAAACCCAGAGCAGTACTTTCATTCCTTGCTACAACTGTTTTTGCCATATTATGATGACCATCAGCTCAAGCCAGCCCACTTTGATACATTTGAGCATTTCTATGAGAATGGCGCAGTGAAATGTGTCAATGATCTCCAAACAGTGAAGTCAATTGTTGATGTTAATAAATCTCTTTTTGAAAGAGAAAGTGACGAAATAGACAAAGCTAAAGAATTGCTTGAACAGGACATTGATTTAGAAGATGCCTGGGCTCAAATATGTCCTGAAACAGAAAGAGAACGTCTTCATTGTTTGGAACTGATGAAAGACAAAGTTATGCATGATGAGGATGATCATGAGCAACTTATTCCAGACCTTACTGCAAATCCAGAAACCGCATGCACTCTTGAAACAAATCATGTGTCAATGCCCAGACAGGATGCACTGCATTTACTGCGCTCATTAAATGAAGAGCAGTCGGCAATATTCTATAGTGTCCGTAAGTGGTGTTTGCAGAAGCAGCTTGGACAAAATCCAGAACCATTTCGCCTATTTGTTACTGGTGGTGCTGGTACAGGGAAAAGCCATTTGATCAAAGCAATACATTATGAAGCCTCCCGACTGTTGTCTCCGCTTGCTGAAAACCCTGATGATGTCACTGTACTCTTAACAGCGTCTACAGGTGTGGCTGCATTTAACATTGGTGCTGCAACAATTCACAACACATTCTCCATTGGTGCTAATATCAGATTGCCATATCAACCTCTAGGTGATGAGAAGGTTAATTCTTTACGGACTAAAATGAGCAGTTTGCAAATTCTCATCATTGATGAAGTGTCCATGGTTGACCATCGCCTTCTGGCCTACATTCATGGTAGACTACGTCAGATCAAGCAGACTGGTGATTATTCCCCCTTTGGAAAAGTTTGCATTGTTGCTGTGGGCGATTTCTATCAGTTACCAGCTGTAAAAGGTACTCCTCTTTTTGCCGATAACAAAGGAGTCAATCTGTGGGAAAGCAACTTTGAAGTTGTTGAACTAACTAAAGTTGTTAGACAACAAGATGCAACATTTGCTGAGATGCTGAACCGACTGAGAGTTCGTAAAAAGAAAGAACCCCTAAGCGCCAATGATCTTCTGATGTTGAAACGGTGTGAAACTGGTGAAGAACCTGACCACATCCACATATTTGCTACTAATGGAGAAGTTGATGACTATAACCTTAAGAGGCTGCAAAAGACCTGCCCAGACGCAATCAGTATACATGCTCAAGATTTTATCAGAAATCCCAAAACTGGAAGAATGGAACAGATGGTTGGTTTTCACAGCAAAGTGTTTAATTCATGTTTATCAAATTGTGTTTCTTTGGGTATTGGAGCAAGAGTGATGTTGAAGAAAAACATTGATGTGTCTGATGGCCTTGTCAATGGAGCGTTTGGTAGAGTTGTGCACATCAGTAAAGGTCAACAACAGGATGATTTCCCTACAGCTATTCATGTGGAGTTTGATAACCCAAATGTTGGCAAGATTCAGAGATCAAAAACACATCAGAGGTTTTCTGAACATTTAACTCTAATCAAAGTGGAAGAGGATCAAGTCACATATGCTGGTGGAGTACGCCGTCAATTTCCACTGAGACTTGCATGGGCATGCACAGTACACAAGGTTCAAGGTCTTACTGTTGAAAAAGCTGTTGTATCACTCAAGAAGATCTTTACTGCAGGGCAAGCATACGTTGCTTTGAGTCGTGTGAAAACTCTCACTGGATTGATAATTGAAGACTTCAAAGAGTCAACCATATATTGCAATAACAAAATAGACTTGGCCCTGAAAAACTTGCCTCGGTTTTCATTTGAAAAGTCTGTTTTCTCTAATGTTAACCATACCTGCACACTAGCACTTCACAATGTACAAAGTCTAAAAGCCCACATTCAAGACATTCATGCCCATAAAACCCTAATGCAAGCTGATTGTATTTGCTTAACAGAGACATGGCTCAACGTAGACACTGAAGAAGTACCACAACTTCCAGGATTTTGCTTCAACCACAACCCAAGGGCAAACTGTTATGACGACACTCAGCCACTTTTTGCAGAATTGAAACATCAAGAAAGAGGTGGAGTTGGTTTGTATTATTCAGACAACATTGACATGAACACCGTGATTCCAGAAAGATCCAATTTGGAATGGTTGTATTTTGCAATACCTCATGTAAATTTGACTGCTGCTGTTTTGTACAGGCCTAGTTCTTATAAAATTGACATGTTTCGGCAACAACTCTTAAAGGTAATCTGTGAACTTGAGAAGCATCCAGGGAAGAAAATCATAATGGGAGACTTTAATGAAGATGTCTTTGGATCATGTACAATTTTACAGGTAATGGAACACCATGGATATACTCAACATGTACAAACAGCTACAACTGAAAAAGGTACTCTCATAGACCATGTGTACATTAAAGGCACAGACGATGTTATTGTTGAAGTTGTTCAGACATACTACAGTTTTCATGAAGCGATACTTATTTCATTTGTGTAATATTTTTTATAATCACCATTGAATATTAAAGTATACCCATTATATTCTGAGTGCCCTATATTGCACAATGTAATCTTGTCAATGTTATTGTTGCGCAGACTTACAGCATTATAGTTTTCATAGCATGGTACTTATATCACTTTGTTAATATCTCTCACAATTAAAGATATTCACCATTAAATAGTAAAGTATACCTACTGTGAATGTTCAAAGTTTGTTCTAACCTATTCCGTCCGCAAAGCAGGGGGGGGGGGGAGGAACATAAGACTGGACGGCTCCCCGTAGCAGGTTTAATTTAATTCATATTTCATTTAATAACACTACACAATTCTGTTTATTTATTCTTTTTCATTTCTGTTGAATTTGCTGGTTTATCTAGTTTTTTTTTCGTTATACAAATGTTACTGTTGGCTGTGTGAAACGAACTACAACAAAACACATTGTGAGTATATAGTTTAACAGTGTTTATTTTTCTAACATACACATGCTATATATGATATATTATAAGTTATATATTATATTATAATATATACTATATATTATAAGTGATGTTATTCTTGTTAAACATGCATTATGTTGGTTTGCTTCACCTACTGTATGTTAAAGCATGTACACTTTTTGTAGAAGGACATGTCTCCTCTAATTACCTTACAGATTTGAAATGAACTATTACAAAGGTAGTCGACCCTGCTCCTGCTTCCCTGAATGTAGAGGAGACCTTACAATGCTGTGGGCGATGGAAAGCCGGCTACAACCCTGATATTGCGTTTGTCAGCCATAGCATCTCTGGACTGAGCAAGAAGCTGGTACTGGAGCCACTGCCAAAAACCCAACACCGCCCCATTGGCCTTACAGTCAATGCCGCAGTAACCCCAGCCACAATTCCTTTCCGGAGAAGATTCAACTTTGGGAAAGCAAACTGGCCTGGTTTCCAAGAAGACCTTGAAGGGAAGATTGGCAACCTCCCAGCGGACCCCAAGAACTACGAAATCTTCACCAAACTAGTACACCAGGCAGCCCGGAAGAACATCCCAAGAGGCAGCCGCACCCAATACATCGCCGGCCTCGATGCTCCAAGCAGCAACAGCAAACTATATGAGCAATACCAACAGCTCTACGAATCTGATCCCTTTGCTGACAGCACCATCGAAGTAGGTGAGAGACTCATGACCTCCCTATCAGAACACCGCCAGCAGAAATGGCAAACCCTACTGGAGACAACTGATATGGCAAGAAACAGCAAAAAGGCATGGAACCTCATCTGAAAAATCAGCAATGACCCTCACAGTGTTCAATAAAAATGCAAAGGACTGTGTAAAGACATGCGAAACTGTCATATAACCAACCAGCTTCAAAGACACGAAAGAGAGAGAGAAATGCTGTGGAGTGTATTACCATTCGTCCCCCTACTCTGGTTCTTCATAGCTGGTAAGCTGCTGGTAAATAACTATAATATTCATCATAATATTAATAATGCACTTTCCAATGAGAGACAATCTCAAAATGCTAAAAAAAAATATATATATTTCTTGTCTTCTCAGGTTCATCAGCCATCACCTCCCATAGGGACTATCAGCCAGGTTTGCCGAAGCCTATCCACACCAACACTACAGGTCTCATGGAAAGGCCTCTTTTGCAACAAAGGCAATTATACTATCTTGGGGTTGTGGAGGGCAGTTAATTTCTCAGTGGGCATTTATGTAGAAGTCCTCAGGTAGACCTATTATGGGGGTAATTGATAAGTTAAAGTAGAACTAGAAGCCGTGGCTGTTTCCAGGTGACAGTGAATTAGTTGATTAACAAATGCATTTATTTTAAATTATTCTGAGCTTACCTGTTGTGAAGAAGCATTCATTTTGTCTCATTATTTTTCTATACATGTCTGTAACAGGTTCTTGGCACAACCACTCACATAGCTCACATGTTCCAGTCTACCTGTTGTTCACAGCCAGCTGTCTCCAGAAAACAGTGAGTCGATCAACAAATAAATCTGTTTTTAATTATTCTTATCTGGTGTGAAGGTGCAGATGCATTGGTCTTTTGTCTTATTACTTCCCTGTACATGTCTGTAACAGGTTCTTAGAGAGACCTCTGTTGCAGGTAGCTCATCTTTTCCAGTCTGCCTGCTTGTCGCTTACAGCCAGCTGTCTCCAAGTGTTTACGACACAGCCAACAGTAACATTTGTATAACATTTGTTTTTATGATTTTTGTGCAACAAGCTGCTCTAAATAAATTGCCCCTAGTGGGACTAATAAAGTTGTTTGAATTGAATTGATCACCAAATGAGTCTGTTTTAAAATTTTCTGAGCTTACCGGTCATAAAGAAGCATTGATCTTGTGTGGCACATACCAGTAGTGGGGCTTGATGAATTTCATTCAGTTTCACCAGCAGTGGGACAGGCCAACCTCCTCCAGCCCCCGAGGACCAAGCTCCAAATGGGAGACGGGCCTTCTGCTCCGCCGCTCCCATGCTATCCCTGACCATCTGAGGGCGCCACAGATTCTGGATGCTTTTTAAAAAGGCCTAAAAACCCACCTTATTTTATGAAAGATTTTTGTTAGATTGTGTCAGATTGTTTGTGTTAGTTCTAGCCCTGTGTAGCCTGTCTTGTCATATTTTTTTTTATTTTACATTAGCTGCTGTAGCTTTTTTATGTTTTGTCCTGTAGAACTTTGTTTGTTCAATGTAAAGTGTATTTACAAATAAAATATTATTATTGCTGATGCTCATCAACCATCACCAGCCACAAACTCCATCAACCAGTTGCAGGGCTTGCCGAAGCCCACCCACAACACTACAGGCCTCATAGAAAGGCCTCTTTTGCAAAGGCCCCTAAGCAGCAGAGGCAGCCATCTACTCATTTAAGGTTATGGAGGCCCATTTTTAAAAGTGTGCATTTCTGTAGAAGGCCTTGGGTAGAGATATTATACTGTAGGCTATGTATAATTGATGTATGTGTGATATAGTTGCTGTTGTAACAGTCATGTTTAAGTACAGTTATTTCTGTGTTTATAAAGGAATTTCGACTTTAATAACTTTAATGGTATTTCTGTTTGAGATAGTGTGTATGATTGCAGAATGCATGCATTCCATTTACAGCTTTAATAGAACAAGGCTATTATATAAAAAGGCAAGTGTATAAAAATATATTAGATTAAAACGACATGAATGGTAACTAATTCTCAAGCTGTCAACATGTGACTTGATGACAGGGGATCCATAACCAGTGTGCCAAATGTGGTTTTGATACATTAGCTGAATCCCAATCTGAGTGCGCAAACCACCCTTCCGCCCCTTCACACTTGAGCCTGAGTCCTGAGCACTTAATGTCAGCTGGAAAGGCCAGAGGGTGCAAGGGCCCTGAATTAAATGCTATTAAAGCATTTCTGATACAACTCCTGTTTAGCGGCATTGTCGCCAAATGCAATTGGCTGTCACAAGCGAACGCATTGGAAAATTAGAAAAAATCATATTGAACCTTTGTAGACTAGGATTAGTCTACATATTGTGTTTTTCACTAAATCCAAAATGGCAGACAATTCAATATAGTATGCAAGACGTAATAGGGTTTGTTTAACTCGGCTTGAGCCAAGGAATCATATAGCACCTTGATTTTGAAAATTGGACTAACGGTTCAAAAGTGGCGTGCATAAATGCATTGGCAACTTTGACATGTTGGTGGCGCTAGAGTGTAGGAGCTGAGGACATGGGTCTTGGTGAGAGGGGTCATGGGACTGTCCCGAATCAGTGTGCCAAATTTCATAACTTTCTACCATACGGTTCTATGGGCTGCCATAGACTCCAATGGCAGAAGAGTATAATAAAGAAAAAAAAAAGGATGATAATAAGAAAAGGTAGAAACATAATGGTGCAAGTACAAGGCTAGACTGACATGGCGACACGTGGAATCTTCAAAACCTTCCCCTACTCCACAGAAGTCTACACCCACTCACTGCATTTCCTTTACCCACTTTGACTATTTGTACACGGCCATGAACATGGCAAACAATACGCAACCAAGTTCCGTCTGCTGCATTTTACACAAGAGGAGCGCATTATTGTACTATATGTGATTGTCTGTACTGTATGTGCTTGTGTCTATGTAATTGTGTCTATTGTATGTTATGTTCTCTGCTGTACTGTATGTCTGTGATTGTCTACTGTATGTGCTTCCGTCTGATTTTCTCTACTGTATGCAATTGTCTATGTGATTATCTTTACTGTATGAGCTTGTCTATGTGATTGTCTCTACTGTATGTGCTTGTCTGGATAATCGTCTCTACAACAAAACCCATGAATATGATGTACCGTACTGTAAGATGCCTCCCCCACATGGCAAACATTTGTAATACACACATATTACTTACTCTAAACAATAGGCACACGAGTCCCTGGTCTGTGAGCCAAATTTCACAACTTTTAACTGGCAGGAGCGACCTACAATGATTCTGTTGTCTGCCATTGACTTCCACAGCAGCATATTACAATCATTATAAGAATGCACTTTGGATGAACGGGAATCGAACCCTGAACTCGCTGCTTGCGAGACTGACGCGCTACCCGCTATGCCACAACGGATCTTACAAAGTGCGTCGCAGATTTGAGTGGATAATGTCAGCTTCTGCTTCCTCTTGGTAGAGTGAGTCCTGAGCCCTTAATTAATGTCACCTGGTAGGGTTGCTTCCTCTCGGTAGAGTGAGAGGGGGGGGTGTCTTTGTTTAAATTGGCACACAGCGAAAAGTATACATAGCATAGCTCAACTATTTACTTCTTCAGAATCCAGACAATCACGCGAACATTTCCATGTATAAAATGTCCTTCGGTCTTCAGAAGTGTAGGAGAGGTGAAGAGTTAGAAACAGTTAGAGATTCTAGAGCGAAGAGAGATTTTCTAGAGTGTGGCTCCATTGATTTCAATGGAGGGGGGGGGGTCATTATTCGAACTGTCACAGAGTGAAAAATATACATCGAAGAGCTTAGCCTTTTTGATTTTATGAATCCCAAGAGTCGTGTGAACGTTTTGATATATAAAATGTGTATGAGCTGTGAGAATTGGAAGAGGGATGGCAGTTTAGAAAATGTGTGACTTTTTCCAAAATGCGCCTTTCAGCACTCTGAAACTGGGGAAATTGTGCAGAAGACAAAAAGTGTTCCTTTCATTCTGCAATCAAACAAATGAAGTAATAATGACACCATGGGGTGTTTTGAACTCAACATGAGCCAGGGAATCCATTGTTACCATAATTTTGAAGATTGGACATACAGTTCAAAAGTTACTGGCATAAACGCAACTCCAACTTTGACACGCTGGTGGCGCTAGAGTGCACGAGATGTCAACATGAGGCTTGGTGACAGATGTCATGGGTATGTCCCGAATGAGTGTGCCAAATGTGGTTTTGATAGATTAAAACATTACTGAGATATGACCCCAGTTCCTGTTTTGCAGCTTTTCTGCCAATTTTGATTGGCTGTCACATGCGAACACAATGGATAATCAAAAATCCCTGTACATCCTTTGTAGACATTGGTGTATAGATGACATCCACCGATGTTCATGCAAATTGGTGAAAGTTCCTAGGAGGAGATACATTTTAAGGGTTTTGCACATCATTCAAAATGGCGGAGAAGCCAAGATGGCCACAATGACGTCATAGAGTGCGTTGAATCCGGCTTGAGCCAAGGAATTGAAGGACACCTGAAGTTTGAAAATTGGACTTGCTGAAGAAAAGCTGCATGCATAAATGCACCTCCAACTTTGACACGTTGGTGGCGCTAGAGAGGGTGAGGTGTGGACATGAGACTTGGTGAGGAGGGTCAGGGCACTGTCCCGAATGAGTGTGCCATTTTTCATAACTTTCTACCATAAGCTTCTATGGGCTGCCATAGACTACAATGGCAGAGGAATAATAATAAAGAAAGAAAGAGAAAAGGTAGAAACTTAATGGGTGCCTGCGCAGCTGCGCTGCTTGGCCCCCAATTAAAGCTGCAAGCAGCGTTGTGGGGGCCAAGCTGACCACGCAAAAGATTAAGCAAATACGACTGATGTTTTGAAGGCTTTAGAGATATGTTTGTCAGACTGCAACTACACTGCAGACTTGGTAAACACAGCAAACGTTATAACCACTGTAAACTTCACCACTGCAAACTATGAAAATCATTCAGCTCAATAAAACAAGAAAAGTAGGCTGGTCTAATACTCAACACTCGTGGGCAGCGGATGAGAGCTAAAGTCTTTCCCACACCCGTGTGGCCAGCCCGTTCGTGGAAATTCTGCCACACCTTCTCTTTCAAGGCTGTAGGGAGGACCAGCTGAAAGATGGAGTTTGCGGTGTTGGGGTCCCTCACACACTGATGCAAGACTCCCTCCCTCAGAGTCAGACTCTATCTCTCCTTGAGGATCTGCCGAGTGTCACGTTGCAGGGCGATCCTTTCTGTTGCACTGGGCGGTTTCCCTGTCTGCAAGGATAACAGCATGTGGCGAATCATGTCATCTTTTCGCTGGGCGTCCTTCCATTCTCCAGGGGGTTCGGCCCAGCTGCACTTCTTCTAGGTCAACTTGGACAGGAGAGTTAAGCATTTCTGGGCATGGGTTTTCCACCCCGGTGAGAAAAGTCTTCAGGGCCAGGATCTCCTCCTCTTCACCATCCTCTCCTCCATCCACAGGTACACGAGATAGGGCATCAGCATTAACATTGGTTTTGTCAGGCTGGAACTTGATGTTGAAGTGGTAGTTGTAGAGTCTGGCTGCCCACTGTTGCTCCAAGCTTCTCAGGTTCACCTCCTGTAAGTTTGCGAGAATGTTGTTGTCAGTGAACACTACAAAATGGGAGCCTAGAGTGGAATTTCTTGCTGCACCAGCGAAAGACGGCCTACCTTCTGATAGCAATGAAGGTAAACAGGAGTCTGGCCAGTGTTCTTCACTTCTTCACTTGTACCTTCCCATTCAGACAAACTAGACTCCATTGAATCTTCAAAACCTTCCCCTACTCCACAGAAGTCTACACCCACTCACTGCATTTCCTTTACCCACTTTGACTATTTGTACACGGCCATGAACATGGCAAACAATACGCAACCAAGTTCCGTCTGCTGCATTTTACACAAGAGGACCGCATTATTGTACTATATGTGATTGTCTGTACTGTATGTGCTTGTGTCTATGTAATTGTGTCTATTGTATGTTATGTTCTCTGCTGTACTGTATGTCTGTGATTGTCTACTGTATGTGCTTCCGTCTGATTTTCTCTACTGTATGCAATTGTCTATGTGATTATCTTTACTGTATGAGCTTGTCTATGTGATTGTCTCTACTGTATGTGCTTGTCTGGATAATCGTCTCTACAACAAAACCCATGAATATGATGTACCGTACTGTAAGATGCCTCCCCCACATGGCAAACATTTGTAATACACACATATTACTTACTCTAAACAATAGGCACACGAGTCCCTGGTCTGTGAGCCAAATTTCACAACTTTTAACTGGCAGGAGCGACCGACAATGATTCTGTTGTCTGCCATTGACTTCCACAGCAGCATAATTACAATAATTATAAGAATGCACTTTGGATGAACGGGAATCGAACCCTGAACTCGCTGCTTGCGAGACTGACGCGCTACCCGCTATGCCACGATGGATCTTACAAAGTGCGTCGCAGATTTGAGTGGATAATGTCAGCTTCTGCTTCCTCTTGGTAGAGTGAGTCCTGAGCACTTAATTAATGTCACCTGGTAGGGTTGCTTCCTCTCGGTAGAGTGAGAGGGGGTGGTGTCTTTGTTTAAATTGGCACACAGCGAAAAGTATACATAGCATAGCTCAACTATTTACTTCTTCAGAATCCAGACAATCACGCGAACATTTCCATGTATAAAATGTCCTTCGGTCTTCAGAAGTGTAGGAGAGGTGAAGAGTTAGAAACAGTTAGAGATTCTAGAGCGAAGAGAGATTTTCTAGAGTGTGGCTCCATTGATTTCAATGGAGGGGGGGGGGTCATTATTCGAACTGTCACAGAGTGAAAAATATACATCGAAGAGCTTAGCTTTTTTGATTTTATGAATCCCAAGAGTCGTGTGAACGTTTTGATATATAAAATGTGTATGAGCTGTGAGAATTGGAAGAGGGATGGCAGTTTAGAAAATGTGTGACTTTTTCCAAAATGCGCCTTTCACCACTCTGAAACTGGTGAAATTGTGCAGAAGACAAAAAGTGTTCCTTTCATTCTGCAATCAAACAAATGAAGAAATAATGAAACCATGGGGTGTTTTGAACTCAGCATGAGCCAGGGAATCCATTGCTACCATAATTTTGAAGATTAGACATACAATTCAAAAGTTACTGGCATAAACGCAACTCCAACTTTGACACGCTGGTGGCGCTAGAGTGCACTAGATGTCAACATGAGGCTTGGTGACAGATGTCATGGATATGTCCCGGATGAGTGTGCCAAATGTGGTTTTGATGGATTAAAACATTACTGAGATATGATCCCTGTTCCTGTTTTGCAGCTTTTCTGCCAATTTTGATTGGCTGTCACGAGCGAACGCAATGGATAATCAAAAATCCCTGTACATCCTTTTTAGACATTGGTGTATAGATGACATCCACCGATGTCCGTGCAGATTGGTGAAAGTTCCTAGGAGGAGATACATTTTAAGGGTTTTGCACATCATTCAAAATGGCGGAGGAGCCAAGATGGCCACAATGACGTCTTAGAGTGCGTTGAATCCGGCTTGAGCCAAGGAATTGAAGGACACCTGAAGTTTGAAAATTGGACTTGCTGAAGAAAAGCTGCATGCATAAATGCACCTCCAACTTTGACACGTTGGTGGCGCTAGAGAGGGTGAGGTGTGGACATGAGACTTGGTGAGGAGGGTCAGGGCACTGTCCCGAATGAGTGTGCCATTTTTCATAACTTTCTACCATAAGCTTCTATGGGCTACCATAGACTACAATGGCAGAGGAATAATAATAAAGAAAGAAAGAGAAAAGGTAGAAACTTAATTGGTGCCTGCGCAGCTGCGCTGCTTGGCCCCCAATTAAAGCTGCAAGCAGCGTTGTGGGGGCCAAGCTGACCACGCAAAAGATGAAGCAAATACGACTGATGTTTTGAAGGCTTTAGAGATATGTTTGTCAGACTGCAACTACACTGCAGACTTGGTAAACACAGCAAACGTTATAACCACTGTAAACTTCAACCACTGCAAACTATGAAAATCATTCAGCTCAATAAAACAAGAAAAGTAGGCTGGTCTAATACTCAACACTCGTGGGCAGCGGATGAGAGCTAAAGTCTTTCCCACACCCGTGTGGCCAGCCCGTTCGTGGAAATTCTGCCACACCTTCTCTTTCAAGGCTGTAGGGAGGACCAGCTGAAAGATGGAGTTTGCGGTGTTGGGGTCCCTCACACACTGATGCAAGACTCCCTCCCTCAGAGTCAGCCTCTATCTCTCCTTGAGGATCTGCCGAGTGTCACGTTGCAGGGCGATCCTTTCTGTTGCACTGGGCGGTTTCCCTGTCTGCAAGGATAACAGCATGTGGCGAATCATGTCATCTTTTTTGCTGGGCGTCCTTCCATTCTCCAGGGGGTTCGGCCCAGCTGCACTTCTTCTAGGTCAACTTGGACAGGAGAGTTAAGCATTTCTGGGCATGGGTTTTCCACCCCGGTGAGAAAAGTCTTCAGGGCCAGGATCTCCTCCTCTTCACCATCCTCTCCTCCATCCACAGGTACACGAGATAGGGCATCAGCATTAACATTGGTTTTGTCAGGCTGGAACTTGATGTTGAAGTGGTAGTTGTAGAGTCTGGCTGCCCACTGTTGCTCCAAGCTTCTCAGGTTCACCTCCTGTAAGTTTGCGAGAATGTTGTTGTCAGTGAACACTACAAAATGGGAGCCTAGAGTGGAATTTCTTGCTGCACCAGCGAAAGACGGCCTACCTTCTGATAGCAATGAAGGTAAACAGGAGTCTGGCCAGTGTTCTTCACTTCTTCACTTGCACCTTCCCATTCAGACAAACTAGACTCCATTGAATCTTCAAAACCTTCCCCTACTCCACAGAAGTCTACACCCACTCACTGCATTTCCTTTACCCACTTTGACTATTTGTACACGGCCATGAACATGGCAAACAATACGCAACCAAGTTCCGTCTGCTGCATTTTACACAAGAGGAGCGCATTACTGTACTATATGTGATTGTCTGTACTGTATGTGCTTGTGTCTATGTAATTGTGTCTATTGTATGTTATGTTCTCTGCTGTACTGTATGTCTGTGATTGTCTACTGTATGTGCTTCCGTCTGATTTTCTCTACTGTATGCAATTGTCTATGTGATTATCTTTACTGTATGAGCTTGTCTATGTGATTGTCTCTACTGTATGTGCTTGTCTGGATAATCGTCTCTACAACAAAACCCATGAATATGATGTACCGTACTGTAAGATGCCTCCCCCACATGGCAAACATTTGTAATACACACATATTACTTACTCTAAACAATAGGCACACGAGTCCCTGGTCTGTGAGCCAAATTTCACAACTTTTAACTGGCAGGAGCGACCTACAATGATTCTGTTGTCTGCCATTGACTTCCACAGCAGCATATTACAATAATTATAAGAATGCACTTTGGATGAACGGGAATCGAACCCTGAACTCGCTGCTTGCGAGACTGACGCGCTACCCGCTATGCCACAACGGATCTTACAAAGTGCGTCGCAGATTTGAGTGGATAATGTCAGCTTCTGCTTCCTCTTGGTAGAGTGAGTCCTGAGCCCTTAATTAATGTCACCTGGTAGGGTTGCTTCCTCTCGGTAGAGTGAGAGGGGGGGGTGTCTTTGTTTAAATTGGCACACAGCGAAAAGTATACATAGCATAGCTCAACTATTTACTTCTTCAGAATCCAGACAATCACGCGAACATTTCCATGTATAAAATGTCCTTCGGTCTTCAGAAGTGTAGGAGAGGTGAAGAGTTAGAAACAGTTAGAGATTCTAGAGCGAAGAGAGATTTTCTAGAGTGTGGCTCCATTGATTTCAATGGAGGGGGGGGGGTCATTATTCGAACTGTCACAGAGTGAAAAATATACATCGAAGAGCTTAGCCTTTTTGATTTTATGAATCCCAAGAGTCGTGTGAACGTTTTGATATATAAAATGTGTATGAGCTGTGAGAATTGGAAGAGGGATGGCAGTTTAGAAAATGTGTGACTTTTTCCAAAATGCGCCTTTCAGCACTCTGAAACTGGGGAAATTGTGCAGAAGACAAAAAGTGTTCCTTTCATTCTGCAATCAAACAAATGAAGTAATAATGACACCATGGGGTGTTTTGAACTCAGCATGAGCCAGGGAATCCATTGTTACCATAATTTTGAAGATTGGACATACAGTTCAAAAGTTACTGGCATAAACGCAACTCCAACTTTGACACGCTGGTGGCGCTAGAGTGCACGAGATGTCAACATGAGGCTTGGTGACAGATGTCATGGGTATGTCCCGAATGAGTGTGCCAAATGTGGTTTTGATAGATTAAAACATTACTGAGATATGACCCCAGTTCCTGTTTTGCAGCTTTTCTGCCAATTTTGATTGGCTGTCACATGCGAACACAATGGATAATCAAAAATCCCTGTACATCCTTTGTAGACATTGGTGTATAGATGACATCCACCGATGTTCATGCAAATTGGTGAAAGTTCCTAGGAGGAGATACATTTTAAGGGTTTTGCACATCATTCAAAATGGCGGAGAAGCCAAGATGGCCACAATGACGTCATAGAGTGCGTTGAATCCGGCTTGAGCCAAGGAATTGAAGGACACCTGAAGTTTGAAAATTGGACTTGCTGAAGAAAAGCTGCATGCATAAATGCACCTCCAACTTTGACACGTTGGTGGCGCTAGAGAGGGTGAGGTGTGGACATGAGACTTGGTGAGGAGGGTCAGGGCACTGTCCCGAATGAGTGTGCCATTTTTCATAACTTTCTACCATAAGCTTCTATGGGCTGCCATAGACTACAATGGCAGAGGAATAATAATAAAGAAAGAAAGAGAAAAGGTACAAACTTAATGGGTGCCTGCGCAGCTGCGCTGCTTGGCCCCCAATAATAATAATAAGAAAAGGTACAAGAACAATGGGTGCCTTCGCAGCTTCGCTGCTTGGCCCCCAATTAAAGCTGCAAGCAGCGTTGTGGGGGCCAAGCTGACCACGCAAAAGATGAAGCAAATACGACTGATGTTTTGAAGGCTTTAGAGATATGTTTGTCAGACTGCAACTACACTGCAGACTTGGTAAACACAGCAAACGTTATAACCACTGTAAACTTCAACCACTGCAAACTATGAAAATCATTCAGCTCAATAAAACAAGAAAAGTAGGCTGGTCTAATACTCAACACTCGTGGGCAGCGGATGAGAGCTAAAGTCTTTCCCACACCCGTGTGGCCAGCCCGTTCGTGGAAATTCTGCCACACCTTCTCTTTCAAGGCTGTAGGGAGGACCAGCTGAAAGATGGAGTTTGCGGTGTTGGGCAAGCAGGATGCCTGACCGGCGCATCAAAGACAAGTGAAACGCACCATTAAGTTATTAATGTTTTGGAAAAGTGTGACCCATGACACTCAAGATGCAACGCCTACCCAACATGGCAAACATTTGTAATACACACATATTACTTATCTAAACAAGAGCAATCTATGGACAATGCTTCTTAATGGCACAAACACATGTAGAAATTTGAATTATTTATTGGCAAGACTTGGCACCAAGTAGTGTTCACTACAAGCCATGGTAGGCAGGTAACAATAAACCAAAAACATACATGTTAAGTACAGTGTGTGTCAGTAAATCCAGTTGTAAACCAAAAGTGACAAGTCAGACAAGTAATGCTCTTGAATGCCACCCCAAAAAATGGCCAGTGATCTACTTTTTAGAATGCCTCTTTGTCAACTTCTGCTTACCAAGATGCTTTTCTGAACTGGCAGAGGAGTCATCGGCAGCATCAAACAGACGAGTACAAAGTACAGGGGCATCTGGCAAAGCCATGTTGTCCTGTATGTAAGGGTTTTGTGTTAGATTGGCAGCCTGAGCAAAATCCATAGCCAACGCACGCTCACCCCTAACTTTGAGATGAACTTTTTCGTGGCTACATATCTCCGCTTCTACACTGAGGATATTGTTAGAAATGCCGCTTAGTGGAACCGCTTCCCTAAGCAATGTGTTGTCAACAGATACAGTGTAAATATTCTCATCTACACCTTTCACAGAGAGTTGAGCGGAAACTTCCACTGTCAATACTTTGTTGCGGTAGGACATATTACATACAGTACACCTGGAACAGACTGTATTGTCATTAACTGTCAACAATATGACGCTTAGGACAGTAATATGCCCTATTTACTGAAGCTCCTATGAGGTCACCTGTTATGTCTGTAACATCACTAGGAGCCTCAGCTGCATGCCCCTGATCATGTGTGATGGTCATGGCGGTCTTGTAACTGCAATTTAATGTGTACTGCCCCTTGAACTCCTTGACAAACACACGTGTGCAATTGTACCACTCACTGATGACCACCTCCTTTTCACCCCACACAGTAAGGTCCATGGTGCCTGTACTGTCAGCAACAGCATAAACGGAGATCTTTCTGGGGCCATTTCTTGTTGCAATGGTGCGTGACTCCTTGAGCTCTATAATCTTGACTGTGACATTCACCTGGAAAACATGAACACAGATTGAGGCTCAGTTGACGTCCAGCCCAACATGACTCAAAAGGGTGAGTCCACACTCCATAGCAATAAAACACCACAGTACATACATAAGGTTATAAAGGCAACATGACTACAGTATAAAGTTTTGCGGATGCTCATAATACCACATGCAGTAGTGAGCAGGACATAATGTATTGTTTGCATCGTTTGTTTTTGGTCCCAATACATTCCCTCATAACCCCCGTTACTTGAACTTACATCCAGATTTTCCCTAGGATCATGAGTAATTTCTTGTAGTGTCATCTCAGTGGTGTCACACTGCTGACCACTCGCAAAAGCAAAGTCAAGCTTGCGCTTCAAGGACATGCGGGTGCGGTCACTGACGATGATGTCCATCTCACAAGGCTTGTATCTTGATTGGCGAAACGCAACATCATGTAGTTGCACTGGACTCCTGTAACACACAGAATCCCTTGTTAGACAGGTGACCATTGCATCAGAAATTATACAGCAGTCTACAGACATGCATGCAAGATAATACGTTAACAGTTACATGTATAGGCCAGCTCTACTTGTATTTGTCTGTTTAACTATGTATGCGTGTGTGGGGGGGGGGGACTTGTAGCATATTCAAATGTGTAAGAAAATGCTGCCTTTATATCTGTTGTATACGTTCTGTAAAGCTTGCAGGGACTGCAGATGCAAATAACCTTTAAGATAAAGGGGGGGAAATGCATTAAGTGACATGTATGGTTGATTTGTCCATTGTCCTTTGTCAAAAAAGATTAAACAAATAAAGAAAGCAATGTAGGCATGTTATCCTAAAGTTTGAAAACAAACATGTTGACTGCTGTTGTAGGCTAGTGCACAAATGTATTTCAGCATGGCAAGGCTAAAACATTTGTATGCTTTTATACAAAACGTATAGCAAATGTTGTCCATGAATGAAATTGTCTACACTTGTTACCTGTCTTTTTCGGCGATAGCAAATTCGTTGCGGCGTTTGGGTGTGAAGACCACAATCCGGCTGGTCTTGTCGGCCTCCTGGAGAGTGGCTTCGAAATACTTGGTGCTGGAGCTCTGGGCTTGCATAATGTCGGAGACGTCATGAAGATAGCCCTCCACACCAATCTTCTCCACACCAGTCGGCGCCACTTTACTAGAACGGTCCATACTGCAACCAAAGTAACAAGGTCAAGGTCAAGGTCAACTTTATTTATAAAGCACGTTTAAAATCAACCGAAGTTGCACCAAAGTGCTGTACAATATATAAAATAAACTAAAACAAAAAACAGAATAAAGTGCACATAATCACAGAACAATAAAAGGACAGGACACAAAACAGGACAGGGGATGTAGGCCATCAGGCCTCAAAAGCCAGTGCAAACAAGTGAGTCTTAAGCTGAGACTTAAAGAGCCCTAGGTTCTGTGCGTGTCTAATGTGTGGAGGGAGGCTGTTCCAAACCAAAGTAACAATACATTCAGCAGGCGTATTTTTGGGTAGCTGGCTCGCTAGCTAGCCTACCTATGGCATGCGTGGAGATGAATGGTTATATCGTAGCAGACATAGAAACAGCCTTAGTTTGAATGTGCTAGTTTACTTTAGCGCATGATTACATAACATAACTTGACGGTGACAATATTCTGGAAGCGCCACAACAAAAAACATGGGATAGATACACGACAAGTCTTCATGGTCAAGTAAAAACCCAAAGAGCAACAAATGAGGCTTGCTGAAATATCTCACCTGGGTTCTCTTCAGGTGTGCGAGGTAAACGCCGTCTCGCAGTTTTCTGCGCGGTCTTCTTGTCTGTCGTTGTTGTTCTCGTAGGTTTAGTCTCGTTTTCTGTTTTTTTGTTCTTCTCTGCCTTCAGCGTGTTATGTTTGAGGATTCAAGCTGGCGTTTAAATAGGGTACAGGCCCGTTGGATTCTGGGACATGAGGAGGTTAGCAGGTGAGTTGTATGACTTGATTAATTGCTAATCAATCAGTGGCGCGCGGTTATTGTCTAGACCAATCAGAGGCGAGACACCCCAGGTGAATAGGCTAAAAAAATGATTTAATAGGTATCACCATGATAATTACCCAGTTGATTACTTATGATAAGACTATGTTTTTTTGTATTTCAAGTTTTATGAAATGTTATGTTTAAATATGCAAATTAGTCATTATCTTATCAAATATGCGCTAATTTGCATAACTTTCCAGAACAGAAATCTGAAGTTTGGATAAAGCCAGATTAAAAATTATTGTTTCATTTTGTTGACATATTAGAGTCAAAGGCTTTTACAGAGGGGATTTTTGATATCTCTTTTTATCACTCCATAAAGCAGAAAATAGTTCAACAGCCATAAAAAAATATATTTTCGCCATGTTTTTAGGAATAAAAATGTTATATAATTCAGGCTTTGAATGACATATGAACAAACCCCTCTGTAAAAGCCTAAACATAGATGGGAGTAAAACTGGAAAGTTTGGTGTATGTACGTGCTACTGAAGTGGAGATTTTGATCTCAGAGTATGAGAAAAAACTCATTTAGAGAAAACAGGCTTTTAAAATATGATTCCATACATTTTGTTGGAAAGCACTATTTACAGACACAATATCTAATCAAATCATTAGAAACAACAATATTGAACATCTAAAACATAAAAACTGATGACAATAACAGCATTTATGAACTGAATAGAACCAGTCTCTCTCTCACACACACACACACGCGCACACACACACACACACTGCCACCAGTAGAACTGCCAACCTAGTTTGTTGTATGTCTACCTCTATAACACAGCCTAGTTGACCATGCCTGTCTTTAGCCTAGGTTTCCATGCCTGCTCCATATGTTCATTCAAACGCGCGACATGAATTAGTACTGCTGTGTGGCGCGTTGGTCCCTCCCGCTATAGGCTACTGATCCGGGCATCTGTCGCGTTTTGAGAACTTCACTGGAGAGTGCAGCTGATGAAGGCTTTGTATGTTTGTCAGACTGCAACTACACTGCAGACTTGGTAAACACAGCAAACGTTATAACCACTGTAAACTTCAACCACTGCAAACTATGAAAATCATTCAGCTCAATAAAACAAGAAAAGTAGGCTGGTCTAATACTCAACACTCGTGGGCAGCGGATGAGAGCTAAAGTCTTTCCCACACCCGTGTGGCCAGCCCGTTCGTGGAAATTCTGCCACACCTTCTCTTTCAAGGCTGTAGGGAGGACCAGCTGAAAGATGGAGTTTGCGGTGTTGGGCAAGCAGGATGCCTGACCGGCGCATCAACGACAAGTGAAACGCACCATTAAGTTATTAATGTTTTGGAAAAGTGTGACCCATGACACTCAAGATGCAACGCCTACCCAACATGGCAAACATTTGTAATACACACATATTACTTATCTAAACAAGAGCAATCTATGGACAATGCTTCTTAATGGCACAAACACATGTAGAAATTTGAATTATTTATTGGCAAGACTTGGCACCAAGTAGTGTTCACTACAAGCCATGGTAGGCAGGTAACAATAAACCAAAAACATACATGTTAAGTACAGTGTGTGTCAGTAAATCCAGTTGTAAACCAAAAGTGACAAGTCAGACAAGTAATGCTCTTGAATGCCACCCCAAAAAATGGCCAGTGATCTACTTTTTAGAATGCCTCTTTGTCAACTTCTGCTTACCAAGATGCTTTTCTGAACTGGCAGAGGAGTCATCGGCAGCATCAAACAGACGAGTACAAAGTACAGGGGCATCTGGCAAAGCCATGTTGTCCTCTATGTAAGGGTTTTGTGTTAGATTGGCAGCCTGAGCAAAATCCATAGCCAACGCACGCTCACCCCTAACTTTGAGATGAACTTTTTCGTGGCTACATATCTCCGCTTCTACACTGAGGATATTGTTAGAAATGCCGCTTAGTGGAACCGCTTCCCTAAGCAATGTGTTGTCAACAGATACAGTGTAAATATTCTCATCTACACCTTTCACAGAGAGTTGAGCGGAAACTTCCACTGTCAATACTTTGTTGCGGTAGGACATATTACATACAGTACACCTGGAACAGACTGTATTGTCATTAACTTTGTCAACAATATGACGCTTAGGACAGTAATATGCCCTATTTACTGAAGCTCCTATGAGGTCACCTGTTATGTCTGTAACATCACTAGGAGCCTCAGCTGCATGCCCCTGATCATGTGTGATGGTCATGGCGGTCTTGTAACTGCAATTTAATGTGTACTGCCCCTTGAACTCCTTGACAAACACACGTGTGCAATTGTACCACTCACTGATGACCACCTCCTTTTCACCCCACACAGTAAGGTCCATGGTGCCTGTACTGTCAGCAACAGCATAAATGGAGATCTTTCTGGGGCCATTTCTTGTTGCAATGGTGCGTGACTCCTTGAGCTCTATAATCTTGACTGTGACATTCACCTGGAAAACATGAACACAGATTGAGGCTCAGTTGACGTCCAGCCCAACATGACTCAAAAGGGTGAGTCCACACTCCATAGCAATAAAACACCACAGTACATACATAAGGTTATAAATGCAACATGACTACAGTATAAAGTTTTGCGGATGCTCATAATACCACATGCAGTAGTGAGCAGGACATAATGTATTGTTTGCATCGTTTGTTTTTGGTCCCAATACATTCCCTCATAACCCCCGTTACTTGAACTTACATCCAGATTTTCCCTAGGATCATGAGTAATTTCTTGTAGTGTCATCTCAGTGGTGTCACACTGCTGACCACTCGCAAAAGCAAAGTCAAGCTTGCGCTTCAAGGACATGCGGGTGCGGTCACTGACGATGATGTCCATCTCACAAGGCTTGTATCTTGATTGGCGAAACGCAACATCATGTAGTTGCACTGGACTCCTGTAACACACAGAATCCCTTGTTAGACAGGTGACCATTGCATCAGAAATGATACAGCAGTCTACAGACATGCATGCAAGATAATACGTTAACAGTTACATGTATAGGCCAGCTCTACTTGTATTTGTCTGTTTAACTATGTATGCGTGTGTGGGGGGGGGGGACTTGTAGCATATTCAAATGTGTAAGAAAATGCTGCCTTTATATCTGTTGTATACGTTCTGTAAAGCTTGCAGGGACTGCAGATGCAAATAACCTTTAAGATAAAGGGGGGGAAATGCATTAAGTGACATGTATGGTTGATTTGTCCATTGTCCTTTGTCAAAAAAGATTAAACAAATAAAGAAAGCAATGTAGGCATGTTATCCTAAAGTTTGAAAACAAACATGTTGACTGCTGTTGTAGGCTAGTGCACAAATGTATTTCAGCATGGCAAGGCTAAAACATTTGTATGCTTTTATACAAAACGTATAGCAAATGTTGTCCATGAATGAAATTGTCTACACTTGTTACCTGTCTTTTTCGGCGATAGCAAATTCGTTGCGGCGTTTGGGTGTGAAGACCACAATCCGGCTGGTCTTGTCGGCCTCCTGGAGAGTGGCTTCGAAATACTTGGTGCTGGAGCTCTGGGCTTGCATAATGTCGGAGACGTCATGAAGATAGCCCTCCACACCAATCTTCTCCACACCAGTCGGCGCCACTTTACTAGAACGGTCCATACTGCAACCAAAGTAACAAGGTCAAGGTCAAGGTCAACTTTATTTATAAAGCACGTTTAAAATCAACCGAAGTTGCACCAAAGTGCTGTACAATATATAAAATAAACTAAAACAAAAAACAGAATAAAGTGCACATAATCACAGAACAATAAAAGGACAGGACACAAAACAGGACAGGGGATGTAGGCCATCAGGCCTCAAAAGCCAGTGCAAACAAGTGAGTCTTAAGCTGAGACTTAAAGAGCCCTAGGTTCTGTGCGTGTCTAATGTGTGGAGGGAGGCTGTTCCAAACCAAAGTAACAATACATTCAGCAGGCGTATTTTTGGGTAGCTGGCTCGCTAGCTAGCCTACCTATGGCATGCGTGGAGATGAATGGTTATATCGTAGCAGACATAGAAACAGCCTTAGTTTGAATGTGCTAGTTTACTTTAGCGCATGATTACATAACATAACTTGACGGTGACAATATTCTGGAAGCGCCACAACAAAAAACATGGGATAGATACACGACAAGTCTTCATGGTCAAGTAAAAACCCAAAGAGCAACAAATGAGGCTTGCTGAAATATCTCACCTGGGTTCTCTTCAGGTGTGCGAGGTAAACGCCGTCTCGCAGTTTTCTGCGCGGTCTTCTTGTCTGTCGTTGTTGTTCTCGTAGGTTTAGTCTCGTTTTCTGTTTTTTTGTTCTTCTCTGCCTTCAGCGTGTTATGTTTGAGGATTCAAGCTGGCGTTTAAATAGGGTACAGGCCCGTTGGATTCTGGGACGTGAGGAGGTTAGCAGGTGAGTTGTATGACTTGATTAATTGCTAATCAATCAGTGGCGCGCGGTTATTGTCTAGACCAATCAGAGGCGAGACACCCCAGGTGAATAGGCTAAAAAAATGATTTAATAGGTATCACCATGATAATTACCCAGTTGATTACTTATGATAAGACTATGTTTTTTTGTATTTCAAGTTTTATGAAATGTTATGTTTAAATATGCAAATTAGTCATTATCTTATCAAATATGCGCTAATTTGCATAACTTTCCAGAACAGAAATCTGAAGTTTGGATAAAGCCAGATTAAAAATTATTGTTTCATTTTGTTGACATATTAGAGTCAAAGGCTTTTACAGAGGGGATTTTTGATATCTCTTTTTATCACTCCATAAAGCAGAAAATAGTTCAACAGCCATAAAAAAATATATTTTCGCCATGTTTTTAGGAATAAAAATGTTATATAATTCAGGCTTTGAATGACATATGAACAAACCCCTCTGTAAAAGCCTAAACATAGATGGGAGTAAAACTGGAAAGTTTTATGTACGTGCTACTGAAGTGGAGATTTTGATCTCAGAGTATGAGAAAAAACTCATTTAGAGAAAACAGGCTTTTAAAATATGATTCCATACATTTTGTTGGAAAGCACTATTTACAGACACAATATCTAATCAAATCATTAGAAACAACAATATTGAACATCTAAAACATAAAAACTGATGACAATAACAGCATTTATGAACTGAATAGAACCAGTCTCTCTCTCACACACACACACACACACGCGCGCACACACACACACACACACACACACACACACACACACACAGCCACCAGTAGAACTGCCAACCTAGTTTGTTGTATGTCTACCTCTATAACACAGCCTAGTTGACCATGCCTGTCTTTAGCCTAGGTTTCCATGCCTGCTCCATATGTTCATTCAAACGCGCGACATGAATTAGTACTGCTGTGTGGCGCGGTGGTCACTCCCGCTATCTCTCTCCTGTTGTCCGGCTGACAGCTTGCGCATCGATGCACTTTGTGAAGTAATTTCACTGTCTGCTTCATTCGATTGCTTTCCCTTCTCTTCCATTCCCTTTTTCTGATTACACCTTGCAAGTGACAACTGTTGTCGTCTTTTCTGTGAGCGTTTTACACTAATTGGCGTCGGCATCTTGAGATTTTTAAAGGTCCCGCTGAAAGCTATCAGGAAGTGTCAAGCACGTCACGTGACGAATCTGAACCAATCACGTTCTCAGAAATCAACACCAGCCAATGAGATTTCACTCCGCAATGCATTGTGGGAAGCTTCAAGATAACGTGTTGACGACGGTCATTGAGTGATTATCCGATAGAGAGGTATGTATGCATGCGTTTCTCCACAACCATGTTTTTGTGTGCCTGCTATGGGCTATTGTAGTGTATTTTTATACGGTATTACATCAATACATTTGGATACACTCATTTAGTAATCATTTACTAAGAATAAGGAATAAACTCCATTTTAGATAGAACTCTGTAATTACAAGCAACTTCATTGCAGTAGGAACTTGGCTAACTTAATTAGTTTAACATGTAGATGACAACATATTGTCCTTTCCTGAGTCAACATTCCTTTGCCCCTGAGGAACAATAGAGATGGCACCTCTGAAGAAGAAGTCAGGAAGCCTACAGGTGATCAAAGCAGGACCGGAAAAACCCCAAGACTGCCCCCATGTCCGGAGGGGGGGCAGAGCTCAGTGACACCTATTGACCAATTACAAGACTAGTTGTAAATGTACCTCCCTCGTATGCAAAATTGTTTGTTTATCGTGTGCTCATTGGCTTGAAGCCAAGTATATCAACTCGGATACAACCTACTGTAAATCAGTACCGCTGAAATTTGACCTGAATGGCGTGCTCAATAAATTTGGTTTAAACTGCATTTTTCTCCAGAAGATTCTTTCCAAGTCAAGACAAAAAGATACGACATATTGGCGATGGTGATTGGGATGGCGATTCTAAGCTCGATTTTCAAGATCCTCGAAAGATAGCGACTTCAATTACCTCACGTGAACCTAACGGCCAAAGGACGACAAGAGCGAACGACTTTGCGAGTCTTGATCGAGGTAAACCGTCTTGCGAATCATTTTATGCTTACGCCATAAAGAACTTCCAATAAATAAGGAGAAATAGATTAAATTGTGTACGCATTGTTGTGCTGACTCGGTATGGGCATTGTCTTAGAAAGACGCATACGAGTGCGCAGAGTTTAGAGAAAGACTTGAGCATTCAGAGTGGAGTTCGATGTCTCTAAAGGAAAACCGGTTAAATTAAATGCATAGGATTGCATATTTTTGTTAAATGTGTGAGGTACCAGTATGTAAAGCAGGCTAAACCGGAGTACCTGTATGTCTCGTTTAAGTACGTTTTTAGCAGTCTTGTGTTGTCTTGTGTAAATTGTTTATTGTCTATTGTAGATATTTGAGATTGGTTTAATCTTACTTTCTGAATGAAAGGTTGAGGGAAGGAAGTTTCCTTGTTCTCTCCTCCACGTGGGTGATTGATTCTGTAAGGCTTGTATTGTGTGTGTGTGCCTCTTTGTTCTCTCCTCCACGTGGGTGATCGATACTGTAAACCGGTATTGTGTGTGTGTGTGTGTGTGTGCCTGCCAGCAGCCTTTGTGTGAGGAGACGGGCTGTGTGAGGTGTGAAAAGAGAGAGTGAAAGGAGAGCGTGAGGAGAGCCGTGCGTTGTGGGTTTTGTGCTTTAAAGTTTAAAAGTTGAGATTGTGTGTTTGTTGGTTTTATACATTGTAAGGTTTGAAAGTTGAGTTAATGTAAATAATATTGGCTGATATTTCTTGTTTAATTGTCTTTTGTGGGTGAGGCTGCTCCCCGTACTCTTGAGTTGTAAAAATTCCTAGCCCTCATTAAACCACAGCTGGCTGTGGGGGGAGGGGGGTCTGTGATACGCGGTCACTAGACAATAGGTTTTTTTTCAGTCTTAGGTGAGGCGGGCAGTGACCATTTTCTCTATCTCTTTCTTGTTCTATCTTTCTTTCTCTCTTACTTCTTTCTCTTTCCTATCTTTAGAAATTAGGGAACGATAATTCATCTAGTGGTCATTTATAGGTTGCAGTGCACGCTGGGTTTGGTTGTGTTGATTCTTTAATTCTGTTGTCCTATGCTGCCATCGTGTGGCCGTTGATAGATATGACCGCTTTCTATATTTGTTTGAGTATTCGTGTGTTTTATGACAGTTTGACTTTAGAATAATGGGTTGTTAATAGCACATTTATTTTTAATTATAAATGCTTTTTATTAATTGGTTTTTCCCCTTTGAGTCAATCTGTTTACAGTGATATCCGGAAAAGCTTTTGTCCATAACCAGCCATCCATCCATCCACCCATCCATCACCTGCTTGAAAAGTAAGCCTGAATTGCTGATTAATGCTCATTAATTGAACTAGACTGATCACCTGATTTAATTGTTTTGAGTGGTTGACCTGCATTTGAGGCTTGGTGTTTTATGATAAGGTGATTGATTGGTTTGGTTACTTGATTTGATAATAAGGATACATGGTTAGTTTATTAATTGATTAACTCTTCAATATTTTATTGATTACTTGATTAATTATTTATAGTTATTCAACTTTTTGTTATTATAAGTATTATATATAATAATTCTACTTGATACTGGATATAAGTGGTTTTGTGGGTGTTTAATTGTTAAATGGATGTAGATGGTTTGGTGTTGAGCTTTGGTTTTGAGTGATTGGTGGTCTGTTGGATATCTGGTTTAAAGGTGTCTTGGTTTTTGATAGAATAAACATCAGTTTAAGCGTTGCTTTAGTAGAGTGATATAGACGTACATACATATATTACGCTTTGCATAGTGTGTGTATGGAGTGAAAGGACTGTGTGTGAACGGACAGTAGGACTCAACTTGCTGACAGGCAAAGTGGTGTGGACATTTCGATGTCTACGTCAAAATATTTTTTATTTTAATTCATTATTTTCTGGCATACAGCGATTAATGAGGGGATTGTCCTCTGGTGCACAATACCCTAAGCTTGCGTCAAACCGGGCTTTGTGGTTTTTAATTTGCAAAAATTAAAAGTGCTTAAATGGGACCGATCGCTCCCTGTGCTGAAGACTAGGGTTGAGATTGAGTAGGAGTATATCTGGATAGGCAGTTTAGTCAGAGCAAGAAGTGTCCTATGTCCGTGAGTGATTGAGTGTTCATTTCTTTATTAATTACATAATTGATAAAGCTTCATTTTATAGTGTTAGATTCTTAAGAGGCTTATAATAGTCTCGAGTCTTTATCGGTCTATCAATCTTCGTGGACTCCAACATGTCATTCGACATAGACGTTAATGTGCCCATGCTCACACCGGTGGACCAACTCAAACGCGATTATCCAATACTGAAGGGCATCGGTGATATATCTAAAAGCTGGGCACGGAGATGGTCTGACGTGCCACAGCCTTGGCCGTCTTCAGGAAGCTTTGACGAAGGACTCATTCAAAACATGCGCGTTCTGGTTGAGGCACACAAAGCTCACCAGAAGACGGGGAGACGAGGTAAGGCTCGAAAAGAAAAAAGAGATACCGAACTCGCAGTCTTGACACTGTTCGGTAAAGCAGGGCGGAGAAGGAAAGCAGCTGTGGAGGCGGCAGCTACCGCAGCTCAAACTGAAAAAGAGGAGGCCAATGACAAGACGGACATACTGCTGAGTGACATTGATGCGCCGTTCTCCCATACGGCCCCAGTCTTGACCCCGCCTCCTTATGAAGCTCAGACGGAAGCTACTAAGGCTTATCCACAGCTATCCGTGCTAAATTCTGAGGGAAGATATGTAATCAGAGATGATAATAATGATATTATGCAGAAGGGAAATGCCAGGACGACCGTTGTAACTCATCTTGATTTGAAGCGCAAAACCAAGAAATTAGATAAGCATCCGACACCAGCTGAAAAGAAGAAGAAGAAGAAAAGCAAAAAGGGCAGACATGAAAGTGACAGTGGCTCTTCTGAAGAGGAAGGAGCGGATATTGGAGGATATAGTGAGCGCGTTAGACAGATTATGGCACGCGCTGAGAGGAGAGGGAGAAAGGGCCTAGAAACAGACTCTAGTAGCAGTAGTGAAGAAGAGAGCGAGGAGTCTGACTCAGATGATGGTGCGAAGGCCAAGGAACAGGTGAATAAGGAGCTGAGAGATATGGAAAAGGAGTTGGATTCCATTAATGCATCAAAGACTGAACTTGAATCTGAACTGTATGCAGCTAAAAAGGGTGATGATGTGACTCACTTGGAAGATGCATTGAAGGATCTTGCTGTAGTTCAGTCAGAGATGCAGACACAAACACGTCAGATGCAAAAGGAGTTGGAAAAACATGACCTTCGTCCAAGACCGAGTAAACCTGAGGAGAAAAGTAAATCAAAAAAGAAGAACAGGAGGAAGACTAAAGGTGACGGGAAGATGTTTCCAGTGGTGGTTAGTGGTGCTCATATGAACTACAAGCCCTGGCAGGCTAGTGACATGTCTGCAATCTTGGATAAACTGCCAATTCTCCAAGATGGCGCTTATCCCTGGACGACAAAGATTGATCAGCTATCACAAGGCATCTCACTCGCTATGGGTGACATTAAGAGGATCTTGTCATCAGTACTAGGAGTACCGCCAATGGAAGAAATTCTAGAAAAGGCTGGAATAGGAAGATGTGCTCATACAGCGATTTATGATGCTGAACTTTTCGCTGCCAATAGAGGGCGTTTGTGGAGAACCCTGAAGGAGATGTTCCCTACCAATGTACACCCAGACGATATCATTTTCAACGCCTTAGGTGACACAGAGAATCCCAGAGCATATGCGGCACGAGTTTACCAACAGTGGAGAGAGCTCATGGGAAACGACCCTGAGGAGCACAAGTTGGAACGCGCTATGCTGCGACTGAAGCTCCAAGAAGGCTTGCCTCAGTCCGTGAGGAGTAAAGTGGGGGAAGTGGTTGGTCTTGGGTCTATGGTAAAGAACATCTACATTGATCATATTGCTCATCTAGTGGAGCATCACAGGAAGAAGGAACGGGCCCTGAAGGAACAAGATGCTGAGCTGAAGAGGCAACTCACTCAAAGTCAGCTCTTGAATGGGAAATGGATAGAAGAGGAGTAGAAACAAGCTGTTGTTTTGCAGAACAACAACGATGACAATAACCAATGATGTAATCTTCATTCCCGTTCCCTGTTTTCCAACAGCCTCAGACAGGGGGAGATTATTAATTCTGAAGAATTCAAAAAAAAAAGAAAAAAAAAGGGGGGGGTGAATAGGAAGTTAAACATGTCATTGGCTAGATGTCATCAGCAATTTACAATACAATAAGTATTTCTTACACTTTTAGAATCAATTTTTTAGGAGAATGATAGCGGTGATAACCGACGTTGTCACCTCTGAGCCTGAGTTCATTATTGAAGTTGAAGTGATGAGGAATATTTTTTATTACATCTGTGACATTTTGGAGAAACACTTGTCTCCAGAAGATTATTATAGAAGCAAACTAGTTGAGTATGGACTCCAGAGTATGAACCATCGTTTTGTTCAGAAAAACAAAAACAAAAAGTCATGTGTGTTGAATGATTATCAATGATTTGATGCTAAGTTCAGTTTATTACAGGAATTTCATAATAGTAGGAGTATTCAGTTATGGTTTCATATAACATCAGTTTAGATAATTGGTTTACAAAGCTGTTTAGTCAATTCAAATAGGTTATGTTTCTCACTTTGATTTAGGAGTTTGTGTTTCAATAGTCAATGAATGGCCATAAGCTGTTCGTTTATGCATTCTATTGAGGAGTTGGCTTTAGGCCTCCCCCTCTGTCATTAACCTCGGTTTGTGTTGAGTGTTGTTTTACAGGTACCGCGGACCCTGGGGGCCAGGCCCTAGCAATGCCTGGATCGTGCCTTCCTGGGGACTGCCTGAAACCTGTTGTTTGTCTGTTAACCTTTTGTTTGTCTTTTCTATCTTTTTCTGATATGTGTTGGAACATGAGGTTTCTTGATGTTTAGCATTATATGTCATTTCTGTTTAGGGTTTCTTGTTCAATCAAGCTTGAGGGGGTCGTCTACATTTCACCTGTGTTTTTGATTCAGGTGTGTGTACACGTCTCCTTGGTTAGATTGTTCTGTTTTGTAGTAATTTAGGTTTAGTCTATGTCCATAGGATGTTTTGTTTTTTGTGTGGTTCTGTGTTGATGTTTTCAGACTATCCTGGAGTGCATTTAGTGGGCTACCAAGGCGTGGTTGCCCCTCACCAGCATGAAGCTATGAACTGTGTGGAGTCACGGATGACTTGAGGGTCATTCTTGGACATTCCTGGAGTGTTCTCCCTGTTTCGGACGGGGTGAGCTTACCATCTTGCTGCGGACATTGTTCTCTGGGTGTCAGAGAGGATTGCGACACCTGGGGGTTTGATGTCTGAAGATGGCTCCAGCGTGAGACGAGGAGATGAGACAGCGCTGAGGGCTGTTCTCCTTCGGAGGGGCTAAGTGCTAGTAACCTCTGGCCCCCGATTTGCTTTGTTGTTGTGTGATGATTTGGTTATTTGTATGTGTTTTGGGGATTGTTTATGTTTAATGTTGTTTTGTGTCGAGGCGTTAGGACGCCTCGAAGGGGGGATATGTAGTGTATTTTTATACGGTATTACATCAATACATTTGGATACACTCATTTAGTAATCATTTACTAAGAATAAGGAATAAACTCCATTTTAGATAGAACTCTGTAATTACAAGCAACTTCATTGCAGTAGGAACTTGGCTAACTTAATTAGTTTAACATGTAGATGACAACATATTGTCCTTTCCTGAGTCAACATTCCTTTGCCCCTGAGGAACAATAGAGATGGCACCTCTGAAGAAGAAGTCAGGAAGCCTACAGGTGATCAAAGCAGGACCGGAAAAACCCCAAGACTGCCCCCATGTCCGGAGGGGGGGCAGAGCTCAGTGACACCTATTGACCAATTGCAAGACTAGTTGTAAATGTACCTCCCTCGTATGCAAAATTGTTTTGTCATGTGATTCCTGGCTTGAAGCCAGTTTAAAAACTGAAGACACGAGACTGAGAATTCAGGACCGCTGAAATTTGACCTGAATGGCGTGCTCAATAAATTTGGTTTAAACTGCATTTTTCTCCAGAAGATTCTTTCCAAGTCAAGACAAAAAGATACGACACTATAAACCTACTCTATCACATATCCAGCTACATCTGTCTACATAAATTGTCGATTAACCGATAAGCTTGGAAGGGCTATAAACGAGTTGTTTTGTGCATTAAGAGCATCCGTTTCATCAAACGTTATGTAGCACTAGCTAGGTAGCTAACGCTAGCTAGCTAGACCTAGCAAAGCTGCATCAAGCTTAGGGAAGGTTACGACGGTTTTGGCCTCTATGCTGGCGGCACACATTTCAAACCTAGAATATTGTTGATATGATGTTGTAAGCACAAACTAAAATTAGGCCTGGTTATTTGTGCTAACCTGAAGCGTTAGCTGGGCAGCTATTGTCTTGTAGGCGAGCCGTGCTTGCTAGCTCTGTTAATGGTGTTCTTTGATGTAGCCAGCTAGGTATATGAAACGTTAATGTAGTGGTGAGGTGATGTCATTTTATATGTTGGTTAGCATTGGCACCATTGTGGTGTGTAGTACAAAATGGAAAGATATTTGCGAAATATGTCAAAATAGTCAGGTGGCTTAGCAAAATGATGGGGACACGGCCGACAGAAGCATGGGCATGAAGCATTTTTCCCACTTGCTTTTCTATCAGCTATCAGCAAGCCACTTAGAAGGTCATTCTTGGTGTCAAAATATAAATTTTCTGGGTTAAGGAACGCATTAAAGCGAACGACTGGGTGGCTCTCAGCTAAATGACTTGGAAAAGCTAAAAATGGCATTGAATGTGAGGAATCAGCTGGAAAGTGTATGGGTGCAACATGCATATCTAATGTTACTGTATCTGTTTGTTTATTTTTGTCTTCCATGTGTCTCTTGTGGTCTGGTGATGGTTATCAATATCAGGTGAGTACAATTTCACTGTAGAGTTGTTGTTTTTCAGTAATTAGTGTCCTCAGGATGCTATGGGGAAAAAACTAAAATCTTTGACAGTTTGTTAAAGCAGTTATATTAACTAGCTATGCATATATTAACTAGTCAGGGATCAGCTGGCTAGCTAACCGTGGGGTGTGTTGACTTCTAATAGCTTGCTAGCTAGTGTTCCCTAGAACATGCAAGTAGCTGTCCAGATACCGAGCTAGCCAGCTGCATCCAATGTTGTTTTCCAAGACAGCCAGTAAACTGGCTACTACCAAAGATCTGTACCATGTGCTGTTACTGTCAGTAGCATAGTGGTAAATTGCTTGCTAGCTAGTATGCTAATTTGGTAGGCTAAAGCAATTACTTGTCCATAGGATGGCACACCTGAATTACCATTTGAACCATTTGGCTATAGTTCTTGCTACATATCTAGTTACACGTGATTCATTTTGATTGGGAATGGCTATATATTTCTTGTGCAGTGTTTTGAAAATGCGTGAACTGTTGGTGATTATGTTGGTTAATATTTTGCTGATGAAAGTTAGCTGGTGTAATGGTTGATTATGATGACAAATGTCAGACTGGGCTTCACATTGTGCTGTTTATTTTCAAAGCTATGTCTGACAGAATTGTTGGGTTTTTATCTGTTATATTATCTAGCTATGCAAGGCTTTTAGCTAGCCAGGGGCCAGCTGGCTAACTAACAATATTGAGGCAAACATTTGGTTTTGGTATCTTACGCTAGCTACTAGTCTAGCTAATGTTGTCTGGTTGATAGCTTGCTAGCCAGTGTTCCCTAGAAGATGAAGCTAAGTGAGCCAGCTAGGTAGCTACCTGGCCGGCCAATGTTGTTTTCCATGCACGCCAGAGAACTGGATACTACCAACGATTTTTTCTATCTGTTGCTACTTTCCAACACAGCATACTGATAGCTACATAGCTTGCTTGCTAGCCAGTGATCTAATTTGGGAGGCTATAGCCTGTAGTTGTCCATAGTCCATAATTCAACAAGGCCTTCAGATTCACCATTCATTAGATACAGCTCCCCCATCTGAAGAAGGTACAAATTATCAAAGTAATTGACTTAAGTTACTTCAAATGTCCACGGCTAGCTGTATTCATCATTATAGAGTAGTGAGGGGATGTCATTACTTATTATACAGAGTTTAATTTAAAAAAAAAGTAAAATAAATTATTAGAATGAGCTGTTATGTAATGTTACTGTATCTGTTTGTTTTTGTCTTATGTGTCTCTTCTGGTCCTGTGGTGGTTATCAATATCAGGTGAGAATATACAATTTCAATGTACAGTTGTAGTTGTTTTTTAATAATTAGTGTTCCTAGGATGCTGTTGGGGAAAAAACTAAAATCTTTGACAGGTTGTTAAATCAGTGATTGGGTAAATGCATGTGATGCCATTTCCTGTCGACTGAAGAGCATTGTGTCCCTGTAGTGTCAAGCCAAGAGTCTTTTCACACCCTGTTATGAATCAGGACATCAGCCATGTTGGAGGCACTAAATGTAGTTAGATCTATCTAGGTACCTATTTACATTTGCGATTTCCAAAGTGTTCTAATTCCTGATTGAACAGAGTTGAATTGACTTCAGTTATTACAAGTGTCGATGTCACAAGTACTATAGCAATTGAAGTGGCGTTTGCTGATGAAGCTCAAAATAGTTGTCTATTACAATCTCTTCTTGGAAAGGCTGTAAGTTGGACACAAGGGGCCTCATTTATCATTGTGGATACACCCTTTTTCATTTACACCTGCTTTTTGTACGTGCTTTTCTCCACAAATAATGTGATGTATCATGACAAAACTCTATGGGACATATTGTGTATATATCTCACAATATTTCCCATCGAGTTCTGGAAAAAGCAGTTACAAAAATCATGTGTAAATGAAAAAGGGTGTATCCATAATGATAAATGAGGCCCAATGTGTGTAATGATATTGAATTAGAGAAACCAGCTAGAAAGTTTATGGGTGCAACATACATCTAATGTTACTGTATGATTGTTTTTGTGTGCTCCATGTGTGTCTTCGGGTCCGGTCATGTTGATCAATATCAGGTGAATACATTTGCACTGTACAGTTTTTTACAGTTACAGAAATGAGGAGAGACAAGGAGGAGATAGAAGTGGAGTAGAGACGGGAGGAGAGAAGTGGAGTATAAACAGGAGGAGAGGAGAGACTGGAGGAGAGAGAAGTGGAGTAGAGACGGGGGGGGATAGGGGAGGAGAGCGGTGGAGTAGAGACGGGAGGAGGAAGGGGAGAGGAGAGACAAAGAGGAGTAGAGACGGGGGTTGACAGGGGAGGAGAGAGGAGTGGAGTAGACGGGGAGGGGGGGCAAGGACGAGAGAAAAATGGAGTAGAGACGGGAGAGGGGGGCGAAGAGGAGAGAAAAGTGAAGTAGACAGGGGAGAGGAGAGACAGGAGGAGAGAAGTGGAGTATAGACAGGAGGAGGGGGGAAGAGACGGGAGGAGAGAGAAGTGGAGGAGAGACAAGTGGAGGAGAGATCGGAGGAGGGGGTGGAGACGGGAGGAGATGGTGGAGGAGAAAGAAGAGACGGAGAGGAGAGGAAGGGGAGGATAGTGATGGTAGACAGATGGGGGGGACAGGGAGGAGAGGGCAGGCAGGGGAGGAGGGGTAGGCAGGGAGGTGGGGGAGGAGATACAGGGGGGGGGGGGGGGTGGAGGAGAGGCAGGAGGAGGAGAGATGGAGAGGGCCTACTAACAGAAATGATGAAATGAGAAGCTTCAGTTAGTTTTCAACTTAGTCTTCAACAAGGCCTTCAGTTTCACCACTCATTATATACAGTCCCCCCATCTAAAACAAGTACAAATTATCAAAGTAATTTAGTTCAGTTACTTTAAATGTCCATGACTAGCTGGATGATCATCATTATAGAGTGGTGAGGAGATGGTGTCTTTAATTTAAAAGTTAATTAATTGTTGCTAACCTGAAGCGTTAGCTGGGCAGCTATTGTCTTGTAGGCGAGCCGTGCTTGCTAGCTCTGTTAATGGTGTTCTTTGATGTAGCCAGCTAGGTATATGAAACGTTAATGTAGTGGTGAGGTGATGTCATTTTCTATGTTGGTTAGCATTGGCACCATTGTGGTGTGTAGTACAAAATGGAAAGATATTTGCGAAATATGTCAAAATAGTCAGGTGGCTTAGCAAAATGATGGGGACACGGCCGACAGAAGCATGGGCATGAAGCATTTTTCCCACTTGCTTTTCTATCAGCTATCAGCAAGCCACTTAGAAGGTCATTCTTGGTGTCAAAATATAAATTTTCTGGGTTAAGGAACGCATTAAAGCGAACGAGTGGGTGGCTCTCAGCTAAATGACTTGGAAAAGCTAAAAATGGCATTGAATGTGAGGAATCAGCTGGAAAGTGTATGGGTGCAACATGCATATCTAATGTTACTGTATCTGTTTGTTTATTTTTGTCTTCCATGTGTCTCTTGTGGTCTGGTGATGGTTATCAATATCAGGTGAGTACAATTTCACTGTAGAGTTGTTGTTTTTCAGTAATTAGTGTCCTCAGGATGCTATGGGGAAAAAACTAAAATCTTTGACAGTTTGTTAAAGCAGTTATATTAACTAGCTATGCATATATTAACTAGTCAGGGATCAGCTGGCTAGCTAACCGTGGGGTGTGTTGACTTCTAGCTTGCTAGCTAATGTTCCCTAGAACATGCAAGTAGCTGTCCAGATACCGAGCTAGCCAGCTGCATCCAATGTTGTTTTCCAAGACAGCCAGTAAACTGGCTACTACCAAAGATCTGTACCATGTGCTGTTACTGTCAGTACCATAGTGGTAACTTGCTTGCTAGCTAGTATGCTAATTTGGTAGGCTAAAGCAATTACTTGTCCATAGGATGGCACACCTGAATTACCATTTGAACCATTTGGCTATAGTTCTTGCTACATATCTAGTTACACATGATTCATTTTGATTGGGAATGGCTATATATTTCCTGTGCATTGTTTTGAAAATGCGTGAACTGTTGGTGATTATGTTGGTTAATATTTTGCTGATGAAAGTTAGCTGGTGTAATGGTTGATTATGATGACAAATGTCAGACTGGGCTTCACATTGTGCTGTTTATTTTCAAAGCTATGTCTGACAGAATTGTTGGGTTTTTATCTGTTATATTATCTAGCTATGCAAGGCTTTTAGGTAGCCAGGGGCCAGCTGGCTAACTAACAATATTGAGGCAAACATTTGGTTTTGGTATCTTACGCTAGCTACTAGTCTAGCTAATGTTGTCTGGTTAATAGCTTGCTAGCCAGTGTTCCCTAGAAGATGAAGCTAAGTGAGCCAGCTAGGTAGCTACCTGGCCGGCCAATGTTGTTTTCCATGCACGCCAGAGAACTGGATACTACCAACGATTTTTTCTATCTGTTGCTACTTTCCAACACAGCATACTGATAGCTACATAGCTTGCTTGCTAGCCAGTGATCTGATTTGGGAGGCTATAGCCTGTAGTTGTCCATAGTCCATAATTCAACAAGGCCTTCAGATTCACCATTCATTAGATACAGCTCCCCCATCTGAAGAAGGTACAAATTATCAAAGTAATTGACTTAAGTTACTTCAAATGTCCACGGCTAGCTGTATTCATCATTATAGAGTGGTGAGGGGATGTCATTACTTATTAAACAGAGTTTAATTTAAAATGTTAAGTTAAATAAATTATTAGAATGAGCTGTTATGTAATGTTACTGTATCTGTTTGTTTTTGTCTTTTATGTGTCTCTTCTGGTCCTGTGGTGGTTATCAATATCAGGTGAGAATATACAATTTCAATGTACAGTTGTAGTTGTTTTTTAATAATTGGTGTTCCTAGGATGCTGTTGGGGAAAAAACTAAAATCTTTGACAGGTTGTTTAATGAGTGATTGGGTAAATGCATGTGATGCCATTTCCTGTCGACTGAAGAGCATTGTGTCCCTGTAGTGTCAAGCCAAGAGTCTTTTCACACCCTGTTATGAATCAGGACATCAGCCATGTTGGAGGCACTAAATGTAGTTAGATCTATCTAGGTACCTATTTACATTTGCGATTTCCAAAGTGTTCTAATTCCTGATTGAACAGAGTTGAATTGACTTCAGTTATTACAAGTGTCCATGTCACAAGTACTATAGCAATTGAAGTGGCGTTTGCTGATGAAGCTCAAAATAGTTGTCTATTACAATCTCTTCTTGGAAAGGCTGTAAGTTGGACACAAGGGGCCTCATTTATCATTGTGGATACACCCTTTTTCATTTACACCTGCTTTTTGTACGTGCTTTTCTCCACAAATAATGTGATGTATCATGACAAAACTCTATGGGAAATATTGTGTATATATCTCACAAAATTTCCCATCGAGTTTTGGAAAAAGCAGTTACAAAAATCATGTGTAAATGAAAAAGGGTGTATCCATAATGATAAATGAGGCCCAATGTGTGTAATGATATTGAATTAGAGAAACCAGCTAGAAAGTTTATGGGTGCAACATGCATCTAATGTTACTGTATGATTGTTTTTGTGTGCTCCATGTGTGTCTTCGGGTCCGGTCATGTTGATCAATATCAGGTGAATACATTTGCACTGTACAGTTTTTTACAGTTACAGAAATGAGGAGAGACAAGGAGGAGAGAGAAGTGGAGTAGAGACGGGGGGGACAGGGGAGGAGAGCGGTGGAGTAGAGACGGGAGGAGGAAGGGGAGAGGAGAGACAAAGAGGAGAGAAGTGGAGTAGAGACGGGGGTTGACAGGGGAGGAGAGAGGAGTGGAGTAGGGGGGGGGCAAGGACGAGAGAAAAATGGAGTGGAGAGGGGGGCGGAGAGGAGAGAAAAGTGAAGTAGACAGGGGAGAGGAGAGACAGGAGGAGTGGAGTATAGACAGGAGGAGGGGGGAAGAGACGGGAGGAGAGAGAAGTGGAGTAGAGATCGGAGGAGGGGGTGGAGACGGGAGGAGATGGTGGAGGAGAAAGAAGAGACGGGGAGGATAGTGGTGGTAGACAGATGGGGGGGGGGGGAGACAGGGAGGAGAGGGCAGGCAGGGGAGGAGGGGTAGGCAGGGAGGTGGGGGAGGAGATACAGGGGGGGGGGTGGAGGAGAGGCAGGAGGAGGAGAGATGGAGAGGGCCTACTAACAGAAATGATGAAATGAGAAGCTTCAGTTAGTTTTCAACTTAGTCTTCAACAAGGCCTTCAGTTTCACCACTCATTATATACAGTCCCCCCATCTAAAACAAGTACAAATTATCAAAGTAATTTAGTTCAGTTACTTTAAATGTCCATGACTAGCTGGATGATCATCATTATAGAGTGGTGAGGAGATGGTGTCTTTAATTTAAAAGTTAATTAATTGTTGCTAACCTGAAGCGTTAGCTGGGCAGCTATTGTCTTGTAGGCGAGCCGTGCTTGCTAGCTCTGTTAATGGTGTTCTTTGATGTAGCCAGCTAGGTATATGAAACGTTAATGTAGTGGTGAGGTGATGTCATTTTCTATGTTGGTTAGCATTGGCACCATTGTGGTGTGTAGTACAAAATGGAAAGATATTTGCGAAATATGTCAAAATAGTCAGGTGGCTTAGCAAAATGATGGGGACACGGCCGACAGAAGCATGGGCATGAAGCATTTTTCCCACTTGCTTTTCTATCAGCTATCAGCAAGCCACTTAGAAGGTCATTCTTGGTGTCAAAATATAAATTTTCTGGGTTAAGGAACGCATTAAAGCGAACGAGTGGGTGGCTCTCAGCTAAATGACTTGGAAAAGCTAAAAATGGCATTGAATGTGAGGAATCAGCTGGAAAGTGTATGGGTGCAACATGCATATCTAATGTTACTGTATCTGTTTGTTTATTTTTGTCTTCCATGTGTCTCTTGTGGTCTGGTGATGGTTATCAATATCAGGTGAGTACAATTTCACTGTAGAGTTGTTGTTTTTCAGTAATTAGTGTCCTCAGGATGCTATGGGGAAAAAACTAAAATCTTTGACAGTTTGTTAAAGCAGTTATATTAACTAGCTATGCATATATTAACTAGTCAGGGATCAGCTGGCTAGCTAACCGTGGGGTGTGTTGACTTCTAGCTTGCTAGCTAATGTTCCCTAGAACATGCAAGTAGCTGTCCAGATACCGAGCTAGCCAGCTGCATCCAATGTTGTTTTCCAAGACAGCCAGTAAACTGGCTACTACCAAAGATCTGTACCATGTGCTGTTACTGTCAGTACCATAGTGGTAACTTGCTTGCTAGCTAGTATGCTAATTTGGTAGGCTAAAGCAATTACTTGTCCATAGGATGGCACACCTGAATTACCATTTGAACCATTTGGCTATAGTTCTTGCTACATATCTAGTTACACATGATTCATTTTGATTGGGAATGGCTATATATTTCCTGTGCATTGTTTTGAAAATGCGTGAACTGTTGGTGATTATGTTGGTTAATATTTTGCTGATGAAAGTTAGCTGGTGTAATGGTTGATTATGATGACAAATGTCAGACTGGGCTTCACATTGTGCTGTTTATTTTCAAAGCTATGTCTGACAGAATTGTTGGGTTTTTATCTGTTATATTATCTAGCTATGCAAGGCTTTTAGGTAGCCAGGGGCCAGCTGGCTAACTAACAATATTGAGGCAAACATTTGGTTTTGGTATCTTACGCTAGCTACTAGTCTAGCTAATGTTGTCTGGTTAATAGCTTGCTAGCCAGTGTTCCCTAGAAGATGAAGCTAAGTGAGCCAGCTAGGTAGCTACCTGGCCGGCCAATGTTGTTTTCCATGCACGCCAGAGAACTGGATACTACCAACGATTTTTTCTATCTGTTGCTACTTTCCAACACAGCATACTGATAGCTACATAGCTTGCTTGCTAGCCAGTGATCTGATTTGGGAGGCTATAGCCTGTAGTTGTCCATAGTCCATAATTCAACAAGGCCTTCAGATTCACCATTCATTAGATACAGCTCCTCCATCTGAAGAAGGTACAAATTATCAAAGTAATTGACTTAAGTTACTTCAAATATCCACGGCTAGCTGTATTCATCATTATAGAGTGGTGAGGGGATGTCATTACTCATTATACAGAGTTTAATTTAAAATTTTAAGTTAAATAAATTATTAGAATGAGCTGTTATGTAATGTTACTGTATCTGTTTGTTTTTGTCTTTTATGTGTCTCTTCTGGTCGTGTGGTGGTTATCAATATCAGGTGAGAATATACAATTTCAATGTACAGTTGTAGTTGTTTTTTAATAATTAGTGTTCCTAGGATGCTGTTGGGGAAAAAACTAAAATCTTTGACAGGTTGTTTAATGAGTGATTGGGTAAATGCATGTGATGCCATTTCCTGTCGACTGAAGAGCATTGTGTCCCTGTAGTGTCAAGCCAAGAGTCTTTTCACGCCCTGTTATGAATCAGGACATCAGCCATGTTGGAGGCACTAAATGTAGTTAGATCTATCTAGGTACCTATTTACATTTGCGATTTCCAAAGTGTTCTAATTCCTGATTGAACAGAGTTGAATTGACTTCAGTTATTACAAGTGTCCATGTCACAAGTACTATAGCAATTGAAGTGGCGTTTGCTGATAGTCAAAATAGTTGTCTATTACAATCTCTTCTTGGAAAGGCTGTAAGTTGGACACAAGGGGCCTCATTTATCATTGTGGATACACCCTTTTTCATTTACACCTGCTTTTTGTACGTGCTTTTCTCCACAAATAATGTGATGTATCATGACAAAACTCTATGGGACATATTGTGTATATATCTCACAATATTTCCCATCGAGTTCTGGAAAAAGCAGTTACAAAAATCATGTGTAAATGAAAAAGGGTGTATCCATAATGATAAATGAGGCCCAATGTGTGTAATGATATTGAATTAGAGAAACCAGCTAGAAAGTTTATGGGTGCAACATACATCTAATGTTACTGTATGATTGTTTTTGTGTGCTCCATGTGTGTCTTCGGGTCCGGTCATGTTGATCAATATCAGGTGAATACATTTGCACTGTACAGTTTTTTACAGTTACAGAAATGAGGAGAGACAAGGAGGAGATAGAAGTGGAGTATAAACAGGAGGAGAGGAGAGACTGGAGGAGAGAGAAGTGGAGTAGAGACGGGGGGGGGGGGAGTGGTGGAGTAGAGGCAGGAGGAGGAGGGGGAGAGGAGAGACAAAGAGGAGAGAAGTGGAGTATAGACGGGGGTTGACAGGGGAGGAGAGAGGAGTGGAGTAGACGGGGAGGGGGGGGCTAGGACGAGAGAAAAATGGAGTAGAGACGGGAGAGGGGGTTGGAGAGGAGAGACAAGGAGGAGAGAAAAGTGAAGTAGACAGGGGAGAGGAGAGACAGGAGGAGAGAAGTGGAGTATAGACAGGAGGAGGGGGGAAGAGACGGGAGGAGAGAAGTGGAGTAGAGACGGAGGAGAGACGGGAGGAGAGACAAGTGGAGTAGAGATCGGAGGAGGGGGTGGAGACGGGAGGAGATGGTGGAGGAGAAAGAAGAGACGGGGAGGAGAGGAAGGGGAGGATAGTGGTGGTAGACAGATGGGGGGGGGGGGAGACAGGGAGGAGAGGGCAGGCAGGGGAGGATGGGTAGGCAGGGGGGTGGGGGAGGAGATACAGGGGGGGGGGGTGGAGGAGAGGCAGGAGGAGGAGAGATGGAGAGGGCCTACTAACAGAAATGATGAAATGAGAAGCTTCAGTTAGTTTTTTCTGAGCAGACAAATTCAACAAGGCCTTCAGTTTCACCACTCATTATATACAGTCCCCCCATCTAAAACAAGTACAAATTATCAAAGTAATTTAGTTCAGTTACTTTAAATGTCCATGACTAGCTGGATGATCATCATTATAGAGTGGTGAGGAGATGGTGTCTTTAATTTAAAAGTTAATTAAATTATTAGAATGACCTGTTCTAATGTATCTAATGTTACTGCATCTGTTTGTTTTTGTCTTATGTCTCTTTTGGTCCGGTGATGGTTATCAATATCAGGTGAGAATATATAATAATTCCAATGTACAGTTTTTTTTATTTTTTATTTTTTACTACCTCCGTGTTCTACTTTCTGATAAAACAGTTGAATTTACTTCAGTTTCTTCAAAGGTCCATGGCACAAGCACTATAGCAATTGAAGTGGCGATGGTTGATAATCACAAACAATTGTCTATTGGTACAATCTCTTCTTGGAAAGGCTCCTGTCCAGCCCTGATACACCCCACAATAGCAGTGTTGTCCCAGAACTTCCGCATGTGGCACGTCTCCGAGTTGTACCAGAAGTCTGAGGTGTATAGACTGAAGAGGGCAGGGGAGAGCACAGTACCCTGTGGTGCCCCTGAGCTGCTGACCACAGTCTCTGATGTGCAGTCCCTCAGCCTGACATACTGTGGTCTGTCAGTGAGGTAGTCTGTGATCCAGGCCACGAGGTGTGGGTCCATCCACTGCCATTCTGTGTAGCTTTTCTCTCAGTATGGGGGGCTTTGTGGTGTTGAAGGCACTGGAGAAATACATTTTAAAAAACATGATTCTCACAGCGCTGCTTCCCTTGTCCAGATGAAAGTAGACCCAGTGGAGGAGGTAGAGGACAGCATCCTCTACACCCACTTTCTCCTGGTAGGCAAACTGCAGGGGGTCCAGTACATGCTGGACCTGCAGTCTGAGGCGGTGCAGGATCAGCTGCTCCAGGGTCTTCATGATGTGATGTTAGTGCCACCGGCCTGAGGTGGTTGCGGTTGCTGCAACGCTCCTTCTGAGGCACTGGGATGATGCATGATGTCTTCCACAGTGTGGGGACCCTCCCCAGTCACAGGCTCAGGTTAAAGACATGCTGGAGGGGTTCCTCCAGCTCGGTGTTGCAGGCCTTCAGTAGTCTCGAGCACACCTGGTCTGGGCTGGCTGCTTTCCTGGGCCGCTGTCAGTGGAGAGTCTCTTCAGCTCTCCACTGACCTCCTTTGCAGTGATGGGATGTGTGTGTGTGTGGGGGGGGGGGTCATGGGCTGCAGGGGGGCGCTGGCCTGAGCAGATGTACTGCTATAGGGGAGGGGGAAGGGAGGGGGTGCTGTGTGAGAGGGTGGCTCATTTGCTCTCTCCATGCTGCCCTCTGTTGTGCTGCCCTTCTGCTTACAGCCTGTGATGGTTTTCATTCCTTCCCAGACCTCCCTCATATTGTTCTGCTGAAACTTCTTCTCCACCTTCCTCCTGTAGGACTCTAACCTCTTGCAGGCAGAGCTCAAGTTCTGTGGGGGAAAAAGACTTAAATATTTGCCCCATGAGCCGTCTCATGAAGTATAAATTATGCTTTAGAAGTAGGCAGCTAGCTGTGTAAAGAGTTAATATATAGTGGTGCGGCAGTGTTGTCATTGTAAAGTCATTTAATGAAAAAAAAAGAGTAAAGTTTATTAAAGTATTACAATGACCTGCTATCTAATGTACCTGTATCTATTTATTTGTCTTCCATGTATCTCTTCTGGTCCGGGGATTAATATCAGGTGAGAATATCCAATTCCACTGTACGGTTGTTGTTTTGTAGTAATTGTTGTCCTGGTGTCCCTAAGATGCTATAGGGCAGGGGTGTCAAACTCAAATACACAGTGGGCCAAAATGTAAAACTTGAACAAAGTCGCGGGCCAACATTGAACAAATGAAAATTTTAATATGGACCCAAACAAGGTTTGCTTTAACATTGAATATGCACTTATCACTTTCGCTTTTGGTGCGCATCAATGGTGTGCACTAACATATGTGAATACGCCCTCAGACACAAGTGTTGGTGCTCCATCTGCTCAGTAGAGAAGCTTGTAAAACCCTGACTGTCCTACAGCCAGGCACACAGACAGACAGCCGGCATGCAAACAGACAGACAGGCAGGCAGACAGGCCGGCAAGAAGGCAGACAGGATTGAATGAACAGGAACAGAGCAAACACAGCGGCCGGCTAGGTCAACACAGGTGTCTCCATCACAGTGAGACGTTACATAACGTAAAGCTTCTGTTTTCTGCCTTTCTTTTCGCCATTTTTAAGAAGTGGTAACACGGTTACAGTTGTAGTATGAGATTGCTATGACTACAGTCACAGAAGAGAGGGCGTTTCTGGGTCCTGTCTTGATTGACGCGCCAAAACAACAGCAGAGCATTATGGGATTTGTAGTATTAGCGGTGAATGCGCTGTATAATACTGGCGGGCCAGCTCTAGTAGTCATTTGGTATTGCCTCGCGGGCCAAATATAATTACACTGCGGGCCAAATTTGGCCCGCGGGCCAGAGTTTGACACCCCTGCTGTAGGGGAAAAGGACTTGAATCTTGGACAGATTGTTAATTCAGTGATTGGGTAAAGGCATTTGATGCAATTTTATATGGATTGAAGAGCATTGAATCACTGCAGTGTCAAGCCAATACTGTTTCATGGCCTGTCATGAGTCAGGACATCAGCCATGTTGGAGGTCCTGAATGCAGATAGATTTAACTACGTATTTACATGCACAACCTCCAACGTATTGGACTTCCTGAGTGAACAGAGTAGAAATTACTTCAGTTGCTTCAAACTAATTGAAGTGGTGATGGTTGGTAGTCAAAAAAGTTGTGTATTGGTACAAGCTCATCTTGGAAAGACTACGTTGGACACAGCTGGAAAGTTTGACAGCATAACACCAACTAGTCTTTTTCATTATTTGGGAATAAATGTTGCCAAGTCATGTGATCAACTTCACCAATAGTGAGAGTTAGCGAAAAATCAGAAAGAAACCTCAGGTTTTGTATAATGCTATAATGTCAGTTTGATCAGCCTCTTCTGAATTTCCAACATAAATCTCTAAATGTTCCTCACTAAAAGGTTGTTACCATAGCAGGGAAAGTTAAATATGGAGGGAACATTGTTGTAGTAGTATTCACACTACTCATGTATTGTTATCTTGCACTTAGAAGAACAGTTACACTGCAGTTACTGTAGATATAACTACAGCAAACAGAATATAAAAGATTACGGTGTAATACATTCAGAGGAATTAAAACAATTGGGGTATTTTGCAATCCAGTGTGAGAACAAATTAAAGTGTTTAAGTTAATGTGTTCGTAAGGAAAACGTTAATATGTTTCATCTTAATAGTCAGCGCATTTTAGCATTGAGGGGTTACGACAGCCAACTAATACTGTTGGTACTGGCGGGGTGAATGTAATGGACATAACTAATGCATATCGCTGTGTGCTTGTATTTCTTTCCAGATGCCGAAGAGAAGTAAGAAGTCCCAGGCTGCCACTAAGAGGCACGTGGAGACACGTGCCTTGGCTGAGGATTTTCTGACTCCTCATGAAAAAAACTCAGAAACGTTTCACGAAAGTGGACAAAACGCACATGTTGCACTTGATGCACATGCCGCACATAACGCACATGTTGCAAGGTCTGCACATGACGCACAGAATGATTGTATGCCTATGGCCGAGCCCCTGAAAACCTTGAAAAAGCCTTTGGCTCGAACCTTGAAAAGCACCATGAACAAAACTCCCTCAAAGCCTTTGAACGTGTCTGATCCGTGTTTATCTGGTAAAGATGATTGTTCTTTTCCCCTGCAGATGTGTGTGTCTGAAATTGCTGTTCCACTCACTGACAGAGAGCCCCAAAGCTATTACAACAGTCATCTGACCATCCCAACTGCAACAGAACATCCTGAAGATTGTAGGCCACATGTACCCATCAGATCTTGTGTATTTGGTTCGTTTTCTCAAGGCCATAAGAAATTTGGAGCGAATGCAGACCAACAATGTGTTGCAAACAGTTTAGTGGCAGTAATGATGAATGAGAACAAAAGCATCCTGACATGGGCTAAAGAAAATATCAACGATGTATTGATTGAAGGCAATAAACTATACAGCGTGGTGAGAAGTGCAGGTAATATCCGTGGTTCTAATGTGTACCTGTTAATTGCTGATCTCCCAGAGTATTACACTATGAAGGGAACAATTTTTTCAGTTGATCATGGTCAAAGCTATGTGGGAAATGGTGAGATGGATGAAGAAGCTGAAGTAGACATGCGAGACATTCAGATGCCGTTGGATTTAGCAATTCAGAGAGCATTGACTGAATATGATGCCTGTTTTGTAACCATCAGGACAGCCACATGTGTAGTTATTAAGCAAGGTAACTATTTTAGTGTGTTTGATCCTCATTCACGCAACAGCACAGGCCTGTTTGATCCACACAGTGACAAGGCTGTAGTGATTCATCATTCTGATTTTGATGGTGTTTATAAACATGTTAGAGATCTCCTATACCAACTGACTGCTAGTGCCAAAACAGAATGGGAGAAATGTTTTGAGATTACTGGAGTCAAGGTAGAGGTCATGAGCCGAGAACAGGAGAGCCATGTAAGTGGTGAGCATCACAGTGAAACTATGAATGTTGTAAGAACTGTACCTACAGACAGAGGTAGAACTCAACGAACACGTGAGGTATGTGCAAAGTGGAAAAAGCCAGCCACCAGTAGGCCTACAGACACGTCAAATACTGTGAAGACTTCTCAGTCAGGTGATGTTGAAAGTGAACACCCTCTCTACAGCGATGTGGTACAAGGTAAACACAAACTATATAATGAAACACCTGTTATAAAAACTGTACCTACAGACGGAGGTAGAAGTCAGCAAATGCATGAGGTATGTGGAAACAGGAAAAAGCCAGCCACCAGAACAAACACCTTAAATGCTGTGAAGAACCACAGTCATGTAAAACCTTTGAACTCAAGTGACAAAGCAGTGTTGACATGTCAGTCACTTTATCTGACTACCAGAGAATTAACACACAGAGAAAGAGAAGCAACAGACAGTGTAATTATTTGCGATGTGAGAATTCATGAACAGCCTTTTAAACCCTTAATGCGTCAGGATCAGGATGCTCTGTGCGCACGTTTAGAACTCACTAATGAAAATACTGATGTTACTACAGCAACAAAGGTTGATGTCATGGGGTCTCCCTGTAAGATCAAGAGTATAAAGCCAGATGGAAACTGTTTCTACCGTAGCCTTGCATTTAGCATATGTGGAAATGAAGAAAAGCATCTCAAAATAAGACGGGCGATTGTGCGACACCTTCAAAAGAACAGCTCCAAATTTGAAATGTATTTGAGAGATGGGTACACATCTGTGCAGGACTACGTGACCAAATCAAGAATATATTACTGTGGTTCATGGGCAACTGAGATTGACATTTTTGCTGCAGCTGACTTTTTTAAAACAACCATCATGACTTGTAATGATAGTAGATGGAATGCACACAGGCCTACTTCAGATTCATTCACAGCTAATTGTATGTATTTAAACCACACTGGCAATCATTATGAAGTTGCAATATGTGTTAAACAGAAAGACGCAGGAAATGCTTGTGCGGGAACATGTCAGCACGACAAGAGCAATGACAACTTAAGGGTACTACGTAAAAGGAAGTTGAATAATGAACCAGAAAATCTGAAAGCTAAGAAAGAACACCAACGGTACCACAATAAGAGTGATTACAAAGAGAGAAAACTTCAAGACCTTAAAGATAAATATCACAAAGACACAGACTTTGGGGAATGTAAGTGTGAGTATATCCGAAAAAAATACAGAACAGATCCAACGTTTCAGAAATACATGCGTGAGCGTGTTCGGAATAAGTATAAGACTGATCCAGTGTTTCAGAAATACATGCGTGAGCGTGTTCGGAATAAGTATAAGACTGATCCAGTGTTTCAGAAATACATGCGTGAGCGTGTTCGGAATAAGTATAAGACTGATCCAGTGTTTCAGAAATACATGCGTGAACGCATGCGTGAGCGTGTTCGGAATAAGTATAAGACTGATACAGTGTTTCAGAAATACATGCGTGAGCGTGTTCGGAATAAGTATAAGACTGATCCAGTGTTTCAAAAATACATGCGTGACAATTCTCAAAAGCAATATAGGAAATTTCAAAACAAACGCAAAGCAGACAACATGAGGAAATACCATGAAAATGAAAATATCCGTGTAAATAAAACCAAAAGAAGTTGTGAGAGTTATGCAAAGTGGCAAAAGAGACAGGAAGACATAGATTTTGCTATTGATCATTTTCGTCAAGAGGTCAGCCGTGGTCCAGAATATGTATGCTCTGTCTGTCACCGTTTACTCTTCAGGAAACAGGTGGTTGAGTGTAAAAGACATTGCTATGAAAGCAAAGGAGATAAAATTGCTGCACTAGCTAATAGATGCATAACATTACAATATTTACATGTTTGTGATGCTGAATGTAAGCAGGGCTGCTATTTGTCTGACAGTTCATCAAGCAAGTTATGGATTTGTTATACATGCCATCGAAAAATACTCAATGGAAAACTTCCAGAAGAGAGTGTTACCAATAACATGCATTTGGAGGAAATTCCAGCAGAACTTAAATGTCTGAACTCTTTGGAGCAACATCTTATTGCACGTCATATTCCCTTCATGAAACTGTTGTGTTTGCCTCGAGGGCGTCAGAATGCGTGTCATGGTCCATGTGTGTCTGTTCCTATTAATACCATACCAGATGTAACAAATATACTTCCAAGAAATGAATGTGATGACAAGATGATAAGAGTAAAACTGAAACGTAAATTGACATTCAAAGGTCATTATGAGTATAAGTTTGTCCATACTGATCGTGTCAGAAATGCACTGAAGTATTTGATAAGAAACAATAAGTGGTATGATGATGTCACATTTAATGAAGAGTGGGTAAACTCTTTGGATGGAACTGATCATGATGAGCAAGAGGAAAACATCAAACATGAAACGGAGTGTCACGAAACAGCTGAAAAGAGTGATGAGGAAAATACTCCTGAAGACCAAGCAGAGGAAGACTTGACATATATTAAAGACCAGGATGGGCTTTTGTCAGATACGTCATTACAACCAGTTGATCTGGGTTCAGAGATTATTGATCAGAATTTTCAAGATATATTAAATGTTGCACCTGGTGAAGGTAACAGTCCAGTTAGGTTGCTGTCAGATAAAACCAATGAGGCAAAATGTTTCCCTTTCCTGTATCCAACTGGTGGACCGACCTTCCATGATAATAGAGAGGTAAAAATAACTCTGGCACGATACCTAAATACACGCATACTCAATGCAGATGGTCGTTTTGCACGGAATACAGACTTCATATTTTATGCACAATACATATCAGAGGTGCATCAAGTTGTGTGTAGTGTTTCTGTGGCATTACGCAAAGGTGGTGACAATAAGTCTCTGAAAGAAGTAACTCCAGACATGTTGTTAAACTCTCAGTCACTAAGTAAAATTTTACACAATGATGAAGGATACAAGTTCTTGAGAGGAATTCGTGGGACACCTCCGTTCTGGATGTCAGCGCAGAAAGACCTGTTTGCTATGATAAGACAACTGTCCATACCCACTTTCTTTGCATCTTTTAGCTCTGCTGATTAAAGATGGCCTGAAATGCTGAACACTATGGTAAGGCTAGAAGGACAACAAATCAATGTTGATGAGCTTGACTGGTCTACAAAATGTGGACTTCTACGACGTAATCCTGTGACGGCAGCAAGAATGTTTGATCATAGATGGCATTGCTTTTTGCGTGATGTAATCATGTCTGCAGCTGAACCCATAGGGAAAATCAAGGACTACTTCTACCGTGTTGAATTTCAACAGCGTGGTTCTCCTCACGTCCACTGTCTTTTTTGGGTTGAGAATGCTCCTAAGATTGATAAAGAGAGTGATGCTGAAGTAGCACATTTTATAGACGCATACATTACTTGTGAGACTCCACCTCAAACGGACGCAGAGCTTTATGAGACTGTAAACAGCGTGCAAAAGCACAGTACAAGACATTCCAAAACATGCCGTAAGAAAAACACAGTCTGTCGGTTTAATTTCCCACGACCACCATCAAGCCGTACTTTTATCACAAGAGGAGGTAACTCAGAAGACTTGAATAACAAAGACAAAAATAAAAATTCCAGTGCAATTATGCAGAAAGTCAAAAGTGCATTGACCAAGCCTGACCTAAATTTTGATTCAACAGATGCATTTTTTGAGTCTCTTGGGATAGATCAAGGCTTGTTTGAGAGAGCGTACAACATATGTTCCAAAAAGAAAAGCATTGTCCTGAAACGAAATCCAAAAGACATTTGGGTAAATCAGTATAACAAAGACCTCTTGCATGCATGGCAAGGCAATATGGATATCCAGTATGTCACAGATGCTTTCTCAGTAGTGGTCTATATTCTCACATACATCACTAAAGCAGAACAAGAAATGGGATTGCTGCTGCAACGTGCACAAAATGAGGCCATGAATGGGAACCTTGATGCAAAAGGAGCATTTAAACAGCTCGGAAGCGTATACCTTCACAACAGAGAAGTTTCAGCTCAAGAGGCAGTGTATCGGTTAACACATATGCACTTGAAGGAATGCTCTCGTCAAGTACAATACATTCCCATTGGAGAAAACCCGGTAAGGATGAGTTTGCCTTTGCACGTACTCCAGAGTAAAGCTGAACGTGAACAGTCTAATGATGAAAGCGCTTTGTGGATGACCAATATGGTTGAAAGATATAAGAACAGACCCAGGACAGAGCAATTAGAAAATGTTTGCCTTGCCACTTTTTGTTCTGAATACAGAGTACTCTACGGGTCACAAGTGTCCTCAGAGAAAGTTTCTTCAGAACATGATGTAATAAAACTCAACAACAACTGTGGCTTTGTGAAACGAAGGACTCGAACGGAACCAGCTGTTGTAAGGTATCCCAGATTTTCTCCCACCAAAAACTCAGGAAAATACTTTCATGCCTTGCTGCAACTCTTTTTGCCATACTATGAAGACCATCAGCTCAAGCCAGCCCACTTTGATACATATGAGCATTTCTATAAGACTGGTGCAGTGAAATGTGGCAATGATCTCCAAACAGTGAAATCAATTGTTGAATCGAACAGAGCTCTTTTTGAAAGAGAAAGTGATGAAATAGACAGAGCTAAAGAGTTGCTGGAAGAGAACATTGATTTAGAGGATGCTTGGGCTCAAATATGTCCTGAAACAGAAAGAGAGCGTCTTGGTTGTTTAGAACTGATGAAAGACAAAGTTGTGGCTGATGAAGATGATCATGAGGAACTCATTCCAGACCTTACAGCAAATCCAGTAACAGCATGTACTCTTGAAACAAATCATGTCTCAATGCCCAGAGAGGACGCGCTGCATTTACTGCGATCATTAAATGAAGAGCAGTCAGCTATATTCTATAGTGTCCGTAAGTGGTGTTTGCAAAAGTTGCTTGGAAAAACTCCGGAACCATTTCGATTATTTGTTACTGGTGGAGCAGGCACAGGGAAAAGCCATTTAATCAAAGCGATACATTATGAATCCTCCAGACTGTTATCTCAGCTTGCTGAAAATCCTGATGATCTCACTGTCCTTTTAACAGCATCAACAGGTGTGGCTGCATATAACATTGGTGCTGCAACAATTCACAACACATTCTCCATTGGTGCCAATATCAGATTGCCTTATCAACCTCTAGGTGATGAGAAGGTTAATTCTTTACGGACCAAAATGGGAAATTTGCAAATTCTCATCATTGATGAAGTGTCCATGGTTGACCATCGCCTTCTGTCCTACATTCATGGTAGACTACGTCAGATCAAGCAGACCGGTGACTACTCCCCCTTTGGAAAAGTGTGCATTGTTGCTGTGGGTGATTTCTATCAGTTGCCACCTGTAAAAGGTACTCCTCTCTTTGCTGATAACAAAGGAGCCAACCTGTGGGAGAACAACTTTGAAGTTGCTGAACTAACTAAAGTTATTAGACAACAAAATGCAGCATTTGCAGAAATGTTGAACCGTCTGAGAGTTCGTAAAAAGAATGAGCCTCTAAGTACCAATGATCTTCTCATGTTGAAGCAGTGTGAAACTGGTGAAGAACCTAAGGACATCCACATATTCGCTACAAATGCAGAAGTTGATAAATATAACATTAAGAGACTGCAAGAGACCTGCCCAGATGCAATCAGTATACATGCTCAAGATTTTGTCAGAAATCCCAAAACTGGAAGAATGGAACCCCTAGTTGGCTGTCACAGCAAAGTTTTCAATTCATGTTTGTCAAACTGTGTTAATGTGGGTATTGGAGCAAGAGTAATGTTGAAGAAAAATATGGATGTGTCTGATGGCCTTGTCAATGGAGCATTTGGTACAGTTGTGCACATCAGTGAAGGTGAACAACAGGATGATTTCCCTTCAGCTATTCATGTAGAGTTTGATTACCCAAATGTTGGCAAGATTCAGAGATCAAAAACAAATCAGAGGTTTTCTGAACATTCAACAATAATTGAAGTACAAGAGGATCAAGTCACAAATGCTGGTGGGGTACGACGTCAATTTCCACTCAGACTTGCATGGGCATGCACGATACACAAGGTTCAAGGTCTTACTGTTGAAAAAGCTGTTGTATCACTCAAGAAGATCTTTACTGCAGGGCAAGCATATGTTGCTTTAAGTCGAGTGAAAACTCTCACCGGACTGATAATTGACAACTTCAAAGACTCAACCATATATTGCAATAACAAAATAGACTTGGCCATGGAAAACCTGCCTCGCTTTAAATATGAAAAATCTGTTTTCTCTGATGTTAACTGTACATGTACAGTAGTACTTCACAATGTACAGAGTCTGAAAGCTCACATTCTAGACATCCAGGCCCATAAAACCCTAGTGCAAGCTGATTGCATTTGCTTAACTGAGACATGGCTCAATGTAGGCACTGAAGAAATACCAGGACTTCCAGGATTTCTCTTCAGCCACAATCCAAGAGCAAACTGTTACGATGACACAGAGCCACTCTTCACAAAACTGAAAAGACAACAAAGAGGCGGAGTTGGTATGTATTATTCAGACAATATTGAAATAAACGTCTTGATTCCAGAAAGAGGTAATTTGGAATGTTTGTATTTTGCAGTACCTCATGTAAATTTGACTGCTGCCGTGTTGTACAGGCCTAGTTCCTATAAAATTGACATGTTTCGAGAACATCTCTTAATAGTTATCTGTGAACTTGAGAGGCATCCAGGGAAGAAAGTCATAATGGGAGACTTTAATGAAGATGTCTTTGTTTCGTCTACAATTCTGAAGTTAATGGAACAGCATGGATACACTCAACATGTAAAAACAGCAACAACTGAAAAAGGTACGCTGATAGACCACGTCTATATTAAAGGCACAGAAGATGTTATTGTTGAAGTCATGCAGACATACTACAGTTTTCATGAAGCCATACTTATTTCACTTCTGTAGTATTTGTGATATTCACCATTAAATAGTAATGTATACATATTCTGAATATTTTAGAAAGCACAACATAATCAGTTTGTTGATGTTCTTTTTTCTGTATTCCGTCCGCTAACTGGGGGGAAGGAGGTATACCACTGGACGGCTCCTTGCAGAGGGTGGGAGGGGGAGACATTCTACCGAAATGGCCACTTTTGGAATACGAACAGATAGTTTAGTTTAGTTTACTTTATTTGATACCCAAAGGATTTGGCTTGCAGTTGAGTCAGTCATACAACCCAGGACAATACAAAGCAAAAAAATAAATAAATACAGTAAAAAACAGGATCAGTACATCATCATCATCATCATCATCACCACCTTGCATATTAAATACTGCTACCTCTCAGAGTCCCCTGGTGTGCAACACACACTACCTTGACAACAATAGCAAAAACCTTAGTGAAAACCTTAGATAGATCTTTACATGCCTACAAATGTTATTTCTCAAAGTGGGCATTTCGGTCGAAAGACTCGGGTAGGTTTATTATGAGGAGTAATTGATTAGTTTGTGGGCTACTGTAAGATAGAATGATATGACTGACAGCTGCTGCTGCTTCCTCTACAATTTTGAACTTAGGCCACAAACTTATCAGTCACCCCTTGTGCAGTGGATAGGGGTAAATAACACCATTGAGACAGTGCAAATAACACCTAGGCTAAATTAATATTATTCTCCACCAATGTGCTTGTTTTATTAATAATGTTACCTTTTTTTTCTTAAAAAATTATTTCAGTGGTAAATGTATATTATATAAACTGTTTTAAATTTACAGTTTTAAATTTTCTTTTATTTCCATGTACCATACTGTAAAAGATATACAATTCTGTCCATGCATTCCTTTTTATTTCTGCTATGAATTTTGCTTGTTTGTCTATAGTTTTTATATACAATGATGAAATATGAAATATTACTGTTGAATCTGTGAAATGCACTACCACAAAACAATGGATTGGACATTATTCAATGCATGGATTTAGGCAATAATAAGAAATCTTACCGTAGATCAAAAGCAATGAATTACATAAATCTTCAATGAGGTCTTCTGTCATCCAAAGACACATGTGAGTACATATGGTCTTAATAGTATAGTTATTATTTTATTTATATGTGATATATGTATTATGCAAGTCTGATAGAGTCTACACTGTATACATCCTTAATTAATGGACATATTAGGTTGCTTTGTTTCTCCAATGCAACAAAGGCATGTGTACTTTTTGTACATTAACATGTCTCCTCTAATTACCTTACAGATCTGAAGTGAACTGCCACAAAACAACGGATTGGACATTATTCAATACATGGATCAACAAGAAATTTTAGATCGGAGGGAGTGAAGGAGTCTTCTATGACTTTCTGAGCGACAACAGCATATTCAGAATTGCTCTCACTATATGTTCTCTCATACAAGGACAGTCACATGAAGTGAGTGTATGTGGTTTTAACAGTATATTTATTCTTCCAAAATGGACATGCTGTTTATGATATTATGCACATCTGATAGAATATACATTGAATACATTTTTAATGCATGGATATGTGCTTTGTTTCACCTATGCAACAAACCATGCATACCTTTTGTACAATAATGTTTTCTAATTACTTTACCAATTTCAATGAAGAAATGTTCTCAATCTTAATATGGTTCTTCTAGTCTAGTTAACCATTTACTGAAGTGGCTACAACTGGAGAACTGGAAGGTTACGGCTTTCCTGATGGAAACTTTGGAGAGGCAGTTCTCTGAGTGTGACCTATAGTGGACTATGATCCTGCCTTCCTGAATCCAGAGGAGACCTTTTGCAAACACTGCTGTGGGAACTACTACCACTTGTCCTACTACTCAAACTCTTCACAGCTCTAGTTTAACCACAACTGCAGGTAAATAATAATAATAACAATACAAATTTCATAATATTTAGAAAGCACTTTTTCTTGAGAGACAATATTAAAGTGCTGAAAAAATATGTACCTAACATAGCCTCCTTCCCAAATGCATTAGGTGTGAGGTACAAGCACAGCTGGACCATGTGCCTGTTCCACCAGCCGTGGGAGATACCATCAGTGAGGACTGTTGAGGCTCATTCAGTTCCACCAGGGGTGGGGTCTGCTGAAGCTCATCAGCCATCTCCAGCCACAGGGCCCATCAACCAGGGGCAGGGCCTGCTGAGGCCCGTCCACAGCAACACCACAGACCTCATAGAAAGGCCTCTTTTGCAAAGGGCCATGTGCAGCAGAAGCAGCCATCTACTCACTCAGGACTGTGGAGGCCAGTTAGGGTCAAGACTAATGTCCTCCCACAAATTGGGGTAGAACCATTCTGTTGACTACTTATTCCACCCGAAGCAATGTTGGCCTTGTCAAGTGGGACATGAAGTATTTAATAGTTTTGTGGCTTTTGTCTTTCTGCCTGTGTGGTGTATTATGTTTTTGTGTGGTTTGATTTTTGTTAGCCCATTGTTTTGTGTTTGTCCACTTATCACTTTTGAAATTGTACAGTATTATTTTTATAGGCAGTTATACTACAAACTATAAATATAGCTTCAATTATTTGAACCCTAACTACATCATTTGCACTGTCTCAATCGTAATATGAATTAATAGTAACACTTATATGAACTGTTTAATTTTTGCTGCCGTCAAAAATTGTATGAAATGTGCTTTATAAATAAATTGTATATGAATCCATAAGTTTCTCTTTCTATCATATATCATATGTTAAAGATGTTGAAATCAGGCATGACATAGAACTGTAGCAGATAGCATGAATTGACTTTACACTTCCAACTTTGACAGGTTGGTGGCTCTAGAGAGTTCGAGGTGTCGACATAGACTTGGTGACAGGGGTCACGGGACCATCCCCGATGAGTGTGCCTAATGTGGTTATGATACATCAAAACGTAACTGAGATATGACCACACTTCCTGTATGGTGACTTTGACACCAAATTCAATTGGGTGTAGCGGGCGAACACCTTCAACAATCTAAAATCCCTGTAACACTTTTGTGGACATTTGTCTAGAGAATGTGTCCATCCAGTTTCATGTAGATTGGTGAAAATTCCTAGGAGGAGATACATTTTAAGTGTTTTACACAAAATACCAAATGGCGGGAAATCCAATTGGTGGAAAATGACATCATAGGGTACGATGAACTCGGCATCAGCCAGGGATTCCAATGGTACCTCATTTTTGAAAATGGGTCACACAGGTCAAAAGTTGTGTGCCTAAATGCACTTCCAACTTTGACATGGTGGTGGCACTAGAGGGTTCAAGCTGTTGTGATGACACTTGCTAACAGGGGTCATGGGACTGTCTCCGATGAGTTATTAATGTTTTGAAAGGTGTGACCCATGACACACTCACAGATGCAATGCCTGAGGCGAGTCGAAAACGCGAGGCCTACTATAATGCACTATACCCGCGACGCAACATGAACTCAGCACGCATGTCTTTTTTAGTCACATATAAAAAAATAAGCACCTGCGCAAGATTCGATCTCTGTACCTGCTGCTTGCAAGGCCGACACGCTAACCACTGTGCCACGCAGGATGTTGCGAAAGTGAACCACCCTAGTTCACAAGGCATGTGAGCCTTCCCTAACCCCGTGAGTCTGAGTCCTGAGCACTTAATTAATATCACCTGGCAGGGTTGCTTCCTCTCGGTAGAGTGAGAGGGGGGGGTGTCGTTGTTTAAATTGGCACACAGCGAAAAGTATACATAGCATAGCTCAACTATTTACTTCTTCAGAATCCAGACAATCACGCGAACATTTCCATGTATAAAATGTCCTTCGGTCTTCAGAAGTGTAGGAGAGGTGAAGAGTTAGAAACAGTTAGAGATTCTAGAGCGAAGAGAGATTTTCTAGAGCGTGGCTCCATTGATTTCAATGGAGGGGGGGGAGTCATTATTCGAGCTGTCCCAGAGTGAAAAATATACATCGAAGAGCTTAGCTTTTTTGATTTTATGAATCCCAAGAGTCGTGTGAACGTTTTGATATATAAAATGTGTATGAGCTGTGAGAATTAGAAGATGGATGGCAGTTTAGAAAATGTGTGACTTTTTCCAAAAACCTCTGAAACTGGTGAAATTGTGCAGAGGACAAAAAGTGTTTCTTTCATTCTGCAATCAAACAAATGAAGTAATAATGAAACCATGGGGTGTTTTGAACTCGGCATGAGCCAGGGAATCCATTGCTACCATCATTTTGAAGATTGGACATACAGTTCAAAAGTTACTGGCATAAACGCAACTCCAACTTTGACACGCTGGTGGCGCTAGAGTGCACGAGATGTCAACGTAAGGCTTGGTGACAGATGTCATGGGTGTGTCCCGGATGAGTGTGCCAAATGTGGTTTTGATAGATTAAAACATTACTGAGATATGACCCCAGTTCCTGTTTTGCAGCTTTTCGGCCAATTTTGATTGGCTGTCACGAGGGAACGCAATGGACAATCAAAAATCCCTGTAAGACTTTTGTGGACATCGGTCTATAGATTGTGCATACTGCGTGTGGTGCAGAATGGTGAAAAAACCTAGGAGGAGATACATTTTGAGTGTTTTACACTAAATCCAATATGGCGGGAAATCCAATATGGTGGAAAATGATGTCATAGGGTGCGTTGAACTTGGCTTGAGCGAAGGAATCCAACGCTGCCTCGTTTTTGAAAATCAGGCTTACAGGTCAAAAGTTGCATGCACAAATGCACCTCCAACTTTGACACGTTGGTGGCGCTAGAGCGTTCAAGCTGTGGACATGGGTCTTGGTGAGAAGACTTTGGGGACTGTCATGAATGAGTGTGCCAATTTTCCCAACTTTTTACCATACGGTTCTATGGGCTGCCATAGACTCCAATGGCAGAAGAATAATAATAATTAAAGCTGCAAGCAGCGTTGTGGGGGCCAAGCTGACCACGCAAAAGATGAAGCAAATACGACTGATGTTTTGAAGGCTTTAGAGATATGTTTGTCAGACTGCAACTACACTGCAGACTTGGTAAACACAGCAAACGTTATAACCACTGTAAACTTCAACCACTGCAAACTATGAAAATCATTCAGCTCAATAAAACAAGAAAAGTAGGCTGGTCTAATACTCAACACTCGTGGGCAGCGGATGAGAGCTAAAGTCTTTCCCACACCCGTGTGGCCAGCCCGTTCGTGGAAATTCTGCCACACCTTCTCTTTCAAGGCTGTAGGGAGGACCAGCTGAAAGATGGAGTTTGCGGTGTTGGGGTCCCTCACACACTGATGCAAGACTCCCTCCCTCAGAGTCAGCCTCTATCTCTCCTTGAGGATCTGCCGAGTGTCACGTTGCAGGGCGATCCTTTCTGTTGGACTGGGCGGTTTCCCTGTCTGCAAGGATAACAGCATGTGGCGAATCATGTCATCTTTTTTGCTGGGCGTCCTTCCATTCTCCAGGGGGTTCGGCCCAGCTGCACTTCTTCTAGGTCAACTTGGACAGGAGAGTTAAGCATTTCTGGGCATGGGTTTTCCACCCCGGTGAGAAAAGTCTTCAGGGCCAGGATCTCCTCCTCTTCACCATCCTCTCCTCCATCCACAGGTACACGAGATAGGGCATCAGCATTAACATTGGTTTTGTCAGGCTGGAACTTGATGTTGAAGTGGTAGTTGTAGAGTCTGGCTGCCCACTGTTGCTCCAAGCTTCTCAGGTTCACCTCCTGTAAGTTTGCGAGAATGTTGTTGTCAGTGAACACTACAAAATGGGAGCCTAGAGTGGAATTTCTTGCTGCACCAGCGAAAGACGGCCTACCTTCTGATAGCAATGAAGGTAAACAGGAGTCTGGCCAGTGTTCTTCACTTCTTCACTTGCACCTTCCCATTCAGACAAACTAGACTCCATTGAATCTTCAAAACCTTCCCCTACTCCACAGAAGTCTACACCCACTCACTGCATTTCCTTTACCCACTTTGACTATTTGTACACGGCCATGAACATGGCAAACAATACGCAACCAAGTTCCGTCTGCTGCATTTTACACAAGAGGAGCGCATTACTGTACTATATGTGATTGTCTGTACTGTATGTGCTTGTGTCTATGTAATTGTGTCTATTGTATGTTATGTTCTCTGCTGTACTGTATGTCTGTGATTGTCTACTGTATGTGCTTCCGTCTGATTTTCTCTACTGTATGCAATTGTCTATGTGATTATCTTTACTGTATGAGCTTGTCTATGTGATTGTCTCTACTGTATGTGCTTGTCTGGATAATCGTCTCTACAACAAAACCCATGAATATGATGTACCGTACTGTAAGATGCCTCCCCCACATGGCAAACATTTGTAATACACACATATTACTTACTCTAAACAATAGGCACACGAGTCCCTGGTCTGTGAGCCAAATTTCACAACTTTTAACTGGCAGGAGCGACCTACAATGATTCTGTTGTCTGCCATTGACTTCCACAGCAGCATATTACAATCATTATAAGAATGCACTTTGGATGAACGGGAATCGAACCCTGAACTCGCTGCTTGCGAGACTGACGCGCTACCCGCTATGCCACAACGGATCTTACAAAGTGCGTCGCAGATTTGAGTGGATAATGTCAGCTTCTGCTTCCTCTTGGTAGAGTGAGTCCTGAGCCCTTAATTAATGTCACCTGGTAGGGTTGCTTCCTCTCGGTAGAGTGAGAGGGGGGGGTGTCTTTGTTTAAATTGGCACACAGCGAAAAGTATACATAGCATAGCTCAACTATTTACTTCTTCAGAATCCAGACAATCACGCGAACATTTCCATGTATAAAATGTCCTTCGGTCTTCAGAAGTGTAGGAGAGGTGAAGAGTTAGAAACAGTTAGAGATTCTAGAGCGAAGAGAGATTTTCTAGAGTGTGGCTCCATTGATTTCAATGGAGGGGGGGGGGTCATTATTCGAACTGTCACAGAGTGAAAAATATACATCGAAGAGCTTAGCCTTTTTGATTTTATGAATCCCAAGAGTCGTGTGAACGTTTTGATATATAAAATGTGTATGAGCTGTGAGAATTGGAAGAGGGATGGCAGTTTAGAAAATGTGTGACTTTTTCCAAAATGCGCCTTTCAGCACTCTGAAACTGGGGAAATTGTGCAGAAGACAAAAAGTGTTCCTTTCATTCTGCAATCAAACAAATGAAGTAATAATGACACCATGGGGTGTTTTGAACTCAGCATGAGCCAGGGAATCCATTGTTACCATAATTTTGAAGATTGGACATACAGTTCAAAAGTTACTGGCATAAACGCAACTCCAACTTTGACACGCTGGTGGCGCTAGAGTGCACGAGATGTCAACATGAGGCTTGGTGACAGATGTCATGGGTATGTCCCGAATGAGTGTGCCAAATGTGGTTTTGATAGATTAAAACATAACTGAGATATGACCCCAGTTCCTGTTTTGCAGCTTTTCTGCCAATTTTGATTGGCTGTCACATGCGAACACAATGGATAATCAAAAATCCCTGTACATCCTTTGTAGACATTGGTGTATAGATGACATCCACCGATGTTCATGCAAATTGGTGAAAGTTCCTAGGAGGAGATACATTTTAAGGGTTTTGCACATCATTCAAAATGGCGGAGAAGCCAAGATGGCCACAATGACGTCATAGAGTGCGTTGAATCCGGCTTGAGCCAAGGAATTGAAGGACACCTGAAGTTTGAAAATTGGACTTGCTGAAGAAAAGCTGCATGCATAAATGCACCTCCAACTTTGACACGTTGGTGGCGCTAGAGAGGGTGAGGTGTGGACATGAGACTTGGTGAGGAGGGTCAGGGCACTGTCCCGAATGAGTGTGCCATTTTTCATAACTTTCTACCATAAGCTTCTATGGGCTGCCATAGACTACAATGGCAGAGGAATAATAATAAAGAAAGAAAGAGAAAAGGTAGAAACTTAATGGGTGCCTGCGCAGCTGCGCTGCTTGGCCCCCAATAAATAATAATAAGAAAAGGTACAAGAACAATGGGTGCCAGCGCTTAGCGCTTCGCTGCTTGGCCCCCAAATATAGCTGCAAGCAGCGATGTGGGGGCCAAGCGGGACGCACGACCAGCGCATCAAAGACAACAAGCAAAACATGTCAAAAGCCAGACATGGTTGAACAGGATTCGATCTCTGTACCTGCTGCTTGCAAGGCCGACACGCTAACCACTGTGCTACGCAGGATGTTGCGAAAGTGAACCACCCTAGTCCACAAGGCATGTGAGCCTTCCCTAACCCCGTGAGTCTGAGTCCTGAGCACTTAATTAATATCACCTGGCAGGGTTGCTTCCTCTCGGTAGAGTGAGAGGGGGGGGTGTCGTTGTTTAAATTGGCACACAGCGAAAAGTATACATAGCATAGCTCAACTATTTACTTCTTCAGAATCCAGACAATCACGCGAACATTTCCATGTATAAAATGTCCTTCGGTCTTCAGCAGTGTAGGAGAGGTGAAGAGTTAGAAACAGTTAGAGATTCTAGAGCGAAGAGAGATTTTCTAGAGCGTGGCTCCATTGATTTCAATGGAGGGGGGGGGAGTCATTATTCGAACTGTCCCAGAGTGAAAAATATACATCGAAGAGCTTAGCTTTTTTGATTTTATGAATCCCAAGAGTCGTGTGAACGTTTTGATATATAAAATGTGTATGAGCTGTGAGAATTAGAAGAGGGATGGCAGTTTAGAAAATGTGTGACTTTTTCCAAAAACCTCTGAAACTGGTGAAATTGTGCAGAGGACAAAAAGTGTTTCTTTCATTCTGCAATCAAACAAATTAAGTAATAATGAAACCATGGGGTGTTTTGAACTCGGCATGAGCCAGGGAATCCATTGCTACCATCATTTTGAAGATTGGACATACAGTTCAAAAGTTACTGGCATAAACGCAACTCCAACTTTGACACGCTGGTGGCGCTAGAGTGCATGAGATGTCAACGTAAGGCTTGGTGACAGATGTCATGGGTGTGTCCCGGATGAGTGTGCCAAATGTGGTTTTGATAGATTAAAACATTACTGAGATATGACCCCAGTTCCTGTTTTGCAGCTTTTCGGCCAATTTTGATTGGCTGTCACGAGAGAACGCAATGGACAATCAAAAATCCCTGTAAGACTTTTGTGGACATCGGTCTATAGATTGTGCATACTGCGTGTGGTGCAGATTGGTGAAAAAACCTAGGAGGAGATACATTTTGAGTGTTTTACACTAAATCCAATATGGCGGGAAATCCAATATGGTGGAAAATGATGTCATAGGGTGCGTTGAACTTGGCTTGAGTAAAGGAATCCAACGCTGCCTCGTTTTTGAAAATCAGGCTTACAGGTCAAAAGTTGCATGCACAAATGCACCTCCAACTTTGACAGGTTGGTGGCGCTAGAGCGTTCAAGCTGTGGACATGGGTCTTGGTGAGAAGACTTTGGGGACTATCATGAATGAGTGTGCCAATTTTCCCAACTTTTTACCATACGGTTCTATGGGCTGCCATAGACTCCAATGGCAGAAGAATAAATAATAATAATAATAATAATAAGAAAAGGTACAAGAACAATGGGTGCCAGCGCTTAGCGCTTCGCTGCTTGGCCCCCAATAATTAAAGCTGCAAGCAGCGTTGTGGGGGCCAAGTTGACCACGCAAAAGATGAAGCAAATACGACTGATGTTTTGAAGGCTTTAGAGATATGTTTGTCGGACTGCAACTACACTGCAGACTTGGTAAACACAGCAAACGTTATAACCACTGTAAACTTCAACCACTGCAAACTATGATAATCATTCAGCTCAATAAAACAAGAAAAGTAGGCTGGTCTAATACTCAACACTCGTGGGCAGCGGATGAGAGCTAAAGTCTTTCCCACACCCGTGTGGCCAGCCCGTTCGTGGAAATTCTGCCACACCTTCTCTTTCAAGGCTGTAGGGAGGACCAGCTGAAAGATGGAGTTTGCGGTGTTGGGGTCCCTCACACACTGATGCAAGACTCCCTCCCTCAGAGTCAGCCTCTATCTCTCCTTGAGGATCTGCCGAGTGTCACGTTGCAGGGCGATCCTTTCTGTTGCACTGGGCGGTTTCCCTGTCTGCAAGGATAACAGCATGTGGCGAATCATGTCATCTTTTTTGCTGGGCGTCCTTCCATTCTCCAGGGGGTTCGGCCCAGCTGCACTTCTTCTAGGTCAACTTGGACGGAGAGTTAAGCATTTCTGGGCATGGGTTTTCCACCCCGGTGAGAAAAGTCTTCAGGGCCAGGATCTCCTCCTCTTCACCATCCTCTCCTCCATCCACAGGTACACGAGATAGGGCATCAGCATTAACATTGGTTTTGTCAGGCTGGAACTTGATGTTGAAGTGGTAGTTGTAGAGTCTGGCTGCCCACTGTTGCTCCAAGCTTCTCAGGTTCACCTCCTGTAAGTTTGCGAGAATGTTGTTGTCAGTGAACACTACAAAATGGGAGCCTAGAGTGGAATTTCTTGCTGCACCAGCGAAAGACGGCCTACCTTCTGATAGCAATGAAGGTAAACAGGAGTCTGGCCAGTGTTCTTCACTTCTTCACTTGTACCTTCCCATTCAGACAAACTAGACTCCATTGAATCTTCAAAACCTTCCCCTACTCCACAGAAGTCTACACCCACTCACTGCATTTCCTTTACCCACTTTGACTATTTGTACACGGCCATGAACATGGCAAACAATACGCAACCAAGTTCCGTCTGCTGCATTTTACACAAGAGGAGCGCATTATTGTACTATATGTGATTGTCTGTACTGTATGTGCTTGTGTCTATGTAATTGTGTCTATTGTATGTTATGTTCTCTGCTGTACTGTATGTCTGTGATTGTCTACTGTATGTGCTTCCGTCTGATTTTCTCTACTGTATGCAATTGTCTATGTGATTATCTTTACTGTATGAGCTTGTCTATGTGATTGTCTCTACTGTATGTGCTTGTCTGGATAATCGTCTCTACAACAAAACCCATGAATATGATGTACCGTACTGTAAGATGCCTCCCCCACATGGCAAACATTTGTAATACACACATATTACTTACTCTAAACAATAGGCACACGAGTCCCTGGTCTGTGAGCCAAATTTCACAACTTTTAACTGGCAGGAGCGACCGACAATGATTCTGTTGTCTGCCATTGACTTCCACAGCAGCATAATTACAATAATTATAAGAATGCACTTTGGATGAACGGGAATCGAACCCTGAACTCGCTGCTTGCGAGACTGACGCACTACTCGCTATGCCACCACGGATCTTACAAAGTGCGTGGCAGATTTGAGTGGATAATGTCAGCTTCTGCTTCCTCTTGGTAGAGTTAGTCCTGAGCACTTAATTAATGTCACCTGGTAGGGTTGCTTCCTCTCGGTAGAGTGAGAGGGGGGGGTGTCTTTGTTTAAATTGGCACACAGCGAAAAGTATACATAGCATAGCTCAACTATTTACTTCTTCAGAATCCAGACAATCACGCAAACATTTCCATGTACAAAATGTCCTTCGGTCTTCAGAAGTGTAGGAGAGGTGAAGAGTTAGAAACAGTTAGAGATTCTAGAGCGAAGAGAGATTTTCTAGAGTGTGGCTCCATTGATTTCAATGGGGGGGGGGGGGGTCATTATTCGAACTGTCACAGAGTGAAAAATATACATCGAAGAGCTTAGCTTTTTTGATTTTATGAATCCCAAGAGTCGTGTGAACGTTTTGATATATAAAATGTGTATGAGCTGTGAGAATTGGAAGAGGGATGGCAGTTTAGAAAATGTGTGACTTTTTCCAAAATGCGCCTTTCAGCACTCTGACACTGGTGAAATTGTGCAGAAGACAAAAAGTGTTCCTTTCATTCTGCAATCAAACAAATGAAGTAATAATGAAACCATGGGGTGTTTTGAACTCGGCATGAGCCAGGGAATCCATTGCTACCATCATTTTGAAGATTGGACATACAGTTCAAAAGTTACTGGCATAAACGCAACTCCAACTTTGACATGCTGGTGGCGCTAGAGTGCACGAGATGTCAACATGAGGCTTGGTGACAGATGTCATGGGTATGTCCCGAATGAGTGTGCCAAATGTGGTTTTGATAGATTAAAAGATTAATGAGATATGACCACAGTTCCTGTTCTGCAGCTTTTCTGCCAATTTTGATTGGCTGTCACGAGCGAACGCAATGGATAATCAAAAATCCCTGTACATCCTATGTAGACATTAATGTATAGATGACATCCACCGATGTCCCTGCAAATTGGTGAAAGTTCCTAGGAGGAGATACATTTTAAGGGTTTGGCACATCATTCGAAATGGCGGAGAAGCCAAGATGGCCACAATGACGTCATAGAGTGCGTTGAATCCGGCTTGAGCCAAGGAATTGAAGGAGACCTGAAGTTTGAAAATTGGACTTGCTGAAGAAAAGCTGCATGCATAAATGCACCTCCAACTTTGACACGTTGGTGGCGCTAGAGAGGGTGAGGTGTGGACATGAGACTTGGTGAGGAGGGTCAGGGCACTGTCCCGAATGAGTGTGCCATTTTTCATAACTTTCTACCATAAGCTTCTATGGGCTGCCATAGACTACAATGGCAGAGGAATAATAATAATAAAGAAGAAAGAGAAAAGGTAGAAACTTAATGGGTGCCTGCGCAGCTGCGCTGCTTGGCCCCCAACTAGGGCTGCGAGCAGCAGTGAGCGGGCCCTCGCACCCCAAGCGTGTCGGGGTGCTGCGCCGTTAAAGGCTGTGCTATTTCGGTGTGCAGTACTGAGAGAAACTTCCTGTCACCAGTAGGTGGCGCTCTAGGCGTGACTCAATACCGAAGCATAGATGTGTTCAGGACGGTACCTTGATGAAGCGTGAGAAATGTTGAGTAAATCGGATAACGTATGTAGGAGTTATGAGGACTTCCTGTTTCACCAGTAGGTGGCGCTGTAAGTGTGACTCAATACCGACACATAGATGGGTTCAGAAGGCCACCTTCATGAAGCGTCAGCAATTTGGTGCAAATCGGATGATGTATGCAGGAGTTATGAGGACTTCCTGTTTCACCAATAGGTGGCGCTATTCGTATGACGCAATACTGACACATAGATGTGTTCAGGACAGAACCGTCATGAAGCGTGAGCTATATAGGACAAATTGGATAATGTATGGAGGAGTTATGAGGACTTCCTGTTTCACCAATAGGTGGCGCTATAAGTATGACGCAATACTGACACATAGATGTGTTCAGGACAGAACCGTCATGAAGCGTGAGATATATCGGACAAATTGGATAATGTATGTAGGAGTTATGAGGACTTCCTGTTTCACCAATAGGTGGCGCTATAAGTATGATGCAATACTGACACATAGATGTGTTCAGGACAGAACCGTCATGAAGCGTGAGATATATGGGGCAAATTGGATTATGTATGGAGGAGATATGAGGACTTCCTGTTTCACCAATAGGTGGCGCTATAAGTATGACGCAATACTGACACATAGATGTGTTCAGGACAGAACCGTCATGAAGCGTGAGATATATCGGACAAATTGGATAATGTATGTAGGAGTTATGAGGACTTCCTGTTTCACCAATAGGTGGCGCTATAAGTATGACGCAATACTGACACATAGATGTGTTCAGGACAGAACCGTCATGAAGCGTGAGATATATCGGACAAATTGGATAATGAATGTAGGAGTTATGAGGACTTCCTGTTTCACCAATAGGTGGCGCTATAAGTATGACGCAATACTGACACATAGATGTGTTCAGGACAGAACCGTCATGAAGCGTGAGATATATCGGACAAATCCGATAATGTATGGAGGAGTTATGGGGACTTTCTGTTTCACCAATAGGTGGCGCTATAAGTATGATGCAATACTGACACATAGATGTGTTCAGGACAGAACCGTCATGAAGCGTGAGATATATCGGACGAATTGGATAATGTATGTAGGAGTTATGAGGACTTCCTGTTTCACCAATAGGTGGCGCTATAAGTATGATGCAATACTGACACATAGATGTGTTCAGGACAGAACCGTCATGAAGCATGAGATATATCGGACAAATTGGATAATGTATGGAGGAGTTATGAGGACTTCGTGTTTTATGGCGAAATGTCAAACTTTGGCGGGGCGCCACGGCAAGGGTGTTTGGTGAAAACTCAATTTTTTTGATAACTTTTGATCACAAAGGTCTTAAGATGAAGCTGACCCGATATGAAGTTGATCGGATGAAATCTTTAGGAGGAGTTCGTCGAAGTACGAGGCATGGAAATGGTCAAAACAAGGACAAAATGGCACATTAAGAGCAAAATGGCGGACTTCCTGTTGCATGTTGGGTATAGCTCCAAGAGACATTTTAGTGTGTCTCGATGAAATACATGTGCCCTCCGAATTTCGTTCCCCTACATCAAACTGAAAGGTGGGGCTCGCCATTTTAAATTTTCCAGGGGGCGCTCTTGAGCCGTTTTGCCACGCCCATTTCCGTCAACCATGAATTATCAAATTTTTCACCGGGACTGACGTATCTGCAAAGTTTCATCCGTTTTCATCGATGTTTAGGCCGCCAAAAATGCATTTGTTTTGGAAGAAGGAGAAGGAGAAGAATAATAATAATAATCCTTCGAAATTCAATAGGGCCTCGCACCGCCAGTGCTCGGGCCCTAATAAGGAGAATAAGGAGAACTAGTGCTGCGAGCAGCAGTGAGCGGGCCCTCGCACCCCACGCGGGTCGGGGTGTGGCGCCGTTAAAGGGTGTGCTATTTCGGTGTCCAGTACTGACAGAAACTTCCTGTCACCAGTAGGTGGTGCTCTAAGCGTGACTCAATACCGACGCATAGATGTGTTCAGGACAGTACCTTGATGAAGCGTGAGAAATGTTGTGTAAATCGGACAAAGTATGTAGGAGTTATGAGGACTTCCTGTAAGCAGTAGGTGGCGCTGTAGGTATGACGCAATACTGACCTACAGATGTGTTCAAGATGCGACCTTCATCAAGCATGAGCAATTTGGAGTAAATCGGATACTGTATGTAGGAGTTATGAGTACTTCCTGTTTCACCAGTAGGTGGCGCTGTAAGTGTAAGTCAATACCGACGCATAGATGTGTTCAGAAGGTGACCTTCATGAAGCGTCAGCAATTTGGTGCAAATCGGATGATGTATGCAGGAGTTATGAGGACTTCCTGTTTCACCAATAGGTGGCGCTATAAGTATGAAGCAATACTGACACATAGATGTGTTCAGGACAGAACCGTCATGAAGCGTGAGATAAATCGGACAAATCGGATAATGTATGGAAGAGTTATGAGGACTTCCTGTTTCACCAATAGGTGGCGCTATAAGTATGACGCAATACTGACACATAGATGTGTTCAGGACAGAACCGTCATGAAGCGTGAGATATATCGGACAAATTGGATAATGTATGTAGGAGTTATGAGGACTTCCTGTTTCACCAATAGGTGGCGCAATAAGTATGACGCAATACTGACACATAGATGTGTTCAGGACAGAACTGTCATGAAGCGTGAGATATATCGGACAAATCCGATAATGTATGGAGGAGTTATGAGGACATCGTGTTTTATGGCGAAATGTCAAACTTTGGCGGGGCGCCACGGCAAGGGTGTTTGGTGAAAACTCAATTTTTTTGATAACTTTTGATCACAAAGGTCTTAAGATGAAGCTGACCCGATATGAAGTTGATCGGATGAAATTTGTAGGAGGAGTTCGTCGAAGTACGAGGCATGGAAATGGTCAAAACAAGGACAAAATGGCACATTAAGAGCAAAATGGCGGACTTCCTGTTGCATGTTGGGTATAGCTCCAAGAGACATTTAAGTGTGGCTCGATGAAATACATATGCCCTCCGAATTTCGTTCGCCTACATCAAACTGAAAGGTGGGGCTCGCCATTTTAAATTTTCCAGGGGGCGCACTTGAGCCGTTTTGCCACGCCCATTTCCGTCACCCATGAATTATCAAATTTTTCACCGGGACTGACATATCTGCAAAGTTTCATCCGTTTTCATCGATGTTTAGGCCGCCAAAATTGCATTTGTTTTGGAAGAAGAAGGAGAAGAATAATAACTAGGGCTGCGAGCAGCAGTGAGCGGGCCCTCGCACCCCACGCGTGTCGGGATTTGGCGCCGTTAAAGGGTGTGCTATTTCGGTGTGCAGCACTGAGAGAAACTTCCTGTCGCCAGTAGGTGGCGCTCTAAGCGTGACTCAATACCGAAGCATAGATGTGTTCAGGACGGTACCTTGATGAAGCGTGAGAAATGTTGAGTAAATCGGATAACGTATGTAGGAGTTATGAGTACTTCCTGTTTGACCAGTAGGTGGCGCTGTAGGTATGACGCAATACTGACTTACAGAAGTGTTCAGATGTGACCTTCAATACCGATGCATAGATGTGTTCAGAAGGTGACCTTCATGAAGCGTCAGCAATTTGGTGTAAATCGGATGATGTATGAAGGAGTTATGAGGACTTCCTGTTTCACCAATAGGTGGCGCTATAAGTATGACGCAATACTGACACAAAGATGTGTTCAGGACAGAACCGTCATGAAGCGTGAGATATATCGGACCAATTGGATAATGTATGGAGGAGTTATGATGACTTCCTGTTTTATGGCGAAATGTCAAACTTTGGCGGGGCGCCACGGCAAGGGTGTTTGGTGAAAACTCAATTTTTTTGATAACTTTTGATCACAAAGGTCTTAAGATGAAGCTGACCCGATATGAAGTTGATCGGATGAAATCTGTAGTAGGAGTTCGTCGAAGTACGAGGCATGGAAATGGTCAAAACAAGGACAAAATGGCACATTAAAAGCAAAATGGCGGCCTTCCTGTTGCATGTTGGGTATAGCTCCAAGAGACATTTTAGTGCGTCTCGATGAACTACATATGCCCTCCGAATTTCGTTTGCCTACATTAAACTGAAAGGTGGGGCTCGCCATTTTAGATTTTCCAGGGGGCGCTCTTGAGCCGTTTTGCCACGCCCATTTCCGTCACCCATGAATTATCAAATTTTTCACCGGGACTGACGTATCTGCAAAGTTTCATCCGTTTTCATCGATGTTCAGGCCGCCTAAAAGGCATTTGTTTGGAGTAAAGGAGAAGGAGAAGGAGAAGAAGGAGAAGAATAATAATCCTTCGAGTTTCAATAGGGCCTCGCACCGCCAGTGCTCGGGCCCTAACTAGTGCTGCGAGCAGCAGTGAGCGGGCCCTCGCACCCCACGCGTGTCGGGGTGCTGCGCCGTTAAAGGCTGTGCTATTTCGGTGTGCAGTACTGAGAGAAACTTCCTGTCACCAGTAGGTGGCGCTCTAGGCGTGAATCAATACCGAAGCATAGATGTGTTCAGGACGGTACCTTGATGAAGCGTGAGAAATGTTGAGTTAATCGGATAACGTATGTAGGAGTTATGAGGACTTCCTGTTTCACCAGTAGGTGGCGCTGTAAGTGTGACTCAATACCGACACATAGATGGGTTCAGAAGACCACCTTCATGAAGCGTCAGCAATTTGGTGCAAATCGTATGATGTATGCAGGAGTTATGAGGACTTCCTGTTTCACCAATAGGTGGCGCTATAAGTATGACACAATACTGACACATAGATGTGTTCAGGACAGAACCGTCATGAAGCGTGAGATAAATCGGACAAATTGGATAATGTATGGAGGAGTTATGAGGACTTCCTGTTTCACCAATAGGTGGCGCTATAAGTATGACGCAATACTGACACATAGATGTGTTCAGGACAGAACCGTCATGAAGCGTGAGATATATCGGACAAATTGGATAATGTATGGAGGAGTAATGAGGACTTCCTGTTTCACCAATAGGTGGCGCTATAAGTATGACGCAATACTGACACATAGATGTGTTCAGGACAGAACCGTCATGAAGCGTGAGATATATCGGACAAATTGGATAATGTATGGAGGAGTTATGAGGACTTCCTGTTTCACCAATAGGTGGCGCTATAAGTATGACGCAATACTGACACATAGATGTGTTCAGGACAGAACCGACATGAAGCGTGAGATATATCGGACAAATTGGATAATGTATGTAGGAGTTATGAGGACTTCCTGTTTCACCAATAGGTGGCGCTATAAGTATGATGCAATACTGACACATAGATGTGTTCAGGACAGAACCGTCATGAAGCGTGAGATATATCGGACGAATCGGATAATGTATGGAGGAGTTATGAGGACTTCCTGTTTCACCAATAGGTGGCGCTATAAGTATGATGCAATACTGACACATAGATGTGTTCAGGACAGAACCGTCATGAAGCGTGAGATATATCGGACAAATCGGATAATGTATGGAGGAGTTATGAGGACTTCCTGTTTCACCAATAGGTGGCGCTATAAGTATGATGCAATACTGACACATAGATGTGTTCAGGACAGAACCGTCATGAAGCGTGAGATATATCGGACGAATCGGATAATGTATGGAGGAGTTATGAGGACTTCCTGTTTCACCAATAGGTGGCGCTATAAGTATGATGCAATACTGACACATAGATGTGTTCAGGACAGAACCGTCATGAAGCGTGAGATATATCGGACAAATCGGATAATGTATGGAGGAGTTATGAGGACTTCCTGTTTCACCAATAGGTGGCGCTATAAGTATGATGCAATACTGACACATAGATGTGTTCAGGACAGAACCGTCATGAAGCGTGAGATATATCGGACAAATTGGATCATGTATGGAGGAGTTATGAGGACTTCGTGTTTTATGGCGAAATGTCAAACTTTGGCGGGGCGCCACGGCAAGGGTGTTTGGTGAAAACTCAATTTTTTTGATAACTTTTGATCACAAAGGTCTTAAGATGAAGCTGACCCGATATGAAGTTGATCGGATGAAACCTGTAGGAGGAGTTCGTCGAAGTACGAGGCATGGAAATGGTCAAAACAAGGACAAAATGGCACATTAAGAGCAAAATGGCGGACTTCCTGTTGCATGTTGGGTATAGCTCCAAGAGACATTTAAGTGTGGCTCGATGAAATACATATGCCCACCGAATTTCGTTCGCCTACATCAAACTGAAAGGTGGGGCTCGCCATTTTAAATTTTCCAGGGGGCGCTCTTGAGCCGTTTTGCCACGCCCATTTCCGTCACCCATGAATTATCAAATTTTTCACCGGGACTGACGTATCTGCAAAGTTTCATCCGTTTTCATCAATGTTTAGGCCGCCAAAAAGGCATTTGTTTCGGAAGAAGAAGGAGAATAATAATCCTTCGAAATTCAATAGGGCCTCGCACCGCCAGTGCTCGGGCCCTAACTAGTGCTGCGAGCAGCAGTGAGCGGGCCCTCGCACCCCACGCGTGTCGGGGTGCTGCGCCGTTAAAAGGCTGTGCTATTTCGGTGTGCAGTACTGAGAGGTATTTCCTGTAACAAGTAGGTGGCGCTCTAGGCGTGACTCAATACCGATGCATAGATGTGTTCAGGACAGTACCTTGATGAAGCGTGAGAAATGTTGTGTAAATCGGACAAAGTATGTAGGAGTTATGAGGACTTCCTGTAAGCAGTAGGTGGCGCTGTAGGTATGACGCAATACTAACCTACAGATGTGTTCAAGATGCGACCTTAATCAAGCATGAGCAATTTGGAGTAAATCGGATAATGTATGTAGGAGTTATGAGTACTTCCTGTTTCACCAGTAGGTGGCGCTGTAAGTGTAACTCAATACCGACGCATAGATGTGTTCAGAAGGTGACCTTCATGAAGCGTCAGCAATTTGGTGCAAATCGGATGATGTATGCAGGAGTTATGAGGACTTCCTGTTTCACCAATAGGTGGCGCTATAAGTATGACGCAATACTGACACATAGATGTGTTCAGGACAGAACCGTCATGAAGCGTGAGATATATCGGACAAATTGGATAATGTATGGAGGAGTTATGAGGACGTACTGTTTCACCAATAGGTGGCGCTATAAGTATGACGCAATACTGACACATAGATGTGTTCAGGACAGAACTGTCATGAAGCGTGAGACATATCGGACAAATCGGATAATGTATGGAAGAGTTATGAGGACGTACTGTTTCACCAATAGGTGGCGCTATAAGTATGACGCAATACTGACAAAGATGTGTTCAGGACAGAACCGTCATGAAGCGTGAGACATATCGGACAAATCGGATAATGTATGGAGGAGTTATGAGGACGTACTGTTTCACCAATAGGTGGCGCTAAACGTATGACGCAATACTGACACATAGATGTGTTCAGGACAGAACCGTCATGAAGCGTGAGCTATATCGGACAAATTGGATAATGTATGGAGGAGTTATGAGGACGTACTGTTTCACCAATAGGTGGCGCTATACGTATGACGCAATACTGAAACATAGATGTGTTCAGGACAGAACCGTCATGAAGCGTGAGATATATCGGACAAATTGGATAATGTATGGAGGAGTTATGAGGACTTCCTGTTTCACCAATAGGTGGCGCTATAAGTATGACGCAATACTGACACATAGATGTGTTCAGGACAGAACTGTCATGAAGCGTGAGACATATCGGACAAATCGGATAATGTATGGAGGAGTTATGAGGACGTACTGTTTCACCAATAGGTGGCGCTATAAGTATGACGCAATACTGACACATAGATGTGTTCAGGACAGAACCGTCATGAAGCGTGAGACATATCGGACGAATCGGATAATGTATGGAGGAGTTATGAGGACGTACTGTTTCACCAATAGGTGGCGCTATAAGTATGACGCAATACTGACACATAGATGTGTTCAGGACAGAACCGTCATGAAGCGTGAGATATATCGGACAAATTGGATAATGTATGGAGGAGTTATGAGGACGTACTGTTTCACCAATAGGTGGCGCTATAAGTATGACGCAATACTGACACATAGATGTGTTCAGGACAGAACTGTCATGAAGCGTGAGACATATCGGACAAATCGGATAATGTATGGAGGAGTTATGAGGACGTACTGTTTCACCAATAGGTGGCGCTATAAGTATGACGCAATACTGACACATAGATGTGTTCAGGACAGAACCGTCATGAAGCGTGAGACATATCGGACGAATCGGATAATGTATGGAGGAGTTATGAGGACGTACTGTTTCACCAATAGGTGGCGCTATAAGTATGACGCAATACTGACACATAGATGTGTTCAGGACAGAACCGTCATGAAGCGTGAGATATATCGGACGAATCGGATAATGTATGGAGGAGTTATGAGGACGTACTGTTTCACCAATAGGTGGCGCTATAAGTATGACGCAATACTGACACATAGATGTGTTCAGGACAGAACCGTCATGAAGCGTGAGATATATCGGACAAATTGGATAATGTATGGAGGAGTTATGAGGACGTACTGTTTCACCAATAGGTGGCGCTATAAGTATGACGCAATACTGACACATAGATGTGTTCAGGACAGAACTGTCATGAAGCGTGAGACATATCGGACAAATCGGATAATGTATGGAGGAGTTATGAGGACGTACTGTTTCACCAATAGGTGGCGCTATAAGTATGACGCAATACTGACACATAGATGTGTTCAGGACAGAACCGTCATGAAGCGTGAGACATATCGGACGAATCGGATAATGTATGGAGGAGTTATGAGGACGTACTGTTTCACCAATAGGTGGCGCTATAAGTATGACGCAATACTGACACATAGATGTGTTCAGGACAGAACCGTCATGAAGCGTGAGATATATCGGACAAATTGGATAATGTATGGAGGAGTTATGAGGACGTACTGTTTCACCAATAGGTGGCGCTATAAGTATGACGCAATACTGACACATAGATGTGTTCAGGACAGAACCGTCATGAAGCGTGAGACATATCGGACGAATCGGATAATGTATGGAGGAGTTATGAGGACGTACTGTTTCACCAATAGGTGGCGCTATAAGTATGACGCAATACTGACACATAGATGTGTTCAGGACAGAACCGTCATGAAGCGTGAGATATATCGGACAAATTGGATAATGTATGGAGGAGTTATGAGGACGTACTGTTTCACCAATAGGTGGCGCTATAAGTATGACGCAATACTGACACATAGATGTGTTCAGGACAGAACTGTCATGAAGCGTGAGACATATCGGACAAATCGGATAATGTATGGAGGAGTTATGAGGACGTACTGTTTCACCAATAGGTGGCGCTATAAGTATGACGCAATACTGACACATAGATGTGTTCAGGACAGAACCGTCATGAAGCGTGAGACATATCGGACGAATCGGATAATGTATGGAGGAGTTATGAGGACGTACTGTTTCACCAATAGGTGGCGCTATAAGTATGACGCAATACTGACACATAGATGTGTTCAGGACAGAACCGTCATGAAGCGTGAGATATATCGGACGAATCGGATAATGTATGGAGGAGTTATGAGGACGTACTGTTTCACCAATAGGTGGCGCTATAAGTATGACGCAATACTGACACATAGATGTGTTGAGGACAGAACCGTCATGAAGCGTGAGATATATCGGACAAATTGGATAATGTATGGAGGAGTTATGAGGACGTACTGTTTCACCAATAGGTGGCGCTATAAGTATGACGCAATACTGACACATAGATGTGTTCAGGACAGAACTGTCATGAAGCGTGAGACATATCGGACAAATCGGATAATGTATGGAGGAGTTATGAGGACGTACTGTTTCACCAATAGGTGGCGCTATAAGTATGACGCAATACTGACACATAGATGTGTTCAGGACAGAACCGTCATGAAGCGTGAGACATATCGGACGAATCGGATAATGTATGGAGGAGTTATGAGGACGTACTGTTTCACCAATAGGTGGCGCTATAAGTATGACGCAATACTGACACATAGATGTGTTCAGGACAGAACCGTCATGAAGCGTGAGATATATCGGACAAATTGGATAATGTATGGAGGAGTTATGAGGACGTACTGTTTCACCAATAGGTGGCGCTATAAGTATGACGCAATACTGACACATAGATGTGTTCAGGACAGAACTGTCATGAAGCGTGAGACATATCGGACAAATCGGATAATGTATGGAGGAGTTATGAGGACGTACTGTTTCACCAATAGGTGGCGCTATAAGTATGACGCAATACTGACACAGATGTGTTCAGGACAGAACCGTCATGAAGCGTGAGACATATCGGACAAATCGGATAATGTATGGAGGAGTTATGAGGACGTACTGTTTCACCAATAGGTGGCGCTATACGTATGACGCAATACTGAAACATAGATGTGTTCAGGACAGAACTGTCATGAAGCGTGAGATATATCGGACAAATTGGATAATGTATGGAGGAGTTATGAGGACTTCCTGTTTCACCAATAGGTGGCGCTATAAGTATGACGCAATACTGACACATAGATGTGTTCAGGACAGAACCGTCATGAAGCGTGAGCTATATCGGACAAATTGGATAATGTATGGAGGAGTTATGAGGACTTCCTGTTTCACCAATAGGTGGCGCTATAAGTATGACGCAATACTGAAACATAGATTTGTTCAGGACAGAACTGTCATGAAGCGTGAGATATATCGGACAAATTGGATAATGTATGGAGGAGTTATGAGGACTTCCTGTTTCACCAATAGGTGGCGCTATAAGTATGACGCAATACTGACACATAGATGTGTTCAGGACAGAACCGTCATGAAGCGTGAGATATATCGGACAAATTGGATAATGTATGGAGGAGTTATGAGGACTTCGTGTTTTATGGCGAAATGTCAAACTTTGGCGGGGCGCCACGGCAAGGGTGTTTGGTGAAAACTCAATTTTTTTGATAACTTTTGATCAGAAAGGCCTTAAGATGAAGCTGACCCGATATGAAGTTGATCGGATGAAATCTGTAGGAGGAGTTCGTCGAAGTACGAGGCATGGAAATGGTCAAAACAAGGACAAAATGGCACATTAAAAGCAAAATGGCGGCCTTCCTGTTGCATGTTGGGTATAGCTTCAAGACACATTTTAGTGCGTCTCGATGAACTACATATGCCCTCCGAATTTCGTTCGCCTACATCAAACTGAAAGGTGGGGCTCGCCATTTTAGATTTTCCAGGGGGCGCTCTTGAGCCGTTTTGCCACGCCCATTTCCATCACCCATGAATTATCAAATTTTTCACCGGGACTGACGTATCTGCAAAGTTTCATCCGTTTTCATCGATGTTCAGGCCGCCTAAAAGGCATTTGTTTGGAGTAAAGAAGAAGGAGAACTAGTGCTGCGAGCAGCAGTGAGCGGGCCCTCGCACCCCATGCGGGTCGGGGTGTGGCGCCGTCAAAGGGTGTGCTATTTCGGTGTCCAGTACTGAGAGAAACTTCCTGTCACCAGTAGGTGGCGCTCTAAGCGTGACTCAATACCGACGCATAGATGTGTTCAGGACGGTACCTTGATGAAGCGTGAGAAATGTTGTGTAAATCAGACAATGTATGTAGGAGTTATGATGACTTCCTGTAAGCAGTAGGTGGCGCTATTAGTATGACCCAATGCTCACGCACCGATGTGTTCAGGATGCGACCTTCAACAACCCTGAGCAATTTGGAGTAAATGGGATAACGTATGTAGAAGTTATGAGGACTTCCTGCTTGACCTGTAGGCGGCGCTATAAGTATGACTCAATACTGACCTACAGATGTGTTCAGGATGTGACCTTCATCAACCCTGAGCAATTAGGAGTAAATGGGATAACATATGTAGGAGTTATCAGTACTTCCTGTTTCACCAGTAGGTGGCGCTGTAAGTGTGACTCAATACCGACGCATAGATGTGTTCAGAATGTCACCTTCATGAAGCATCAGGAATTTGGTGCAAATCGGATGATGTATGCAGGAGTTATGAGGACTTCCTGTTTCACCAATAGGTGGCGCTATAAGTATGACGCAATACTGACACATAGATGTGTTCAGGACAGAACCGTCATGAAGCGTGAGATATATCGGACAAATTGGATAATGTATGGAGGAGTTATGAGGACTTCCTGTTTCACCAATAGGTGGCGCTATAAGTATGACGCAATACTGACACATAGATGTGTTCAGGACAGAACCGTCATGAAGCGTGAGATATATCGGACAAATTGGATAATGTATGGAGGAGTTATGAGGACTTCCTGTTTCACCAATAGGTGGCGCTATAAGTATGACGCAATACTGACACATAGATGTGTTCAGGACAGAACCGTCATGAAGCGTGAGATATATCGGACAAATTGGATAATGTATGGAGGAGTTATGAGGACTTCCTGTTTCACCAATAGGTGGCGCTATAAGTATGACACAATACTGACACATAGATGTGTTCAGGACAGAACCGTCATGAAGCGTGAGATATATCGGACAAATTGGATAATGTATGGAGGAGTTATGAGGACTTCCTGTTTCACCAATAGGTGGCGCTATAAGTATGACGCAATACTGACACATAGATGTGTTCAGGACAGAACCGTCATGAAGCGTGAGATATATCGGACAAATTGGATAATGTATGGAGGAGTTATGAGGACTTCCTGTTTCACCAATAGGTGGCGCTATAAGTATGACGCAATACTGACACATAGATGTGTTCAGGACAGAACCGTCATGAAGCGTGAGATATATCGGACAAATTGGATAATGTATGGAGGAGTTATGAGGACTTCCTGTTTCACCAATATGTGGCGCTATAAGTATGACGCAATACTGACACATAGATGTGTTCAGGACAGAACCGTCATGAAGCGTGAGATATATCGGACAAATTGGATAATGTATGGAGGAGTTATGAGGACTTCCTGTTTCACCAATAGGTGGCGCTATAAGTATGACGCAATACTGACACATAGATGTGTTCAGGACAGAACCGTCATGAAGCGTGAGATATATCCGACAAATTGGATAATGTATGGAGGAGTTATGAGGACTTCGTGTTTTATGGCGAAATGTCAAACTTTGGCGGGGCGCCACGGCAAGGGTGTTTGGTGAAAACTCAATTTTTTTGATAACTTTTGATCAGAAAGGCCTTAAGATTAAGCTGACCCGATATGAAGTTGATCAGATGAAATCTGTAGGAGGAGTTCGTCGAAGTACGAGGCATGGAAATGGTCAAAACAAGGACAAAATGGCACATTAAGAGCAAAATGGCGGACTTCCTGTTGCATGTTGGGTATAGCTCCAAGAGACATTTAAGTGTGGCTCCATGAAATACATATGCCCACCGAATTTCGTTCGCCTCCATCAAACTGAAAGGTGGGGCTCGCCATTTTAAACTTTCCAGGGGGCGCTCTTGAGCCGTTTTGCCACGCCCATTTCCGTCACCAATGAAATATCCATTTTTCACCGGGACTGATGTATCTGCAAAGTTTCATCCGTTTTCATCGATGTTTAGGCCGCCAAAAAGGCATTTGTTTGGGGAGAAGAAGAAGGAGAACTAGGGCTGCGAGCAGCAGTGAGCGGGCCCTCGCACCCCACGCGGGTCGGGGTGTGGCGCCGTTAAAGGGTGTGCTATTTCGGTGTCCAGTACTGACAGAAACTTCCTGTCACCAGTAGGTGGCGCTCTAAGCGTGACTCAATACCGACGCATAGATGTGTTCAGGACAGTACCTTGATGAAGCGTGAGAAATGTTGTGTAAATCGGACAAAGTATGTAGGAGTTATGAGGACTTCCTGTAAGCAGTAGGTGGCGCTGTAGGTATGACGCAATACTGACCTAGAGATGTGTTCAAGATGCGACCTTCATCAAGCATGAGCAATTTGGAGTAAATCGGATAATGTATGTAGGAGTTATGAGTACTTCCTGTTTCACCAGTAGGTGGCGCTGTAAGTGTAACTCAATACCGACGCATAGATGTGTTCAGAAGGTGACCTTCATGAAGCGTCAGCAATTTGGTGCAAATCGGATGATGTATGCAGGAGTTATGAGGACTTCCTGTTTCACCAATAGGTGGCGCTATAAGTATGACGCAATACTGACACATAGATGTGTTCAGGACAGAACCGTCATGAAGCGTGAGATATATCGGACAAATCGGATAATGTATGGAGGAGTTATGAGGACTTCCTGTTTCACCAATAGGTGGCGCTATAAGTATGACGCAATACTGACACATAGATGTGTTCAGGACAGAACCGTCATGAAGCGTGAGATATATCGGACAAATTGGATAATGTATGTAGTAGTTATGAGGACTTCCTGTTTCACCAATAGGTGGCGCTATAAGTATGATGCAATACTGACACATAGATGTGTTCAGGACAGAACCGTCATGAAGCGTGAGATATATCGGACAAATTGGATAATGTATGTAGGAGTTATGAGGACTTCCTGTTTCACCAATAGGTGGCGCTATAAGTATGACGCAATACTGACACATAGATGTGTTCAGGACAGAACCGTCATGAAGCGTGAGATATATCGGACAAATCCGATAATGTATGGAGGAGTTATGGGGACTTCCTGTTTCACCAATAGGTGGCGCTATAAGTATGATGTAATACTGACACATAGATGTGTTCAGGACAGAACCGTCATGAAGCGTGAGATATATCGGACGAATTGGCTAATGTATGTAGGAGTTATGAGGACTTCCTGTTTCACCAATAGGTGGCGCTATAAGTATGACGCAATACTGACACATAGATGTGTTCAGGACAGAACCGTCATGAAGCGTGAGATATATCGGACAAATTGGATAATGTATGTAGGAGTTATGAGGACTTCCTGTTTCACCAATAGGTGGCACTATAAGTATGATGCAATACTGACACATAGATGTGTTCAGGACAGAACCGTCATGAAGCGTGAGATATATGGGACAAATTGGATTATGTATGGAGGAGATATGAGGACTTCCTGTTTCACCAATAGGTGGCGCTATAAGTATGACGCAATACTGACACATAGATGTGTTCAGGACAGAACCGTCATGAAGCGTGAGATATATCGGACGAATTGGATAATGTATGGAGGAGTTATGAGGACTTCCTGTTTCACCAATAGGTGGCGCTATAAGTATGACGCAATACTGACACATAGATGTGTTCAGGACAGAACCGTCATGAAGCGTGAGATATATCGGACGAATTGGATAATGTATGTAGGAGTTATGAGGACTTCCTGTTTCACCAATAGGTGGCACTATAAGTATGATGCAATACTGACACATAGATGTGTTCAGGACAGAACCGTCATGAAGCGTGAGATATATGGGACAAATTGGATTATGTATGGAGGAGATATGAGGACTTCCTGTTTCACCAATAGGTGGCGCTATAAGTATGACGCAATACTGACACATAGATGTGTTCAGGACAGAACCGTCATGAAGCGTGAGATATATCGGACAAATTGGATAATGTATGGAGGAGTTATGAGGACTTCCTGTTTCACCAATAGGTGGCGCTATAAGTATGACGCAATACTGACACATAGATGTGTTCAGGACAGAACCGTCATGAAGCGTGAGATATATCGGACAAATTGGATAATGTATGGAGGAGTTATGAGGACTTCTTGTTTCACCAATAGGTGGCGCTATAAGTATGATGCAATACTGACACATAGATGTGTTCAGGACAGAACCGTCATGAAGCGTGAGATATATCGGACAAATTGGATAATGTATGGAGGAGTTATGAGGACTTCGTGTTTTATGGCGAAATGTCAAACTTTGGCGGGGCGCCACGGCAAGGGTGTTTTGTGAAAACTCAATTTTTTTGATAACTTTTGATCACAAAGGTCTTAAGATGATGCTGACCCGATATGAAGTTGATCGGATTAAATCTGTAGGAGGAGTTCGTCGAAGTACGAGGCATGGAAATGGTCAAAACAAGGACAAAATGGCACATTAAGAGCAAAATGGCGGACTTCCTGTTGCATGTTGGGTATAGCTCCAAGAGACATTTAAGTGTGGCTCGATGAAATACATATGCCCACCGAATTTCGTTCGCCTACATCAAACTGAAAGGTGGGGCTCGCCATTTTAAACTTTCCAGGGGGCGCTCTTGAGCCGTTTTGCCACGCCCATTTCCGTCACCAATGAAATATCCGATTTTCATCGATGTTTAGGCCGCCAAAAAGGCATTTGTTTGGGGAGAAGAAGAAGGAGAACTAGGGCTGCGAGCAGCAGTGAGCGGGCCCTCGCACCCCACGCGGGTCGGGGTGTGGCGCCGTTAAAGGGTGTGCTATTTCGGTGTCCAGTACTGACAGAAACTTCCTGTCACCAGTAGGTGGCGCTCTAAGCGTGACTCAATACCGACGCATAGATGTGTTCAGGACAGTACCTTGATGAAGCGTGAGAAATGTTGTGTAAATCGGACAAAGTATGTAGGAGTTATGAGGACTTCCTGTAAGCAGTAGGTGGCGCTGTAGGTATGACGCAATACTGACCTAGAGATGTGTTCAAGATGCGACCTTCATCAAGCATGAGCAATTTGGAGTAAATCGGATAATGTATGTAGGAGTTATGAGTACTTCCTGTTTCACCAGTAGGTGGCGCTGTAAGTGTAACTCAATACCGACGCATAGATGTGTTCAGAAGGTGACCTTCATGAAGCGTCAGCAATTTGGTGCAAATCGGATGATGTATGCAGGAGTTATGAGGACTTCCTGTTTCACCAATAGGTGGCGCTATAAGTATGACGCAATACTGACACATAGATGTGTTCAGGACAGAACCGTCATGAAGCGTGAGATATATCGGACAAATCGGATAATGTATGGAGGAGTTATGAGGACTTCCTGTTTCACCAATAGGTGGCGCTATAAGTATGACGCAATACTGACACATAGATGTGTTCAGGACAGAACCGTCATGAAGCGTGAGATATATCGGACAAATTGGATAATGTATGTAGTAGTTATGAGGACTTCCTGTTTCACCAATAGGTGGCGCTATAAGTATGATGTAATACTGACACATAGATGTGTTCAGGACAGAACCGTCATGAAGCGTGAGATATATCGGACGAATTGGATAATGTATGTAGGAGTTATGAGGACTTCCTGTTTCACCAATAGGTGGCGCTATAAGTATGACGCAATACTGACACATAGATGTGTTCAGGACAGAACCGTCATGAAGCGTGAGATATATCGGACAAATCCGATAATGTATGGAGGAGTTATGGGGACTTCCTGTTTCACCAATAGGTGGCGCTATAAGTATGATGTAATACTGACACATAGATGTGTTCAGGACAGAACCGTCATGAAGCGTGAGATATATCGGACGAATTGGCTAATGTATGGAGGAGATATGAGGACTTCCTGTTTCACCAATAGGTGGCGCTATAAGTATGACGCAATACTGACACATAGATGTGTTCAGGACAGAACCGTCATGAAGCGTGAGATATATCGGACAAATTGGATAATGTATGGAGGAGTTATGAGGACTTCCTGTTTCACCAATAGGTGGCGCTATAAGTATGACGCAATACTGACACATAGATGTGTTCAGGACAGAACCGTCATGAAGCGTGAGATATATCGGACAAATTGGATAATGTATGGAGGAGTTATGAGGACTTCTTGTTTCACCAATAGGTGGCGCTATAAGTATGATGCAATACTGACACATAGATGTGTTCAGGACAGAACCGTCATGAAGCGTGAGATATATCGGACAAATTGGATAATGTATGGAGGAGTTATGAGGACTTCGTGTTTTATGGCGAAATGTCAAACTTTGGCGGGGCGCCACGGCAAGGGTGTTTTGTGAAAACTCAATTTTTTTGATAACTTTTGATCACAAAGGTCTTAAGATGATGCTGACCCGATATGAAGTTGATCGGATTAAATCTGTAGGAGGAGTTCGTCGAAGTACGAGGCATGGAAATGGTCAAAACAAGGACAAAATGGCACATTAAGAGCAAAATGGCGGACTTTGTGATAGTATTTTAGACTTGTCTAGTCCAAAGATTTACCAAGATACGTTCAAAAGGTTGAGTCTGGTTTATTGAATGAAATCAAATACTTGCGCAAGGACTTCCTGAACAACGCAAACAAAGGTGGTTTGTCAGAGAAGTGAGGTCAGTCACTTCTGGCTGTGGCTTATGTACAGTCCAAAACAAAGGTACAGTGTTTCCAGGATGTGATTGGCTACTGCATTGTACATGAATGTGAAATGGCAGGCGTGGCCAAGAGCACAGACATGTGACAACAAAGAAAACAAAAGTCTGAATGAGGACGAGGAAGACCAAGGTGGGGCCCCTCCGACCTAAACAAAGAGATGAGGAAGAGCTATGCAGAGTGTGCTCACAATTACAAAAGAGGGAGAGCTGAGGTGTTTTACATGACTGAAACTGGGGTTTTGCAGGGGACTTGGGGGGAGGTGATAAATTACAAAGACAAAGGCTTAAGGTGGGTTTGGATGTAAATTCCTGGACAATCCCTCATTTGTGCCTGAACAGGCACACAAAAATAAAATCCAAACACAGTGTAAACAGTCAGCTATGCTATACATGTGGAAAGGAAATAATCTCTCCACTAGGTGGAGAAAAAAAAAAAAAATCTCTTTTTTTTTTTTTTTTAATTATTTTCTCTCAACGTGCAAAATCACACACCAAAACCCCTTGCTTCAGAAATTTGACAGGAAACAAGATAAGAAAATTGACATGATTATATACTATTTATAGTCTAAGAGTGGACAACCATTCACCAAAAAACAAACTTGATTAAACAAGGCAAAAAAAAAAGATAAAATGGTTACCAGTGTAAGAGGGGCAAAAAACCTCTTGGTCAATTTAGAGGAAAAACCCAAACTTATTTATCAACTCATGTTTCAACCATTGCAACTCTTGTAAACAAATATGATATTTTCCAGATTATTTCAAAGTTCATTCACTCTTGTGAATAATTGCATGTGATGTCCTATGGAACATAGATTCCATGTGTGCGTCGCTGAATGTTTAATGTAGGTTCCAGTGTGTGCGATCAGAGGTGCAGTCCGATTGCTCATCAGAGGAGAATGTCATCTGGGGAATGCAAGGCGTCTTCTCTTCTAGATCGCAACTTCAATGTCGCGTTGTTGAAATCAGTTATGTTCAATGTTAGTGTGTGCAGGTGTGTGTGCGTGTGTGGTGCATCTTGTGAGGAGGTGACCAGCAAGGTCATTTTTCCTCCGATTCCTCGTCAGAGGAGAGGACAGTGTGATGGCCCATGGTTATGGCCTCTGAGCCCTCTGGTTCAGCTGCATTCTGATCTCCTGGTGTTTGCGATCCCCTGGTGGACCGTCCTCTGCTGCTTGGACCCGTCGGCAATGGCTTGCATGGGTCCAACGAAGTCCTCTCAGATCGCTGTCTGCGTGATGAGTAGAAACTGGTACGTCCCGAGCCACCTCGGCGAGTTCCAGCTCCTTCGTCTGTGGTCGTGGACCAGGACCCAATCCCCAGGAGAGATGTGATGCAGGAACCCCTCCTTAGCCTCAGGAAATGGCGGTCCTCACTCTGTTGGAGACATCTGTTAACATCCTCCGCCACCCCTGTTTTTGAAACATGATCTGGCCCGTGGGCTAGTTTGAAAGCATAATGAAAACATGAACGAGGTAGTACAGGTTTGTCATTAGGCCCTAGATACAGGTTAGTTTGGTGGTGGAAATGTGCACTTAGTCCTTCATTTCTTTTCTCCGCAGGTGGAGCAAATGCTTGTAGGTCAGAAATGTAGGCTCTTGAACTGAACCCGGTCCATCCCTGTACTGCTCCACGTAGGGCCGGCCCGGGTCGTGCTGCTGGAGGGCTCACCTCGGCGCTCCCGCCTCCAGCACAGGCTGATGAAGTGCTCCGTCTGTGGATCCACAGATGAGAGAGACAAACAGAGACAAAACAGAGCAAAAGAGAGTCCTCTGGTCTGGTCTCCCTGTTCCCTTCTTTGGTCAGGAACGGTTATTCAACAGTCTGTAGGAGATACTCAGAAACATGGTTAAGCGCAAGCTCCTGCTTTGGGGAAAAAATGTTGTTATTCTGTCAGGAAAACTTAAACAGGGTGACTGTTCAAGTGTCATTTAGAGCCAGTCTGCAGTAGCCTACAGTGACATCAAGGGCAGTGTTAGAATGACTTTAACACGCCCAGTCCCCAGTCATGATCAAGGCAATTGGATTTGGCTCTTAGCATTTCTCTTGCGATTTTATGAAAATAAAATACGCTATATTCTCGTCTCAACAAAACAACACCCCCTAAGGGTGAAAGCAAAAATTTCCTGAAGTCAGGATAAAAATAGAGATGGGGCAAAGAAAATGACACTAAAATGTATTGGCTTCATTTACAATTAACTAATCAAAACGCTTTAGTCTTTCGGACCTCCCATTCAGGGCGCAATCCCGGGCTAGACCCCGTTCCGTCCGAGGCCTCAAGCCAGGCTCCCCTGGAATGAGAGCTCAGCCTTCTGCTTCCCGGTGTCTTCTTTTCAAAGCCCACCGATCACAGAAGCACTACTCGCCTACTAACGCATTCGCTTTTGGCTTGTAGTGGCCTGACTGTACATTGAGCCGAGCGCGGCGGCCATCTCAGGTCTTACTGCCATATGCGACCCGACCGGCCGGTGACCCAGTCGATAGCGATCCCGGACACCGTAGTGATTGTTAGTCACCCAGCTCAGAACCGACGGTCTGATCCTAATTCCACTTGTGCTATGAATATTAGAACTTTGACCGTTTTCACCAGCCTTGCCTATTCACAGAGGTCGTCTCTAACGCCCCTCTGCTTAGGTGTGGACTGTCGTCCACGTACCACACAGTGCCAACCCCTTACTGGCGACACAGTGCTGACTAGACGGTACCAGAGCAGTATGTTAATTCATACTTCCATCAGACACGGGGGCCTTCAGTCGTCTCCCCTAGCACTATATGAAGATTTTAACGTGCCCTTTTGGGACCTTGCGGTCCCGCCCCCGTCTGTTGGAGTCTAGGTCCAGGGGTGCCCACTCCCCCTCCCTACACTCCATCAAAGCTTCATTTGTATAGCTAAAATTTGTATCTCTAAAACCCTCCCTCTTCTGCATTTGAGGACAGAGTATTTGGGCACTGCTCCTGTTTCATACTTATCTGTCGCTCACAGTGAGTTGGTGACATGGCGTTGGTCTGCATCTCACGAAACCCAGATCGCCCATCTGTAGGGAAACAGGCCAGTAATCTCCATCTCCACCTCCGGTCTGTGCCCGTCTCCTGGTTCGGCATTCGCCCATCACTCCCGGAACGACAGTTGTCTGTAAAAAACCACTCAGAAAAAAAACACTCAGGCCCGATGAATGTGCCTTAAACTATAAACATGAGATATTTAACATACTCATTTAAAATATATATAAATTGGGTTATGAGATGCTGCATTCAGATTAAGATACTGGCAACCCTTATCTATTCCCCCCACTATTATGCACAACGCTTATGTCTTAAGCTACATATCAGAAAGAGAGACAAAACAAACAGTTAAAACAGACAAACAGCAGGTCCCAAGCAGTCCCCAGGAAGGCATGATCCAGGCTTCTCAAAGACCTGCCGCCCAGGGTCCATAGCACCTGAAAATTAAGACTCAAAACACAGACTGGGTTCAATAGCAGAGGAGAAGGCCTAATGCCAGCTCCTCAAAAAACACATTATCATTATATGAATGAAAATTCATACAGTAGAAATGCATAAAACGAACAGCTTATGGCCATTCATTGACTATTGAAACAAAACTCCTGAATCAAACACCTATTCAACCCTGTCAGACTTTTGAGTTCGCTCTACATCTATTTTATCCTGTTTATTTACCTTAAAAATTAAAACTCTCTATCTTGGCTAGTTTAAAATCACCCTTATGGGTTGTTCAAGGGAAGTCCAGCAGGTGGCGCTCGACTTCAAAATCGGAGGCTCTTCCTTCCGGACCTGTTCGGACAAATACCTCGTAGAAAGAAGGGGCGTGGCTAATGGCGCAACAAGTCGAGGGGGGGAATCTAATTTTAAATCAGAGTTATTCTGCTGGGGAAATGGTGGAGAGACTGTTTGCTGAATCTCCTTATCTTTCCTTCCTGACCTAATAAAAAAACTCTCTTGTCTACTCTCCCAAATCTTAAAAACAGACCAGTCTAGAGAATTAACTCTACTTTTCCCTTAACCCTCTAGCTGAGCCCGAATCTTAGAATTTAACACTAAAATGTCAGATGTGGATGTAAGAAATCGAAAATGCTTTAGCACATCAATCTCATCAGGCTAGCAGTAGAATTCTGTTACATTCTCTAGCCATATCTTAATAACTAGTGTTACAGGGACACCTAGTGGTGATCCCAAAATGTTGCATGTATGACCCGGATGTGGTCTTTGGTTGTGCGCGGGGAAATTTAAAGAAACAAATCCCAAATAATCACGACGCAGCCCCCTAAAAACCCAAAACAGCAATGAAAGGAAACCTTATGGTTAACTCACGGCGGGAAAGAATACAATTTCGAAAGAAACACACATTAAGACATTAAATTCGCTTAGTACTCACCTAGTCAGCGAAGTGCTTTGTTCTCTTCTGGCTCAATGGCAGAACACCGCGAGAGTTTTCCTGCGTCTCCTAGGCAACCAGTTAGCTAGCCTACTGGGAATCTAGCAGAAATTTAACAGTCTAAAAAATGTACAAAACAATACTTTACCTGGATCCATGGCGCGCATAACAAACAATAATCAAGAGCCGAGGCTCAAACAGTGAACACATAAGACGACCAACCCCCCGTGCACATGCAAGAGAGAACGTAGCAGACACACGGGAACGCAAACAAAGAGCGACCAAACGACGACCAAAACCGACTAATATACGACTTAACACACAAACATGAAACAAAAGCCCACGTTTACAACAACACTCTCGGCTGCACTAGCAATTTGGTCCAGGCTAAACCATGATGTCTAGATCCTACCAAATATGTACAGCCCCTCTGGTCAAAATCTCTACCAGAAAACGCGGATTGCAAAACTCTCAATTCCGCCCTGTAGCTACATCTCCATTGAGCAAAACTCTCTCAACGTGCTCGCGGTTAAAACTCTCCGCGACCGGCCAAAAGGAAACCTGTTCTGTGCCAAACTCTCACTTGAACAGCTGATACCCTCGTAACGAAACAAGGACGAAGTCAAAAGACAATACGATATAAAATCTATTGCTGTTCACATCTCCTTAGATAGTTACTTACTAAATACCCACGCTGGGGTTTTCCGTTTTCAAACAATCCAGACCAACAAGCTGAACCAAATCAAGGCAAATACAACTCAGAACCACAAGAGGGTTCGTTTAAACGTACCTGTGAGCCTCAGGAATCCAGTGGCAGAACTGAGGAAATAATCTCACCTTGCGCTCTGGCGCAAGAGAGAAAATTGATTTTCCAAGCCCATATGGACCGACACGTCTGTCGATCAGTCCTATCCACTGGAATCCCGGCAACACGCAGGTAGTCCTCCCAGATCATCCGCGTCGCCAAACTGTGATAGTATTTTAGACTTGTCTAGTCCAAAGATTTACCAAGATACGTTCAAAAGGTTGAGTCTGGTTTATTGAATGAAATCAAATACTTGCGCAAGGACTTCCTGAACAACGCAAACAAAGGTGGTTTGTCAGAGAAGTGAGGTCAGTCACTTCTGGCTGTGGCTTATGTACAGTCCAAAACAAAGGTACAGTGTTTCCAGGATGTGATTGGCTACTGCATTGTACATGAATGTGAAATGGCAGGCGTGGCCAAGAGCACAGACATGTGACAACAAAGAAAACAAAAGTCTGAATGAGGACGAGGAAGACCAAGGTGGGGCCCCTCCGACCTAAACAAAGAGATGAGGAAGAGCTATGCAGAGTGTGCTCACAATTACAAAAGAGGGAGAGCTGAGGTGTTTTACATGACTGAAACTGGGGTTTTGCAGGGGACTTGGGGGGAGGTGATAAATTACAAAGACAAAGGCTTAAGGTGGGTTTGGATGTAAATTCCTGGACAACTTCCTGTTGCATGTTGGGTATAGCTCCAAGAGACATTTAAGTGTGGCTCGATGAAATACATATGCCCACCGAATTTCGTTCGCCTACATCAAACTGAAAGGTGGGGCTCGCCATTTTAAACTTTCCAGGGGGCGCTCTTGAGCCGTTTTGCCACGCCCATTTCCGTCACCAATGAAATATCCGATTTTCATCGATGTTTAGGCCGCCAAAAAGGCATTTGTTTGGGGAGAAGAAGAAGGAGAACTAGGGCTGCGAGCAGCAGTGAGCGGGCCCTCGCACCCCACGCGGGTCGGGGTGTGGCGCCGTTAAAGGGTGTGCTATTTCGGTGTCCAGTACTGACAGAAACTTCCTGTCACCAGTAGGTGGCGCTCTAAGCGTGACTCAATACCGACGCATAGATGTGTTCAGGACAGTACCTTGATGAAGCGTGAGAAATGTTGTGTAAATCGGACAAAGTATGTAGGAGTTATGAGGACTTCCTGTAAGCAGTAGGTGGCGCTGTAGGTATGACGCAATACTGACCTAGAGATGTGTTCAAGATGCGACCTTCATCAAGCATGAGCAATTTGGAGTAAATCGGATAATGTATGTAGGAGTTATGAGTACTTCCTGTTTCACCAGTAGGTGGCGCTGTAAGTGTAACTCAATACCGACGCATAGATGTGTTCAGAAGGTGACCTTCATGAAGCGTCAGCAATTTGGTGCAAATCGGATGATGTATGCAGGAGTTATGAGGACTTCCTGTTTCACCAATAGGTGGCGCTATAAGTATGACGCAATACTGACACATAGATGTGTTCAGGACAGAACCGTCATGAAGCGTGAGATATATCGGACAAATCGGATAATGTATGGAGGAGTTATGAGGACTTCCTGTTTCACCAATAGGTGGCGCTATAAGTATGACGCAATACTGACACATAGATGTGTTCAGGACAGAACCGTCATGAAGCGTGAGATATATCGGACAAATTGGATAATGTATGTAGTAGTTATGAGGACTTCCTGTTTCACCAATAGGTGGCGCTATAAGTATGATGTAATACTGACACATAGATGTGTTCAGGACAGAACCGTCATGAAGCGTGAGATATATCGGACGAATTGGATAATGTATGGAGGAGTTATGAGGACTTCCTGTTTCACCAATAGGTGGCGCTATAAGTATGACGCAATACTGACACATAGATGTGTTCAGGACAGAACCGTCATGAAGCGTGAGATATATCGGACAAATCCGATAATGTATGGAGGAGTTATGGGGACTTCCTGTTTCACCAATAGGTGGCGCTATAAGTATGATGTAATACTGACACATAGATGTGTTCAGGACAGAACCGTCATGAAGCGTGAGATATATCGGACGAATTGGCTAATGTATGGAGGAGATATGAGGACTTCCTGTTTCACCAATAGGTGGCGCTATAAGTATGACGCAATACTGACACATAGATGTGTTCAGGACAGAACCGTCATGAAGCGTGAGATATATCGGACAAATTGGATAATGTATGGAGGAGTTATGAGGACTTCCTGTTTCACCAATAGGTGGCGCTATAAGTATGACGCAATACTGACACATAGATGTGTTCAGGACAGAACCGTCATGAAGCGTGAGATATATCGGACAAATTGGATAATGTATGGAGGAGTTATGAGGACTTCTTGTTTCACCAATAGGTGGCGCTATAAGTATGATGCAATACTGACACATAGATGTGTTCAGGACAGAACCGTCATGAAGCGTGAGATATATCGGACAAATTGGATAATGTATGGAGGAGTTATGAGGACTTCGTGTTTTATGGCGAAATGTCAAATTTTGGCGGGGCGCCACGGCAAGGGTGTTTTGTGAAAACTCAATTTTTTTGATAACTTTTGATCACAAAGGTCTTAAGATGATGCTGACCCGATATGAAGTTGATCGGATTAAATCTGTAGGAGGAGTTCGTCGAAGTACGAGGCATGGAAATGGTCAAAACAAGGACAAAATGGCACATTAAGAGCAAAATGGCGGACTTCCTGTTGCATGTTGGGTATAGCTCCAAGAGACATTTAAGTGTGGCTCGATGAAATACATATGCCCACCGAATTTCGTTCGCCTACATCAAACTGAAAGGTGGGGCTCGCCATTTTAAACTTTCCAGGGGGCGCTCTTGAGCCGTTTTGCCACGCCCATTTCCGTCACCAATGAAATATCCGATTTTCACCGGGACTGATGTATCTGCAAAGTTTCATCCGTTTTCATCGATGTTTAGGCCGCCAAAAAGGCATTTGTTTGGGGAGAAGAAGAATAAGGAGAACTAGGGCTGCGAGCAGCAGTGAGCGGGCCCTCGCACCCCACGCGTGTCGGGGTGGGGCGCCGTTAAAGGGTGTGCTATTTCGGTGTCCTGTGCTGAGAGAAACTTCCTGTCACCAGTAGGTGGCGCTCTAAGCGTGACAATACCGAAGCATAGATGTGTTCAGGACGCTACCTTGATGAAGCGTGAGAAATGTTGTGTAAATCGGACAAAGTATGTAGGAGTTATGAGGACTTCCTGTAAGCAGTAGGTGGCGCTGTAGGTATGACGCAATACTGACCTACAGATGTGTTCAAGATGCGACCTTCATCAAGCATGAGCAATTTGGAGTAAATCGGATAATGTATGTAGGAGTTATGAGTACTTCCTGTTTCACCAGTAGGTGGCGCTGTAAGTGTAACTCAATACCGACGCATAGATGTGTTCAGAAGGTGACCTTCACGAAGCGTCAGCAATTTGGTGCAAATCGGATGATGTATGCAGGAGTTATGAGGACTTCCTGTTTCACCAATAGGTGGCGCTATACGTATGACGCAATACTGACACATATATGTGTTCAGGACAGAACCGTCATGAAGCGTGAGATATATCGGACAAATTGGATAATGTATGGAGGAGTTATGAGTACTTCCTGTTTCACCAGTAGGTGAAACTCAAGCGTCAGCAATTTGGTGCAAATCGGATGATGTATGCCGGAGTTATGAGGACTTCCTGTTTCACCAATAGGTGGCGCTATAAGTATGACACAATACTGACACATAGATGTGTTCAGGACAGAACCTTCATGAAGCGTGAGATCTGAAATAGCACACTATCCCTTTAAATGGGCGCTCCCATTATTAGATGCTGTCTGAATATTGTGGTGGAGCTTTGCCCACCAGCATTGACTTAACGCTGATCACCTGGCCTAGTGGGGCTAATTGACGTTAACACTGATCACCTGTGACTCACGCTCTGGCAGGGACTCTATAAGGAACAGAGCCGGGAGTGTGAGGGGGTGCCCGGGAGTAGGACCATACCAGTATATTGTATGTTTGTTATTGCATTCGCGGGGGGAGGGATCCGTTCGTGGCTGGTTAGGGCCACCGACGGGGAAGATAGTGAGCCAGAGTGGGCAGGGGACAGCCAGCGTGAGGGACGGGTTTGTTAGGAGTGCCTACTGTCTGGTCTGCCTACCTGCTCCCTGGCCGAGTTGGGACACCCGGCCTGCCGTCGCGAGTCCCTGTCTGCCTCACCGCACCGACGTCCTTTCCCCCCTTGCCTGGACTGAATTGGTCGGCGCGGTGCGCAAAGCCTAGACCCTGGGGGGGGGGTCGCACCAACTCGCGAGAGTTAAGTTATAGTCTTTAATCAATGCCTATTTGTTAATGTGTAATGTTTAATGCATGTCTTGTGTGTCTTTCAATACATCCATAGCTAGCGGTATAGTTTTTAATGCCTATTTTGTAGGCTATCCATGAAATTAGTTAGGAACGGGAGGTCAGGGGCAGTCCGACGCGTTTGGTGAGCTGTGGGGCTAGAGGGAGCTCTGTGTATAGGCCTGTGTGGGGTATCATGTTCTAAGATTGTAGTGGTTGTCTGGCGGTGGTGTGAACCCCCAGCTTCTGTGTGTGCTGTGCGGTGTAGTGGAGGCGTGCAGTGTAAAGCTCTTGCGAGCCTTAAGTGTGGCACCAGTGTTACGCGTGTGTGCGGTTTATTATCACGGTTTTCATACCCAGCCTATAGATTTGTGCGGCCTTTTGTTGGCCACAGCTGGCCAGTAGTAGTGGAGTAGGCTGGCCTTGTTTCCCTGGCTCCTTTTTAAATACTGAATTAATAAAATATTATTCCTTTTCTACCCTGTCGTTGTGGTGGTTCTCTGGGGTTTGGCACCGGACCATACCGGTAAACAAAGGTGGTGGCAGCTACAGCTATCGGGTATAATCCCCAGGACCCTTTCTACAAAGGTTTATTACAATATGAAGAATGGGGAGATAGTGCTGCTCGGGCTGGCGAATAATGGCAACGACGAATCGAGTGTGTCCACGACCGTCAGTTGCTAGATGTAGCAGTCCTACTTGTTAATGTGGTGCGCGCGCCCGTCGGTTGGGGAGAAATAGGTCTTCACTGAACTTCAAAGAACTTCAATATCAAAGAACTGTCAATGAAAGATATCAAAGAACTAACTTAAAAGACTGATCAAAGAACGAGATTTCTAAGATCGCACTGGGGGAGGAGCTGAGGGGACTAAATAAACATATTAGGAACTTATTATAGAAATATAGCACTCATCATTTATGTGTATTTGGAGCATCGTAACAGTAATAACAATAATATAAATAAAAATAATAATAGTAGGCTAATATTGATGATAGCTTGGATGCTGGCCTAATTATGGGAGAACATTTTAAATTAATATTTTAAATCAACATGCAATATGCTCTTGCAGTCATGAGTGGTGTAGGCTATTACACAATAAAATGACCGAAGTGCTATGGTTCTTAGTTTTATGCTATTTCATTTCGGCCTATAGGCTATACACACACACAATCACAATCAAGGGTATTATTTTAATATATATATTTTCAAGTCCAGTAAAGCTATAGAAATTTCATGTAATATGCAAAAGATATAGATTATCGTCCTATCAATCAGCTTTTCAAAACTAAATAACCCAAAAAACGGCTCTGACGGGAGGCGGCTCCATCGGTCTGTTAAAAGAGGCGACCGACACATGATCATTATCAGAGATCACATGAGATCATGGCTGCCAGACCAACTGCTCCCCCGGCGCTGCCCACCATAAATGAGCCAGAGGTCATCCAGCTGGCTCAAAAATTGGAGATGTTCAACGTGAGTGATTAAGAGTAAATTGTAGTAGGCCTATTTATGAAGAGGGTGTTCGTGATAATTAGGCTACTGCGTTTATCATATGCTATCACGCATTTGTAATTGGCGTTGACAAATTAGGCTAATGGTTTGGATAGCCTACGTTTATAACACGTGCTATGACTGCATGTATCATATGCTTGCACTATTTATAATTCGCATGAACAAATTCATGGTTTTGATTAGACCATAGTGGCCTGCGTTAAACCACGTGCATTATTTGGTGATGGCATTTCCATCGAATTAATTCAATTTGTCATTTGTCGTCAAAAAAGTCGGCCCCTAACATTAGGCTAGGCTCGTGGTTAGGCTATTGGCTGTAATGTTTTCACATTTTACCTTTTCACATCTAAACACCAAACTATCAACATACAATGTTGTTTTCATTAAGTTAGTCGCTTGAAAAAAAAATAACGTATTGACATTAACATTGTAAAATGCAGCGCTATGTTGAAGATTAGCAACCAAGTTACAAACCGACAAACGCAGTTACTGTATATTTAAAACCCGGAATTGTTTAGAACATGTTTACCTACCAAAGTAGGCTACATAGATGTCACCAAAGATAGTGTGTTTTTATACATTTTTGTTTTAATTAAAAATAGGTGACATGGCATTGGCTAAGGAACAATATACAGGGTAATATATTTGAATTTACAGAGTTAAATTTGCATGAGCAGAGCAGGAGATTGATCTGCAAGTCTTAAGGGGGACCTTGGCTGAGGACAGGGTGGGAGGTTCGCTGGGACAAGTTACCAGGTATGCTACAGGAGACAGGGAGGTGTTCACAGGACCTGTTTAGATTGAAAGGGGGAGATACTAGGGAGGAGAGAGGAAGACAGGATTAGTATAGCATCTAAGCAGACATGGGGGTCATCTATCAGGCCCAGGGTGGTCTGCGTGTGGCAAACATATCTGTTGCTGTTGTGCATCAGGCAAATCAATGTTACCTGAAGCATGGATACAGTGGACATTTTTGTTCCTTATTGTGTTATTATTTTAGCTTTTTTCATTCACGTGTCCTTAAATGTATTGTGTTTTTTACAGCTACAAATTATGAATCCCTGGGCGACGCGGGAGTACCTGCATGGAGAGGGGCACTCACTGGCCACAGAGGTACTCCAGGCGCTGATCCGCCAGGTCAGGTGTGTACGTGCCCGTGATCAGCGCCTGGAGTACCTGGAGGGGCAGCTGGCTGCCGAGAGAGAGAGAGCAGAGGTCCTGGAGACCTCTGCTGTGTTTGGTAAGTGTTTATGTCATTGAATGATATTTATTTGTTGACTTTAGATTCGATTTTTCCCAGGCTTTGTTACTGTTTGAAAATTACTGATGTTATTTTTCTCTACACCATTATACTACTGTTGCACTTTGAGTTCTAAAATATAACAATAATACATTTAATTTTTATACTGAAAATATTAATGACATATCTCAACACAACATAGAGTGGATTTATTGTACTCTACCATCAAAAAATCTCAATGATGAAATAGCTGGCATATTGCCTATAATCTGTGTGTGCCAATTTATATAAGCAGCTTGAACATGGCTGTGAGGTGCAGTAGGCATAGGGCCTATAGTTTGCTGTTACATAGCCAATAGGTAATAATTTAATGATATGAGGTTATTCACCTCATCCACAGTTTTGTGAATTGTTTTGAAATGAATTTGACAATAGCTGTGGTGTTTACTTGAGTAACATTTAGAATGTATTTAACTTCCAATTACAAGAAAATATCAGCTGTGAATTACTATACAGGAAATCATGACACAACTGATTGTCTGTTTGTGTAGGCTATTTTACAAGATAAGGCATTGTGAGTGTTTTTATTCTGTGGGCAATGTCAACAATCTTTCCAGAACTAATGTTTATTCAATATATTATTCCATGTGAATCTCAGCTGACAGTGATTTTGAGGAGGCAGCACAGGCAGAGGACCAGGCCACTGCGCTCTCTCGTAAGTGTCCAGCGAGTGATGAGGTCTGTTGTGTTGAAGTTGTCAAGTTTGATTCGCCATGCCTGTCTCCATGCCTTTGTGTGTCTCCCTTGTTTAGTCAGGGGCGAGGTATATGCGTTAAGTGTGAATTATGCCTCCATGTTGAATCGATTGTGTAGGTTATGGGTTGCTAGCTGTAGGTCAGTCGTTATGGCTTAAGCTAAATTGTAGCCTGACGTGCACCTTCCCAAAAATATAACTATGCGTCATGGTGATGTCAATCAATCAATCAATCAAAGCTTTATTTGTATAGCGCATTTCATACCCAGAGGCAACACAATGCGCACAATGCGATGTGGTTTGTAACACATGAACCTAGAAGCATAAATGACTGACAGCGCTGTAGGGTACAGGCGTTCAACCATAAATCACGCTTAAGGTTGTCTGCCTATAGCCTACTGAGGGTGGAGCTGTAGTTTTCAAACTTTTTCATAGTTGCAGTCACCATCCTTACCATACTGCAGGAATAATACAGAATGTATAGTCTCTTTGTGTTTGGCGTAGATATATCATATTGAATGGGATTAATATGAGGGGTATTATTGCCAATGTACACATTAGTACTGTTTATGCTGTGTTTATCAACCCAACACCATTAATAAAGGTGTTGTATCTCACAACTAATGTTTTTCTTTCTGTTTACATTATGATTAATAGAGTGCATTGAACCGATGGAGGCTCCAGTGGAGCTCCCCCTTGTGGAAGGAGTCCCTGTGTGAGTATTGTTTTATCCTTTATAGTCTTAACACTAGATGTGCTGTATAAACTTACTAGAAGTGCTGTGGAGTAGGTCAAGTCATCCTGTAGTCTTTAGAAGTGAGGCTGTTACTGACACATGGCACTTTAGAGTAGGCTATGACTCATTATGTGAGAGCAAGTCTGAAGTTGTATACCACAGAAAATATTATTTCTGTGTATTCATATGCCTATGATACCTAGTATTGATTATTCATATACATTTGAGCTTGACTACATAACGACTGTATTGATGAACCTTGGCAATATCTACCGGGAGAAAGTAGTGTTGCAGCCTACAGTAAATGTCAAGGGGAAAATTAATGGATTGGATTTTAAGTCCAAAATACTTTTTCCTCATGTGATTTTGAAGTGTCAAAAACAGTGGCAGGTAAAATGCACATGCCTAGGAGAGCATAGAAGCCGGGTATTGTAAGTTGAAGGGGTGCAGGGAATTACTTTAAATGTAGTTGCATGGGTGAAATGACCGCTCCTCTGCATTTGTAATGTTAAGATTTTCTCTTTTTGTATTATTCATATATTTTAGTTAGCCATGGTGTCCTAGGTATATATAAGTTTATAAAATCATTTCAATGTACTAATTTGTGGTTTTTTTCTCTCCTCAGTTTGGCTGAAGAAAATGTCCAATAAATACATGTTAACTTTATGATTGTTGTCAATTTCATTTTTATTTGTAAAATTGTGACCCTCTTGCTCTACTTTCGTATCTTAAACAACATTGGAAATGTAATCTGTGCAGTGTGGCTAGAAGTAGCTCTAGTCTAGAGCTCTTAAGTTCCAAGTCATTGTGTAAGTAGAGTATAGAATGTTATTCTTCTTGGTGGTGATGATTAGTGGTGTTGTGGTGTGACTGCAGTGACTGCATGTGATGTCATAGGCCTACTGTACATGGAACTCACAGCAGCAACGCATCATTTTGAGTGGCATTTAGAATGTAAACTGACAATCATTTCTTAATTTTGCTACTGTGTTTACATATAAGTGCCATGTGAGGCCATTGGGACATCACGTGTGCATATGTTTATAAGTATTATTCATTGGGGGAGCTTGGACTTGCTGGGGACTGTGGTGGAGAGACGCATAGCCTACAGAGCGACAGCTTCCCTCCAGTGCAGAGCAGCCGTGGACGGCTCATCTCCATGCGCTCACGGACTGAGCGTTTCGGACAAAATATTGTGACGTGATCTTGAATGTCTGTTCTCTATCATTTCATCGCTTTGTCAAGTGTTGTAGGCCTAATTTGCCCAAGGGATGAGTAAAGTAGCATCTTGATAGATTCACAGGCTACACGAGTTGATGCTCTCTGCTATGCGCGCCGTTGCCAGATGGATATAGACCAACTCGTGTAGCCTACAGCCAATAAAACGGCTTATGATTTTATGATGTATTAGATGATTATTAATTGTATTAGATAGGCTAATTATTATGCATCTAAGTTCTAGGCAGGATCTGTAGCGGAGGCCTTTTTTAATATATAGGGATTGGCCAATAGGGCCTTTGCTGTTCTGTCGCGGTTGCATCTACGTTTTTCCTTTTGTGAAATGTAGGATTCTATTCTTGTTAAAGTCGTGATTATGACAGCAGGTGTTATATTTAAACGTGATTTATTTGCCTTTATTACGTGACTTTACAAAATGGCCATGTGTGGCCACTTTTACAGGCAAACAAAATCGAACAATGCACTTGATGCACTGATTGCATATTAATCCACATCAGGTCTAAAAAGTACTACCACAGTTGGTTTTTTTTCACTTTGTCGATATGGCCATTGTCAACAGCTGGTTGCTGTATCGGCGTGAATTGTGAGAAAGAAAGAATCAGAAGGATTTGCTTGCTTTCAGAACATCTATTGCACAGGCACTCTGCATGCAAGGCAAGGATCTGTCACAGAAGAAGAGTGGGTGGCCTTCATCTGATGTTGAAAGGAGTTTGAAAGCAGAAACGTCGAGGTCCAACTAAGGCTATTCCAATACAGGAAGTCCATTCAGATGCTGTGGGTTACTGGCCAGTGGTTGAAAGTGGGAGGCAACGCTGCAAACTCCCAAAATGTAAGGGCAAGACCGTATTAAAATGTGTAAAGTGCAATGTTCATCTGTGCTTCAACAAAAACAACTGCTTTTGTGAATTCCACATGTAAGAGTCAGCAGTAACTGTATGCTCACTCTCTACATCACAACAAGGACAGTGAAACAGACAGAATGAGTAAAGATGTATCAAGGCCAGTCAAACAGTATGAGTAAACATGTAACAAGAACAGTATTAGTAAACATGTACAGTACCAAGGCCAGTCAAACAGTATGAGTAAACATGTAACAAGAACAGTCAGAGTATTAGTAAACATATAGGCCTACAGTAATAAGGACAGTGAAACAGTATGAGTAAAAATGTAACATGTCAAGTGAGTATGAGTAAATAATAAAATAATATTTTTAATCTTTATAAATTATGACTTGTCGCTAATTTGCATCATACCCAAATTACTTTTGTATGCCTGTTGTTGCTAATTTGCATCATAGCCGAATGTATATCTATTCTATGTGCTATTGTGAAATTAATAATCTCCACTTAATTTAGCATCAGCTGGAAGGCAAAAAAAAAAAAATATTTTTTTTTATATAATTGTTAAAAAATTCAGGCATCAAGGGGATATACATAGTAGTATTAGCCTAGTAGTAGTATAATTATTAAGTATATGTGTATTATCAATATTATTATCATTATTATTATTGTAGTGGTGTTGAATAAAATGATTGTTCGGCTACGACACTCCTGATTGGTTCATTTGAATTTTGAAAATAGCGCCTCTGAGCGTAGCCTATAAATACCGTCGACATTCTCTCAACCGGCGTCACTGAGTTTTCGAACTTCTGTGATAACCGAGCGAGATAGCGACTGTATCTGCTTTTGCATTACACAGCTTTCAAGCACAAACCCCCGATCTCCAGCAGCTCTCTTTCTTTCTTTCTTTCTTTCTGCTTTTCTTTCTTTACATCGATTTTTGTGGACTACGTGGACTTGATAGAACGCAGTAAGTAATAATCAGTGTCGTGTGTAGCTAAGGTACCTTGTTAGCCTAGCCTAGCTATTCTTGGATAGCTAATGTGTAACTTAGCTAGGCATTTTCCGACATTTTGTCTTTATATTTGTAAACTTGAGTGAGGGTTACTTTGTGTTAAAAGTGTGTTGTGTAGCTCATTTATTATAATTTTTGCTATTAGCTTTCGGGCTATTGGGCTTCATATAGTTAGCTTTGAGATCTTGCTAGCATCATTTGAAATCGCCTGCCAACGGCTTTTAGCCTTGTCTACTATGTAGGAGGGCCGGTTTAAATACATATTCGGAGACATTACCAATTGCGAGTATATTCGTCCTCATTATGGTTTGGTATCGGCTATAAAAGCAACAGTAGTAGGGCCCTATTAACGCCGACCCTCGAGTACCCTATTAACAGCCAAAAACGGCGACAATTATTAATTTAGTTACCCAGACCCTGCTAGCCTGAGCTAGCTAACCCCCTACCCAGACCCTGCTAGCCTGAGCTAGCTCACCCCCTACCCAGACCCTGCTAGCCTGAGCTAGCTAACCTCCTACCCAGACCCTGCTAGCCTGAGCTAGCTAACCCCCTACCCAGACCCTGTTAGCCTGAGCTAGCTAACCCCCTACCCAGACCCTGTTAGCCTGAGCTAGCTAACCCCCTACCCAGACCCTGTTAGCCTGAGCTAGCTAACCCCCTACCCAGACCCTGCTAGCCTGAGCTAGCTAACCCCCTACCCAGACCCTGCTAGCCTGAGCTAGCTAACCTCCTACCCAGACCCTGCTAGCCTGAGCTAGCTAACCCCCTACCCAGACCCTGTTAGCCTGAGCTAGCTAACCCCCTACCCAGACCCTGCTAGCCTGAGCTAGCTAACCCCCTACCCAGACCCTGTTAGCCTGAGCTAGCTAACCCCCTACCCAGACCCTGCTAGCCTGAGCTAGCTAACCCCCTACCCAGACCCTGCTAGCCTGAGCTAGCTCACCCCCTACCCAGACCCTGCTAGCCTGAGCTAGCTCACCCCCTACCCAGACCCTGCTAGCCTGAGCTAGCTCACCACCTAGCTAGTCTATAGTAACGGTAGCTAAGCTAACCCCCTAGCTAGTCTATAGTAGCGGTAGCTAAGCTAACCCCCTAGCTAGTCTATAGTAGCGGTAGCTAAGCTAACCCCCTAGCTAGTCTATAGTAGCGGTAGCTAGCCTAGCTTATTCTCCTGACTGCCACAACATCTCCACTGCGTGAGGCGGTCAGGAGGGCATTCATTAGCTATTATGTCAGTTTTTAAGGCTCTTATGTAGCTAGTGTCCAGGGTTTTTAAGGCTCTCTTATGTAGCTAGTGTCCAGGGTTTTTAAGGCTCTTGTGTAGCTAGTGTCCAGGGTTTTTAAGGCTCTCTTATGTAGCTAGTGTCCAGGGTTTTTAAGGCTCTTGTGTAGCTAGTGTCCAGGGTTTTTAAGGCTCTTATGTAGCTAGTGTCCAGGGTTTTTAAGGCTCTTATGTAGCTAGTGTCCAGGGTTTTTAAGGCTCTTATGTATCTAGTGTCCAGGGTTTTTAAGGCTCTTATGTAGCTAGTGTCCAGGGTTTTTAAGGCTCTTGTGTAGCTAGTGTCCAGGGTTTTTAAGGCTCGTGTAGCTAGTGTCCAGGGTTTTTAAGGCTCTTGTGTAGCTAGTGTGCAGGGTTTTTAAGGCTCTTATGTAGCTAGTGTCCAGGGTGTTTAAGGCTCTTATGTAGCTAGTGTCCAGGGTTTAAGGCTCTTGTGTAGCTAGTGTCCAGGGTTTTTAAGGCTCTTGTGTAGCTAGTGTCCAGGGTTTTTAAGGCTCTTATGTAGCTAGTGTCCAGGGTTTTTAAGGCTCTTGTGTAGCTAGTGTCCAGGGTTAAGGTTCTTGTGTAGCTGGTGTCCAGGGTTTGTAAGGCTCTTATGTAGCTAGTGTCCAGGGTTTTTAAGGCTCTTATGTAGCTAGTGTCCAGGGTTTTTAAGGCTCTTATGTAGCTAGTGTCCAGGGTGTTTAAGGCTCTTGTGTAGCTGGTGTCCAGGGTTTTTAAGGCTCTTGTGTAGCTAGTGTCCAGGGTTTTTAAGGCTCTTATGTAGCTGGTGTCCAGGGTTTTTAAGGCTCTTGTGTAGCTAGTGTCCAGGGTTTTTAAGGCTCTTGTGTAGCTAGTGTCCAGGGTTTTTAAGGCTCTCTTATGTAGCTAGTGTCCAGGGTGTTTAAGGCTCTTATGTAGCTAGTGTCCAGGGTTTTTAAGGCTCTTATGTAGCTAGTGTCCAGGGTGTTTAAGGCTCTTATGTAGCTAGTGTCCAGGGTTTAAGGCTCTTGTGTAGCTAGTGTCCAGGGTTTTTAAGGCTCTTGTGTAGCTAGTGTCCAGGGTTTTTAAGGCTCTTATGTAGCTAGTGTCCAGGGTTTTTAAGGCTCTTGTGTAGCTAGTGTCCAGGGTTAAGGTTCTTGTGTAGCTGGTGTCCAGGGTTTGTAAGGCTCTTATGTAGCTAGTGTCCAGGGTTTTTAAGGCTCTTGTGTAGCTAGTGTCACACTTAGAGCGCCACCTACTGGTGACAGGAAGTTTCTCTCAGAAATAGCAGAAATAGTTTCTCCGAAATAGCACACCCTTTAACAGCGCCACACCAAGACATGCGTGGGGTGCAAGGGCCTGCTCAATGCTGCTCGCAGTGCTAGTTGTGTGTTGAAAGCTGTCTGGTGATTTCTTTCTAAACATTTGTTTTTTAGATGCCTCGTACCAAGTCCTCCCGCCTTTCGGATGCAGCCAGGCAGAGAATGGCGGCCCAACGCATCGTCATGGTTGGACCTCAGAATCTTCCTGGCCCTGTTGAACGTATGTTCCCAATTGTTTATGCATTACATATTGATTAAAGGTGGGGTAGGTAGTTTGATGTCAACAAGGCCTCCCATTGGTCATCTTTTTCAAAAGAACCTGCCCCTCCTTCCTGTCAATCATGATGTAGTCCCTCCCTCCAAACATGACTGGTAGGTGTGGCGAGATAGAGAGCCTGATTGGTCAATACATTCGGGCGCGATGCATTTTTTAAATTGAAAATACAGAGGCAGCGGTAAACACGGAGATCCAAGTTTATTCTCCAAGCACTTCTGTTACTGAAAGGATATTATGCCAATTTTACCAAATAAAGCCAAAAGCAAACTACATATCCCACCTTTAACTGCATAATATTGTTTTTCCATTATTTTAATGTTGTTTGTTGACATGTTTTTCTGTGTGTGTTTTTAACTCTTCTGTGTATGTTTATAAATAGGTCATGGTGCAGGTTACCGTCACCGAGTGAGACAATGGCCAATTTCTAGCTGGACTGGGCGCAGTCACAAATTGGTCATTCCACCTGAGGATCCAGACAACGAGGTAAATACTATTTTCATAATGTATTCACAAATACTTGATTTGAGGAATTATATATGATTTTTATTTATTTTCAAATAAATAACCTTTCTGTTACAGTTTGTTCTTGTTGTGGGAGCCTCCCATCTACGTGCCATTGTAGATGGTTTTGTGAAGATGCCAGAGGGACGCATCTCCTTTGGCTTCATGTCAACGCCGGGGGCCTGTGCGTCGGAGTTGAGGACCGAGTTGTTGCATGCCGCAATAACTCCGAGACCCGATGCAGTTTGCGTCATGGCCCCGAGCAACAATCTTACCGCCAGCCGTACTGTTGAGGAGGCAGGAGCTGACTTCCGGAAGCTCCTGCGCAGTGCCCTTAGTCTCTCGACTCAGGTATGCTTTGTAGTAGTTTAAAATAATAACATTGTTTTAATGATTTTGAAATTATGAGGGAATAAAATGCTAACAACAAGTATTGTTTATAAGGTCTTTGTCCAGGACTTCATACCCCGATTGAATGTTGACGCGGGTTTGCAGCAACTTACGCGTCAAGAGTTTCATCGTGTGGCAGCCAGCATGAGTAAGTTGCAAAAAAAAAGTTTTCAGTGTTAGTTCAGTTATGTATATGTCTTTTTTTAGCCAAACTGATTGAATTAATATGTAAATTCAGGTCATTGCTATGATTTCGAATTCAGAATTAATATATGTAGATATTTAAATTCTTCATGTGTTCTTTTTTCAAAGACATCAAGTACTTCTCCACTGCTGAGCACTTCCCGTTCAACCACCTTGAGCTGTGGAGCAGGGATGGTGTAAGTACAACATGTTATTTTAATATTGCCAGTTGAAAAATTTGATGTATACTTACACTTTGTATTGATCTTAGTAGTGTAGTTCATTGCAGATTCATATAGACTTGAAAAGTTCTGTTGTTAAAGTATATTCATTACTTAATTCACAGGTCCATCTCAGTGACGATGGCGGCATGAAGATTCTGGTTCAGTTGCTGTGGCAGTCTGCCTACCTGCAGCTGAACCCACCATCGCCAGCTCCACAGGTTCCTCCCAGGACATCGCCCCCTGTGAGAGGTTTTGTGCCAAAGGTGGTCGTCACGGGAGAGGTCAGTGTGCCACGTCCGTCAAACCCTTTTGAGTGGAAACTCGTTGGCAAGCGCAAGAAGGTGAGTCTCTTTCTCTTTGAAACTTTTTCAAGTAGATGATTTTTTCTGAGCAGTTTAAGATGGTAATGATTAAGTGATACCTATTTGTTCCAATACATGCTGAGTATAATTGACTTTTGAACAAGACAAATCAATTACAGGTTGTTAAAAACTATAGCCTTTATTTTTTTTCACAGGTGGATGCAACATCTGTGGTGTTGGAGGAGATCATCCCTGTGAACCCCGTTTGGTTCAGCAGTGCCACGCTCGATGCAATGGAGAGAGCTTCTCCATCTCATCTGTCTAGCCCTGTGGGCCCACCTGTTCCACAAGGCAAACGGGTAATTTGTAATATGCAAATTGTATGTTTGAGGCATTTCAATGTTCGTTATTTGTCCTGACACAGAACAAGTTAACACCATTTAAGACTGTTATATAATATAGAACACTATATAGTTTGTTCCAAATACTTCTTGAAAAAGTGTTCTTTGTTTCCCATTAGATCAAGCCTAAAGTGGACTGTCGGCAGAAAGCAGTTGCCTCGAAAAGGAAACGTCCGCAGCGGCAGGTTTGTAATTTATTTCAATGTAATATTTTAGTATTCTAATTGTTTTTACAGTCTCAGTAAATAGGTAGTTGGTTAAAATGTTTGAAATATTCACTAATTGTGAAACAATGATAAGTGTACAGTTTTTTTTAATGTATTTTTCTTCCCACTAGGTTGAGGCTGAATCAAGTGTTGTACCAGTGTCTTGTGAGGCCTCACCTGGCTGTCCTCTGACAGACGATCTGCCGACAGAGGTTGGAGGACCTATTGAGTTTTTTACTTGAGCGTGCAAAGTGTTTTCATTGTTCCTGCAGTATAAAGCTATACCTCATTATTATGTTAGATCATTAAGAGACAGTATTAATTGGTAGCTTCAAGGCCTTCATTATATGCACAGATGTAAATGATAATGTAGTTCCTGTCACAAGAGACTTGTAACACAGTATTTTGTTAAGGCAGTTCAATCAATTGTTTTTGTCTGCTGTTTTATTCCTAGGTTGAGGCAACACCAATGATTGTGGAGGTGTCTTCCCAGGACTCACCTACCAGTGTCGTGCATGTGGTTGCCATGGAGGAGGTTAGTACTTAGGTCCAGTGCCAATATCCCACTTAGTCCTATTCTTTTTATCTTACTCCTAGATTTTGTGCATGTCTGTTGTGTAAAAGGTTGGTGCACCTATTGGGTTTTTTACTTGGCAATGCAAAGTTTTTTTCATGGTTCTTGCAGTAAAAGCTAAACATCATTATTATGTTATATAATTAACAGACTATTAATTGGTAGCTTCAAGACCTTTGTTATATGCACAGATTGAAATAATAATGTAGTTGCTGCCACAAGAGACTTGTAACGCAGTACTTTGTTAATGCAGTTCATTCAGTTTTTTTGTCTGCTGTGTTATTCCTAGGTTGAGGCAACACCAAGGGTTGTGGGGGTGTCTTCCCAGGATTCACCTACCAGTGTACTTGAAGCGGTTGCAAGGGAGGAGGTTGGGTCTTTGCTCCAGTCCCAAAGTTCCACTCAGCCCTACCCCTTTTATCTTACGCCTAGATTTTGTGAATGTCTGGTGTAGTTCATATAACTAGGACCTGGGATGTTTAACCAGTCTGCAAAATGAGTGATTTCCAATGTTGCTTTCAAATGTAAAGCTATCACAAGCTTTCATAGTACAATTTGACTTGTGAGCAGAATTATTTTGCCAAACATAGTTGCCGTTAACACAGAGAAAGGGATATAACACACATTTTAAGTTGAAAGATGTAACCATTCAATTGCTTTAACCATTTAATTGACATATCCTTTAAATTACCAACAGCCAAATGTATACTAAAAGAGTTCTGTCAAAATATTATAGTACAATGAATTATTTTAGGTTGTGGCAACGTGTGTGTCTTCTTGAGGTATCTTCATATGCAGCACCTACCAGGAGGTTGGTGTAGGTAAACTTGTGGATGTGGTTTCTGGCAGATTGGCAGGTAACATCTTCTTTTTTTGTAGGTGGAGGCAACCCCGTTTGCTGTGGACGTGCCTATCCAGGCATCACGTACCAGGCCCGTGGAAGTGGTGGGAATGGAGGAGGTCGATGCAGGTAAGGTTGTGGATGTTTCTGCCAGAGGTAAGAGTGTTGTGAAAAATGTCCTTCCAAATAGTGTTATAGGTTCATTTCATCAGGGTGATTCTCGCTTTGAAAATGCAGGAGTTCAGTGTATGGCAATAGGTTTGACAGCTTTAGCAAAACATGCAGTTGAAAGTGTTTTTTCATGGCAGACAGAGGATCTTGACACAGTTTTAGTTTTAGGTGATGAGTTGTACAAGTCTGTGAGAGGCAATATGATTTGTGGAAAATCAGGACCATTTAGTGTTTCAGGTGTGCCCAAGCAGTCAGTTATTGATGAATATGGTGATGTTTATGGAGTATCAAGACTATTGAGTGTTCCTGATTTGCCCAAGCAGTCAGTTATTGGTGGACATAATTTCAAGTTTGAGTATGGTGATGTTGTATCTGGTGATGTAAATATTGTTGATGGAGAATTTATCCAGGCTGGTGTATTGAAGTCTCTGCTAAATGGTTTGGATGACATGTTTGCAAAATATGACACATGTCTTCTAACATTGTGTAGTAACACGTGTGCAATAATTTGTGAAAGTAGACGCTATGCAATTGTTGATTCTCATGCGCGTTGTGCTGCTGGAATGGTAGATCCCCCTGGTAAAAGCCTTATTGTGTATTTTAGTTGTCTTAAAGATGTTTTTAGTTACATACACAAATTGTCTTTGTCACTCAGTAGTGGAGATAGGCCTTTTGAGATTTCTGGGGTTCGAGTCATTTACGCAGACCCAAATACAAGCAGTTTGAAATCACAGTTTGCAGGAGTGAAGTCTATAGAATCTGCTGAGACTTTTGAAATGGTAGAATTGGGTTTAGGTTCATCATCATTGGAACATGGTATTGCATCAGCAGGCAGGATCGGTACTAAGTGTAAGATTACAGGGCAAACTTGTGGATCTAAGAAAAGGAAAATAGATATTAGTGCAGATGTTAGTGCAGATGTCATGTTTATTAGTGATGTGGCTTCTAAAAAGCTACAGTTGGATCCTCTTGGTAATGAAGTTGCACAGTCTTTATGTACACAGTTGAATATAGAGTATGAAAAATCTGATGCACAAGTGTTAAGAGCAGTTGGTTTGTTGGGATCTCCGTGTAAGAATGAGAAAATAGTGGCTGATGGCAATTGTTTCTTTCGAGCAATCTCCCTAGCTGTGAGCGGCACACAGAAGAACCACAGGAAAATCAGACTGGCTGTTGTTAAACAACTGAAAAATAAGGCAGTGGATTATAAACATATTTTGAGAAGTCAATTTTCATCAGTGGCAGAGTACATTCAGATTTCCAAGATGCAATATGTTGGCAGTTGGGCAACCGAAGTGGAAATTCAAGCAGCAACAGATTGTCTAGGAGTTAATATTGTTACTTATTATGATAACCGGTGGCTAGAATATAGCTGCAAGTATAGGTGTTTGTCAAAACAGGGCATCTACTTGCAAAATTGCAATGGCAACCATTATGAAACTGTTGTGTGTGTTCATCAGCCTCAGTTGCAAAGCTGTTATGGTTATTGTAAAGTGAATACATCCTTCTCCAAAGTGTACAATACCAGACAAAGTGCAGAGAGCAGTTTATGTAAAGTCACAGAGCATGAGAACATGAAAACAGTTGTGTATACAGGTGGTTTGAGTCCAGTTGGAATTTCAAATTCTGTGAGTGAAGAAGTAGTGTATATTGAGGATGATGTAAATCAGCAAACAGATTGTGGTGTTGTGGATGAGTCAAGTAAGCTTGCATTCAAATTTAGTCCTATTTGCACTGAATTTGCAAAAACATTATGTAGCAAATTGAATGTGGAGTTTGAAAGACAGGATTTACAAGTGCATACAGAATATGGGTCTTTAGGTGTTGTGTGTAAAACAAAGGGAATTCTAGAGGATGGAAATAGTTTTTTTAGATCAGTATCTCAAGTTATTTGTGGCTCTCAAAAAGGTCATCTGAAAATTAGACATGCTGTTGTTAAGTACATGGAAATTCATAGTGCAGAACACATGGAGTATTTGGATAAGGAATATGATTCAGTGGCAGAGTATATTAACAAGTCGCAAATGAGGTATGTTGGTAGTGGGGCAACCAATATAGAAATTCGAGCAGCAGCAAATGCTTTTGGAGTAGACATATTTATATATAGTGGTGAAACATGGTTGAAATACAGTAGCTTTTGCTCAATGGTTACAAATGAAGGCATTTACTTAAAACATGAGAATAATCATTTTGAACCAGTATTGTGTGTTTATGGTGATAAGCATATTTGTATACATTTGTGTGAGGTAGGTAATTCATTAGAGACAGGTACAAGGAATCCAAAAGTCCAGACGCAGAGCACTGCAAATATTAATGTTATTTTTTCCAAGTATTTGGAAAAGAAGAAGAATTTCCAAAAGAAAATTAAATATCAGAATAGTGTTCTGTACAGGGAAACGGTAAAGGAAATGTTTAGAAATAAATATCAGGGAGATGATTTTCATAGGGAGAAAATTAGACGTATGAGAAGAGTCAAATATCAGGGAGATGATTTTCATAGGGAGAACATTAGACTTATGAGAAGAGTCAAATATCAGGGAGATGATTTTCATAGGGAGAAAATTAGACGTATGAGAAGAGTCAAATATCAGGGAGATGATTTTCATAGGGAGAACATTAGACTTATGAGAAGAGTCAAATATCAGGGAGATGATTTTCATAGGGAGAAAATTAGACGTATGAGAAGAGTCAAATATCAGGGAGATGATTTTCATAGGGAGAACATTAGACTTATGAGAAGAGTCAAATATCAGGGAGATGATTTTCATAGGGAGAAAATTAGAGTTAGGAGAAGAGTCAAATATCAGGAAGATGAGTTGTATAGGGACACAATTAGAGGTAGGGAGAGAGTCAAATATCAGGAAGATGAGTTGCATAGGGACAAAATTAGAGGTAGGAGAAGAGTCAAATATCAGGGAGATGAGTTGCATAGGGACAAAATTAGAGGTAGGAAGAGAGTCAAATATCAGGGAGATGAGTTGCATAGGGATATAGTTAAACAAAAGAGTATTAAGAAGTACCAGGAAGATCTGTTCTTTAAAGAGAGTGTGAAATCCATGAGTATTAAGAAGTATCAGGGAAATCTTCAGCATAAGATTCATGTTGCAGCTTTTAACAAATTGAAGCGGAAAGAAATTAAATATAAGCAGAAGGAGTTTGATTTTGTTAAGGAGAGGTTTTTAGATAAGGTGAAAGATGGGCCTGATTTTGTTTGTTGTGTTTGTCATAGACTGTTGTTTAAAAATCAGGTTACAAGGTGTCAACGAGCTGATTACAGTAAGAATAAAGCAATGGCTTCATTTGCAGATAAATGTTTAACTGAAGACTATTTACACAAATGTAATGAGGACTGTGCAACGCCGTGTCAGTTGGATATAGCTAGAGGTCAGCTGTGGATTTGCCACTCGTGTCATAGTAAGATTAAAAGAGGTGTACTGCCACCTGAATGTGCAATGAACAGTTTGAGACCTGATCCCATTCCACCAGAGTTGGCATGTTTGAATAGCTTAGAACAGCATTTGATAGCTTTACATATACCATTTTTGAAAATGTTAGCCTTGCCTAAAGGCGGACAAAATGGAGTACATGGACCAGTGACATGTGTTCCAGCAAATATTGTGCAGACTAGCAATGTACTGCCTCGTTCTAATATGGAAGGATCTCTGTGTCGCATAAAATTAAAACGTAAGCTAACTTATAAAGGGCATTATGAATATAAGTTTGTTGACACTATGCGTGTGAGGCGAGCATTGCAATATTTAAAACAAACAAATGTGCATTATAGAGATGTAGAGTTTAATGAAGAGTGGCTGAATGAGTTTTGTAGGGAGCCAGATGAGGTTTCAGGGAAGGAGCCTGATAGTACTATAGATGAAGCATCTGCAGATGTTGGTGAAGATGAGCTTCTGCATGATAGACAACAACATTGTATGTTTCAAGACACGTGTCTTATGCCTGTTGACATTGGTCAGGAAGTGCTCGATCAATATTTTGATGGTGTATTGAATCTTGCACCAGCAGAAGGGAATAATCCTGTTAAATTGCTTTCTGATTATACAAACGAAGCCAAATGTTTTCCAGTGTTGTTTCCACAGGGATGTAATACATATCATCAAGACAGAGCAAATCGTTTGACATTATCGCGATATTTTAATAACAGAATTCAACATGCCGATGGTAGGTTTGCACAAAATGTGGAATATATATTTTTTGCTCAGTATATGTCAGAGATAGAACAGGTTATGTCAAGTGTGTCTGTAGCATTACGGAAAGGAAAATGCCATGGTTCTCGAGGAGTACATACTCAGGAAAAAGTTAACTTAAACCATGAAGAATCTTTGAAAAAGTTGTTGGAGTTTGATGATGGGTATCGTTTTCTTAAACCAATTCGAGGTACACCAGCTTTTTGGCAAGGAGCACAGAAAGAACTTCTCGCTTGTGTCCGTCAGCTTGGCGTGCCAACTTGGTTTTGTTCGTTTTCTTCGGCTGATGTGCGTTGGAAAAATCTTCTTAATAGTATTTTGAAACAGGAAGGTAGGACACAGACAGTAGAAGATTTAGAGTGGGCAGAGAGGTGTGACCTATTGCGTAGGAATTCTGTGACTGCAGCTAGGATGTTTGATTTTCGCTGGCATTGTTTCTTGAGGGAGGTACTTATGTCGCCATTGCATCCTATTGGTATAATTGTTGATTACTTTTATCGAGTAGAATTTCAGCAGCGCGGATCACCTCATGTCCATTGCCTGTTTTGGATTGAGAATGCACCATTGATTGATAAAAACACAGATGAAGAGGTAGTTGAATTTATCGATAAATATGTAACATGTGAGTTACCAGCAGAAGAGGACACATTACACGAAATTGTCACATCTGTGCAGCAACATTCAAAGCGCCACTCAAAAACGTGTAAAAAGAAAAAGACAGTTTGTCGTTTCAATTTTCCAAGGCCTGCATCTAGTCGTACATTTATATGTCGGAAAACAGAAAATGAAGAAAAAGTATGTATTTGTCAGGGAGAGGAGACAGGGAGTTCTGCATTGTGTGCAGCATGTGGAAAACCGCGTCAGAAAGAGTCAAGTAAGATGAAAAGAGATCACGCATCAAATATAATGTCAAAAATCAAGGAGGCTTTGTCTGATGAGAATAATACCCATGATAGTGTTGAAGATTTGTTTCAAAGTGTAGGGATTAATCAAGCAACTTTTGAGGCTGCATATAAAAGTTTAGCAAGAAATACACATATTGTGTTAAAGAGGCAGGTTAATGAAGTTTGGGTAAATCAGTATAGTAAGCCTCTATTAAAATGTTGGTCGGCCAATCTAGACATTCAGTATGTAGTCGATGCATATGCATGTGTTGTTTACATAATTTCGTACATTTCAAAGGCAGAAAGGGAGATGGGACTTTTGTTAGCTAACGCCCAAAGAGAAGCATCAAAGGAGAAAAATGTTGAGGCAAGAGATGCACTGAGAAATCTAGGTAGTGTCTATCTCCATAACAGAGATGTGTGTGCTCAAGAAGCTGTGTATAGGTTAACAAATATGCATCTGAAGGAATGTTCAAGGAAAGTATTTTTTGTACCCACAGGCGAGAATATAGTAAGAATGAGTTTGCCATTAAGTGTGTTGAAGCAAAAGGCAGCATCAGAAGATATAAACACAGACGATATTTGGATGACTAGTTTTGTTGATCGTTACAAGAATAGGCCAAACGACAGTGTTTTTAATGACATGTGCATGGCAACATTTGCATCTGAATATCGTGTTTTGAGTAAAAATGAAAAATGTAAGACGCAGATTAAATTAAACAAAGGTTTTGGAACTGTTGCTAAAAGAACACGTACAAAACCTGCAGTTATTCGTTATGCGCGCTTTTCTGAAACCAAAAGTCCGGAATTATTTCATCAGAGTATCATGCAGTTGTTCTTGCCATATCGTTTAGATAAGCAGCTAAAACCTCCAAGCTGTGAAACATTTCAACAGTTTTACAAGAATGGGCATGTTAGATTTACTGATGGATCAAGACATTCAGTAAAGTCAGTTGTTGATTTAAACAGAAGTAAATTTGAAATTGAAGCAGATGAATTGGATAATATCGAGAGTAGTATTGATACAGATGGTGTTTTAGAAGATGCCTGGTGTGAACTGTGCCCAGAGCAAGAGTTGGAGCGTTTACAGTGTGAGCAGGAACAGAAAGACAAAGAACAGATAGTTGAAGAAAGCGAGGAAAATATTCCAGATTTAGCATTAAATAGACAAAAAGTAGCGCATTTGGAAAAGCAAAATAATATTATGTGTAGAAATGATGGTTTGGCTTTAATTAGATCTTTAAATGAGACTCAGCTGTCTATTTTTTATCAGATTCGACAATGGTGCTTAGCAAAAGTAATAGGGAAAAACCCAGATCCATTCCATTTATTTATTACAGGGGGTGCAGGAACGGGAAAAAGCCATTTAATAAAAGCCATGCAGTATGAAGCCATGAGATTATTGTCAACAGTCTGTCGTCATCCTGACAATATTTGTGTTTTGTTAACAGCTCCTACGGGGATAGCTGCATACAATTTGCGTGCCGCAACCATTCACCACACATTTAGCATAGGAAAAGATGTTCGTTTACCGTACACACCTTTGGGTGAAGAAAAGGTGAATTCTTTGCGTGTTAAATTTAGTGATCTTCAAATTTTGATAATAGATGAAATATCAATGGTTGATCACAGGCTGTTGTCTTATATTAATGGAAGATTAAGACAGAGTAAACAAAGTCTCTCCCCATTTGGAAACGTTAGTGTAGTTGCTGTTGGAGATTTTTACCAGTTACCTCCAGTAAAAGGGAAACCGCTGTATGAAGACAATCTAGGTATAAACTTGTGGTCTACTCTATTTAAGGTTGTGGAATTAAAAGAAATAGTTAGACAAAAAGATAATGTGTTTGCAGAGTTGTTAAACAGAGTAAGAACCCGTGTAAAGAAGACCCCGATGTTAAAAAGCGACATAGAAATATTAAAACGTTGCGAGACTGGTGAAGAGAGTTCAGCTTTGCACATATTTCCGACAAATAAACAGGTTAATGAGCATAATGTAGAAGAACTGTTTAAGACATGTCCTGAATATGTCCAGATAGATGCTCAGGATTATGTAAATAATACAAAAACAGGTAAACTAGAATTGAAAACTGGACATCATAGCAAAACCTATGACACATGTTTGGCTGAACAACTTTTGTTAGGTAAGGATGCGCGTGTAATGTTGTGCAAAAACGTGGATGTTATGGACGGTCTTGTTAATGGGGTATGCGGTACTGTGACACATATAGTTTCTTCGGAAAATAAGAAATTTCCTCAAAAAGTTTATATTAAGTTTGATGATGACCATATTGGTGCAGAGAGGCGGAAATCTGCAGATGGTTCAGAGGTTTTTATGGGTTCTACAGGTATTGAGCCAGAGGAAGAGAAAGTAACTAAGAAAGGTGGTTTGCGACGACAGTTTCCAATTAAACTTGCTTGGGCTTGCACGGTACATAAAGTACAAGGGGTTACTGTGGATAATGCTGTGGTGTGTCTCAAAAGAATATTTACTGCAGGACAGGCATATGTGGCATTAAGTCGTGTTAGAAATTTGTCAGGTTTGGTGATTCAAAATTTTGAAGATAAAGTCTTATATTGTAGGGACAACATTAAAGATGCAATACAGAGTATGCTCCCATTTTTGATTGGAAGTAACAGGCCCAATTTTAGTACACATACTTTTAATGTCTTTTTGATTAATATTCAAAGTTTGACTCGACATGTATCTGATTTGGCATTGTGTACACAGCATTTGCAGCTTAACTGTATTGCTGTTACAGAAACATGGTTATCTGCTTCATCCTCATTTGAAACAGTAAACATAGATGGTTTTACTTTTCACAGTTGTCCACGAAGTTTATGTTACAGTAGCAACAACCCAGCACTGATGTCATTACAAGGACAACAACATGGTGGAGTTGGATTGTACAGTGCAGACAATTTGGCATATGACATTATCAAAGGACCACATGTCAATTTGGAATGTTTGATTTACAACTGTGTTAAGTATAACATATTGATAGCAGTCATTTATCGTCCACCATCGTATCCCGTGTCTTTGTTTAAAGAAAATCTAGCCAAATTACTTGATTGGCTAGAGCCAAAAAGCAACACAATTACAGTCATGGGCGATTTCAATGACGACATTTTGAAATCATCAACTATCTGCAGATTTCTAACCGACAAAGGATATGTTCAACATGTAACCGCACCAACAACAGAAAAAGGGACGTTAATTGATCACGTTTATGTAAAAACAACACATTATGAAATAGAATCAATAGTGTTGCCAATATTTTTCAGTGATCACGAGGCAGTAGTTTGTTCTTTTAAATATAGAGGTTTTGATATTTATTGAATGATATTTATTTAGTAATTGATTATATTTATTGAGTGATATTTATTGAATATGTATGGAATATGTATTTATTAATTAATTGAGTTTATATTTATTGAATGATATCTATTTATTGAGTAATTGATTTTATATTTATTGAGTGATATTTATTGAATATGTATTGAATATTTATTTATTGAGTAATTGAGTTTATATTTATTGAATTATATTTATTGAATATTTATTGAATGCTATTTATTTATTGAATAATTGAGTTTATATTTATTGAGTAATCTGATTTGTAAAAGTTGTAGATGTGTCATTTTGAGGTTTCGTTTCCTGCATTACAACAGCATTTAAAAGTGAAATATATATTGTGAAACATTAGGTTCATTGAAGCACATTCAAAACTACAGTAATTACTTATATTCTACATTAGGTGAACAATTTAACCCATTGGTGCACAACATATGCACATCCCTTCTATTGCACAACATGGGTCTAAAGCAACCCTCATTTGTTGTAGTAGTATTAGTAGTAGAGGTAGTAGTGGTAGTAATAGTATAATTATTATTAATAAAATTATTGTTATTAGTAGTAGTAATAGTAGTAGTAGTATTAGTTAGTGTTATTATTAGTAGTAGTAGTAGTAGTAGTTATTGTTATTAGTAGTAGTAGTAGTAGTATAGTTGCAGTAGTAGTAGTAGTAAATAGTAGTAATATTATTATTTAATAATATTATTGTTATTAGTGGTAATGGTAGTAGTAGTAATAGTAGTGGTAGCGGTAGTAGTAGTGGTAGCAGTAGTAGAAGTAGTAGATATATTTTTCAATTATATATCATAGAAACACTCAGCTATACATGACAACAGAAAATTGACATGGGTCATTTTAGACCCATGTTGTGCATCAAAGGGTTAAAAAGACAAAAAAAAAAACATATTTCACAAAATGATGCTGTTGCTAATGCAGGTTTTGCTTTCCCTTTCATGAACTGCCAAAAAGCAAAAGGCACTGGTGTTGGACTTCCAGTAGGAATGGGGTTCAATTCCCTGGAGTGCCTGATGGTTTGGGATTTTTACATGAAAGCTCAGTTAATTTTCTCTCATCTAATTGTCTCTAACAATGGTCTCCAATTTCAATAAAACTATAAAAATTGTAGCAACTCAATACATAGAATATGTGTAGACATTCTCAGCCCAATAATACATATTACTAATTAATCATCTTCTGTCTCCCCTAGATGTGTTTTACCTTCTGTCTCCTCTGTTCTCCTGTCACTTTCTGCAGGTGTTTCTTCCTCCTGAGCTGTAGAGTGTGGATCCATAATGGCAAACCACATACTACCACCATGTACCTGCTCAATATGGGCTCAACACACAATTGGTGAACTATGTGGAATCTGCATTGGCCTCTCCGTCTCTCTCTCGTCCAGGATTCTCTCACTTTCCTTCTCTCTTGCGTTCTCCAGGTCAAGAACAGATGTGTTCAGGATGCAACCTTCATGAAGCGTGATCAATTTGGCACCAATTGGATAATGTATGTAGGAGTTATGAGGACTTCCTGTTCACCAGTAGGTGGGGCCAAGTATGACTCAATTGTGACAGAGATGTGTGCAGTACGGAACCTTGATGAAGCGTGAGAAATCTGAGGCAAATTGGATAATGTATGGAGGAGTTATGAGGACTTACTGTTTCACCAGTAGGTGGCGCTGTAAGTGTGACTCAATACCGATGCATAGATGTGTTTAGGATGTGACCTTCATGAAGCATGATCAATTTGGTGTAAATTGGATAATGTATTTAGGAGTTATGTATATACTTCCTGTAAGCAGTAGATGGTGCTATAAGTATGACTCAATGCTGACGCACAGATGTGTTCAGGATGTGACCTTCATCAACCCTGAGCAATTTGGAATAAATGGGATAACATATGTAGGAGTTATGAGAACGTCCTGTTTCACCAGTAGGTGGCACTGTAGGTATGACGCAATACTGACTTACAGAAGTGTTCAAGATGCGACCTTCATCAAGCATGAGCAATTTGGAGTAAATCGGATAACATATGTAGGAGTTATGAGTACTTCCTGTTTCACCAGTAGGTGGCACTCTAAGTGTGACTCAATACCGATGCATAGATGTGTTCAGAATGCGACCTTCATGAAGCATCAGCAATTTGGTGCAAATCGGATTCTGTATGTAGGAGTTATGAGGACTTCCTGTTTCACCAATAGGTGGCACTATAAGTATGATGCAATACTGACACAAAGATGTGTTCAGGACAGAACCGTCATGAAGCGTGAGATATATCGGACAAATTGGATAATGTATGTAGGAGTTATGAGGACTTCCTGTTTCACCAATAGGTGGCGCTATAAGTATGATGCAATACTGACACAAAGATGTGTTCAGGACAGAACTGTCATGAAGCGTGAGCTATATCGGACAAATTGGATAATGTATGTAGGAGTTATGAGGACTTCCTGTTTCACCAGAAGGTGGCGCTGTAAGTGTGACTCAATACCGACACATAGATGGGTTCAGAAGGCCACCTTCATGAAGCGTCAGCAATTTGGTGCAAATCGGATGATGTATGCAGGAGTTATGAGGACTTCCTGTTTCACCAATAGGTGGCGCTATAAGTATGACGCAATACTGACACATAGATGTGTTCAGGACAGAACCGTCATGAAGCGTGAGATATATCGGACAAATCCGATAATGTATGGAGGAGTTATGGGGACTTCCTGTTTCACCAATAGGTGGCGCTATAAGTATGACGCAATACTGACACATAGATGTGTTCAGGACAGAACCCTCATGAAGCGTGAGATATATCGGACAAATTGGATAATGTATGGAGGAGTTATGAGGACTTCCTGTTTCACCAATAGGTGGCGCTATAAGTATGACGCAATACTGACACATAGATGTGTTCAGGACAGAACCGTCATGAAGCCTGAGATATATCGGACAAATTGGATAATGTATGGAGGATTTATGAGGACTTCCTGTTTCACCAATAGGTGGCGCTATAAGTATGACGCAATACTGACACATAGATGTGTTCAGGACAGGACCGTCATGAAGCGTGAGATATATCGGACAAATTGGATAATGTATGGATGAGTTATGAGGACTTCGTGTTTTATGGCGAAATGTCAAACTTTAGCGGGGCGCCACGGCAAGGGTGTGTGGTAAAAACTCAATTTTTTTGATAACTTTTGATCACAAAGGTCTTAAGATGAAGCCGACCCGATATGAAGTTGATCGGATGAAATCTCTAGGAGGAGTTTGTCGAAGTACGAGGCATGGAAATGGTCAAAACAAGGACAAAATGGCACATTAAAAGCAAAATGGCGGACTTCCTGTTGCATGTTGGGTATAGCTCCAAGAGACATTTAAGTGTGGCTCGATGAAATACATATGCCCACCGAATTTCGTTCGCCTACATCAAACTGAAAGGTGGGGCTCGCCATTTGAAACTTTCCAGGGGGCGCTCTTGAGCCGTTTTGCCACGCCCATTTCCGTCACCCATGATTTATCAAATTTTTCACCGGGACTGACGTATCTGCAAAGTTTCATCCGTTTTCATCGATGTTCAGGCCACCTAAAAGGCATTTGTTTGGAGTAAAGAAGAAGAAGAAGAAGAAGAACAAGAAGGTAGAATAATAATCCTTCGAAATTCAATAGGGCCTCGCACCGCCAGTGCTCGGGCCCTAATAAGGAGAATAAGGAGAACTAGTGCTGCGAGCAGCAGTGAGCGGGCCCTCGCACCCCACGCGGGTCGGGGTGTGGTGCCGTTAAAGGGTGTGCTATTTCAGTGTCCAGTACTGACAGAAACTTCCTGTCACCAGTAGGTGGCACTCTAAGCGTGACTCAATACCGACGCATACATGTGTTCAGGACAGTACCTTGATGAAGCGTGAGAAATGTTGTGTAAATCGGACAAAGTATGTAGGAGTTATGAGGACTTCCTGTAAGCAGTAGGTGGCGCTGTAGGTATGACGCAATACTGACCTACAGATGTGTTCAAGATGCGACCTTCATCAAGCATGAGCAATTTGGAGTAAATCGGATAATGTATGTAGGAGTTATGAGTACTTCCTGTTTCACCAGTAGGTGGCGCTGTAAGTGTAACTCAATACCGACGCATAGATGTGTTCAGAAGGTGACCTTCATGAAGCGTCAGCAATTTGGTGCAAATCGGATGATGTATGCAGGAGTTATGAGGACTTCCTGTTTCACCAATAGGTGGCGCTATAAGTATGACGCAATACTGACACATAGATGTGTTCAGGACAGAACCGTCATGAAGCGTGAGATAAATCGGACAAATCGGATAATGTATGGAGGAGTTATGAGGACTTCCTGTTTCACCAATAGGTGGCGCTATAAGTATGACGCAATACTGACACATAGATGTGTTCAGGACAGAACCTTCATGAAGCGTGAGATATATCGGACAAATCGGATAATGTATGGAGGAGTTATGAGGACTTCCTGTTTTACCAATAGGTGGCGCTATAAGTATGACGCAATACTGACACATAGATGTGTTCAGGACAGAACCTTCATGAAGCGTGAGATATATCGGACGAATTGGATAATGTATGGAGGAGTTATGAGGACTTCCTGTTTCACCAATAGGTGGCGCTATAAGTATGATGCAATACTGACACATAGATGTGTTCAGGACAGAACCGTCATGAAGTGTGAGATATATCGGACAAATTGGATAATGTATGTAGGAGTTATGAGGACTTCCTGTTTTACCAATAGGTGGCGCTATAAGTATGACGCAATACTGACACATAGATGTGTTCAGGACAGAACCGTCATGAAGCGTGAGATATATCGGACAAATTGGATAATGTATGGAGGAGTTATGAGGACTTCGTGTTTTATGGCGAAATGTCAAACTTTGGCGGGGCGCCACGGCAAGGGTGTTTGGTGAAAACTCAATTTTTTTGATAACTTTTGATCACAAAGGTCTTAAGATGAAGCTGACCCGATATGAAGTTGATCGGATGAAATCTGTAGGAGGAGTTCGTCGAAGTACGAGGCATGGAAATGGTCAAAACAAGGACAAAATGGCACATTAAGAGCAAAATGGCGGACTTCCTGTTGCATGTTGGGTATAGCTCCAAGAGACATTTAAGTGTGGCTCGATGAAATACATATGCCCACCGAATTTCGTTCGCCTACATCAAACTGAAAGGTGGGGCTCGCCATTTTAAACTTTCCAGGGGGCGCTCTTGAGCCGTTTTGCCACGCCCATTTCCGTGACCCATGAATTATCAAATTTTTCCCCGGGACTGACGTATCTGCAAAGTTTCATCCGTTTTCATCGATGTTTAGGCCGCCAAAAAGGCATTTGTTTGGGGAGAAGAAGAAGAACAAGAAGGTAGAATAATAATCCTTCGAAATTCAATAGGGCCTCGCACCGCCAGTGCTCGGGCCCTAACTAGTGCTGCGAGCAGCAGTGAGCGGGCCCTCGCACCCCATGCGGGTCGGGGTGTGGCGCCGTTAAAGGGTGTGCTATTTCGGTGTCCAGTACTGACAGAAACTTCCTGTCACCAGTAGGTGGCGCTCTAAGCGTGACTCAATACCGACGCATAGATGTGTTCAGGACAGTACCTTGATGAAGCGTGAGAAATGTTGTGTAAATCGGACAAAGTATGTAGGAGTTATGAGGACTTCCTATAAGCAGTAGGTGGCGCTGTAGGTATGACGCAATACTGACCTACAGATGTGTTCAAGATGCGACCTTCATCAAGCATGAGCAATTTGGAGTAAATCGGATAATGTATGTAGGAGTTATGAGTACTTCCTGTTTCACCAGTAGGTGGCGCTGTAAGTGTAACTCAATACCGACGCATAGATGTGTTCAGAAGGTGACCTTCATGAAGCGTCAGAAATTTGGTGCAAATCGGATGATGTATGCAGGAGTTATGAGGACTTCCTGTTTCACCAATAGGTGGCGCTATAAGTATGACGCAATACTGACACATAGATGTGTTCAGGACAGAACCGTCATGAAGCGTGAGATAAATCGGACAAATCGGATAATGTATGGAGGAGTTATGAGGACTTCCTGTTTCACCAATAGGTGGCGCTATAAGTATGACGCAATACTGACACATAGATGTGTTCAGGACAGAACCGTCATGAAGCGTGAGATATATCGGACAAATTGGATAATGTATGGAGGAGTTATGAGGACTTCCTGTTTCACCAATAGGTGGCGCTATAAGTATGACGCAATACTGACACATAGATGTGTTCAGGACAGAACCGTCATGAAGCGTGAGATATATCGGACAAATTGGATAATGTATGGAGGAGTTATGAGGACTTCCTGTTTCACCAATAGGTGGCGCTATAAGTATGACGCAATACTGACACATAGATGTGTTCAGGACAGAACCGTCATGAAGCGTGAGATATATCGGACAAATTGGATAATGTATGGAGGAGTTATGAGGACTTTGTGTTTTATGGCGAAATGTCAAACTTTGGCGGGGCGCCACGGCAAGGGTGTTTGGTGAAAACTCAATTTTTTTGATAACTTTTGATCACAAAGGTCTTAAGATGAAGCTGACCGAATAGGAAGTTGATCGGATGAAATCTGTAGGAGGAGTTCGTCGAAGTACGAGGCATGGAAATGGTCAAAACAAGGACAAAATGGCACATTAAGAGCAAAATGGCGGACTTCCTGTTGCATGTTGGGTATAGCTCCAAGAGACATTTTAGTGTGGCTCGATGAAATACATATGCCCACCGAATTTCGTTCGCCTACATCAAACTGAAAGGTGGGGCTCGCCATTTTAAACTTTCCAGGGGGCGCTCTTGAGCCGTTTTGCCACGCCCATTTCCGTCACCAATGAAATATCCGATTTTCAACGGGACTGATGTATCTGCAAAGTTTCATCCGTTTTCATCGATGTTTAGGCCGCCAAAAAGGCATTTGTTTGGGGAGAAGAAGAAGGAGAATAATCCTTCGAGTTTCAATAGGGCCTCGCACCGCCAGTGCTCGGGCCCTAATAATAATCCTTCGAAATACAATAGGGCCTCGCACCGCCAGTGCTCGGGCCCTAATAATAATAATCCTTCGAAATTCAATAGGGCCTCGCACCGCCAGTGCTCGGGCCCTAATAATAATAAATATAGCTGCAAGCAGCAATGTGGGGGCCAAGCAGGACATGCGACCAGCGCATCAAAGACAACAAGCGAAACACATCATAGCCGCATTCAAAGCTCTACCGCAGTGTTGAAAATCGGGCGTACGGTTCAGAATATACGTACTTCCAACTTTGACAGGTTGGTGGTGCTAGAGACTTTGAGGTGTCGACATAGACTTGGTGACAGGGGTCACGGGACCGTCCACGATGAGTGTGCCTAATGTGGTTATGATACATCAAAACCTTACTGAGATTTGACCACACTTCCTGTTTGGCGGCTTGGACGCCAAATTCGATTGGCTGTAGCGAGCGAACACCTTCGACAATTGAAAATCCCTCTAGGAGTTTTGTGGACATTGGTCTAAAGAATGTGTACAGCCAGTTTCATGTAGATTGGTGAAAATCCTTAGGAGAAGATACATTTTAAGTGTTTTACACAAAATACAAAATGGCGGGAAATCCAATTGGTGGAAAATGACATCATAGGATGCGATGAACTCGGCATGAGCGAGGGATTCCAACGGTACCTCATTTTTCAAAATCGGTTACACAGGTCAAAAGTTGTGTGCATTAACGCACTTCCAACTTTGACATGGTGGTGGCGCTATAGGGTTTGAGCTGTCGCAATGCCACTTGCTGCCAGAGGTCATGGGACTGTCCCCGAAGAGTGTGCCAAATGTGGCTTTAATACATTAACAATTTGCTGAGATATGACCACACTTCCTGTTTGGCGGCTTAGAGGCCAAATTTGATTGGCTGCAGCGAGCGAACGCAATGGACAATCAGAAATCCCTGTAAGACTTTTGTGGACATCGGTCTACAGATTGTGCCTACCGAGTTTCTTGCAGATTAGAGAAAAAACCTAGGAGGAGATACATTTTGAGAGTTTTTCACAAAATCCAAAATGGCGGGAAATCCAATATGGCGGAAAATGATGTCATGGGGTGCGTTGAACTCGGCTTAAGCCAAGGAATCCAACGGTACCTTGTTTTTGAAAATCGGGCTTACAGGTCAAAAGTTGTGTGCACAAACGCACCTCCAACTTTGACATGTTGGTGGCGCTAGAGGGTTCGAGCTGTCTACATGGGTCTTGGTGAAAAGACTCAGGGGACTGTCATGAATGAGTGTGCCAATTTTCACAACTTTTTACCATATGGTTCTATGGGCTGCCATAGACTCCAATGCCAGAGGAAGATGAATAATAATAATAAATATAGCTGCAAGCAGCAATAACGGGGCCAAGCGCAACTAACGGCAACTAACGCATCAAAGCCAACGAGGAAAATACGCCATAGCTACAGTGGAGCTATGCATGTGAGCATCTATGTCGCCTGACCAGGTGAATCAGGTCAAATTCATGCAACAGTATCATCATCACCATGATCATCATCATCATCATCATTATACAACTGCATTCACATTCAATTCATCTGACAGCGTTAAGTGAGTCAGGTCCTTTTTAGAATCTCATTACATTTATTCTATTTTGGTACATATGTTTTAGGACCTATTTCTCTGCATGTCTACATGCCACATGATCATTCTCCAGGCCTTCCATCTGCCTGGAAGGCCCACCTTTACCATCAAGTCTCAGTGCGGGGATTTCTTGATAATTCAGCTATCTATGAAGAACACACAACTTTTGTTTCTCTCTACACCTCACAGTTTCCAGAAGAATGCCCCCCCTACACTTGGTGTAAGTAGGCTATGTAGTCTGTTGGCTACTGCGCTCTCCAAGGATGAAGTGTTTAGGCTAAAGCCTACAACCCTCTCCCTGGTTGAAGTGTGTAAGCTATAGAGTGCAAAAGGTACACTTTCCAAACGTGACACTCTTTACCACTCTACCATCCAGTTTGTCACACATGACACATACAATACACATACTGCACTCCTTACTGTTTGGACAACTAATCTTCCCATCAAACCTGTCATAACATTCCCTAGTTTAATCTCATTTGCACCCTTCTCCAACTATCACCTCTCTACCTATGTCACATTTTACACTAAATGCCTCTCACACACTGACTCCTACAAAAGCCAGTTAATTTACAATGGCTCTATACAATATCCAGTCTTAAAGCAGACTTCAAAGATGTACACACACATCAATTCTTTATGAACGCTGATTGCATTTGTGTAACAGAAACATGGCTAACATCTGCCATAGCCACATTTGAGCTATGCATGTGACTATTTCTCTGCATGTCAACATCCCACCTGGTCATTGTCCAGGCCTTCCATCTGCCTGGGAGACCCACCTTTACCATCAAGTATCACTGCAAGGATAGCTTGACAATTCAGCAATCTGTGAACAACACTCACAATTCTTGTTTCTCTCTTAACCTCACAGTTTTCAGAAGAATGCCCCTCTCCTACCCATACATTTGGTGTAAGTAGGCTATGTAATTTAAGGTCTACATTTCCATCCAATTGACCTGAATGACAACTGTCAAACTAACGTGGAGTCCATATACATTCAATTGTAGTGATCTTGATTATTTCAGTTAAACAAGCACATTCTTCATATAAGAAGAGACGGCACATTGGTTTAATTCTAGCAATGAAAATACAATGAAAGTGCAATGGGGGTCCCTTTGCACAACAATGCTTATATAAACATCAAAATGTAATCTGACAGTGTTGTGCCCAATTAGTAAGTTGTAGAGCATGCCATCCGCTACCCATACAAGCATTAGGAACCCCATTTAGCCACGGGGGGCGCTACAGCAATCAATTGCGTTTAAGCCACTTTTAAGAATTTTGGCTTGTTATAGTGCCACCCTTTGGCCTAACTGCTTCATATTTCTTGAGTTACCTCAAGATATACTCTGGTACTACTATATCTGTTTTAGGAAATACCATCCAAGCGGTTAGGCCTTAACAGGAAATGAGCTCTCTAGCGCCCCCATTCAGTTTGATCTGGCCAGTAATGGAGGCTTTGCCTCAGGCTGACATTGTTGATATGAACACAAAGTTTTGTGGTGTTCCATCTATTCCATCAGAAGTAATATGCCTTTTTGTGAAAAGCCACACCCTCTGCAATATTCAATTGCTCATAGTGGCTCTTTTCATCAAGTTTTCTAAATTATGCCGAGATGGAACTTTAGATATTCATTGCTAGATTCTACCTACTGTGCTTCATGTAGATTGACAAAACTTTCTAGGAGGAGATAGATTTTAAGTGTTTTTCTAAAATTGCAAAATTGTTGCAAATTAACATAATCTGAAGTTATGGCTCTTTGAGGCAAATTTGTTCAACCTGATGAGACATATATGCCTCCAAAGCGTCATGACTCTAGCTCCAACGGGGCATGAGATATGACCTTTCAAAGTTAGCATTTTAGCCCCTTTTATGTATTTTGGCTTGTTATAGCGCCACCCTGTGGCCAATCAGGCTCTTCTTTGTCGAGTGACCATTAGACATACCCTGGTACCACTGTACCGTGGTTCGGAAAGCTCTGCATGGCGGTTAGGCCTAAACTGAAAATGAGCTCTCTAGCGCCCCCATTTGGTTTGATTCGGCCAATAATGCAGTGGCCGCCTCAGGTTATATCTGCACAGATGTCTACCAAGTGGCGTGGTGTTCTGCACAACCCTTAAGAAAGTATACCCCTTTATGTGAAAAGCCACGCCCCATGCCATTTTCATTGGCTCATAGTTGCTGTTAAATGTAACTTTTTCTACTTTTGCCGAGATGGAATTATAGATATCGGTCCTTAGATTGTGTGTACCCAGTATCATGCAGATTGGTCAAAGTCTCTAGGAGGAGATAGATTTTAAGCGTTTTTCAAAAAATTCAAAATGGCGGAAAATCTATATAACCGGAAGTTATGGGTCCTTGAGGCAAATTTGTTCGTCATGAGGAGAGACATATGTGTGCAAATTGTCATGTCTGTAGGTCAAACGGGGCCTGAGATATGCCTGTTCAAAGTTCGCAACTTCAGTCAGCTGCTATAGCGCCCCCTTTTGGCCAATCGATGTGAGACTTGCTCCACTGCTGCGGGGCCTAAGCCTCTATGACTCTGCCTATTTTTCGTAAAAAGCGACCAGTCGGTTATAGGGCCTGCCATAGACTCCCATGGCGGAATAATAATAATAAATATACCTGCAAGCAGGAATGTGGGGGCCAAGCTGTTTAACTGCAAGCAGACAAGGAATCAGCTAGACTGACGTGGTGACATGTTTGACAAGGGTCAAGGATGGGCCCGAGATTTTCGGAAGTCAGACATGGTTGAACGGGATTCGATCTCTGTACCTGCTGCTTGCAAGGCCGACACGCTAACCACTGTGCTACGCAGGCTGTTGCGAAGGTGAACCACCCTAGTCCACAAGGCATGTGAGCCTTCCCTAACCCCGTGTGTCTGAGTCCTGAGCACTTAATTAATATCACCTGGTAGGGTTGCTTCCTCTCGGTAGAGTGAGAGGGGGGGTGTCGTTGTTTAAATTGGCACACAGCGAAAAGTATACATAGCATAGCTCAACTATTTACTTCTTCAGAATCCAGACAATCACGCGAACATTTCCATGTATAAAATGTCCTTCGGTCTTCAGACGTGTAGGAGAGGTGAAGAGTTAGAAACAGTTAGAGATTCTAGAGCGAAGAGAGATTTTCTAGAGCGTGGCTCCATTGATTTCAATGGAGGGGGGGGAGTCATTATTCGAACTGTCACAGAGTGAAAAATATACATCGAAGAGCTTAGCTTTTTTGATTTTATTAATCCCAAGAGTCGTGTGAACGTTTTGATATGTAAAATGTGTATGAGCTGTGAGAATTGGAAGAGGGATGGCAGTTTAGAAAATGTGTGACTTTTTCCAAAATGCGCCTTTCAGCACTCTGAAACTGGTGAAATTGTGCAGAAGACAAAAAGTGTTCCTTTCATTCTGCAATCAAACAAATGAAGTAATAATAAAACCATGGGGTGTTTTGAACTCAGCATGAGCCAGGGAATCCATTGCTACCATAATTTTGAAGATTGGACATACAGTTCAAAAGTAACTGGCATAAACGCAACTCCAACTTTGACACGCTGGTGGCGCTAGAGTGCACGAGATGTCAACATGAGGCTTGGTGACAGATGTCATGAATATGTCCCGAATGAGTGTGCCAAATGTGGTTTTGATAGATTAAAACATTACTGAGATATGACCCCAGTTCCTGTTTTGCAGCTTTTCTGCCAATTTTGATTGGCTGTCACGAGCGAACGCAATAGATAATCAAAAATCCCTGTACATCCTTTGTAGACATTGGTGTATAGATGACATCCACCGATGTCCGTGCAGATTGGTGAAAGTTCCTAGGAGGAGATACATTTTAAGGGTTTTGCACATCATTCAAAATGGCGGAGAAGCCAAGATGGCCACAATGACGTCATAGAGTGCGTTGAATCCGGCTTGAGCCAAGGAATTGAAGGACACCTGAAGTTTTAAAATTGGACTTGCTGAAGAAAAGCTGCATGCATAAATGCACCTCCAACTTTGACACGTTGGTGGCGCTAGAGAGGGTGAGGTGTGGACATGAGACTTGGTGAGGAGGGTCAGGGCACTGTCCCAAATGAGTGTGCCAATTTTCATAACTTTCTACCATAAGCTTATATGGGCTGCCATAGACTACAATGGCAGAGGAATAATAATAAATATAGCTGCAAGCAGCAATGTGGGGGCCAAGCAGGACATGCGACCAGCGCATAAAAGACAACAAGCGAAACACGTCATAGGAGTCTATTCAAATCGCTACCGCAGTTTTGAAAATCGGGCGTACGGTTCAGAATATACGCACTTCCAACTTTGACAGGTTGGTGGCGCTAGAGACTTTGAGGTGTCGACATAGACTTGGTGACAGGGGTCTCGGGACCGTCCACGATGAGTGTGCCTAATGTGGTTATGATACATCAAAACCTTACTGAGATTTGACCACACTTCCTGTTTGGCGGCTTGGACGCCAAATTCGATTGGCTGTAGCGAGCGAACACCTTCGACAATCGAAAATCCCTCTAGGTGTTTTGTGGACATTAGTCTAAAGAATGTGTACAGCCAGTTTCATGCAGATTGGTGAAAATCCTTAGGAGAAGATACATTTTAAGTGTTTTACACAAAATACAAAATGGCGGGAAGTCCAATTGGTGGAAAATGACATCATAGGATGCGATGAACTCGGCATGAGCAAAGGATTCCAACGGTACCTCATTTTTCAAAATCGGTTACACAGGTCAAAAGTTGTGTGCATTAACGCACTTCCAACTTTGACATGGTGGTGGCGCTAGAGGGTTTGAGCTGTCGCAATGCCACTTGCTGCCAGAGGTCATGGGACTGTCCCCGATGAGTGTGCCAAATGTGGCTTTAATACATTAACAATTTTCTGAGATATGACCACACTTCCTGTTTGGCGGCTTGGACACCAAATTTGATTGGCTGTAGCGGGCGAACCCTTTCGAATATTGAAAATCCCTGAACATCCTATGTGGACATTGGTCTAGAGAATGTGCCTACCGAGTTTCGTGCAGATTGGTCAAAATTCCTAGGAGGAGATACATTTGAAGTGTTTTTCAAAAAATTCAAGATGGCGGAAAATCTATATAACCGGAAGTTATGTGTCCTTGAGGCAAATTTGTTCATCATGAGGAGAGACATATGTGTGCAAAGTGTCATGTCTGTAGGTCAAACGGGGCCTGAGATATGCCTGTTCAAAGTTCGCAACTTCAGTCGGCTGCTATAGCGCCCCCTATTGGCTAATCGATCTGGGTCGTGCTCCATGGACTCAGCACATCATCCTCTACCATCATGCAAATTTTGGTAAAAAGTTACCACTCCGTTCTATAGGCTGCCATTGACTCCCATGGCGGAAAAAAGAATAATAATAATAATACCATCAATAACAATAGGGTCTTCGCCCCTTCGGGGCTTGGCCCCTAATAATACTTACAATAACAATAGGGTCTTCGCCCCTTTGGGGCTTGGCCCCTAAATATACCTGCAAGCAGGAATGTGGGGGCCAAGCTGTTTAACTGCAAGCAGACAAGGAATCAGCTAGACTGACGTGGTGACATGTTTGACAAGGGTCAAGGATGGGCCCGAGATTTTCGGAAGTCAGACATGGTTGAACGGGATTCGATCTCTGTACCTGCTGCTTGCAAGGCCGACACGCTAACCACTGTGCTACGCAGGCTGTTGCGAAGATGAACCACCCTAGTCCACAAGGCATGTGAGCCTTCCCTAACCCCGTGTGTCTGAGTCCTGAGCACTTAATTAATATCACCTGGTAGGGTTGCTTCCTCTCAGTAGAGTGAGAGGGGGGGTGTCGTTGTTTAAATTGGCACACAGCGAAAAGTATACATAGCATAGCTCAACTATTTACTTCTTCAGAATCCAGACAATCACGCGAACATTTCCATGTATAAAATGTCCTTCGGTCTTCAGACGTGTAGGAGAGGTGAAGAGTTAGAAACAGTTAGAGATTCTAGAGCGAAGAGAGATTTTCTAGAGCGTGGCTCCATTGATTTCAATGGAGGGGGGGGAGTCATTATTCGAACTGTCACAGAGTGAAAAATATACATCAAAGAGCTTAGCTTTTTTTGATTTTATTAATCCCAAGAGTCGTGTGAACGTTTTGATATGTAAAATGTGTATGAGCTGTGAGAATTGGAAGAGGGATGGCAGTTTAGAAAATGTGTGACTTTTTCCAAAATGCGCCTTTCACCACTCTGAAACTGGTGAAATTGTGCAGAAGACAAAAAGTGTTCCTTTCATTCTGCAATCAAACAAATGAAGTAATAATGAAACCATGGGGTGTTTTGAACTCAGCATGAGCCAGGGAATCCATTGCTACCATAATTTTGAAGATTGGACATACAGCTCAAAAGTTACTGGCATAAACGCAACTCCAACTTTGACACGCTGGTGGCGCTAGAGTGCACAAGATGTCAACTTGAGGCTTGGTGACAGATGTCATGGGTATGTCCCGAATGAGTGTGCCAAATGTGGTTTTGATAGATTAAAACATTACTGAGATATGACCCCAGTTCCTGTTTTGCAGCTTTTCTGCCAATTTTGATTGGCTGTCACGTGCGAACGCAATGGATAATCAAAAATCCCTGTACATCCTTTGTAGACATTGGTGTATAGATGACATCCACCGATGTTCATGCAAATTGGTGAAAGTTCCTAGGAGGAGATACATTTTAAGGGTTTTGCACATCATTCAAAATGGCGGAAAAGCCAAGATGGCCACAATGACGTCATAGAGTGCGTTGAATCCGGCTTGAGCCAAGGAATTGAAGGACACCTGAAGTTTGAAAATTGGACTTGCTGAAGAAAAGCTGCATGCATAAATGCACCTCCAACTTTGACACGTTGGTGGCGCTAGAGAGGGTGAGGGGTGGACATGAGACTTGGTGAGGAGGGTCAGGGCACTGTCCCGAATGAGTGGGCCAATTTTCATAACTTTCTACCATAAGCTTCTATGGGCTGCCATAGACTACAATGGCAGAGGAATAAAGAAAGAAAGAAAGAAAGAATAAGAAAAGGTAGAAACTTAGTGGGGGCCTACGCAGCTTCGCTGCTTGGCCCCCAAATATAGCTGCAAGCAGCGATGTGGGGGCCAAGCGGGACGCACGACCAGCGCATCAAAGACAACAAGCAAAACATGTCAAAAGTCAGACATGGTTGAACAGGATTCGATCTCTGTACCTGCTGCTTGCAAGGCCGACACGCTAACCACTGTGCTACGCAGGATGTTGCGAAAGTGAACCACCCTAGTCCAAAAGGCATGTGAGCCTTCCCTAACCCCATGAGTCTGAGTCCTGAGCTCTTAATTAATATCACCTGGCAGGGTTGCTTCCTCTCGGTAGAGTGAGAGGGGGGGGTGTCGTTGTTTAAATTGGCACACAGCGAAAAGTATACATAGCATAGCTCAACTATTTACTTCTTCAGAATCCAGACAATCACGCGAACATTTCCATGTATAAAATGTCCTTCGGTCTTCAGAAGTGTAGGAGAGGTGAAGAGTTAGAAACAGTTAGAGATTCTAGAGCGAAGAGAGATTTTCTAGAGCGTGGCTCCATTGATTTCAATGGAGGGGGGGGAGTCATTATTCGAACTGTCCCAGAGTGAAAAATATACATCGAAAAGCATAGCTTTTTTGATTTTATGAATCCCAAGAGTCGTGTGAACGTTTTGATATATAAAATGTGTATGAGCTGTGAGAATTAGAAGAGGGATGGCAGTTTAGAAAATGTGTGACTTTTTCCAAAAACCTCTGAAACTGGTGAAATTGTGCAGAGGACAAAAAGTGTTCCTTTCATTCTGCAATCAAACAAATGAAGTAATAATGAAACCATGGGGTTTTTTGAACTCGGCATGAGCCAGGGAATCCATTGCTACCATCATTTTGAAGATTGGACATACAGTTCAAAAGTTACTGGCATAAACGCAACTCCAACTTTGACACGCTGGTGGCGCTAGAGTGCACGAGATGTCAACGTAAGGCTTGGTGACAGATGTCATGGGTGTGTCCCGGATGAGTGTGTCAAATGTGGTTTTGATAGATTAAAACATTACTGAGATATGACCCCAGTTCCTGTTTTGCAGCTTTTCGGCCAATTTTGATTGGCTGTCACGAGGGAACGCAATGGACAATCAAAAATCCCTGTAAGACTTTTGTGGACATCGGTCTATAGATTGTGCATACTGCGTGTGGTGCAGATTGGTGAAAAAACCTAGGAGGAGATACATTTTGAGTGTTTTACACTAAATCCAATATGGCGGGAAATCCAATATGGTGGAAAATGATGTCATAGGGTGCGTTGAACTTGGCTTAAGCGAAGGAATCCAATGCTGCCTCGTTTTTGAAAATCAGGCTTACAGGTCAAAAGTTGCATGCACAAATGCACCTCCAACTTTGACACGTTGGTGGCGCTAGAGCGTTCAAGCTGTGGACATGGGTCTTGGTGAGAAGACTTTGGGGACTGTCATGAATGAGTGTGCCAATTTTCCCAACTTTTTACCATACGGTTCTATGGGCTGCCATAGACTCCAATGGCAGAAGAATAATAATAAATAAATATACCTGCAAGCAGGAATGTGGGGGCCAAGCTGTTTAACTGCAAGCAGACAAGGAATCAGCTAGACTGACGTGGTGACATGTTTGACAAGGGTCAAGGATGGGCCCGAGATTTTCGGAAGTCAGACATGGTTGAACGGGATTCGATCTCTGTACCTGCTGCTTGCAAGGCCGACACGCTAACCACTGTGCTACGCAGGCTGTTGCGAAGATGAACCACCCTAGTCCACAAGGCATGTGAGCCTTCCCTAACCCCGTGTGTCTGAGTCCTGAGCACTTAATTAATATCACCTGGTAGGGTTGCTTCCTCTCAGTAGAGTGAGAGGGGGGGTGTCGTTGTTTAAATTGGCACACAGCGAAAAGTATACATAGCATAGCTCAACTATTTACTTCTTCAGAATCCAGACAATCACGCGAACATTTCCATGTATAAAATGTCCTTCGGTCTTCAGACGTGTAGGAGAGGTGAAGAGTTAGAAACAGTTAGAGATTCTAGAGCGAAGAGAGATTTTCTAGAGCGTGGCTCCATTGATTTCAATGGAGGGGGGGGAGTCATTATTCGAACTGTCACAGAGTGAAAAATATACATCAAAGAGCTTAGCTTTTTTTGATTTTATTAATCCCAAGAGTCGTGTGAACGTTTTGATATGTAAAATGTGTATGAGCTGTGAGAATTGGAAGAGGGATGGCAGTTTAGAAAATGTGTGACTTTTTCCAAAATGCGCCTTTCACCACTCTGAAACTGGTGAAATTGTGCAGAAGACAAAAAGTGTTCCTTTCATTCTGCAATCAAACAAATGAAGTAATAATGAAACCATGGGGTGTTTTGAACTCAGCATGAGCCAGGGAATCCATTGCTACCATAATTTTGAAGATTGGACATACAGCTCAAAAGTTACTGGCATAAACGCAACTCCAACTTTGACACGCTGGTGGCGCTAGAGTGCACAAGATGTCAACTTGAGGCTTGGTGACAGATGTCATGGGTATGTCCCGAATGAGTGTGCCAAATGTGGTTTTGATAGATTAAAACATTACTGAGATATGACCCCAGTTCCTGTTTTGCAGCTTTTCTGCCAATTTTGATTGGCTGTCACGTGCGAACGCAATGGATAATCAAAAATCCCTGTACATCCTTTGTAGACATTGGTGTATAGATGACATCCACCGATGTTCATGCAAATTGGTGAAAGTTCCTAGGAGGAGATACATTTTAAGGGTTTTGCACATCATTCAAAATGGCGGAAAAGCCAAGATGGCCACAATGACGTCATAGAGTGCGTTGAATCCGGCTTGAGCCAAGGAATTGAAGGACACCTGAAGTTTGAAAATTGGACTTGCTGAAGAAAAGCTGCATGCATAAATGCACCTCCAACTTTGACACGTTGGTGGCGCTAGAGAGGTTGAGGGGTGGACATGAGACTTGGTGAGGAGGGTCAGGGCACTGTCCCGAATGAGTGGGCCAATTTTCATAACTTTCTACCATAAGCTTCTATGGGCTGCCATAGACTACAATGGCAGAGGAATAAAGAAAGAAAGAAAGAAAGAATAAGAAAAGGTAGAAACTTAGTGGTGGCCTACGCAGCTTCGCTGCTTGGCCCCCAATAAATATAGCTGCAAGCAGCAATGTGGGGGCCAAGCAGGACATGCGACCAGCGCATCAAAGACAACAAGCGAAACACGTCATAGCCGCATTCAAAGCTCTACCGCAGTGTTGAAAATCGGGCATACGGTTCAGAATATACATACTTCCAACTTTGACAGGTTGGTGGTGCTAGAGACTTTGAGGTGTCGACATAGACTTGGTGACAGGGGTCACGGGACCGTCCACGATGAGTGTGCCTAATGTGGTTATGATACATCAAAACCTTACTGAGATTTGACCACACTTCCTGTTTGGCGGCTTGGACGCCAAATTCGATTGGCTGTAGCGAGCGAACACCTTCGACAATCGAAAATCCCTCTAGGAGTTTTGTGGACATTGGTCTAAAGAATGTGTACAGCCAGTTTCATGTAGATTGGTGAAGATCCTTAGGAGAAGATACATTTTAAGTGTTTTACACAAAATACAAAATGGCGGGAAATCCAATTGGTGGAAAATGACATCATAGGATGCGATGAACTCGGCATGAGCGAGGGATTCCAACGGTACCTCATTTTTCAAAATCGGTTACACAGGTCAAAAGTTGTGTGCATTAACGCACTTCGAACTTTGACATGGTGGTGGCGCTAGAGGGTTTGAGCTGTCGCAATGCCACTTGCTGCCAGAGGTCATGGGACTGTCCCCGAAGAGTGTGCCAAATGTGGCTTTAATACATTAACAATTTGCTGAGATATGACCACACTTCCTGTTTGGCGGCTTAGAGGCCAAATTTGATTGGCTGCAGCGAGCGAACGCAATGGACAATCAGAAATCCCTGTAAGACTTTTGTGGACATCGGTCTACAGATTGTGCCTACCGAGTTTCGTGCAGATTGGACAAAAAACCTAGGAGGAGATACATTTTGAGAGTTTTTCACAAAATCCAAAATGGCGGAAAATCCAATATGGCGGAAAATGATGTCATGGGGTGCGTTGAACTCGGCTTAAGCCAAGGAATCCAACGGTACCTTGTTTTTGAAAATCGGGCTTACAGGTCAAAAGTTGTGTGCACAAACGCACCTCCAACTTTGACATGTTGGTGGCGCTAGAGGGTTCGAGCTGTGTACATGGGTCTTGGTGAAAAGACTCAGGGGACTGTCATGAATGAGTGTGCCAATTTTCACAACTTTTTACCATATGGTTCTATGGGCTGCCATAGACTCCAATGCCAGAGGAAGATGAATAATAATAAGAAAAGGTACAAGAACAATGGGTGCCTTCGCAGCTTCGCTGCTTGGCCCCCAATAATAATAAGAAAAGGTACAAGAACAATGGGTGCCTTCGCAGCTTCGCTGCTTGGCCCCCAACTAGTGCTGCGAGCAGCAGTGAGCGGGCCCTCGCACCCCACGCGGGTCGGGGTGTGGCGCCGTTAAAGGGTGTGCTATTTCGGTGTCCAGTACTGACAGAAACTTCCTGTCACCAGTAGGTGGCGCTCTAAGCGTGACTCAATACCGACGCATAGATGTGTTCAGGACAGTACCTTGATGAAGCGTGAGAAATGTTGTGTAAATCGGACAAAGTATGTAGGACTTATGAGGACTTCCTGTAAGCAGTAGGTGGCGCTGTAGGTATGACGCAATACTGACCTACAGATGTGTTCAAGATGCGACCTTCATGAAGCGTCAGCAATTTGGTGCAAATCGGATGATGTATGCAGGAGTTATGAGGACTTCCTGTTTCACCAATAGGTGGCGCTATAAGTATGAAGCAATACTGACACATAGATGTGTTTAGGACAGAACCGTCATGAATCGTGAGATAAATCGGACAAATCGGATAATGTATGGAGGAGTTATGAGGACTTCCTGTTTCACCAATAGGTGGCGCTATAAGTATGACGCAATACTGACACATAGATGTGTTCAGGACAGAACCGTCATGAAGCGTGAGATATATCGGACAAATCGGATAATGTATGGAGGAGTTATGAGGACTTCCTGTTTCACCAATAGGTGGCGCTATAAGTATGACGCAATACTGACACATAGATGTGTTCAGGACAGAACCGTCATGAAGCGTGAGATATATCGGACAAATCGGATAATGTATGGAGGAGTTATGAGGACTTCCTGTTTCACCAATAGGTGGCGCTATAAGTATGACGCAATACTGACACATAGATGTGTTCAGGACAGAACCGTCATGAAGCGTGAGATATATCGGACAAATTGGATAATGTATGGAGGAGTTATGAGGACTTCGTGTTTTATGGCGAAATGTCAAACTTTGGCGGGGCGCCACGGCAAGGGTGTTTGGTGAAAACTCAATTTTTTTGATAACTTTTGATCACAAAGGTCTTAAGATGAAGCCGACCCGATATGAAGTTGATCGGATGAAATCTGTAGGAGGAGTTCGTTGAAGTACGAGGCATGGAAATGGTCAAAACAAGGACAAAATGGCACATTAAAAGCAAGATGGCGGACTTCCTGTTGCATGTTGGGTATAGCTCCAAGAGACATTTTAGTGTGTCTCGATGAACTACATATGCCCACCGAATTTCGTTCGACTACATCAAACTGAAAGGTGGGGCTCGCCATTTTAAATTTTCCAGGGGGCGCACTTGAGCCGTTTTGCCACGCCCATTTCCGTCACCCATGAATTATCAAATTTTTTACCGGGACTGACGTATGTGCAAAGTTTCATCCGTTTTCATCGATGTTAAGGCCGCCAAAAAGGCATTTGTTTGGGGAGAAGAAGAAGGAGAAGGAGAAGAATAATAATAACTAGGGCTGCGAGCAGCAGTGAGCGGGCCCTCGCACCCCATGCGTGTCGGGGTGCTGCGCCGTTAAAGGCTGTGCTATTTCGGTGTGCAGTACTGAGAGAAACTTCCTGTCACCAGTAGGTGGCGCTCTAGGCGTGACTCAATACCGAAGCATAGATGTGTTCAGGACGGTACCTTGATGAAGCGTGAGAAATGTTGAGTAAATCGGATAACGTATGTAGGAGTTATGAGGACTTCCTGTTTCACCAGTAGGTGGCGCTGTAAGTGTGACTCAATACCGACACATAGATGGGTTCAGAAGGCCACCTTCATGAAGCGTCAGCAATTTGGTGCAAATCGGATGATGTATGCAGGAGTTATGAGGACTTCCTGTTTCACCAATAGGTGGCGCTATTCGTATGACGCAATACTGACACATAGATGTGTTCAGGACAGAACCGTCATGAAGCGTGAGCTATATCGGACAAATTGGATAATGTATGGAGGAGTTATGAGGACTTCCTGTTTCACCAATAGGTGGCGCTATAAGTATGACGCAATACTGAAACATAGATGTGTTCAGGACAGAACCGTCATGAAGCGTGAGATATATCGGACAAATTGGATAATGTATGGAGGAGTTATGAGGACTTCCTGTTTCACCAATAGGTGGCGCTATACGTATGACGCAATACTGACACATAGATGTGTTCAGGACAGAACTGTCATGAAGCGTGAGCTATATCGGACAAATTGGATAATGTATGTAGGAGTTATGAGGACTTCGTGTTTTATGGCGAAATGTCAAACTTTGGCGGGGCGCCACGGCAAGGGTGTTTGGTGAAAACTCAATTTTTTTGATAACTTTTGATCACAAAGGTCTTAAGATGAAGCTGACCGAATATGAAGTTGATCGGATGAAATCTGTAGGAGGAGTTCGTTGAAATACGAGGCATGGAAATGGTCAAAACAAGGACAAAATGGCACATTAAAAGCAAAATGGCGGCCTTCCTGTTGCATGTTGGGTACAGCTCCAAGAGACATTTTAGTGTGGCTCGATGAAATACATATGCCCACCGAATTTCGTTCGCCTACATCAAACCGAAAGGTGGGGCTCACCATTTTAAATTTTCCAGGGGGCGCTCTTGAGCCGTTTTGCCACGCCCATTTCCCTCACCCATGAATTATCAAATTTTTCACCGGGACTGACGTATCTGCAAAGTTTTATCCGTTTTCATCGATGTTTAGGCCGCCAAAAAGGCATTTGTTTTGGAAGAAGGAGAAGGTAGAATAATAATAATAACTAGTGCTGCGAGCAGCAGTGAGCGGGCCCTCGCACCCCACGCGGGTCGGGGTGTGGCGCCGTTAAAGGCTGTGCTATTTCGGGGTCCAGTACTGAGAGAAACTTCCTGTCACCAGTAGGTGGCGCTCTAGGCGTGACTCAATACCAAAGCATAGATGTGTTCAGGACGGTACCTTGATGAAGCGTGAGAAATGTTGAGTAAATCGGATAACGTATGTAGGAGTTATGAGGACTTCCTGTTTTACCAGTAGGTGGCGCTGTAAGTGTGACTCAATACCGACGCATAGATGTGTTCAGAAGGTGACCTTCATGAAGCGACAGCAATTTGGTGCAAATCGGATGATGTATGCAGGAGTTATGAGGACTTCCTGTTTCACCAATAGGTGGCGCTATAAGTATGACGCAATACTGACACATAGATGTGTTCAGGACAGAACCGTCATGAAGCGTGAGACATATCGGACAAATCGGATAATGTATGGAGGAGTTATGAGGACGTACTGTTTCACCAATAGGTGGCGCTATAAGTATGACGCAGGCTGACACATAGATGTGTTCAGGACAGAACTGACATGAAGCGTGAGACATATCGGAGAAATCGGATAATGTTTGGAGGAGTTATGAGGACGTACTGTTTCACCAACAGGTGGCGCTATAAGTATGACGCAATACTGACACATAGATGTGTTCAGGACAGAACTGTCATGAAGCGTGAGACATATCGGACAAATCGGATAATGTATGTAGGAGTTATGAGGACGTACTGTTTCACCAATAGGTGGCGCTATAAGTATGACGAAATACTGACACATAGATGTGTTCAGGACAGAACTGTCATGAAGCGTGAGACATATCGGACAAATTGGATAATGTATGTAGGAGTTATGAGGATGTACTCTTTCACCAATAGGTGGCGCTATAAGTATGACGCAATACTGACACATAGATGTGTTCAGGACAGAACCGTCATGAAGCGTGAGATATATCGGACAAATTGGATAATGTATGGAGGAGTTATGAGGACTTCCTGTTTCACCAATAGGTGGCGCTATAAGTATGACGCAATACTGACACATAGATGTGTTCAGGACAGAACCGTCATGAAGCGTGAGATATATCGGACAAATTGGATAATGTATGGAGGAGTTATGAGTACTTCCTGTTTCACCAATAGGTGGCGCTATAAGTATGACGCAATACTGACACATAGATGTGTTCAGGACAGAACCGTCATGAAGCGTGAGATATATCGGACAAATTGGATAATGTATGGAGGAGTTATGAGGACTTCCTGTTTCACCAATAGGTGGCGCTATAAGTATGACGCAATACTGACACATAGATGTGTTCAGGACAGAACCGTCATGAAGCGTGAGATATATCGGACAAATTGGATAATGTATGGAGGAGTTATGAGGACTTCCTGTTTCACCAATAGGTGGCGCTATAAGTATGACGCAATACTGACACATAGATGTGTTCAGGACAGAACCGTCATGAAGCGTGAGATATATCGGACAAATTGGATAATGTATGGAGGAGTTATGAGGACTTCCTGTTTCACCAATAGGTGGCGCTATAAGTATGACGCAATACTGACACATAGATGTGTTCAGGACAGAACCGTCATGAAGCGTGAGATATATCGGACAAATTGGATAATGTATGGAGGAGTTATGAGGACTTCCTGTTTCACCAATAGGTGGCGCTATAAGTATGACGCAATACTGACACATAGATGTGTTCAGGACAGAACCGTCATGAAGCGTGAGATATATCGGACAAATTGGATAATGTATGGAGGAGTTATGAGGACTTCCTGTTTCACCAATAGGTGGCGCTATAAGTATGACGCAATACTGACACATAGATGTGTTCAGGACAGAACCGTCATGAAGCGTGAGATATATCGGACAAATTGGATAATGTATGGAGGAGTTATGAGGACTTCCTGTTTCACCAATAGGTGGCGCTATAAGTATGACGCAATACTGACACATAGATGTGTTCAGGACAGAACCGTCATGAAGCGTGAGATATATCGGACAAATTGGATAATGTATGGAGGAGTTATGAGGACTTCGTGTTTTATGGCGAAATGTCAAACTTTGGCGGGGCGCCACGGCAAGGGTGTTTGGTGAAAACTAAATTTTTTTGATAACTTTTGATCACAAAGGTCTTAAGATGAAGCTGACCCGATATGAAGTTGATCGGATGAAATCTGTAGGAGGAGTTCGTCGAAGTACGAGGCATGGAAATGGTCAAAACAAGGACAAAATGGCACATTAAGAGCAAAATGGCGGACTTCCTGTTGCATGTTGGGTATAGCTCCAAGAGACATTTAAGTGTGGCTCGATGAAATACATATGCCCACCGAATTTCGTTCGCCTACATCAAACTGAAAGGTGGGGCTCGCCATTTTAAACTTTCCAGGGGGCGCTCTTGAGCCGTTTTGCCACACCCATTTCCGTCACCCATGAATTATCAAATTTTTCACCGGGACTGACGTATCTGCAAAGTTTCATCCGTTTTCATCGATGTTCAGGCCGCCTAAAAGGCATTTGTTTGGAGTAAAGGAGAAGAAGGAGAATAATAATAATCCTTCGAGTTTCAATAGGGCCTCGCACCGCCAGTGCTCGGGCCCTAATAATAATAATAATCCTTCGAGTTTCAATAGGGCCTCGCACCGCCAGTGCTCGGGCCCTAACTAGGGCTGCGAGCAGCAGTGAGCGGGCCCTCGCACCCCACGCGTGTCGGGGTGTGGCGCCGTTAAAGGGTGTGCTATTTCGGTGTGCAATACTGAGAGAAACTTCCTGTCACCAGTAGGTGGCGCTCTAAGCGTGACTCAATACCGAAGCATAGATGTGTTCAGGACGGTACCTTGATGAAGCGTGAGAAATGTTGTGTAAATCGGAAAATGTATGTAGGACTTATGATTACTTCCTGCTTGACCTGTAGGCGGTGCTATAAGTATGACTCAATGCTGACGCACAGATGTGTTCAGGATACGACCTTCATCAAGCATGAGCAATTTGGAGTAAATCGGATAACGTATGTAGGAGTTATGAGTACTTCCTCTTTCACCAGTAGGTGGCGCTGTAAGTGTGACTCAATACTGATGCATAGATGTGTTCAGAATGCGACCTTCATGAATCGTTAGCAATTTGGTGCAAATCGGACAATATATGTAGGAGTTATGAGGACTTCCTGTTTCACCAATAGGTGGCGCTATAAGTATGACGCAATACTGACACATAGATGTGTTCAGGACAGAACCGTCATGAAGCGTGAGATATATGGGACAAATCGGATAATGTATGGAGGAGTTATGAGGACTTCCTGTTTCACCAATAGGTGGCGCTATAAGTATGAAGCAATACTGACACATAGATGTGTTCAAGACAGAACCGTCATGAAGCGTGAGATATATCGGACAAATCGGATAATGTGTGGAGGAGTTATGAGGACTTCCTGTTTCACCAATAGGTGGCGCTATAAGTATGACGCAATACTGACACATGGATGTGTTCAGGACAGAACCGTCATGAAGCGTGAGATATATCGGACAAATTGGATAATGTATGGAGGAATTATGAGGACTTCCTGTTTCACCAATAGGTGGCGCTATAAGTATGACGCAATACTGACACATAGATGTGTTCACGACAGAACCGTCATGAAGCGTGAGATATATCGGACAAATTGGATAATGTATGGATGAGTTATGAGGACTTCCTGTTTCACCAATAGGTGGCGCTATAAGTATGACGCAATACTGAAACATAGATGTGTTCAGGACAGAACCGTCATGAAGCGTGAGATATATCGGACAAATTGGATAATGTGTGGAGGAGTTATGAGGACTTCCTGTTTCACCAATAGGTGGCGCTATAAGTATGATGCAATACTGACACATAGATGTGTTCAGGACAGAACCGTCATGAAGCGTGAGATATATCGGACAAATTGGATAATGTATGGATGAGTTATGAGGACTTCCTGTTTCACCAATAGGTGGCGCTATAAGTATGACGCAATACTGACACATAGATGTGTTCAGGACAGAACCGTCATGAAGCGTGAGATATATCGGACAAATTGGATAATGTATGGAGGAGTTATGAGGACTTCCTGTTTCACCAATAGGTGGCGCTATAAGTATGACGCAATACTGACACATAGATGTGTTCAGGACAGAACCGTCATGAAGCGTGAGATATATCGGACAAATTGGATAATGTATGGAGGAGTTATGAGGACTTCGTGTTTTATGGCGAAATGTCAAACTTTGGCGGGGCGCCACGGCAAGGGTGTTTGGTGAAAACTCAATTTTTTTGATAACTTTTGATCACAAAGGCCTTAAGATGAAGCTGACCCGATATGAAGTTGATCGGATGAAATCTGTAGGAGGAGTTCGTCGAAGTACGAGGCATGGAAATGGTCAAAACAAGGACAAAATGGCACATTAAAAGCAAAATGGCGGCCTTACTGTTGCATGTTGGGTATAGCTCCAAGAGACATTTTAGTGCGTCTCGATGAACTACATATGCCCTCCGAATTTCATTCGCCTACATCAAACTGAAAGGTGGGGCTCGCCATTTTAGATTTTCCAGGGGGCGCTCTTGAGCCGTTTTGCCACGCCCATTTCCGTCACCCATGAATTATCAAATTTTTCACCGGGACTGACGTATCTGCAAAGTTTCATCCGTTTTCATCGATGTTCAGGCCGCCTAAAAGGCATTTGTTTGGAGTAAAGGAGAAGGAGAAGAATAATAATAATAATCCTTCGAGTTTCAATAGGGCCTCGCACAGCCAGTGCTCGGGCCCTAACTAGTGCTGCGAGCAGCAGTGAGCGGGCCCTCGCACCCCACGCGGGTCGGGGTGTGGCGCCGTGAAAGGGTGTGCTATTTCGGTGTCCAGTACTGACAGAAACTTCCTGTCACCAGTAGGTGGCGCTCTAAGCGTGACTCAATACCGACGCATAGATGTGTTCAGGACAGTACCTTGATGAAGCGTAAGAAATGTTGTGTAAATCGGACAAAGTATGTAGGAGTTATGAGGACTTCCTGTAAGCAGTAGGTGGCGCTGTAGGTATGACGCAATACTGACCTACAGATGTGTTCAAGATGCGACCTTCATCAAGCATGAGCAATTTGGAGTAAATCGGATAATGTATGTAGGAGTTATGAGTACTTCCTGTTTCACCAGTAGGTGGCGCTGTAAGTGTAACTCAATACCGACGCATAGATGTGTTCAGAAGGTGACCTTCATGAAGCGTCAGCAATTTGGTGCAAATCGGATGATGTATGCAGGAGTTATGAGGACTTCCTGTTTCACCAATAGGTGGCGCTAGTAAGTATGACGCAATACTGACACATAGATGTGTTCAGGACAGAACCCTCATGAAGCGTGAGATATATCGGACAAATCGGATAATGTATGGAGGAGTTATGAGGACTTCCTGTTTTACCAATAGGTGGCGCTATAAGTATGACGCAATAATGACACATAGATGTGTTCAGGACAGAACCTTCATGAAGCGTGAGATATATCGGACGAATTGGATAATGTATGGAGGAGTTATGAGGACTTCCTGTTTCGCCAATAGGTGGCGCTATAAGTATGACGCAATACTGACATATAGATGTGTTCAGGACAGAACCGTCATGAAGCGTGAGATATATCGGACAAATTGGATAATGTTTGGAGGAGTTATGAGGACTTCGTGTTTTATGGCGAAATGTCAAACTTTGGCGGGGCGCCACGGCAAGGGTGTTTGGTGAAAACTCAATTTTTTTGATAACTTTTGATCACAAAGGTCTTAAGATGAAGCTGACCCGATATGAAGTTGATCGGATGAAATCTGTAGGAGGAGTTCGTCGAAGTACGAGGCATGGAAATGGTAAAAACAAGGACAAAATGGCACATAAAGAGCAAAATGGCGGACTTCCTGTTGCATGTTGGGTATAGCTCCAAGAGACATTTAAGTGTGGCTCGATGAAATACATATGCCCACCAAATTTCGTTCGCCTACATCCAACTGAAAGGTGGGGCTCGCCATTTTAAACTTTCCAGGGGGCGCTCTTGAGCCGTTTTGCCACGCCCATTTCCGTCACCAATGAAATATCCGATTTTCACCAGGACTGATGTATCTGCAAAGTTTCATCCGTTTTCATCGATGTTTAGGCCGCCAAAAAGGCATTTGTTTGGGGAGAAGAAGAAGGTAGAATAATAACTAGGGCTGCGAGCAGCAGTGAGCGGGCCCTCGCACCCCACGCGTGTCGGGGTGTGGCGCCGTTAAAGGGTGTGCTATTTCGGTGTGCAGTACTGAGAGAAACTTCCTGTCACTAGTAGGTGGCGCTCTAAGCGTGACTCAATACCGAAGCATAGATGTGTTCACGACGGTACCTTGATGAAGCGTGAGACATGTTGAGTAAATGGAATAACGTATGTAGGAGTTATGAGGACTTCCTGCTTGACCTGTAGGCGGCGCTGTTAGTGTGACTCAATACCGATGCAAAGATGTGTTCAGAAGGTGACCTTCACGAATCGTCAGCAATTTGGTGCAAATCGGATGATGTATGCAGGAGTTATGAGGACTTCCTGTTTCACCAATAGGTGGCGCTATAAGTATGACACAATACGGACACATAGATCTGTTCAGGACCGAACCGTCATGAAGCGTGAGATATATCGGAAAAATTGGATAATGTATGTAGTAGTTATGAGGACTTCCTGTTTCACCAATAGGTGGCGCTATAAGTATGACGCAATACTGACACATAGATGTGTTCAGGACAGAACCTTCATGAAGCGTGAGATATATCGGACGAATTGGATAATGTATGTAGGAGTTATGAGGACTTCCTGTTTCACCAATAGGTGGCGCTATAAGTATGACGCAATACTGACACATAGATGTGTTCAGGACAGAACCTTCATGAAGCGTGAGATATATCGGACGAATTGGATAATGTATGTAGGAGTTATGAGGACTTCCTGTTTCACCAATAGGTGGCGCTATAAGTATGACGCAATACTGACACATAGATGTGTTCAGGACAGAACCTTCATGAAGCTTGAGATATATCGGACGAATTGGATAATGTATGTAGGAGTTATGAGGACTTCCTGTTTCACCAATAGGTGGCGCTATAAGTATGATGCAATACTGACACATAGATGTGTTCAGGACAGAACCGTCATGAAGCGTGAGATATATCGGATGAATCGGATAATGTATGGAGGAGTTATGAGGACTTCCTGTTTCACCAATAGGTGGCGCTATAAGTATGACGCAATACTGACACATAGTTGTGTTCAGGACAGAACCTTCATGAAGCGTGAGCTATATCGGACAAATTGGATAATGTATGGAGGAGTTATGAGGACTTCCTGTTTCACCAATAGGTGGCGCTATAAGTATGACGCAATACTGAAACATAGATGTGTTCAGGACAGAACCGTCATGAAGCGTGAGATATATCGGACAAATTGGATAATGTATGGAGGAGTTATGAGGACTTCCTGTTTCACCAATAGGTGGCGCTATAAGTATGACGCAATACTGACACATAGATGTGTTCAGGACAGAACCGTCATGAAGCGTGAGATATATCGGACAAATTGGATAATGTATGGAGGAGTTATGAGGACTTCCTGTTTCACCAATAGGTGGCGCTATAAGTATGACGCAATACTGACACATAGATGTGTTCAGGACAGAACCGTCATGAAGCGTGAGATATATCGGACAAATTGGATAATGTATGGAGGAGTTATGAGGACTTCCTGTTTCACCAATAGGTGGCGCTATAAGTATGATGCAATACTGACACATAGATGTGTTCAGGACAGAACCGTCATGAAGCGTGAGATATATCGGACAAATTGGATAATGTATGGATGAGTTATGAGGACTTCCTGTTTCACCAATAGGTGGCGCTATAAGTATGACGCAATACTGACACATAGATGTGTTCAGGACAGAACCGTCATGAAGCGTGAGATATATCGGACAAATTGGATAATGTATGGAGGAGTTATGAGGACTTCCTGTTTCACCAATAGGTGGCGCTATAAGTATGACGCAATACTGACACATAGATGTGTTCAGGACAGAACCGTCATGAAGCGTGAGATATATCGGACAAATTGGATAATGTATGGAGGAGTTATGAGGACTTCGTGTTTTATGGCGAAATGTCAAACTTTGGCGGGGCGCCACGGCAAGGGTGTTTGGTGAAAACTCAATTTTTTTGATAACTTTTGATCACAAAGGCCTTAAGATGAAGCTGACCCGATATGAAGTTGATCGGATGAAATCTGTAGGAGGAGTTCGTCGAAGTACGAGGCATGGAAATGGTCAAAACAAGGACAAAATGGCACATTAAAAGCAAAATGGCGGCCTTACTGTTGCATGTTGGGTATAGCTCCAAGAGACATTTTAGTGCGTCTCGATGAACTACATATGCCCTCCGAATTTCATTCGCCTACATCAAACTGAAAGGTGGGGCTCGCCATTTTAGATTTTCCAGGGGGCGCTCTTGAGCCGTTTTGCCACGCCCATTTCCGTCACCCATGAATTATCAAATTTTTCACCGGGACTGACGTATCTGCAAAGTTTCATCCGTTTTCATCGATGTTCAGGCCGCCTAAAAGGCATTTGTTTGGAGTAAAGGAGAAGGAGAAGAATAATAATAATAATCCTTCGAGTTTCAATAGGGCCTCGCACAGCCAGTGCTCGGGCCCTAACTAGTGCTGCGAGCAGCAGTGAGCGGGCCCTCGCACCCCACGCGGGTCGGGGTGTGGCGCCGTGAAAGGGTGTGCTATTTCGGTGTCCAGTACTGACAGAAACTTCCTGTCACCAGTAGGTGGCGCTCTAAGCGTGACTCAATACCGACGCATAGATGTGTTCAGGACAGTACCTTGATGAAGCGTAAGAAATGTTGTGTAAATCGGACAAAGTATGTAGGAGTTATGAGGACTTCCTGTAAGCAGTAGGTGGCGCTGTAGGTATGACGCAATACTGACCTACAGATGTGTTCAAGATGCGACCTTCATCAAGCATGAGCAATTTGGAGTAAATCGGATAATGTATGTAGGAGTTATGAGTACTTCCTGTTTCACCAGTAGGTGGCGCTGTAAGTGTAACTCAATACCGACGCATAGATGTGTTCAGAAGGTGACCTTCATGAAGCGTCAGCAATTTGGTGCAAATCGGATGATGTATGCAGGAGTTATGAGGACTTCCTGTTTCACCAATAGGTGGCGCTATAAGTATGACGCAATACTGACACATAGATGTGTTCAGGACAGAACCCTCATGAAGCGTGAGATATATCGGACAAATCGGATAATGTATGGAGGAGTTATGAGGACTTCCTGTTTTACCAATAGGTGGCGCTATAAGTATGACGCAATAATGACACATAGATGTGTTCAGGACAGAACCTTCATGAAGCGTGAGATATATCGGACGAATTGGATAATGTATGGAGGAGTTATGAGGACTTCCTGTTTCGCCAATAGGTGGCGCTATAAGTATGACGCAATACTGACATATAGATGTGTTCAGGACAGAACCGTCATGAAGCGTGAGATATATCGGACAAATTGGATAATGTTTGGAGGAGTTATGAGGACTTCGTGTTTTATGGCGAAATGTCAAACTTTGGCGGGGCGCCACGGCAAGGGTGTTTGGTGAAAACTCAATTTTTTTGATAACTTTTGATCACAAAGGTCTTAAGATGAAGCTGACCCGATATGAAGTTGATCGGATGAAATCTGTAGGAGGAGTTCGTCGAAGTACGAGGCATGGAAATGGTAAAAACAAGGACAAAATGGCACATAAAGAGCAAAATGGCGGACTTCCTGTTGCATGTTGGGTATAGCTCCAAGAGACATTTAAGTGTGGCTCGATGAAATACATATGCCCACCAAATTTCGTTCGCCTACATCCAACTGAAAGGTGGGGCTCGCCATTTTAAACTTTCCAGGGGGCGCTCTTGAGCCGTTTTGCCACGCCCATTTCCGTCACCAATGAAATATCCGATTTTCACCAGGACTGATGTATCTGCAAAGTTTCATCCGTTTTCATCGATGTTTAGGCCGCCAAAAAGGCATTTGTTTGGGGAGAAGAAGAAGGTAGAATAATAACTAGTGCTGCGAGCAGCAGTGAGCGGGCCCTCGCACCCCACGCGGGTCGGGGTGTGGCGCCGTTAAAGGGTGTGCTATTTCGGTGTCCAGTACTGACAGAAAAGTCCAGTCACCAGTAGGTGGCGCTCTAAGCGTGACTCAATACCGACGCATAGATGTGTTCAGGACAGTACCTTGATGAAGCGTGAGAAATGTTGTGTAAATCGGACAAAGTATGTAGGAGTTATGAGGAGTTCCTGTAAGCAGTAGGTGGCGCTGTAGGTATGACGCAATACTGACCTACAGATGTGTTCAAGATGCGACCTTCATCAAGCATGAGCAATTTGGAGTAAATCGGATAATGTATGTAGGAGTTATGAGTACTTCCTGTTTCACCAGTAGGTGGCGCTGTAAGTGTAACTCAATACCGACGCATAGATGTGTTCAGAAGGTGACCTTCATGAAGCGTCAGCAATTTGGTGCAAATCGGATGATGTATGCAGGAGTTATGAGGACTTCCTGTTTCACCAATAGGTGGCGCTATAAGTATGACGCAATACTGACACATAGATGTGTTCAGGACAGAACCGTCATGAAGCGTGAGATATATCGGACAAATTGGATAATGTATGGAGGAGTTATGAGGACTTCCTGTTTCACCAATAGGTGGCGCTATAAGTATGACGCAATACTGACACATAGATGTGTTCAGGACAGAACCGTCATGAAGCGTGAGATATATCGGACAAATTGGATAATGTATGGAGGAGTTATGAGGACTTCCTGTTTCACCAATAGGTGGCGCTATAAGTATGACGCAATACTGACACATAGATGTGTTCAGGACAGAACCGTCATGAAGCGTGAGATATATCGGACAAATTGGATAATGTATGGAGGAGTTATGAGGACTTCCTGTTTCACCAATAGGTGGCGCTATAAGTATGACGCAATACTGACACATAGATGTGTTCAGGACAGAACCGTCATGAAGCGTGACATATATCGGACAAATTGAATAATGTATGGAGGAGTTATGAGGACTTCGTGTTTTATGGCGAAATGTCAAACTTTGGCGGGGCGCCACGGCAAGGGTGTTTGGTGAAAACTCAATTTTTTTGATAACTTTTGATCACAAAGGTCTTAAGATGAAGCTGACCCGATATGAAGTTGATCGGATGAAATCTGTAGGAGGAGTTCGTCGAAGTACGAGGCATGGAAATGGTCAAAACAAGGACAAAATGGCACATTAAGAGCAAAATGGCGGACTTCCTGTTGCATGTTGGGTATAGCTCCAAGAGACATTTAAGTGTGGCTCGATGAAATACATATGCCCTCCGAATTTCGTTCGCCTACATCAAACTGAAAGGTGGGGCTCGCCATTTGAAACTTTCCAGGGGGCGCTCTTGAGCCGTTTTGCCACGCCCATTTCCGTCACCCATGAATTATCAAATTTTTCACCGGGACTGACGTATCTGCAAAGTTTCATCCGTTTTCATCGATGTTCAGGCCGCCTAAAAGGCATTTGTTTGGAGTAAAGAAGAAGAAGAAGAAGAAGAACAAGAAGGTAGAATAATAATCCTTCGAAATACAATAGGGCCTCGCACCGCCAGTGCTCGGGCCCTAACTAGGGCTGCGAGCAGCAGTGAGCGGGCCCTCGCACCCCACGCGTGTCGGGGTGTGGCGCCGTTAAAGGGTGTGCTATTTCGGTGTGCAGTACTGAGAGAAACTTCCTGTCACTAGTAGGTGGCGCTCTAAGCGTGACTCAATACCGAAGCATAGATGTGTTCAGGACGGTACCTTGATGAAGCGTGAGACATGTTGAGTAAATGGAATAACGTATGTAGGAGTTATGAGGACTTCCTGCTTGACCTGTAGGCGGCGCTGTAAGTGTGACTCAATACCGATGCAAAGATGTGTTCAGAAGGTGACCTTCACGAATCGTCAGCAATTTGGTGCAAATCGGATGATGTATGCAGGAGTTATGAGGACTTCCTGTTTCACCAATAGGTGGCGCTATAAGTATGACACAATACGGACACATAGATCTGTTCAGGACCGAACCGTCATGAAGCGTGAGATATATCGGAAAAATTGGATAATGTATGTAGTAGTTATGAGGACTTCCTGTTTCACCAATAGGTGGCGCTATAAGTATGACGCAATACTGACACATAGATGTGTTCAGGACAGAACCTTCATGAAGCGTGAGATATATCGGACGAATTGGATAATGTATGTAGGAGTTATGAGGACTTCCTGTTTCACCAATAGGTGGCGCTATAAGTATGACGCAATACTGACACATAGATGTGTTCAGGACAGAACCTTCATGAAGCGTGAGATATATCGGACGAATTGGATAATGTATGTAGGAGTTATGAGGACTTCCTGTTTCACCAATAGGTGGCACTATAAGTATGACGCAATACTGACACATAGATGTGTTCAGGACAGAACCTTCATGAAGCTTGAGATATATCGGACGAATTGGATAATGTATGTAGGAGTTATGAGGACTTCCTGTTTCACCAATAGGTGGCGCTATAAGTATGATGCAATACTGACACATAGATGTGTTCAGGACAGAACCGTCATGAAGCGTGAGATATATCGGATGAATCGGATAATGTATGGAGGAGTTATGAGGACTTCCTGTTTCACCAATAGGTGGCGCTATAAGTATGACGCAATACTGACACATAGTTGTGTTCAGGACAGAACCTTCATGAAGCGTGAGCTATATCGGACAAATTGGATAATGTATGGAGGAGTTATGAGGACTTCCTGTTTCACCAATAGGTGGCGCTATAAGTATGACGCAATACTGAAACATAGATGTGTTCAGGACAGAACCGTCATGAAGCGTGAGATATATCGGACAAATTGGATAATGTATGGAGGAGTTATGAGGACTTCCTGTTTCACCAATAGGTGGCGCTATAAGTATGACGCAATACTGACACATAGATGTGTTCAGGACAGAACCGTCATGAAGCGTGAGATATATCGGACAAATTGGATAATGTATGGAGGAGTTATGAGGACTTCCTGTTTCACCAATAGGTGGCGCTATAAGTATGACGCAATACTGACACATAGATGTGTTCAGGACAGAACCGTCATGAAGCGTGAGATATATCGGACAAATCGGATAATGTATGGAGGAGTTATGAGGACTTCCTGTTTCACCAATAGGTGGCGCTATAAGTATGATGCAATACTGACACATAGATGTGTTCAGGACAGAACCGTCATGAAGCGTGAGATATATCGGACAAATTGGATAATGTATGGAGGAGTTATGAGGACTTCCTGTTTCACCAATAGGTGGCGCTATAAGTATGACGCAATACTGACACATAGATGTGTTCAGGACAGAACCGTCATGAAGCGTGAGATATATCGGACAAATCGGATAATGTATGGAGGAGTTATGAGGACTTCCTGTTTCACCAATAGGTGGCGCTATAAGTATGATGCAATACTGACACATAGATGTGTTCAGGACAGAACCGTCATGAAGCGTGAGATATATCGGACAAATTGGATAATGTATGGAGGAGTTATGAGGACTTCGTGTTTTATGGCGAAATGTCAAACTTTGGCGGGGCGCCACGGCAAGGGTGTTTGGTGAAAACTCAATTTTTTTGATAACTTTTGATCACAAAGGTCTTAAGATGAAGCTGACCCGATATGAAGTTGATCGGATGAAATCTGTAGGAGGAGTTCGTCGAAGTACGAGGCATGGAAATGGTCAAAACAAGGACAAAATGGCACATTAAGAGCAAAATGGCGGACTTCCTGTTGCATGTTGGGTATAGCTCCAAGAGACATTTAAGTGTGGCTCGATGAAATACATATGCCCACCGAATTTCGTTCGCCTACATCAAACTGAAAGGTGGGGCTCGCCATTTTAAACTTTCCAGGGGGCGCTCTTGAGCCGTTTTGCCACACCCATTTCCGTCACCCATGAATTATCAAATTTTTCACCGGGACTGACGTATCTGCAAAGTTTCATTCGTTTTCATCGATGTTTAGGCCGCCAAAAAGGCATTTGTTTGGGGAGAAGAAGAATAACAAGAAGGTAGGAGAATAATAATAACTAGGGCTGCGAGCAGCAGTGAGCGGGCCCTCGCACCCCACGCGTGTCGGGGTGTGGCGCCGTTAAAGGCTGTGCTATTTCGGTGTGCAGTACTGAGAGAAACTTCCTGTCACCAGTAGGTGGCGCTCTAGGCGTGACTCAATACCGAAGCATAGATGTGTTCAGGACGGTACCTTGATGAAGCGTGAGAAATGTTGAGTAAATCGGATAACGTATGTAGGAGTTATGAGGACTTCCTGTTTCACCAGTAGGTGGCACTGTAAGTGTGACTCAATACCGACACATTGATGGGTTCAGAAGGCGACCTTCGTGAAGCGTTAGCAATTTGGTGCAAATCGGATGATGTATGCAGGAGTTATGAGGACTTCCTGTTTCACCAATAGGTGGCGCTATACGTATGACGCAATACTGACACATAGATGTGTTCAGGACAGAACCTTCATGAAGCGTGAGATATATTGGACGAATTGGATAATGTATGTAGGAGTTATGAGGACTTCCTGTTTCACCAATAGGTGGCGCTATAAGTATGACGCAATACTGACACATAGATGTGTTCAGGACAGAACCGTCATGAAGCGTGAGATATATCGGACAAATTGGATAATGTATGGAGGAGTTATGAGGACTTCGTGTTTTATGGCGAAATGTCAAACTTTGGCGGGGCGCCACGGCAAGGGTGTTTGGTGAAAACTAAATTTTTTTGATAACTTTTGATCACAAAGGTCTTTAGATGAAGCTGACCCGATATGAAGTTGATCGGATGAAATCTGTAGGAGGAGTTCGTCGAAGTACGAGGCATGGAAATGGTCAAAACAAGGACAAAATGGCATATTAAGAGCAAAATGGCGGACTTCCTGTTGCATGTTGGGTATAGCTCCAAGAGACATTTAAGTGTGGCTCGATGAAATACATATGCCCACCGAATTTCGTTCGCCTACATCAAACTGAAAGGTGGGGCTCGCCATTTTAAACTTTCCAGGGGGCGCTCTTGAGCCGTTTTGCCACGCCTATTTCCGTCACCCATGAATTATCAAATTTTTCACCGGGACTGACGTATCTGCAAAGTTTCATCCGTTTTCATCGATGTTCAGGCCGCCTAAAAGGCATTTGTTTGGAGTAAAGAAGAATAATAATAACTAGTGCTGCGAGCAGCAGTGAGCGGGCCCTCGCACCCCACGCGGGTCGGGGTGTGGCGCCGTTAAAGGGTGTGCTATTTCGGTGTCCAGTACTGACAGAAACTTCCTGTCACCAGTAGGTGGTGCTCTAAGCGTGACTCAATACCGACGCATAGATGTGTTCAGGACAGTATCTTGATGAAGCGTGAGAAATGTTGTGTAAATCGGACAAAGTATGTAGGAGTAATGAGGACTTCCTGTAAGCAGTAGGTGGCGCTGTAGGTATGACGCAATACTGACCTACAGATGTGTTCAAGATGCGACCTTCATCAAGCAAGAGCAATTTGGAGTAAATCGGATAATGTATGTAGTTATGAGTACTTCCTGTTTCACCAGTAGGTGGCGCTGTAAGTGTAACTCAATACCGACGCATAGATGTGTTCAGAAGGTGACCTTCATGAAGCGTCAGCAATTTGGTGCAAATCGGATGATGTATGCAGGAGTTATGAGGACTTCCTGTTTCACCAATAGGTGGCGCTATAAGTATGACGCAATACTGACACATAGATGTGTTCAGGACAGAACCGTCATGAAGCGTGAGATAAATCGGACAAATCGGATAATGTATGGAGGAGTTATGAGGACTTCCTGTTTCACCAATAGGTGGCGCTATAAGTATGACGCAATACTGACACATAGATGTGTTCAGGACAGAACCGTCATGAAGAGTGAGATATATCGGACAAATTGGATAATGTATAGAGGAGTTATGAGGACTTCCTGTTTCACCAATAGGTGGCGCTATAAGTATGACGCAATACTGACACATAGATGTGTTCAGGACAGAACCGTCATGAAGCGTGAGATATATCGGACAAATTGGATAATGTATGGAGGAGTTATGAGGACTTCCTGTTTCACCAATAGGTGGCGCTATAAGTATGACGCAATACTGACACATAGATGTGTTCAGGACAGAACCGTCATGAAGCGTGAGATATATCGGACAAATTGGATAATGTATGGAGGAGTTATGAGGACTTCCTGTTTCACCAATAGGTGGCGCTATAAGTATGACGCAATACTGACACATAGATGTGTTCAGGACAGAACCGTCATGAAGCGTGAGATATATCGGACAAATTGGATAATGTATGGAGGAGTTATGAGGACTTCCTGTTTCACCAATAGGTGGCGCTATAAGTATGACGCAATACTGACACATAGATGTGTTCAGGACAGAACCGTCATGAAGCGTGAGATATATCGGACAAATTGGATAATGTATGGAGGAGTTATGAGGACTTCCTGTTTCACCAATAGGTGGCGCTATAAGTATGACGCAATACTGACACATAGATGTGTTCAGGACAGAACCGTCATGAAGCGTGAGATATATCGGACAAATTGGATAATGTATGGAGGAGTTATGAGGACTTCGTGTTTTATGGCGAAATGTCAAACTTTGGCGGGGCGCCACGGCAAGGGTGTTTGGTGAAAACTCAATTTTTTTGATAACTTTTGATCACAAAGGCCTTAAGATGAAGCTGACCCGATATGAAGTTGATCGGATGAAATCTGTAGGAGGAGTTCGTCGAAGTACGAGGCATGGAAATGGTCAAAACAAGGACAAAATGGCACATTAAAAGCAAAATGGCGGCCTTCCTGTTGCATGTTGGGTATAGCTCCAAGAGACATTTTAGTGCGTCTCGATGAAATACATATGCCCTCCGAATTTCGTTCGCCTACATCAAACTGAAAGGTGGGGCTCGCCATTTTGAACTTTCCAGGGGGCGCTCTTGAGCCGTTTTGCCACACCCTTTTCCGTCACCCATGAATTATCAAATTTTTCACCGGGACTGACGTATCTGCAAAGTTTCATCCGTTTTCATCGATGTTTAGGCCGCCAAAAAGGCATTTGTTTGGGGAGAAGAACAAGAAGAAAAAGGAGAATAATAATAATCCTTCGAAATACAATAGGGCCTCGCACCGCCAGTGCTCGGGCCCTAACTAGTGCTGCGAGCAGCAGTGAGCGGGCCCTCGCACCCCACGCGGGTCGGGGTGTGGCGCCGTTAAAGGGTGTGCTATTTCGGTGTCCAGTACTGACAGAAACTTCCTGTCACCAGTAGGTAGCGCTCTAAGCGTGACTCAATACCGACGCATAGATGTGTTCAGGACAGTACCTTGATGAAGCGTGAGAAATGTTGTGTAAATCGGACAAAGTATGTAGGAGTTATGAGGACTTCCTGTTTCACCAGTAGGTGGCGCTGTAAGTGTGACTCAATACCGACACATAGATGGGTTCAGAAGGCCACCTTCATGAAGCATCAGCAATTTGGTACAAATCGGATGATGTATGCAGGAGTTATGAGGACTTCCTGTTTCACCAATAGGTGGCGCTATACGTATGACGCAATACTGACACATAGATGTGTTCAGGACAGAACCGTCATGAAGCGTGAGATATATCGGACAAATTGGATAATGTATGGAGGAGTTATGAGGACTTCCTGTTTCACCAATAGGTGGCGCTATAAGTATGACGCAATACTGACACATAGATGTGTTCAGGACAGAACCGTCATGAAGCGTGAGATATATCGGACAAATTGGATAATGTATGGAGGAGTTATGAGGACTTCCTGTTTCACCAATAGGTGGCGCTATAAGTATGACGCAATACTGACACATAGATGTGTTCAGGACAGAACCGTCATGAAGCGTGAGATATATCGGACAAATTGGATAATGTATGGAGGAGTTATGAGGACTTCGTGTTTTATGGCGAAATGTCAAACTTTGGCGGGGCGCCACGGCAAGGGTGTTTGGTGAAAACTCAATTTTTTTGATAACTTTTGATCACAAAGGTCTTAAGATGAAGCTGACCCGATATGAAGTTGATCGGATGAAATCTGTAGGAGGAGTTCGTCGAAGTACGAGGCATGGAAATGGTCAAAACAAGGACAAAATGGCACATTAAAAGCAAAATGGCGGCCTTCCTCTTGCATGTTGGGTATAGCTCCAAGAGACATTTTCGTGCGTCTCGATGAACTACATATGCCCTCCGAATTTCGTTCGCCTACATCAAACTGAAAGGTGGGGCTCGCCATTTTAGATTTTCCAGGGGGCGCTCTTGAGCCGTTTTGCCACGCCCATTTCCGTCACCCATGAATTATCAAATTTTTCACCGGGACTGACGTATCTGCAGAGTTTCATCCGTTTTCATCGATGTTCAGGCCGCCTAAAAGGCATTTGTTTGGAGTAAAGAAGGAGAAGGTAGAAGGTAGAAGAATAATAATCCTTCGAAATACAATAGGGCCTCGCACCGCCAGTGCTCGGGCCCTAACTAGGGCTGCGAGCAGCAGTGAGCGGGCCCTCGCACCCCACGCGTGTCGGGGTGTGGCGCCGTTAAAGGGTGTGCTATTTTGGTGTGCAGTACTGAGAGACACTTCCTGTCACCAGTAGGTGGCGCTCTAGGCGTGACTCAATACCGAAGCATAGATGTGTTCAGGACGGTACCTTGATGAAGCGTGAGAAATGTTGAGTAAATCGGTTAACGTATGTAGGAGTTATGAGGACTTCCTGTTTCACCAGTAGGTGGCGCTGTAAGTGTGACTCAATACCGACGCATAGATGTGTTCAGAATGTCACCTTCATGAAGCGTCAGCAATTTGGTGCAAATCGGATGATGTATGCAGGAGTTATGAGGACTTCCTGTTTCACCAATAGGTGGCGCTATAAGTATGACGCAATACTGACACATAGATGTGTTCAGAACAGAACCGTCATGAAGCGTGAGATATATCGGACAAATTGGATAATGTATGTAGGAGTTATGAGGACTTCCTGTTTCACCAATAGGTGGCGCTATAAGTATGACGCAATACTGACACATAGATGTGTTCAGGAGAGAACCGTCATGAAGCGTGAGATATATCAGACAAATTGGATAATGTATGTAGTAGTTATGAGGACTTCCTGTTTCACCAATAGGTGGCGCTATAAGTATGACGCAATACTGACACATAGATGTGTTCAGGACAGAACCCTCATGAAGCGTGAGATATATCGGACAAATCGGATAATGTATGGAGGAGTTATGAGGACTTCCTGTTTTACCAATAGGTGGCGCTATAAGTATGACGCAATACTGACACATAGATGTGTTCAGGACAGAACCGTCATGAAGCGTGAGATATATCGGACAAATTGGATAATGTATGGAGGAGTTATGAGGACTTCCTGTTTCACCAATAGGTGGCGCTATAAGTATGACGCAATACTGACACATAGATGTGTTCAGGACAGAACCGTCATGAAGCGTGAGATATATCGGACAAATTGGATAATGTATGGAGGAGTTATGAGGACTTCCTGTTTCACCAATAGGTGGCGCTATAATTATGACGCAATACTGACACATAGATGTGTTCAGGACAGAACCGTCATGAAGCGTGAGATATATCGGACAAATCGGATAATGTATGTAGGAGTTATGAGGACTTCCTGTTTCACCAATAGGTGGCGCTATAAGTATGACGCAATACTGACACATAGATGTGTTCAGGACACAACCGTCATGAAGCGTGAGATATATCGGACAAATCCGATAATGTATGGAGGAGTTATGAGGACTTCCTGTTTCACCAATAGGTGGCGCTATAAGTATGACGCAATACTGACCCATAGATGTGTACAGGACAGAACCGTCATGAAGCATGAGATATATCGGACAAATTGGATAATGTATGTAGGAGTTATGAGGACTTCGTGTTTTATGGCGAAATGTCAAACTTTGGCAGGGCGCCACGGCAAGGGTGTGTGGTGAAAACTCAATTTTTTTGATAACTTTTGATCACAAAGGTCTTAAGATGAAGCCGACCCGATATGAAGTTGATCGGATGAAATCTGTAGGAGGAGTTCGTTGAAGTACGAGGCATGGAAATGGTCAAAACAAGGACAAAATGGCACATTAAAAGCAAGATGGCGGACTTCCTGTTGCATGTTGGGTATAGCTCCAAGAGACATTTTAGTGTGTCTCGATGAACTTCATATGCCCACCGAATTTCGTTCGACTACATCAAACTGAAAGGTGGGGCTCGCCATTTTAAATTTTCCAGGGGGCGCACTTGAGCCGTTTTGCCACGCCCATTTCCGTCACCCATGAATTATCAAATTTTTTACCGGGACTGACGTATGTGCAAAGTTTCATCCGTTTTCATCGATGTTAAGGCCGCCAAAAAGGCATTTGTTTGGGGAGAAGAAGAAGGAGAAGAAGGAGAAGAAGAATAATAATAATAATCCTTCGAGTTTCAATAGGGCCTCGCACCGCCAGTGCTCGGGCCCTAATAACTAGTGCTGCGAGCAGCAGTGAGCGGGCCCTCGCACCCCACGCGTGTCGGGGTGCTGCGCCGTTAAAGGCTGTGCTATTTCGGTGTGCAGTACTGAGAGAAACTTCCTGTCACCAGTAGGTGGCGCTCTAGGTGTGACTCAATACCGAAGCATAGATGTGTTCAGGACGGTACCTTGATGAAGCGTGAGAAATGTTGAGTAAATCGGATAACGTATGTAGGAGTTATGAGGACTTCCTGTTTCACCAGTAGGTGGCGCTGTAAGTGTGACTCAATACCGACACATAGATGGGTTCAGACGGCCACCTTCATGAAGCGTCAGCAATTTGGTGCAAATCGGATGATGTATGCAGGAGTTATGAGGACTTCCTGTTTCACCAATAGGTGGCGCTATACGTATGACGCAATACTGACACATAGATGTGTTCAGGACAGAACCGTCATGAAGCGTGAGATATATCGGACAAATTGGATAATGTATGGAGGAGTTATGAGGACTTCCTGTTTCACCAATAGGTGGCGCTATAAGTATGACGCAATACTGACACATAGATGTGTTCAGGACAGAACCGTCATGAAGCGTGAGATATATCGGACAAATTGGATAATGTATGGAGGAGTTATGAGGACTTCCTGTTTCACCAATAGGTGGCGCTATAAGTATGACGCAATACTGACACATAGATGTGTTCAGGACAGAACCGTCATGAAGCGTGAGATATATCGGACAAATTGGATAATGTATGGAGGAGTTATGAGGACTTCCTGTTTCACCAATAGGTGGCGCTATAAGTATGACGCAATACTGACACATAGATGTGTTCAGGACAGAACCGTCATGAAGCGTGAGATATATCGGACGAATCGGATAATGTATGGAGGAGTTATGAGGACTTCCTGTTTCACCAATAGGTGGCGCTATAAGTATGACGCAATACTGACACATAGTTGTGTTCAGGACAGAACCTTCATGAAGCGTGAGATATATCGGACGAATTGGATTATGTATGTAGGAGTTATGAGGACTTCCTGTTTCACCAATAGGTGGCGCTATAAGTATGATGCAATACTGAAACATAGATGTGTTCAGGACAGAACCTTCATGAAGCGTGAGATATATCGGACGAATTGGATAATGTATGTAGGAGTTATGAGGACTTCCTGTTTCACCAATAGGTGGCGCTATAAGTATGACGCAATACTGACACATAGATGTGTTCAGGACAGAACCTTCATGAAGCGTGAGATATATCGGACGAATTGGATAATGTATGTAGGAGTTATGAGGACTTCCTGTTTCACCAATAGGTGGCGCTATAAGTATGATGCAATACTGAAACATAGATGTGTACAGGACAGAACCGTCATGAAGCATGAGATATATCGGACAAATTGGATAATGTATGTAGGAGTTATGAGGACTTCGTGTTTTATGGCGAAATGTCAAACTTTGGCGGGGCGCCACGGCAAGGGTGTGTGGTGAAAACTCAATTTTTTTGATAACTTTTGATCACAAAGGTCTTAAGATGAAGCCGACCCGATATGAAGTTGATCGGATGAAATCTGTAGGAGGAGTTTGTTGAAGTACGAGGCATGGAAATGGTCAAAACAAGGACAAAATGGCACATTAAAAGCAAGATGGCGGACTTCCTGTTGCATGTTGGGTATAGCTCCAAGAGACATTTTAGTGTGTCTCGATGAACTACATATGCCCACCGAATTTCGTTCGACTACATCAAACTGAAAGGTGGGGCTCGCCATTTTAAATTTTCCAGGGGGCGCACTTGAGCCGTTTTGCCACGCCCATTTCCGTCACCCATGAATTATCAATTTTTTTACCGGGACTGACGTATGTGCAAAGTTTCATCCGTTTTCATCGATGTTAAGGCCGCCAAAAAGGCATTTGTTTGGGGAGAAGAAGAAGGAGAAGGAGAAGGAGAAGGAGAAGAATAATAATAACTAGTGCTGCGAGCAGCAGTGAGCGGGCCCTCGCACCCCACGCGGGTCGGGGTGTGGCGCCGTTAAAGGGTGTGCTATTTCGGTGTCCAGTTCTGACAGAAACGTCCTGTCACCAGTAGGTGGCGCTCTAAGCGTGACTCAATACCGACGCATAGATGTGTTCAGGACAGTACCTTGATGAAGCGTGAGAAATGTTGTGTAAATCGGACAAGTATGTAGGAGTTATGAGGACTTCCTGTAAGCAGTAGGTGGCGCTGTAGGTATGACGCAATACTGACCTACAGATGTGTTCAAGATGCGACCTTCATCAAGCATTAGCAATTTGGAGTAAATCGGATAATGTATGTAGGAGTTATGAGTACTTCCTGTTTCACCAGTAGGTGGCGCTGTAAGTGTAACTCAATACCGACGCATAGATGTGTTCAGAAGGTGACCTTCATGAAGCGTCAGCAATTTGGTGCAAATCGGATAATGTATGCAGGAGTTATGAGGACTTCCTGTTTCACCAATAGGTGGCGCTATAAGTATGACGCAATACTGACACATAGATGTGTTCAGGACAGAACCGTCATGAAGCGTGAGATAAATCAGACAAATCGGATAATGTATGGAGGAGTTATGAGGACTTCCTGTTTCACCAATAGGTGGCGCTATAAGTATGACGCAATACTGACACATAGATGTGTTCAGGACAGAACCGTCATGAAGCGTGAGATATATCGGACAAATCGGATAATGTATGGAGGAGTTATGAGGACTTCCTGTTTTACCAATAGGTGGCGCTATAATTATGACGCAATACTGACACATAGATGTGTTCAGGACAGAACCTTCATGAAGCGTGAGATATATCGGACGAATTGGACAATGTATGGAGGAGTTATGAGGACTTCCTGTTTCACCAATAGGTGGCGCTATAAGTATGATGCAATACTGACACATAGATGTGTTCAGGACAGAACCGTCATGAAGCGTGAGATATATCGGACAAATTGGATAATGTATGGAGGAGTTATGAGGACTTCGTGTTTTATGGCGAAATGTCGAACTTTGGCGGGGCGCCACGGCAAGGGTGTTTGGTGAAAACTCAATTTTTTTGATAACTTTAGATCACAAAGGCCTTAAGATGAAGCTGACCCGATATGAAGTTGATCGGATGAAATCTGTAGGAGGAGTTCGTCGAAGTACGAGGCATGGAAATGGTCAAAACAAGGACAAAATGGCACATTAAAAGCAAAATGGCGGCCTTCCTGTTGCATGTTGGGTATAGCTCCAAGAGACATTTTAGTGCGTCTCGATGAACTACATATGCCCTCCGAATTTCGTTCGCCTACATCAAACTGAAAGGTGGGGCTCGCCATTTTAGATTTTCCAGGGGGCGCTCTTGAGCCGTTTTGCCACGCCCAGTTCCGTCACCCATGAATTATCAAATTTTTCACCGGGACTGACGTATCTGCAAAGTTTCATCCGTTTTCATCGATGTTCAGGCCGCCTAAAAGGCATTTGTTTGGAGTAAAGAAGAATAATAATAACTAGTGCTGCGAGCAGCAGTGAGCGGGCCCTCGCACCCCACGCGGGTCGGGGTGTGGCGCCGTTCAAGGCTGTGCTATTTCGGTGTGCAGTACTGAGAGAAACTTCCTGTCACCAGTAGGTGGCGCTCTAGGCGTGACTCAATACCGAAGCATAGATGTGTTCAGGACGGTACCTTGATGAAGCGTGAGAAATGTTGAGTAAATCGGATAACGTATGTAGGAGTTATGAGGACTTCCTGTTTCACCAGTAGGTGGCGCTGTAAGTGTGACTCAATACCGACACATAGATGGGTTCAGAAGGCCACCTTTATGAAGCATCAGCAATTTGGTGCAAATCGGATGATGTATGCAGGACTTATGAGGACTTCCTGTTTCACCAATAGGTGGCGCTATACGTATGACGCAATACTGACACATAGATGTGTTCAGGACAGAACCGTCATGAAGCGTGAGCTATATCGGACAAATTGGATAATGTATGGAGGAGTTATGAGGACTTCCTGTTTCACCAATAGGTGGCGCTATAAGTATGACGCAATACTGACACATAGATGTGTTCAGGACAGAAACTTCATGAAGCGTGAGATATATCGGACAAATCGGATAATGTATGGAGGAGTTATGAGGACGTACTGGTTCACCAATAGGTGGCGCTATAAGTATGACGCAATACTGACACATAGATGTGTTCAGGACAGAACTGTCGTGAAGCGTGAGACATATCAGACAAATCGGATAATGTATGGAGGAGTTATGAGGACGTACTGTTTCACCAATAGGTGGCGCTATACGTATGACGCAATACTGACACATAGATGTGTTCAGGACAGAACTGTCATGAAGCGTGAGACATATCGGACAAATCGGATAATGTATGGAGGAGTTATGAGGACGTACTGTTTCACCAATAGGTGGCGCTATAAGTATGACGCAATACTGACACATAGATGTGTTCAGGACAGAACTGTCATGAAGCGTGAGACATATCGGACAAATCGGATAATGTATGGAGGAGTTATGAGGACGTACTGTTTCACCAATAGGTGGCGCTATACGTATGACGCAATACTGACACATAGATGTGTTCAGGACAGAACCGTCATGAAGCGTGAGCTATATCGGACAAATTGGATAATGTATGGAGGAGTTATGAGGACTTCCTTTTTCACCAATAGGTGGCGCTATAAGTATGACGCAATACTGACACATAGATGTGTTCATGACAGAACTGTCATGAAGCGTGAGACATATCGGACAAATCGGATAATGTATGGAGGAGTTATGAGGACTTCCTGTTTCACCAATAGGTGGCGCTATAAGTATGACGCAATACTGACACATAGATGTGTTCAGGACAGAACCGTCATGAAGCGTGAGATATATTGGACAAATTGGATAATGTATGGAGGAGTTATGAGGACTTCGTGTTTTATGGCGAAATGTCAAACTTTGGCGGGGCGCCACGGCAAGGGTGTTTGGTGAAAACTCAATTTTTTTGATAACTTTTGATCACAAAGGTCTTAAGATGAAGCTGACCCGATATGAAGTTGATCGGATGAAATCTGTAGGAGGAGTTCGTCGAAGTACGAGGCATGGAAATGGTCAAAACAAGGACAAAATGGCACATTAAGAGCAAAATGGCGGACTTCCTGTTGCATGTTGGGTATAGCTCCAAGAGACATTTAAGTGTGGCTCGATGAAATACATATGCCCACCGAATTTCGTTAGCCTACATCAAACTGAAAGGTGGGGCTCGCCATTTTAAACTTTCCAGGGGGCGCTCTTGAGCCGTTTTGCCACGCCCATTTCCGTCACCCATGAATTATCAAATTTTTCACCGGGACTGACGTATCTGCAAAGTTTCATCCGTTTTCATCGATGTTCAGGCCGCCTAAAAGGCATTTGTTTGGAGTAAAGGAGAAGGAGAATAATAATCCTTCGAGTTTCAATAGGGCCTCGCACCGCCAGTGCTCGGGCCCTAATAACTAGGGCTGCGAGCAGCAGTGAGCGGGCCCTCGCACCCCATGCGGGTCGGGGTGTGGCGCTGTTAAAGTGTGTGCTATTTCGGTGTCCAGTACTGAGAGAATCTTCCTGTTACCAGTAGGTGGCGCTCTAAGCGTGACTCAATACAAACGCATAGATGTGTTCAGGACAGTACCTTGATGAAGCGTGAGAAATGTTGTGTAAATCGGACAATGTATGTAGGAGTTATGATGACTTCCTGTAAGCAGTAGGTGGCGCTATTAGTATGACTCAATGCTCACGCACAGATGTGTTCAGGATGCGACCTTCATCAACCCTGAGCAATTTGGAGTAAATCGGATAACGTATGTAGGAGTTATGAGGACTTCCTGTTTCACCAATAGGTGGCGCTATAAGTATGATGCAATACTGACACATAGATGTGTTCAGGACAGAACCGTCATGAAGCGTGAGATATATCGGACGAATCGGATAATGTATGGAGGAGTTATGAGGACTTCCTGTTTCACCAATAGGTGGCGCTATAAGTATGACGCAATACTGACACATAGATGTGTTCAGGACAGAACCGTCATGAAGCGTGAGATATATCGGATAAATCGGATAATGTATGGAGGAGTTATGGGGACTTCCTGTTTCACCAATAGGTGGCGCTATAAGAATGACGCAATACTGACACATAGATGTGTTCAGGACAGAACCGTCATGAAGCGTGAGATATATCGGACAAATCGGATAATGTATGGAGGAGTTATGGGGACTTCCTGTTTCACCAATAGGTGGCGCTATAAGTATGACGCAATACTGACACATAGATGTGTTCAGGACAGAACCGTCATGAAGCGTGAGATATATCGGACAAATCGGATAATGTATGGAGGAGTTATGGGGACTTCCTGTTTCACCAATAGGTGGCGCTATAAGTATGACGCAATACTGACACATAGATGTGTTCAGGACAGAACCGTCATGAAGCGTGAGATATATCGGACAAATCGGATAATGTATGGAGGAGTTATGAGGACTTCCTGTTTCACCAATAGGTGGCGCTATAAGTATGACGCAATACTGACACATAGATGTGTTCAGGACAGAACCGTCATGAAGCGTGAGATATATCGGACAAATTGGATAATGTATGGAGGAGTTATGAGGACTTCCTGTTTCACCAATAGGTGGCGCTATAAGTATGACGCAATACTGACACATAGATGTGTTCAGGACAGAACCGTCATGAAGCGTGAGATATATCGGACAAATTGGATAATGTATGGAGGAGTTATGAGGACTTCCTGTTTCACCAATAGGTGGCGCTATAAGTATGACGCAATACTGACACATAGATGTGTTCAGGACAGAACCGTCATGAAGCGTGAGATATATCGGACAAATTGGATAATGTATGGAGGAGTTATGAGGACTTCCTGTTTCACCAATAGGTGGCGCTATAAGTATGACGCAATACTGACACATAGATGTGTTCAGGACAGAACCGTCATGAAGCGTGAGACATATCGGACAAATCGGATAATGTATGGAGGAGTTATGAGGACGTACTGTTTCACCAATAGGTGGCGCTATAAGTATGACGCAATACTGACACATAGATGTGTTCAGGACAGAACCGTCATGAAGCGTGACATATATCGGACAAATTGAATAATGTATGGAGGAGTTATGAGGACTTCGTGTTTTATGGCGAAATGTCAAACTTTGGCGGGGCGCCACGGCAAGGGTGTTTGGTGAAAACTCAATTTTTTTGATAACTTTTGATCACAAAGGTCTTAAGATGAAGCTGACCCGATATGAAGTTGATCGGATGAAATCTGTAGGAGGAGTTCGTCGAAGTACGAGGCATGGAAATGGTCAAAACAAGGACAAAATGGCACATTAAGAGCAAAATGGCGGACTTCCTGTTGCATGTTGGGTATAGCTCCAAGAGACATTTAAGTGTGGCTCGATGAAATACATATGCCCTCCGAATTTCGTTCGCCTACATCAAACTGAAAGGTGGGGCTCGCCATTTGAAACTTTCCAGGGGGCGCTCTTGAGCCGTTTTGCCACGCCCATTTCCGTCACCCATGAATTATCAAATTTTTCACCGGGACTGACGTATCTGCAAAGTTTCATCCGTTTTCATCGATGTTCAGGCCGCCTAAAAGGCATTTGTTTGGAGTAAAGGAGAAGGAGAATAATAATCCTTCGAGTTTCAATAGGGCCTCGCACCGCCAGTGCTCGGGCCCTAATAATAATCCTTCGAGTTTCAATAGGGCCTCGCACAGCCAGTGCTCGGGCCCTAATAATCCTTCGAGTTTCAATAGGGCCTCGCACCGCCAGTGCTCGGGCCCTAACTAGTGCTGCGAGCAGCAGTGAGCGGGCCCTCGCACCCCACGCGGGTCGGGGTGTGGCGCCGTTAAAGGGTGTGCTATTTCGGTGTCCAGTACTGACAGAAACTTCCTGTCACCAGTAGGTGGCGCTCTAAGCGTGACTCAATACCGACGCATAGATGTGTTCAGGACAGTACCTTGATGAAGCGTGAGAAATGTTGTGTAAATCGGACAAAGTATGTAGGAGTTATGAGGACTTCCTGTAAGCAGTAGGTGGCGCTGTAGGTATGACGCAATACTGACCTACATATGTGTTCAAGATGCGACCTTCATCAAGCATGAGCAATTTGGAGTAAATCGGATAATGTATGTAGGAGTTATGAGTACTTCCTGTTTCACCAGTAGGTGGCGCTGTAAGTGTAACTCAATACCGACGCATAGATGTGTTCAGAAGGTGACCTTCATGAAGCGTCAGCAATTTGGTGCAAATCGGATGATGTATGCAGGAGGTATGAGGACTTCCTGTTTCACCAATAGGTGGCGCTATAAGTATGATGCAATACTGACACATAGAGGTGTTCAGGACAGAACCGTCATGAAGTGTGAGATAAATCGGACAAATCGGATAATGTATGGAGGAGTTATGAGGACTTCCTGTTTCACCAATAGGTGGCGCTATAAGTATGACGCAATACTGACCCATAGATGTGTTCAGGACACAACCGTCATGAAGCGTGAGATATATCGGACAAATCGGATAATGTATGGAGGAGTTATGAGGACATCGTGTTTTATGGCGAAATGTCAAACTTTGGCGGGGCGCCGCGGCAAGGGTGTTTGGTGAAAACTCAATTTTTTTGATAACTTTTGATCACAAAGGTCTTAAGATGAAGCTGACCCGATATGAAGTTGATCGGATGAAATCTGTAGGAGGAGTTCGTCGAAGTACGAGGCATGGAAATGGTCAAAACAAGGACAAAATGGCACATTAAGAGCAAAATGGCGGACTTCCTGTTGCATGTTGGGTATAGCTCCAAGAGACATTTTAGTGTGTCTCGATGAAATACATGTGCCCTCCGAATTTCTTTCCCCTACATCAAACTGAAAGGTGGGGCTCGCCATTTTAAATTTTCCAGGGGGCGCTCTTGAGCCGTTTTGCCACGCCCATTTCCGTCACCCATGAATTATCAAATTTTTCACCGGGACTGACGTATCTGCAAAGTTTCATCCGTTTTCATCGATGTTTAGGCCGCCAAAAATGCATTTGTTTTGGAAGAAGGAGAAGGAGAATAATAATAATAACTAGTGCTGCGAGCAGCAGTGAGCGGGCCCTCGCACCCCACGCGTGTCGGGGTGTGGCGCCGTTGAAGGGTGTGCTATTTCGGTGTCCAGTACTGACAGAAACTTCCTGTCACCAGTAGGTGGCGCTCTAAGCGTGACTCAATACCAAAGCATAGATGTGTTCAGGACAGTACCTTGATGAAGCGTGAGAAATGTTGTGTAAATCGGACAAAGTATGTAGGAGTTATGAGGACTTCCTGTAAGCAGTAGGTGGCGCTGTAGGTATGACGCAATACTGACCTACAGATGTGTTCAAGATGCGACCTTCATCAAGCATGAGCAATTTGGAGTAAATCGGATAATGTATGTAGGAGTTATGAGTACTTCCTGTTTCACCAGTAGGTGGCGCTGTAAGTGTAACTCAATACCGACGCATAGATGTGTTCAGAAGGTGACCTTCATGAAGCGTCAGCAATTTGGTGCAAATCGGATGATGTATGCAGGAGTTATGAGGACTTCCTGTTTCACCAATAGGTGGCGCTATAAGTATGACGCAATACTGACACATAGATGTGTTCAGGACAGAACCGTCATGAAGCGTGAGATAAATCGGACAAATCGGATAATGTATGGAGGAGTTATGAGGACTTCCTGTTTCACCAATAGGTGGCGCTATAAGTATGATGCAATACTGACACATAGATGTGTTCAGGACAGAACAGTCATGAAGCGTGAGATATATCGGACGAATTGGATAATGTATGTAGGAGTTATGAGGACTTCCTGTTTCACCAATAGGTGGCGCTATAAGTATGACGCAATACTGACACATAGATGTGTTCAGGACAGAACCCTCATGAAGCGTGAGATATATCGGACAAATCCGATAATGTATGGAGGAGTTATGGGGACTTCCTGTTTCACCAATAGGTGGCGCTATAAGTATGATGCAATACTGACACATAGATGTGTTCAGGACAGAACCGTCATGAAGCGTGAGATATATCGGACGAATTGGATAATGTATGTAGGAGTTATGAGGACATCGTGTTTTATGGCGAAATGTCAAACTTTGGCGGGGCGCCACGGCAAGGGTGTTTGGTGAAAACTCAATTTCTTTGATAACTTTTGATCACAAAGGTCTTAAGATGAAGCTGACCCGATATGAAGTTGATCGGATGAAATCTGTAGGAGGAGTTCGTCGAAGTACGAGGCATGGAAATGGTCAAAACAAGGACAAAATGGCACATTAAGAGCAAAATGGCGGACTTCCTGTTGCATGTTGGGTATAGCTCCAAGAGACATTTAAGTGTGGCTCGATGAAATACATATGCCCTCCGAATTTCGTTCGCCTACATCAAACTGAAAGGTGGGGCTCGCCATTTTAGATTTTCCAGGGGGCGCTCTTGAGCCGTTTTGCCACGCCTATTTCCGTCACCCATGAATTATCAAATTTTTCACCGGGACTGACGTATCTGCAAAGTTTCATCCGTTTTCATCGATGTTCAGGCCGCCTAAAAGGCATTTGTTTGGAGTAAAGAAGAAGGAGAATAATAATAACTAGTGCTGCGAGCAGCAGTGAGCGGGCCCTCGCACCCCACGCGGGTCGGGGTGTGGCGCCGTTAAAGGGTGTGCTATTTCGGTGTCCAGTACTGACAGAAACTTCCTGTCACCAGTAGGTGGCGCTCTAAGCGTGACTCAATACCGACGCATAGATGTGTTCAGGACAGTACCTTGATGAAGCGTGAGAAATGTTGTGTAAATCGGACAAAGTATGTAGGAGTTATGAGGACTTCCTGTAAGCAGTAGATGGCGCTGTAGGTATGACGCAATACTGACCTACAGATGTGTTGAAGATGCGACCTTCATCAAGCATGAGCAATTTGGAGTAAATCGGATAATGTATGTAGGAGTTATGAGTACTTCCTGTTTCACCAGTAGGTGGCGCTGTAAGTGTAACTCAATACCGACGCATAGATGTGTTCAGAAGGTGACCTTCATGAAGCGTCAGCAATTTGGTGCAAATCGTATGATGTATGCAGGAGTTATGAGGACTTCCTGTTTCACCAATAGGTGGCGCTATAAGTATGACGCAATACTGACACATAGATGTGTTCAGGACAGAACCATCATGAAGCGTGAGATAAATCGGACAAATCGGATAATGTATGGAGGAGTTATGAGGACTTCCTGTTTCACCAATAGGTGGCGCTATAAGTATGACGCAATACTGACACATAGATGTGTTCAGGACAGAACCGTCATGAAGCGTGAGATATATCGGACAAATTGGATAATGTATGGAGGAGTTATGAGGACTTCCTGTTTCACCAATAGGTGGCGCTATAAGTATGACGCAATACTGACACATAGATGTGTTCAGGACAGAACCGTCATGAAGCGTGAGATATATCGGACAAATTGGATAATGTATGGAGGAGTTATGAGGACTTCCTGTTTCACCAATAGGTGGCGCTATAAGTATGACGCAATACTGACACATAGATGTGTTCAGGACAGAACCGTCATGAAGCGTGAGATATATCGGACAAATTGGATAATGTATGGAGGAGTTATGAGGACTTCCTGTTTCACCAATAGGTGGCGCTATAAGTATGACGCAATACTGACACATAGATGTGTTCAGGACAGAACCGTCATGAAGCGTGAGATATATCGGACAAATTGGATAATGTATGGAGGAGTTATGAGGACTTCCTGTTTCACCAATAGGTGGCGCTATAAGTATGACGCAATACTGACACATAGATGTGTTCAGGACAGAACCGTCATGAAGCGTGAGATATATCGGACAAATTGGATAATGTATGGAGGAGTTATGAGGACTTCCTGTTTCACCAATAGGTGGCGCTATAAGTATGACGCAATACTGACACATAGATGTGTTCAGGACAGAACCGTCATGAAGCGTGAGATATATCGGACAAATTGGATAATGTATGGAGGAGTTATGAGGACTTCCTGTTTCACCAATAGGTAGCGCTATAAGTATGACGCAATACTGACACATAGATGTGTTCAGGACAGAACAGTCATGAAGCGTGAGATATATCGGACAAATTGGATAATGTATGGAGGAGTTATGAGGACTTCCTGTTTCACCAATAGGTGGCGCTATAAGTATGACGCAATACTGACACATAGATGTGTTCAGGACAGAACCGTAATGAAGCGTGAGATATATCGGACAAATTGGATAATGTATGGAGGAGTTATGAGGACTTCCTGTTTCACCAATAGGTGGCGCTATAAGTATGACGCAATACTGACACATAGATGTGTTCAGGACAGAACCGTCATGAAGCGTGAGATATATCGGACAAATTGGATAATGTATGGAGGAGTTATGAGGACTTCGTGTTTTATGGCGAAATGTCAAACTTTAGCGGGGCGCCACGGCAATGGTGTGTGGTGAAAACTCAATTTTTTTGATAACTTTTGATCACAAAGGTCTTAAGATGAAGCCGACCCGATATGAAGTTGATCGGATGAAATCTCTAGGAGGAGTTCGTCGAAGTACGAGGCATGGAAATGGTCAAAACAAGGACAAAATGGCACATTAAAAGCAAAATGGCGGACTTCCTGTTGCATGTTGGGTATAGCTCCAAGAGACATTTTAGTGTGGCTCGATGAAATACATATGCCCACCGAATTTCGTTCGCCTACATCAAACTGAAAGGTGGGGCTCGCCATTTTAAACTTTCCAGGGGGCGCTCTTGAGCCGTTTTGCCACGCCCATTTCCGTCACCCATGAAATATCCGATTTACACCGGGACTGATGTATCTGCAAAGTTTCATCCGTTTTCATCGATGTTTAGGCCGCCAAAAAGGCATTTGTTTGGGGAGAAGAAGAAGGTAGGAGAATAATAATAATAACTAGGGCTGCGAGCAGCAGTGAGCGGGCCCTCGCACCCCACGCGTGTCGGGGTGTGGCGCCGTTGAAGGGTGTGCTATTTCGGTGTGCAGTACTGAGAGAAACTTCCTGTCACCAGTAGGTGGCGCTCTAGGCGTGACTCAATACCGAAGCATAGATGTGTTCAGGACGGTACCTTGATGAAGCGTGAGAAATGTTGAGTAAATCGGATAACGTATGTAGGAGTTATGAGGACTTCCTGTCACCAGTAGGTGGCGCTCTAGGCGTGACTCAATACCGATGCATAGATGTGTTCAGAATGTCACCTTCGTGAAGCGTCAGCAATTTGGTGCAAATCGGATGATGTATGCAGGAGTTATGAGGACTTCCTGTTTCACCAATAGGTGGCGCTATAAGTATGACACAATACGGACACATAGATGTGTTCAGGACAGAACCGTCATGAAGCGTGAGACATATCGGACAAATCGGATAATGTATGGAGGAGTTATGAGGACTTCCTGTTTCACCAATAGGTGGCGCTATAAGTATGACGCAATACTGACACATAGATGTGTTCAGGACAGAACCTTCATGAAGCGTGAGATATATCGGACAAATCGGATGATGTATGCAGGAGTTATGAGGACTTCCTGTTTCACCAATAGGTGGCGCTATAAGTATGACGCAATACTGACAAATAGATGTGTTCAGGACAGAACCTTCATGAAGCGTGAGATATATCGGACGAATTGGATAATGTATGGAGGAGTTATGAGGACTTCCTGTTTCACCAATAGGTGGCGCTATACGTATGACGCAATACTGACACATAGATGTGTTCAGGACAGAACCGTCATGAAGCGTGAGCTATATCGGACAAATTGGATAATGTATGGAGGAGTTATGAGGACTTCCTGTTTCACCAATAGGTGGCGCTATAAGTATGACGCAATACTGACACATAGATGTGTTCAGGACAGAACCGTCATGAAGCGTGAGATATATCGGACGAATTGGATATTGTATGTAGGAGTTATGAGGACTTCCTGTTTCACCAATAGGTGGCGCTATAAGTATGACGCAATACTGACACATAGATGTGTTCAGGACAGAACCGTCATGAAGCGTGAGATAAATCGGACAAATCGGATAATGTATGGAGGAGTTATGAGGACTTCCTGTTTCACCAATAGGTGGCGCTATAAGTATGACGCAATACTGACACATAGATGTGTTCAGGACAGAACCGTCATGAAGCGTGAGATATATCGGACAAATCGGATAATGTATGGAGGAGTTATGAGGACTTCCTGTTTTACCAATAGGTGGCGCTATAAGTATTATGCAATACTGACACATAGATGTGTTCAGGACAGAACCGTCATGAAGCGTGAGATATATCGGACAAATTGGATAATGTATGGAGGAGTTATGAGGACTTCGTGTTTTATGGCGAAATGTCAAACTTTGGCGGGGCGCCACGGCAAGGGTGTTTGGTGAAAACTAAATTTTTTTGATAACTTTTGATCACAAAGGTCTTAAGATGAAGCTGACCCGATATGAAGTTGATCGGATGAAATCTGTAGGAGGAGTTCGTCGAAGTACGAGGCATGGAAATGGTCAAAACAAGGACAAAATGGCACATTAAGAGCAAAATGGCGGATTTCCTGTTGCATGTTGGGTATAGCTCCAAGAGACATTTAAGTGTGGCTCGATGAAATACATATGCCCTCCGAATTTCGTTCGCCTACATCAAACTGAAAGGTGGGGCTCGCCATTTGAAACTTTCCAGGGGGCGCTCTTGAGCTGTTTTGCCACGCCCATTTCCGTCACCCATGAATTATCAAATTTTTCACCGGGACTGACGTATCTGCAAAGTTTCATCCGTTTTCATCGATGTTCAGGCCGCCTAAAAGGCATTTGTTTGGAGTAAAGAAGAAGGAGAACTAGGGCTGCGAGCAGCAGTGAGCGGGCCCTCGCACCCCATGCGTGTCGGGGTGCTGCGCCGTTAAAGGCTGTGCTATATCGGTGTGCAGTACTGAGAGAAACTTCCTGTCACCAGTAGGTGGCGCTCTAGGCGTGACTCAATACCGAAGCATAGATGTGTTCAGGACGGTACCTTGATGAAGCGTGAGAAATGTTGAGTAAATCGGATAACGTATGTAGGAGTTATGAGGACTTCCTGTTTCACCAGTAGGTGGCGCTGTAAGTGTGACTCAATACCGACACATAGATGGGTTCAGAAGGCCACCTTCATGAAGCGTCAGCAATTTGGTGCAAATCGGATGATGTATGCAGGAGTTATGAGGACTTCCTGTTTCACCAATAGGTGGCGCTATAAGTATAACGCAATACTGACACATAGATGTGTTCAGGACAGAACCGTCATGAAGCGTGAGATATATCGGACAAATTGGATAATGTATGGAGGAGTTATGAGGACTTCCTGTTTCACCAATAGGTGGCGCTATAAGTATGACGCAATACTGACACATAGATGTGTTCAGGACAGAACCGTCATGAAGCGTGAGATATATCGGACAAATCGGATAATGTATGGAGGAGTTATGAGGACTTCCTGTTTTACCAATAGGTGGCGCTATAAGTATGACGCAATACTGACACATAGATGTGTTCAGGACAGAACCTTCATGAAGCGTGAGATATATCGGACGAATTGGATAATGTATGGAGGAGTTATGAGGACTTCCTGTTTCACCAATAGGTGGCGCTATAAGTATGACGCAATACTGACACATAGATGTGTTCAGGACAGAACCGTCATGAAGCGTGAGATATATCGGACAAATTGGATAATGTATGGAGGAGTTATGAGGACTTCGTGTTTTATGGCGAAATGTCAAACTTTGGCGGGGCGCCACGGCAAGGGTGTATGGTGAAAACTCAATTTTTTTGATAACTTTTGATCACAAAGGTCTTAAGATGAAGCTGACCGGATATGAAGTTGATCGGATAAAATCTGTAGGAGGAGTTCGTTGAAGTACGAGGCATGGAAATGGTCAAAACAAGGACAAAATGGCACATAAAAAGCAAAATGGCGGACTTCCTGTTGCATGTTGGGTATAGCTCCAAGAGACATTTTAGTGTGGCTCAATGAAATACATATGCCCACCGAATTTCGTTCGCCTACATCAAACTGGAAGGTGGGGCTTGCCATTTTAAATTTTCCAGGGGGCGCTCTTGAGCCGTTTTGCCACGCCCATTTCCGTGACCCATGAATTATCAAATTTTTCCCCGGGACTGACGTATCTGCAAAGTTTCATCCGTTTTCATCGATGTTTAGGCCGCCAAAAAGGCATTTGTTTGGGGAGAAGAACAAGAAGAACAAGAAGGTAGAATAATAATAATCCTTCGAAATACAATAGGGCCTCGCACCGCCAGTGCTCGGGCCCTAACTAGTGCTGCGAGCAGCAGTGAGCGGGCCCTCGCACCCCACGCGGGTCGGGGTGTGGCGCCGTTAAAGGATGTGCTATTTCGGTGTCCAGTACTGACAGAAACGTCCTGTCACCAGTAGGTGGCGCTCTAAGCGTGACTCAATACCGACGCATAGATGTGTTCAGGACAGTACCTTGATGAAGCGTGAGAAATGTTGTGTAAATCGGACAAAGTATGTAGGAGTTATGAGGACTTCCTGTAAGCAGTAGGTGGCGCTGTAGGTATGACGCAATACTGACCTACAGATGTGTTCAAGATGCAACCTTCATCAAGCATGAGCAATTTGGAGTAAATCGGATAATGTATGTAGGAGTTATGAGTACTTCCTGTTTCACCAGTAGGTGGCGCTGTAAGTGTAACTCAATACCGACGCATAGATGTGTTCAGAAGGTGACCTTCATGAAGCGTCAGCAATTTGGTGCAAATCGGATGATGTATGCAGGAGTTATGAGGACTTCCTGTTTCACCAATAGGTGGCGCTATAAGTATGACGCAATACTGACACATAGATGTGTTCAGGACAGAACCGTCATGAAGCGTGAGATATATCGGACAAATCGGATAATGTATGGAGGAGATATGAGGACTTCCTGTTTCACCAATAGGTGGCGCTATAAGTATGACGCAATACTGACACATAGATGTGTTCAGGACAGAACCGTCATGAAGCGTGAGAAATATCGGACAAATCGGATAATGTATGGAGGAGTTATGAGGACTTCCTGTTTCACCAATAGGTGGCGCAATAAGTATGACGCAATACTGACCCATAGATGTGTTCAGGACAGAACCGTCATGAAGCGTGAGATATATCGGACAAATCGGATAATGTATGGAGGAGTTATGAGGACATCGTGTTTTATGGCGAAATGTCAAACTTTGGCGGGGCGCCACGGCAAGGGTGTTTGGTGAAAACTCAATTTTCTTGATAACTTTTGATCACAAAGGCCTTAAGATGAAGCTGACCCGATATGAAGTTGATCGGATGAAATCTGTAGGAGGAGTTCGTTGAAGTACGAGGCATGGAAATGGTTAAAACAAGGACAAAATGGCACATTAAGAGCAAAATGGCGGACTTCCTGTTGCATGTTGGGTATAGCTCCAAGAGACATTTTAGTGTGGCTCGATGAAATACATATGCCCACCGAATTTCGTTCGCCTACATCAAACTGAAAGGTGGGGCTCGCCATTTTAAACTTTCCAGGGGGCGCTCTTGAGCCGTTTTGCCACGCCCATTTCCGTCACCAATGAAATATCCGATTTTCACCGGGACTGATGTATCTGCAAAGTTTCATCCGTTTTCATTGATGTTTAGGCCGCCAAAAAGGCATTTGTTTGGGAAGAAGAAGGAGAATAAGGAGAACTAGGGCTGCGAGCAGCAGTGAGCGGGCCCTCGCACCCCATGCGTGTCGGGGTGTGGCGCCGTTAAAGGGTGTGCTATTTCGGTGTGCAGTACTGAGAGAAACTTTCTGTCGCCAGTAGGTGGCGCTCTAAGCGTGACTCAATACCGAAGAATAGATGTGTTCAGGACGGTACCTTGATGAAGCGTGAGAAATGTTGAGTAAATTGGATAACGTATGTAGGAGTTATGAGGACTTCCTTTTTCACCAGTAGGTGGTGCTGTAGGTATGACGCAATACTGACTTACAGAAGTGTTCAAGATGCGACCTTCATCAAGCATGAGCAATTTGGAGTAAATGGGATAAAATATGTAGGAGTTATGAGTACTTCCTGTTTCACCAGTAGGTGGCGCTGTAAGTGTGACTCAATACCGACGCAAAGATGTGTTCAGAAGGTGACCTTCACGAAGCGTCAGCAATTTGGTGCAAATCGGATGATGTATGCAGGAGCTATGAGGACTTCCTGTTTCACCAATAGGTGGCGCTATACGTATGACGCAATACTGACACATAGATGTGTTCAGGACAGAACCGTCATGAAGCGTGAGATATATCAGACAAATTGGATAATGTATGTAGTAGTTATGAAGACTTCCTGTTTCACCAATAGGTGGCGCTATAAGTATGATGCAATACTGACACATAGATGTGTTCAGGACAGAACCGTCATGAAACGTGAGATATATCGGACAAATCCGATAATGTATGGAGGAGTTATGAGGACTTCCTGTTTCACCAATAGGTGGCGCTATAAGTATGACGCAATACTGACACATCGATGTGTTCAGGACAGAACCGTCATGAAGCGTGAGATATATCGGACAAATCCGATAATGTATGGAGGAGTTATGGGGACTTCCTGTTTCATCAATAGGTGGCGCTATAAGTATGATGCAATACTGACACATAGATGTGTTCAGGACAGAACCGTCATGAAGCGTGAGATATATCGGACAAATCCGATAATGTATGGAGGAGTTATGGGGACTTCCTGTTTCACCAATAGGTGGCGCTATAAGTATGATGCAATACTGACACATAGATGTGTTCAGGACAGAACCGTCATGAAGCGTGAGATATATCGGACGAATTGGATAATGTATGTAGGAGTTATGAGGACTTCCTGTTTCACCAATAGGTGGCGCTATAAGTATGACGCAATACTGACACATAGATGTGTTCAGGACAGAACCATCATGAAGCGTGAGATATATCGGACAAATTGGATAATGTATGGAGGAGTTATGAGGACTTCGTGTTTTATGGCGAAATGTCAAACTTTGGCGGGGCGCCACGGCAAGGCTGTTTGGTGAAAACTCAATTTTTTTGATAACTTTTGATCACAAAGGTCTTAAGATGAAGCTGACCGGATATGAAGTTGATCGGATGAAATCTGTAGGAGGAGTTCGTCGAAGTACGAGGCATGGAAATGGTCAAAACAAGGACAAAATGGCACATTAAGATCAAAATGGCGGACTTCCTGTTGCATGTTGGGTATAGCTCCAAGAGACATTTAAGTGTGGCTCGATGAAATACATATGCCCACCGAATTTCGTTCGCCTACATCAAACTGAAATGTGGGGCTCGCCATTTTAAACTTTCCAGGGGGCGCTCTTGAGCCGTTTTGCCACACCCATTTCCGTCACCCATGAATTATAAAAATTTTCACTGGGACTGACGTATCTGCAAAGTTTCATCCGTTTTCATCGATGTTCAGGCCGCCTAAAAGGCATTTGTTTGGAGTAAAGAAGGAGAAGGTAGAAGGTAGAAGAATAATAATAATCCTTCGAAATACAATAGGGCCTCGCACCGCCAGTGCTCGGGCCCTAATTAAAGCTGCAAGCAGCGTTGTGGGGGCCAAGCTGACCACGCGAAAGATGAAGCAAATACGACGGATGTTTTGAAGGCTTTAGAGATAGTGTTTGTCGGACTGCAACTACACTGCAAACTTGGTAAACACAGCAAACGTTATAACCACTGCAAACCTCAACCACTGCAAACTATGAAAATCATTCAGCTCAATAAAACAAGAAAAGTAGGCTGGTCTAATACTCAACACTCGTGGGCAGCGGATGAGAGCTAAAGTCTTTCCCACACCCGTGTGGCCAGCACGTTCGTGGAAATTCTGCCACACCTTCTCTTTCAAGGCTGTAGGGAGGACCAGCTGAAAGATGGAGTTTGCGGTGTTGGGGTCCCTCACACACTGATGCAAGACTCCCTCCCTCAGAGTCAGCCTCTTCCTCTCCTTGAGGATCTGCCGAGTGTCACGTTGCAGGGCGATCCTTTCTGTTGCACTGGGCGGTTTCCCTGTCTGCAAGGATAACAGCATGTGGCGAATCATGTCATCTTTTTGCTGGGCGTCCTTCCATTCTCCAGGGGGCCCGGCCCAGCTGCACTTCTTCTAGGTCAACTTGGACGGAGAGTTAAGCATTTCTGGGCATGGGTTTTCCACCCCGGTGAGAAAAGTCTTCAGGGCCAGGATCTCCTCCTCTTCACCATCCTCTCCTCCATCCACAGGTACACGAGATAGGGCATCAGCATTAACATTGGTTTTGTCAGGCTGGAACTTGATGTTGAAGTGGTAGTTGTAGAGTCTGGCTGCCCACTGTTGCTCCAAGCTTCTCAGGTTCACCTCCTGTAAGTTTGCGAGAATGTTGTTGTCAGTGAACACTACAAAATGGGAGCCTAGAGTGGAATTTCTTGCTGCACCAGCGAAAGACGGCCTACCTTCTGATAGCAATGAAGGTAAACAGGAGTCTGGCCAGTGTTCTTCACTTCTTCACTTGCACCTTCCCATTCAGACAAACTAGACTCCATTGAATCTTCAAAACCTTCCCCTACTCCACAGAAGTCTACACCCACTCACTGCATTTCCTTTACCCACTTTGACTATTTGTACACGGCCATGAACATGGCAAACAATACGCAACCAAGTTCCGTCTGCTGCATTTTACACAAGAGGAGCGCATTACTGTACTATATGTGATTGTCTGTACTGTATGTGCTTGTGTCTATGTAATTGTGTCTATTGTATGTTATGTTCTCTGCTGTACTGTATGTCTGTGATTGTCTACTGTATGTGCTTCCGTCTGATTTTCTCTACTGTATGCAATTGTCTATGTGATTATCTTTACTGTATGAGCTTGTCTATGTGATTGTCTCTACTGTATGTGCTTGTCTGGATAATCGTCTCTACAACAAAACCCATGAATATGATGTACCGTACTGTAAGATGCCTCCCCCACATGGCAAACATTTGTAATACACACATATTACTTACTCTAAACAATAGGCACACGAGTCCCTGGTCTGTGAGCCAAATTTCACAACTTTTAACTGGCAGGAGCGACCTACAATGATTCTGTTGTCTGCCATTGACTTCCACAGCAGCATATTACAATAATTATAAGAATGCACTTTGGATGAACGGGAATCGAACCCTGAACTCGCTGCTTGCGAGACTGACGCGCTACCCGCTATGCCACAAAGGATCTTACAAAGTGCGTCGCAGATTTGAGTGGATAATGTCAGCTTCTGCTTCCTCTTGGTAGAGTGAGTCCTGAGCCCTTAATTAATGTCACCTGGTAGGGTTGCTTCCTCTCGGTAGAGTGAGAGGGGGGGGTGTCTTTGTTTAAATTGGCACACAGCGAAAAGTATACATAGCATAGCTCAACTATTTACTTCTTCAGAATCCAGACAATCACGCGAACATTTCCATGTATAAAATGTCCTTCGGTCTTCAGAAGTGTAGGAGAGGTGAAGAGTTAGAAACAGTTAGAGATTCTAGAGCGAAGAGAGATTTTCTAGAGTGTGGCTCCATTGATTTCAATGGAGGGGGGGGGGTCATTATTCGAACTGTCACAGAGTGAAAAATATACATCGAAGAGCTTAGCCTTTTTGATTTTATGAATCCCAAGAGTCGTGTGAACGTTTTGATATATAAAATGTGTATGAGCTGTGAGAATTGGAAGAGGGATGGCAGTTTAGAAAATGTGTGACTTTTTCCAAAATGCGCCTTTCAGCACTCTGAAACTGGGGAAATTGTGCAGAAGACAAAAAGTGTTCCTTTCATTCTGCAATCAAACAAATGAAGTAATAATGACACCATGGGGTGTTTTGAACTCAGCATGAGCCAGGGAATCCATTGTTACCATAATTTTGAAGATTGGACATACAGTTCAAAAGTTACTGGCATAAACGCAACTCCAACTTTGACACGCTGGTGGCGCTAGAGTGCACGAGATGTCAACATGAGGCTTGGTGACAGATGTCATGGGTATGTCCCGAATGAGTGTGCCAAATGTGGTTTTGATAGATTAAAACATTACTGAGATATGACCCCAGTTCCTGTTTTGCAGCTTTTCTGCCAATTTTGATTGGCTGTCACATGCGAACACAATGGATAATCAAAAATCCCTGTACATCCTTTGTAGACATTGGTGTATAGATGACATCCACCGATGTTCATGCAAATTGGTGAAAGTTCCTAGGAGGAGATACATTTTAAGGGTTTTGCACATCATTCAAAATGGCGGAGAAGCCAAGATGGCCACAATGACGTCATAGAGTGCGTTGAATCCGGCTTGAGCCAAGGAATTGAAGGACACCTGAAGTTTGAAAATTGGACTTGCTGAAGAAAAGCTGCATGCATAAATGCACCTCCAACTTTGACACGTTGGTGGCGCTAGAGAGGGTGAGGTGTGGACATGAGACTTGGTGAGGAGGGTCAGGGCACTGTCCCGAATGAGTGTGCCATTTTTCATAACTTTCTACCATAAGCTTCTATGGGCTGCCATAGACTACAATGGCAGAAGAATAAAGAAAGAGAAACGGTACAAACTTAATGGGTGCCTGCGCAGCTGCGCTGCTTGGCCCCCAATAATCCTTCGAAATTCAATAGGGCCTCGCACCGCCAGTGCTCGGGCCCTAATAATAATCCTTCGAAATTCAATAGGGCCTCGCACCGCCAGTGCTCGGGCCCTAATAATAATAATAATCCTTCGAAATTCAATAGGGCCTCGCACCGCCAGTGCTCGGGCCCTAATAATCCTTCGAGTTTCAATAGGGCCTCGCACCGCCAGTGCTCGGGCCCTAACTAGGGCTGCGAGCAGCAGTGAGCGGGCCCTCGCACCCCACGCGTGTCGGGGTGCGGCGCCGTTAAAGGGTGTGCTATTTCGTTGTCCAGTACTGAGAGAAACTTCCTGTCACCAGTAGGTGGCGCTCTAAGCGTGACTCAATACCGACGCATAGATGTGTTCAGGAAGGTACCTTGATGAAGCGTGATGAATGTTGTGTAAATCGGACAATGTATGTAGGAGTTATGATGACTTGCTTGACCTGTAGGCGGCGCTCAATACTGACCTACAGATGTGTTCAGGACTCGACCTTCATCAACCATGAGCAATTTGGAGTAAATCGGATAACATACGGTATGTAGGAGATATGAGGACTTCCTGTTTTATGGTGATACATTGAAATTCGCTGCGGCACCACTGTCATGAATATATGTGTGAAGTACATTTGAACGCCAGCTCCATAATAGGCCTAATAATAAATATTAGAGATTATAGCCTACAGCCTTTAAACACTAAAACAAGAGAACCAACACAATTGTATGACTTGAAACCTTTATCTGTGAAGACAATGCCATGATATAACAACGTAACACATTTTCTATTAGCCTGGCTACTACTGTAGAAATGCCATAGCCTGGCGCATGAGTCAATTTGACTCTCTGGCAGTTATAGGTATAGAGCGCCCCCCTGCGATTCTAGTGTTATATAATATAATTTGATTACATTACCTTTATTTTTACACAGAACAAAATGAACATATCCACGTTCTATGGGAACCGAACAGGTGGACTTCAAACCAGGGTTCCACCCGTTGAAAGTGATGACAGCTGTCTCAGTGACAGTGGGGGGAGCGATGAAGACTACACTCCTAATATACCAGGTGATGAAAACAGCAGTAATAATGCTATAATGTTGTGTAGTTTTAACTTTTTGTTGTTTACCTATGGCCATATATTTGTAAATGTAACCATGTGTACAAATCAAATCAAGCTTGGAGGGACATAGCTCCTACCCCTATATATATTTTCCTGAGGGAAGCAAAAAACAAGTACAAGTATGTATATAATGTAAATAGTGATTTCTTTCTGGTGATCAAAGCAACAGTAGTGAGAGTACAGACAACAACAGCAGCAGCAGTGATGAAGACTCCGATGGAAATCATCAGGATGCGCTTCCTAGCACCAGTGCTACTGCTGCAAGAGGGAGATCAGCTGCTAGTACAATAAGAAAAACACAAAAGGTAGCATGGAAACTGAAGCAACAGAACTCTACAAAAGAAATTCCAATATGGGAATCTGCTCTTTCGGATGCTGATGAGATCAGACTGCCCATTCAATACTTCCGGGACTTTTTTGATGTTGATCTTTTGGGTAGGATTGTGGAACAAAGCAATCTGTATTGCACACAGCAAAATCCAAATCCTGCCCTCAAATTGGATCAGAAGGAATTTGAGCAGTTTATTGGCACTGTAGTGTACATGAGTGTCATCCGTTTACTTAGGTCAAGAATGTACTGGTCCAGTGCATGTCGAATAGCTCAAGTGGCTGATGTGATGTCCCGAGACAGATGGGAAGAAATAAAACATTTCATTCATTTCAATGACAACATTGCACCCGTCAACGGTGATAGACTTTTCAAAATCAGGACACTTGTTGATTCACTTCTCCCCAAATTTCAGGCTCTCCCTCAAGATCAAATGTTGTCTCTTGATGAGCAAATGGTGCCATTCAAAGGCAGATCAAGTCTGAAGCAATATCTCCCCAAGAAGCCATACAAATGGGGATACAGTCTTTGTGCTTTGCGACACAAAAGGAATGGTGCATGCATTTGACATTTTTGCAGGGAAAATTGATCCTGCACTAGGAGAACCAGATATTGGGGCAAGTGGAAACATTGTGCTCATTGTGGTTGAAGGTGGGAGGCAACGCTGCAAACTCCCAAAATGTAAGGGCCAGACCATATTCAAATGTGCAAAGTGCAATGTTCATCTGTGCCTCAACAAAAACAACAACTGCTTTCGTGAATTCCACGTGTAAGACTCAGCAGTTACTGCATGCTCACTCTTTACATCACAACAAGGACAGTGAAGCAGACAGAGAATGAGTAAAGATGTATCAAGGACAGTCAAACAGTATGAGTAAACATGTAACAAGAACAGAGTATTAGTAAACATGTAGGCCTACAGTAATAAGGACAGTGAAACAGTATGAGTAAACATGTAACATGTCAAGTGTATGAGTATGAGTAAATAATAAAATAATATTTTTAATCTTTATAAATTATGCCTGTTGTCGCTAATTTTCATCAGACCCAAATGCTTATTTTATGCCTGTTATCGCTAATTTGCATCATAGCCAAATGTATATCTATTCTATGTGCTATTGTGAAATTAATAATCTCCACTTAATTTAGCATCAGCTTGAAGGCAAAAACACACACAAAATAATTTAATATAATTATTAATAAATTCAGGCATCAAGGGGATATACATAGTAGTATTAGCCTAGTAGTAGTATAATTATTAAGTATATGTGTATTAATATTATTATCATTATTATTATTGTAGTGGTGTGAATAAAATGATTGTTCGGCTGACACTCCTGATTGGTTCATTTGAATTTTGAAAATAGCGCCTCTGAGCGTAGCCTATAAATACCTTCGACACTCTCCCAACCGGCGTCACTGAGTTTTCGAACTTCTGTGATAACCGAGCGAGATAGCGACTGTATCTGCTTTTGCATTACACAGCTTTCAAGCACAAACCCCCGATCTCCAGCAGCTCTCTTTCTTTCTTTCTTTCTGCTTTTCTTTCTTTACATCGATTTTTGTGGACTACGTGGACTTGATAGAACGCAGTAAGTAATAATCAGTGTTGTAGTGTGTAGCTAAGGTAGCTTGTTAGCCTAGCCTAGCTATTCTTGGATAGCTAATGTGTAACTTAGCTAGGCATTTTCCGACATTTTGTCTTTATATTTGTAAACTTGAGTGAGGGTTACTTTGTGTTAAAAGTGTGTTGTGTAGCTCATTTATTATAATTGTTGCTATTAGCTTTAGGGCTAGTGGGCTTCATATAGTTAGCTTTGAGATCCTGCTAGCATCATTTGAAATCGCCTGCCAACGGCTTTTAGCCTTGTCTACTATGTAGGAATTACATGACAAAAAGAGGGCCGGTTTAAATACATATTCGGAGACATTACCAACTGCGAGTATATTCGTCCTCATTATAGTTTGGTATCGGCTATAAAAGCAACAATAGTAGGGCCCTATTAACGCCGACCCTCGAGTACCCTATTAACTGCCAAAAACGGCGACAATAATTAATTTCTGCATTGTACTAGCCGCATTTTAAACTGCAACGGAAAAGTAACCGACTGTCCTACAATTGGATATCATATAAAGTCTACGTTCATTATGTTCAGCTTTGTATGAAGGTGGCCATATATACATTGGGACGGTGAGAGAATTGTCATGCCCGGAGGCACGTTTGCATGGCCCTCTATGAACGAATAGCGGAACGCTCCCTGACATACTGTAATGTCTGTAGACTACATTTCCACGCACCATCGCCAAATGTTTACTTCAGCTGTTATCAGCCAACTACAGATATCATTTGGTTGAGTCTGTGAAACATTTGGTGCGCCTCTGTACATTTCCAAATGCCTGCGCTGCTGCGGCAATAGGCCTAACTTGAGGCTCACAATCTCATCTTTTTTGTATACGGAAGCCATAGGCTTAATGATGTGTAGATTTTTACTTCATAAAAAGAGTGTGCAGTGGCATCATAACCGGGAGATAATGTCTGCAAATTCAAGTAAAACGCAGACTTTGCTTAACCAGTGCGAATGTGCCATAACGAAATGCAGACGACAGGGGATAATTTCTTAATCACCGAGGTCCCCAGATAATACTTGTCCCGTGCGAATAGGGCTTTAAGTTTGTATTTTATATATGCTGTCAGTTCTAATTCTGCATAGGCTATATATATAAGCTAACAACTATAACACATTTTTGGACAAAAGTGACTATTCTCAGTTTTCCTTTCTTGTAATCATGTGTAGGCTAATAGCCTACTTCGAATTCGGACTAGATGAAGATATGCTTTTTGGAATGTTGTTACTTGCATCTAAAATGTAGCTGAGGAATCTCGGTTGGAGCCATCAAATTTCCCCTTTGCAAAAGGTATTGTTGTTGTTCATAGATTGGATTATATTAGGCTAAGGATAGTCCCTATATTTTATTTGGCTCAATAAAATTGTAAAACACAACATTCCCATGATGCGTTATATAGGCTTCAAATAACATTCATTTTCATCAACTTTATTGTGCACTCGTGATGTAATTCGCGCATGTACGGTAGATAGATGTGCGCAATGTTGCAACTGTCCTTTTTAAAAGTATAATTTTACTGTAATCGGTAGTTAAACTACTGAGGAGCGGAGCGCACGCCAAGAGACGGTTTAGACTGCGCTTCGCCAAGTGTCTCTTGGCTACTACGACCAGGCCAGGTCGAGCCTGGGTTATGGGCGGGCGACTAAGCCAGGTCCAGCCTGGTTTATGTGCTTGGCTGTTTTTTTTTTTCTGTCTGATGAATTAAGATAGTTGAAGCAGGGCTCAGACAATAGGAAGCCATGCTGCTCAATTCAATATCTTAACTTCAATGGCCCAATTGCGCATTAATATTCACAACCCCACTAATAATCACTGTTACTGTAGATGTAAATAAAGTAGGCTAATGTGGCTTTTGATGAAGTAGGCTAAAGTCGACTAATGTAACAGTCAATCAACAGCAAGTGAAGAATGTAGACTATTTCTTTCACCACCATCACTGCATCCATGTATCTATAAATGTAAGCACACTTATGCTGTGTTCCGACTGGGCGTGGTGGGCCGCCCAGTTCGCCCGACCGAAGGGGTCGCCGCGCAGCGAATTTGCCAAAATGTCTTTTTTTTTTTTACTTTTTGCGAATTCGCCGCGCGGCCAATCCTGGCCACCATGCGGCAGTTCGCATGATTGACGCCGCCGGGTTCGCCTGATTCGCGCCGCCCAGTTTGCGTGAATTGTATTGACTTTCTATGTAAATTTGCCGTGCGGCCGAAAAAATTTGCGCCCGGTCTGAACACATTGTGTCATCTGAAGATCTTTCTGATCAAAAGCTATCAAAAGAATTTAACTTTCACCAAACAATGTTGCCGCCAATGTTTCACCATAAAACAGGAAGTCCTCATAACTCTTACATACGTTATTCGATTTACCCCAAATTGCTCACGCTGGATGAAGGTCGTGTCCTCAACACATCTATGCGTCGGTATTGAGTCACACTTAGAGCGCCACCTACTGGTGACAGGAAGTTTCTCTCAGAAATAGCAGAAATAGTTTCTCAGAAATAGCACACCCTTTAACAGCGCCACACCAAGACATGCGTGGGGTGCAAGGGCCTGCTCAATGCTGCTCGCAGTGCTAGTTGTGTGTTGAAAGCTGTCTGGTGATTTCTTTCTAAACATTTGTTTTGCATTCTTTTAGATGCCTCGTACCAAGTCCTCCCGCCTTTCGGATGCAGCCAGGCAGAGAATGGCGGCCCAACGCATCGTCATGGTTGGACCTCAGAATCTTCCTGGCCCTGTTGAACGTATGTTCCCAATTGTTTATGCATTACATATTGATTAAAGGTGGGGTAGGTAGTTTGATGTCAACAAGGCCTCCCATTGGTCATCTTTTTCAAAAGAACCTGCCCCTCCTTCCTGTCAATCATGATGTAGTCCCTCCCTCCAAACATGACTGGTAGGTGTGGCGAGATAGAGAGCCTGATTGGTCAATACATTCGGGCGCGATGCATTTTTTAAATTGAAAATACAGAGGCAGCGGTAAACACGGAGATCCAAGTTTATTCTCCAAGCACTTCTGTTACTGAAAGGATATTATGCCAATTTTACCAAATAAAGCCAAAAGCAAACTACATATCCCACCTTTAACTGCATAATATTGTTTTTCCATTATTTTAATGTTGTTTGTTGACATGTTTTTCTGTGTGTGTTTTTAACTCTTCTGTGTATGTTTATAAATAGGTCATGGTGCAGGTTACCGTCACCGAGTGAGACAATGGCCAATTTCTAGCTGGACTGGGCGCAGTCACAAATTGGTCATTCCACCTGAGGATCCAGACAACGAGGTAAATACTATTTTCATAATGTATTCACAAATACTTGATTTGAGGAATTATATATGATTTTTATTTATTTTCAAATAAATAACCTTTCTGTTACAGTTTGTTCTTGTTGTGGGAGCCTCCCATCTACGTGCCATTGTAGATGGTTTTGTGAAGATGCCAGAGGGACGCATCTCCTTTGGCTTCATGTCAACGCCGGGGGCCTGTGCGTCGGAGTTGAGGACCGAGTTGTTGCATGCCGCAATAACTCCGAGACCCGATGCAGTTTGCGTTATGGCCCCGAGCAACAATCTTACCGCCAGCCGTACTGTTGAGGAGGCAGGAGCTGACTTCCGGAAGCTCCTGCGCAGTGCCCTTAGTCTCTCGACTCAGGTATGCTTTGTAGTAGTTTAAAATAATAACATTGTTTTAATGATTTTGAAATTATGAGGGAATAAAATGCTAACAACAAGTATTGTTTATAAGGTCTTTGTCCAGGACTTCATACCCCGATTGAACGTTGACGCGGGTTTGCAGCAACTTATGCGTCAAGAGTTTCATCGTGTGGCAGCCAGCATGAGTAAGTAGCAAAAAAAAGGTTTTCAGTGTTAGTTCAGTTATGTATATAAGTTTATGTCTTTTTAGCCAAACTGATTGAATAAATATGTAAATTCATGTCATTGCTATGATTTCTAATTCGGAATTAATATGTAGATATTTAAATTCTTCATGTGTTCATTTTTCAAAGACATCAAGTACTTCTCCACTGCTGAGCACTTCCCGTTTAACCACCTTGAGCTGTGGAGCAGGGATGGTGTAAGTACAACATGTTATTTTAATATTGCCAGTTGAAAAGTTTGATGTATACTTACACTTTGTATTGCTCTTAGTAGTTTAGTTCATTGCAGATTCATATAGACTTGAAAAGTTCTGTTGTTAAAGTATATTCATTACTTAATTCACAGGTCCATCTCAGTGACGATGGCGGCATGGAGATTCTGGTTCAGTTGCTGTGGCAGTCTGCCTACCTGCAGCTGAACCCACCATCGCCAGCTCCACAGGTTCCTCCCAGGACATCGCCCCCTGTGAGAGGTTTTGTGCCAAAGGTGGTCGTCACGGGAGAGGTCAGTGTGCCACGTCCGTCAAACCCTTTTGAGTGGAAACTCATTGGCAAGCGCAAGAAGGTGAGTCTCTTTCTCTTTGAAACTTTTTCAAGTAGATGATTTTTTCTGAGCAGTTTAAGATGGTAATGATTAAGTGATACCTATTTGTTCCAATACATGCTGAGTATAATAGACTTTTGAACAAGACAAATCAATTACAGGTTGTTAAAAACTATAGCCTTTATTTTTTTTCACAGGTGGATGCAACATCTGTGGTGTTGGAGGAGATCATCCCTGTGAACCCCGTTTGGTTCAGCAGTGCCACGCTCGATGCAATGGAGAGAGCTTCTCCATCTCATCTGTCTAGCCCTGTGGGCCCACCTGTTCCACAAGGCAAACGGGTAATTTGTAATATGCAAATTGTATGTTTGAGGCATTTCAATGTTTGTTATTTGTCCTGACACAGAACAAGTTAACACCATTTAAGACTGTTATATAATATAGAACACTATGTTCCAAATACTTCTTGAAAAAGTGTTCTTTGTTTCCCATTAGATCAAGCCTAAAGTGGACTGTCGGCAGAAAGCAGTTGCCTCGAAAAGGAAACATCCACAGCGGCAGGTTTGTAATTTATTTCAATGTAATATTTTAGTATTCTAATTGTTTTTACAGTCTGAGTAAATAGGTAGTTGGTTAAAATGTTTGAAATATTCACTAATTGTGAAACAATGATAAGTGTACAGTTTTTTTTAATGTATTTTTCTTCCCACTAGGTTGAGGCTGAATCAAGTGTTGTACCAGTGTCTTGTGAGGCCTCACCTGGCTGTCCTCTGACAGACGTTCTGCCGACAGAGGTTGGAGGACCTATTGAGTTTTTTACTTGAGCGTGCAAAGTGTTTTCATTGTTCCTGCAGTATAAAGCTATACCTCATTATTATGTTAGATCATTAAGAGACAGTATTAATTGGTAGCTTCAAGGCCTTCATTATATGCACAGATGTAAATGATAATGTAGTTCCTGTCACAAGAGACTTGTAACACAGTATTTTGTTAAGGCAGTTCAATCAATTGTTTTTGTCTGCTGTTTTATTCCTAGGTTGAGGCAACACCAATGGTTGTGGAGGTGTCTTCCCAGGACTCACCTACCAGTGTCGTGCATGTGGTTGCCATGGAGGAGGTTAGTACTTAGGTCCAGTGCCAATATCCCACTTAGTCCTATTCTTTTTATCTTACTCCTAGATTTTGTGCATGTCTGTTGTGTAAAAGGTTGGTGCACCTATTGGGTTTTTTACTTGGCAATGCAAAGTTTTTTCATGGTTCTTGCAGTAAAAAGCTAAACATCATTATTATGTTATATAATTAACAGACTATTAATTGGTCGCTTCAAGACCTTTGTTATATGCACAGATTGAACTAATAATGTAGTTGCTGCCACAAGAGACTTGTAACGCAGTACTTTGTTAATGCAGTTCATTCAGTTTTTTTGTCTGCTGTGTTATTCCTAGGTTGAGGCAACACCAAGGGTTGTGGGGGTGTCTTCCCAGGATTCACCTACCAGTGTACTTGAAGCGGTTGCAAGGGAGGAGGTCGGGTCTTTGCTCCAGTCCCAATGTTCCACTCAGCCCTACCCCTTTTATCTTACGCCTAGATTTTGTGAATGTCTGGTGTAGTTCATATAACTAGGACCTGGGATGTTTAACCAGTCTGCAAAATGAGTGATTTCCAATGTTGCTTTCAAATGTAAAGCTATCACAAGCTTTCATAGTACAATTTGACTTGTGAGCAGAATTATTTTGCCAAACATAGTTGCCGTTAACACAGAAAAAGGGATATAACACACATTTTAAGTTGAAAGATGTAACCATTCAATTGCTTTAACCATTTAATTGACATATCCTTTAAATTACCAACAGCCAAATGTATACTAAAAGAGTTCTGTCAAAATATTATAGTACAATGAATTATTTTAGGTTGTGGCAACGTGTGTGTCTTCTTGAGGTATCTTCATATGCAGCACCTACCAGGAGGTTGGTGTAGGTAAACTTGTGGATGTGGTTTCTGGCAGATTGGCAGGTAACATCTTCTTTTTTTGTAGGTGGAGGCAACCCCGTTTGCTGTGGATGTGCCTATCCAGGCAGCACGTACCAGGCCCGTGGAAGTGGTGGGAATGGAGGAGGTCGATGCAGGTAAGGTTGTGGATGTTTCTGCCAGAGGTAAGAGTGTTGTGAAAAATGTCCTTCCAAATAGTGTTATAGGTTCATTTCATCAGGGTGATTCTCGCTTTGAAAATGCAGGAGTTCAGTGTATGGCAATAGGTTTGACAGCTTTAGCAAAACATGCAGTTGAAAGTGTTTTTTCATGGCAGACAGAGGATCTTGACACAGTTTTAGTTTTAGGTGATGAGTTGTACAAGTCTGTGAGAGGCAATATGATTTGTGGAAAATCAGGACCATTTAGTGTTTCAGATGTGCCCAAGCAGTCAGTTATTGATGAATATGGTGATGTTTATGGAGTATCAAGACTATTGAGTGTTCCTGATTTGCCCAAGCAGTCAGTTATTGGTGGACATAATTTCAAGTTTGAGTATGGTGATGTTGTATCTGGTGATGTAAATATTGTTGATGGAGAATTTATCCAGGCTGGTGTATTTAAGTCTCTGCTAAATGGTTTGGATGACATGTTTGCAAAATATGACACATGTCTTCTAACATTGTGTAGTAACACGTGTGCAATAATTTGTGAAAGTAGACGCTATGCAATTGTTGATTCTCATGCGCGTTGTGCTGCTGGAATGGTAGATCCCCCTGGTAAAAGCCTTATTGTGTATTTTAGTTGTCTTAAAGATGTTTTTAGTTACATACACAAATTGTCTTTGTCACTCAGTAGTGGAGATAGGCCTTTTGAGATTTCTGGGGTTCGAGTCATTTACGCAGACCCAAATACAAGCAGTTTGAAATCACAGTTTGCAGGAGTGAAGTCTATAGAATCTGCTGAGACTTTTGAAATGGTAGAATTGGGTTTAGGTTCATCATCATTGGAACATGGTATTGCATCAGCAGGCAGGATCGGTACTAAGTGTAAGATTACAGGGCAAACTTGTGGATCTAAGAAAAGGAAAATAGATATTAGTGCAGATGTTAGTGCAGATGTCATGTTTATTAGTGATGTGGCTTCTAAAAAGCTACAGTTTGATCCTCTTGGTAATGAAGTTGCACAGTCTTTATGTACACAGTTGAATATAGAGTATGAAAAATGTGATGCACAAGTGTTAAGAGCAGTTGGTTTGTTAGGATCTCCGTGTAAGAATGAGAAAATAGTGGCTGATGGCAATTGTTTCTTTCGAGCAATCTCCCTAGCTGTGAGCGGCACACAGAAGAACCACAGGAAAATCAGACTGGCTGTTGTTAAACAACTGAAAAATAAGGCAGTGGATTATAAACATATTTTGAGAAGTGAATTTTCATCAGTGGCCGAGTACATTCAGATTTCCAAGATGCAATATGTTGGCAGTTGGGCAACCGAAGTGGAAATTCAAGCAGCAACAGATTGTCTAGGAGTTAATATAGTTACTTATTATGATAACCGGTGGCTAGAATATAGCTGCAAGTATAGGTGTTTGTCAAAACAGGGCATCTACTTGCAAAATTGCAATGGCAACCATTATGAAACTGTTGTGTGTGTTCATCAGCCTCAGTTGCAAAGCTGTTATGGTTATTGTAAAGTGAATACATCCTTCTCCAAAGTGTACAATACCAGACAAAGTGCAGAGGGCAGTTTATGTAAAGTCACAGAGCATGAGAACATGAAAACAGTTGTGTGTACAGGTGGTTTGAGTCCAGTGGGAATTTCAAGTTCTGTGAGTGAAGAAGTAGTGTATATTGAGGATGATGTAAATCAGCAAACAGATTGTGGTGTTGTGGATGAGTCAAGTAAGCTTGCATTCAAATTTAGTCCTATTTGCACTGAATTTGCAAAAACATTATGTAGCAAATTGAATGTGGAGTTTGAAAGACATGATTTACAAGTGCATACAGAATATGGGTCTTTAGGTGTTGTGTGTAAAACAAAGGGAATTCTAGAGGATGGAAATAGTTTTTTTAGATCAGTATCTCAAGTTATTTGTGGCTCTCAAAAAGGTCATCTGAAAATTAGACATGCTGTTGTTAAGTACATGGAAATACATAGTGCAGAACACATGGAGTATTTGGATAAGGAATATGTTTCAGTGGCAGAGTATATTAACAAGTCGCAAATGAGGTATGTTGGTAGAAGTGCAACCAATATAGAAATTCAAGCAACAGCAAATGCTTGTGGAGTAGACATATTTATATATAGTGGTGAAACATGGTTGAAATACAGTAGCTTTTGCTCAATGGTTACAAATGAAGGCATTTACTTAAAACATGAGAATAATAATTTTGAACCAGTATTGTGTGTTTATGGTGATAAGCATATTTGTATAAATTTGTGTGAGGCAGGTAATTCATTAAAGACAGGTACAAGGAATCCAAAAGTCCAGACGCAGAGCACTGCAAATATTAATGTTATTTTTTCCAAGTATTTGGAAAAGAAGAAGAATTTCCAAAAGAAAATGAAATATCAGAACAGTGTTCTGTACAGGGAAATGTTAAAGGAAATGTTTAGAAATAAATATCAGGGAGATGAGTTGCATAGGGACAAAATTAGAGGTAGGAAGAGAGTAAAATATCAGGGAGATGAGTTGCATAGGGACAAAATTAGAGGTAGGATAAGAGTCAAATATCAGGAAGATGAGTTGCATAGGGACAAAATTAGAAGTAGGATAAGAGTCAAATATCAGGAAGATGAGTTGCATAGGGACAAAATTAGAGGTAGGATAAGAGTCAAATATCAGGAAGATGAGTTGCATAGGGACAAAATTAGAGGTAGGAAGAGAGTAAAATATCAGGGAGATGAGTTGCATAGGGACAAAATTAGAAGTAGGATAAGAGTCAAATATCAGGGAGATGAGTTGCATAGGGACAAAATTAGAGGTAGGATAAGAGTCAAATATCAGGGAGATGAGTTGCATAGGGACAAAATTAAACAAAAGAGTATAAAGAAGTATCAGGAAGATGTGTTCTTTAAAGAGAATGTAAAATCCATGAGTATAAAGAAGTATCAGGAAGATGTGTTCTTTAAAGAGAGTGTGAAATCCATGAGTATTAAGAAGTATCAGGAAAATCTTCAGCATAAGATTCATGTTGCAGCTTTTAACAAATTGAAGAGGAAAGAAATTAAATATAAGCAGAAGGAGTTTGATTTTGTTAAGGAGAGGTTTTTAGATAAGGTGAAATATGGGCCTGATTTTGTGTGTTGTGTTTGTCATAGACTGTTGTTTAAAAATCAGGTTACAAGGTGTCAACGGGCTGATTACAGTAAGAATAAAGCAATGGCTTCATTTGCAGATAAATGTTTAACTGAAGACTATTTACACAAATGTAATGAGGACTGTGCAACGCCGTGTCAGTTGGATATAGCTAGAGGTCAGCTGTGGATTTGCCACTCGTGTCATAGTAAGATTAAAAGAGGTGTACTGCCACCTGAATGTGCAATGAACAGTTTGAGACCTGATCCCATTCCACCAGAGTTGGCATGTTTGAATAGCTTAGAACAGCATTTGATAGCTTTGCATATACCATTTTTGAAAATGTTAGCCTTACCTAAAGGAGGACAAAATGGAGTACATGGACCAGTGACATGTGTTCCAGCAAATATTCTGCAGACTAGCAATTTGCTGCCTCGTTCTAATATGGAAGGATCTCTGTGTCGTATAAAATTGAAACGTAAGCTAACTTATAAAGGGCATTATGAATATAAGTTTGTTGACACTATGCGTGTGAGGCGAGCATTGCAATATTTAAAACAAACAAATGTGCATTATAGAGATGTAGAGTTTAATGAAGAGTGGCTGAATGAGTTTTGTAGGGAGCAAGATGAAGTTTCAGAGAAGGAGCCTGATAGTACTATAGATGAAGCATCTGCAGAGGTTGGTGAAGATGAGCTTTTGCATGATAGACAACAACATTGTATGTTTCAAGACACGTGTCTTATGCCTGTTGACATTGGTCAGGAAGTGCTCGATCAATATTTTGATGGTGTATTGAATCTTGCACCAGCAGAAGGGAATAATCCTGTTAAATTGCTTTCTGATTATACAAACGAAGCCAAATGTTTTCCAGTGTTGTTTCCACAGGGATGTAATACATATCATCAAGAGAGAGCAAATCGTTTGACATTATCGCGATATTTTAATAATAGAATTCAACATGCCGATGGTAGGTTTGCACAAAATGTGGAATATATCTTTTTTGCTCAGTATATGTCAGAGATAGAACAGGTTATGTCAAGTGTGTCTGTAGCATTACGGAAAGGAAAATGCCATAGTTCTCGAGGAGTACATGCTCAGGAAAAAGTTCAGTTAAACCATGAAGAATCTTTGAAAAAGTTGTTGGAGTTTGATGATGGGTATCGTTTTCTTAAACCAATTCGAGGTACACCAGCTTTTTGGCAAGGAGCACAGAAAGACCTTCTCGCTTGTGTCCGTCAGCTCGGCGTGCCAACTTGGTTTTGTTCGTTTTCTTCGGCTGATGTGCGTTGGAAAAATCTTCTCAATAGTATTTTGAAACAGGAAGGTAGAACACAGACAGTAGAAGTTTTAGAGTGGGCAGAGAGGTGTGACCTATTGCGTCGGAATTCTGTGACTGCAGCTAGGATGTTTGATTTTCGCTGGCATTGTTTCTTAAGGGAGGTACTTATGTCGCCATTGCATCCTATTGGTAAAATTGTTGATTACTTTTATCGAGTAGAATTTCAGCAGCGCGGATCACCTCATGTCCATTGCCTGTTTTGGATTGAGAATGCACCATTGATTGATAAAAACACAGATGAAGAGGTAGTTGAATTTATTGATAAATATGTAACATGTGAGTTACCAGTAGAAGATGACACATTACGTGAAATTGTCACATCTGTGCAGCAACATTCAAAGCGACATTCAAAAACGTGTAAAAAGAACAAGACGGTTTGTCGTTTCAACTTTCCAAGGCCTGCATCTAGTCGTACATTTATATGTCGGAAAACAGAAGATGAAGAAAAAGTATGTATTTGTCAGGGAGAGGAGACAGGGAGTTCTGCAGTGTGTGCAGCATGTGGAAAACCGCGTCAGAAAGAGTCAAGTAAAATGAAAAGAGATCACGCATCAAATATAATGTCAAAAATAAAGGAGGCTTTGTCTGATGAGAATAATACCTATGATAGTGTTGAAGATTTGTTTCAAAGTGTAGGGATTAATCAAGGAACTTTTGAGGCTGCATATCAAAGTTTAGCAAGAAATACACATATTGTGTTAAAGAGACAGGTTAATGAAGTTTGGGTAAATCAGTATAGTAAGCCTCTATTAAAATGTTGGTCGGCCAATCTAGACATTCAGTATGTAGTCGATGCATACGCATGTGTTGTTTACATAATTTCGTATATTTCAAAGGCAGAAAGGGAGATGGGACTTTTGTTAGCTAACGCCCAAAGAGAAGCTTCAAAGGAGAAAAATGTTGAGGCAAGAGATGCACTGAGAAATCTAGGCAGTGTCTATCTCCATAACAGAGATGTGTGTGCTCAAGAAGCTGTGTATAGATTAACAAATATGCATCTGAAGGAATGTTCAAGGAAAGTATTATTTGTACCCACAGGCGAGAATATAGTAAGAATGAGTTTGCCATTAAGTGTGTTGAAGCAAAAGGCAGCATCAGAAGACATAAACGCAGACGATATTTGGATGACTAGTTTTGTTGATCGTTACAAGAATAGGCCAAACGATAGTGTTTTTAATGACATGTGCATGGCAACATTTGCATCTGAATATCGTGTTTTGAGTAAAAATGAAAAATGTAAGACGCAGATTAAATTAAACAAAGGTTTTGGAACTGTTGCTAAAAGAACACGTACAAAACCTGCAGTTGTTCGTTATGCGCGCTTTTCTGAAACCAAAAGTCCGGAATTATTTCATCAGAGTATCATGCAGTTGTTCTTGCCATATCGTTTAGATAAGCAGCTAAAACCTCCAAGCTGTGAAACATTTCAACAGTTTTACAAGAATGGGCATGTTAGGTTTAGTGATGGATCAAGACATTCAGTAAAGTCAGTTGTTGATTTAAACAGAAGTAAGTTTGAAATTGAAGCAGATGAATTGGATAATATCGAGAGTAGTATTGATACAGATGGTGTTTTAGAAGATGCCTGGTGTGAACTGTGCCCAGAGCAAGAGTTGGAGCGTTTACAGTGTGAGCAGGAACAGAAAGACAAAGAACAGATAGTTGAAGAACACGAGGAAAATATTCCAGATTTAGCATTAAATAGACAAAAAGTAGCACATTTGGAAAAGCAAAATAATATTATGTGTAGAAATGATGGTTTGGCTTTAATTAGATCTTTAAATGAGACTCAGCTGTCTATTTTTTATCAGATTCGACAATGGTGCTTAGCAAAAGTAATAGGGAAAAACCCAGATCCATTCCATTTATTTATTACAGGGGGTGCAGGAACGGGAAAAAGCCATTTAATAAAAGCCATGCAGTATGAAGCCATGAGATTATTGTCAACAGTCTGTCGTCATCCTGACAATATTTGTGTTTTGTTAACAGCTCCTACGGGGATAGCTGCATACAATTTGCGTGCCGCAACCATTCACCACACATTTAGCATAGGAAAAGATGTTCGTTTACCGTACACACCTTTGGGTGAAGAAAAGGTGAATTCTTTGCGTGTTAAATTTAGTGATCTTCAAATTTTGATAATAGATGAAATATCAATGGTTGATCACAGGCTGTTGTCTTATATTAATGGAAGATTAAGACAGAGTAAACAAAGTCTCTCCCCATTTGGAAACGTTAGTGTAGTTGCTGTTGGAGATTTTTACCAGTTACCTCCAGTAAAAGGGAAACCGCTGTATGAAGACAATCTAGGTATAAACTTGTGGTCTACTCTATTTAAGGTTGTGGAATTAAAAGAAATAGTTAGACAAAAAGATAATGTGTTTGCAGAGTTGTTAAACAGAGTAAGAACCCGTGTAAAGAAGACCCCGATGTTAAAAAGCGACATAAAAATATTAAAACGTTGTGAGACTGGTGAAGAGAGTTCAGCTTTGCACATATTTCCAACAAATAAACAGGTTAATGAGCATAATGTAGAACAACTGTTTAAAACATGTCCTGAATATGTCCAGATAGATGCTCAGGATTATGTAAATAATACAAAAACAGGGAAACTAGAATTGAAAACTGGACATCATAGCAAAACCTATGACACATGTTTGGCTGAACAACTATTGTTAGGTAAGGATGCGCGTGTAATGTTGTGCAAAAATGTGGATGTTATGGACGGTCTTGTTAATGGGGTATGCGGTACTGTGACACATATAGTTACTTCTGAAAATAAGACATTTCCTCAAAAAGTTTATATTAAGTTTGATGATGACCATGTTGGTGCGGAGAGGAGGAAATCTGCAGGTGGTTCAGAGGGTTCTACGGGTATTGAGCCAGAGGAAGAGAAGGTAACAAAGAAAGGTGGTTTGCGACGACAGTTTCCGCTTAAACTTGCTTGGGCTTGCACGGTACATAAAGTACAAGGTGTTACTGTGGATAATGCTGTGGTGTGTCTTAAAAGAATATTTACTGCAGGACAGGCATATGTGGCATTAAGTCGTGTTAGAAATTTGTCAGGTTTGGTGATTCAAAATTTTGAAGATAAAGTCTTATATTGTAGGGACAACATTAAGGATGCAATACAGAGTATGCCCCCATTTTTGATTGGAAGTAACAGGCCCAATTTTAGTCCAAATACTTTTAATGTCTTTTTGATGAATATTCAAAGTTTGACTCGACATGTATCAGATTTGGCATTGTGTACACAGCATTTGCAGCTTAACTGTATTGCTGTTACAGAAACATGGTTACCTGCTTCATCCTCATTTGAAACAGTAAACATTGATGGTTTTACTTTTCATAGTTGTCCACGAAGTTTATCATACAGTAGCAATAACCCAGCACTATTGTCATTACAAGGACAACAACATGGTGGAGTTGGATTGTACAGTGCAGACAATTTGGCATATGACATTATCAAAGGACTACATGTCAATTTGGAATGTTTGATTTACAACTGTGTTGAGTATAACATATTGATAGCAGTCATTTATCGTCCACCATCTTATCCCATGTCTTTGTTTAAAGAAAATCTAGCCAAATTACTTGATTGGCTAGAGCCAAAAAGCAACACCATTACAGTCATGGGCGATTTCAATGACGATATTTTGAAATCATCAACTATCTGCAAATTTCTAACCGACAAAGGATATGTTCAACATGTGACAGGACCAACAACAGAAAAAGGGACATTAATTGACCACATTTATGTAAAAACTACACATTATGAAATAGAATCAATAGTGTTGCCAATGTATTTCAGTGATCATGAAGCAGTAGTTTGTTCTTTTAAACAGAGGTTATGATAACATCAGAGTGAGTAAAGATTTGTAACAGTTGCAAATGAACATATTTTAGTGATCATGAGGCAGTTTGTTCTTTTAAATATAGCGCTTTTCATCATATTTATTGTATTTATATTTATTGAATGATATGTATTTGAGTAATTAAGTATATTTATTGAGTGATATTTATTGAATATTTATTGACTGTATAGAATATTTATTTATTGAGTAATGAGTTTATATTTATCGAATGATATTTATTTAATATTTATTGAATGATATTTATTGAGTATATTTATTGAGTGATATTTTATTTATTGAGTAATCCGATTTGTAACAGTTGTAGATGTGTCGTTTTGAGGTTTCGTTTCCTGCATTACAACAGCATTTAAAAGTGAAATATATATTGTGAAACATTAGGTTCATTGAAGCACATTCAAAACTACAGTAATTACATGATATTCTACATTAGGTGAACAAATTAAAAAGCCATTATTTGGCATTTTTTCACAAAATGAAATAGTGCCATATATGCTGTTGCTAATGCAGGTTTTGCTTTCCCTTTCATGAACTGCCAAAAAGCAAAAGGCACTGGTGTTGGACTTCCAGTAGGAATGGGGTTCAATTCCCTGGAGTGCCTGATGGTTTGGTATTTACATGAAAGCTCCGATAATTTTCTCTCATCTAATTGCCTCTAACGATGGTCTCCAATTTCAATAAAACTAAAACAACTTGTAGCAACTCAATACATAGAATATGTGTAGACATTCTCATCCCAATTATGCATATTACTAATTAATCATCTTCTGTCTCCCCTAGATGTGTTTTACCTTCTGGCTCCTCTGTTGTCCTGTCACTTTCTGCAGGTGTTTCTTCCTCCTGAGCTGTAGAGTGTGGATCAATAATGGCAAACCACATACTACCACCATGTGCCTGCTCAATATGGGCTCAACACTCAGTGCAACAATGGTTAACTGTGGAATCTGTGGCCTCTCCGTCTCTCTCTCTCATCCAGGATTCTCTCGCTTTCCTTCTCTCTTGCCTTCTCCAGGTCAAGAACATTATGTGTTCAGGATGCAACCTTGGTGAAGCGTGATCAATTTGGCACAAATTGGATAATGTATGTAGGAGTTATGAGGACTTCCTTTTTCAGTCAGTAGATGGCGCCAAGTATGACTCAATTGTGACACAGATGTGTGCAGGACGGAACCTTGATGAAGCATGAGAAATCTGAGGCAAATTGGATAATGTATCGAGGAGTTATGAGGACTTACTGTTTCAACAGTAGGTGGCGCTGTAAGTGTGACTCAATACCGATGCAAAGATGTGTTCAGGATGCGACCTTCATGAAGCGTGAGCAATTTGGTGTAAATCGGATAATGTATGTAGGAGTTATGAGGACTTCCTGTAAGCAGTAGATGGCGCTATAAGTATGACTCAATGCTGACGCCCAGATGTGTTCAGGATGCGACCTTCATCAACCCTGAGCAATTTGGAGTAAATGGGATAACGTATGTAGGAGTTATGAGGACTTCCTCTTTCACCAGTAGGTGGCGCTATAAGTATGACACAATACGGACACAGATCTGTTCAGGACCGAACCGTCATGAAGCGTGAGATATATCGGACAAATTGGATAATGTATGGAGGAGTTATGAGGACTTCCTGTTTCACCAATAGGTGGCGCTATAAGTATGACGCAATACTGACACATAGATGTGTTCAGGACAGAACCGTCATGAAGCGTGAGATATATCGGACAAATTGGATAATGTATGGAGGAGTTATGAGGACTTCGTGTTTTATGGCGAAATGTCAAACTTTGGCGGGGCGCCACGGCAAGGGTGTTTGGTGAAAACTCAATTTTTTTGATAACTTTTGATCACAAAGGTCTTAAGATGAAGCTGACCCGATATGAAGTTGATCGGATGAAATCTGTAGGAGGAGTTTGTCGAAGTACGAGGCATGGAAATGGTCAAAACAAGGACAAAATGGCACATTAAGAGCAAAATGGCGGACTTCCTGTTGCATGTTGGGTATAGCTCCAAGAGACATTTTAGTGTGTCTCGATGAAATACATGTGCCCTCCGAATTTCGTTCCCCTACATCAAACTGAAAGGTGGGGCTCGCCATTTTAAATTTTCCAGGGGGCGCTCTTGAGCCGTTTTGCCACGCCCATTTCCGTCACCCATGAATTATCAAATTTTTCACCGGGACTGACGTATCTGCAAAGTTTCATCCGTTTTCATCGATGTTTAGGCCGCCAAAAAGGCATTTGTTTTGGAAGAAGAATAATAATCCTTCGAAATACAATAGGGCCTCGCACCGCCAGTGCTCGGGCCCTAACTAGGGCTGCGAGCAGCAGTGAGCGGGCCCTCGCACCCCACGCGGGTCGGGGTGTGGCGCCGTTAAAGGGTGTGCTATTTCGGTGTCCAGTACTGACAGAAACTTCCTGTCACCAGTAGGTGGCGCTCTAAGCGTGACTCAATACCAAAGCATAGATGTGTTCAGGACAGTACCTTGATGAAGCGTGAGAAATGTTGTGTAAATCGGACAAAGTATGTAGGAGTTATGAGGACTTCCTGTAAGCAGTAGGTGGCGCTGTAGGTATGACGCAATACTGACCTACAGATGTGTTCAAGATGCGACCTTCATCAAGTATGAGCAATTTGGAGTAAATCGGATAATGTATGTAGGAGTTATGAGTACTTCCTGTTTCACCAGTAGGTGGCGCTGTAAGTGTAACTCAATACCGACGCATAGATGTGTTCAGAAGGTGACCTTCATGAAGCGTCAGCAATTTGGTGCAAATCGGATTGGTGAAAGGAGTTATGAGGACTTCCTGTTTCACCAATAGGTGGCGCTATAAGTATGACGCAATACTGACACATAGATGTGTTCAGGACAGAACCGTCATGAAGCGTGAGATAAATCGGACAAATCGGATAATGTATGGAGGAGTTATGAGGACTTCCTGTTTCACCAATAGGTGGCGCTATAAGTATGACGCAATACTGACACATAGATGTGTTCAGGACAGAACCGTCATGAAGCGTGAGATATATGGGACAAATCGGATAATGTATGGAGGAGTTATGAGGACTTCCTGTTTTACCAATAGGTGGCGCTATAAGTATGACGCAATACTGACACATAGATGTGTTCAGGACAGAACCTTCATGAAGCGTGAGATATATCGGACGAATTGGATAATGTATGGAGGAGTTATGAGGACTTCCTGTTTCACCAATAGGTGGCGCTATAAGTATGATGCAATACTGACACATAGATGTGTTCAGGACAGAACAGTCATGAAGCGTGAGATATATCGGACGAATTGGATAATGTATGTAGGAGTTATGAGGACTTCCTGTTTCACCAATAGGTGGCGCTATAAGTATGACGCAATACTGACACATAGATGTGTTCAGGACAGAACCCTCATGAAGCGTGAGATATATCGGACAAATCCGATAATGTATGGAGGAGTTATGGGGACTTCCTGTTTCACCAATAGGTGGCGCTATAAGTATGATGCAATACTGACACATAGATGTGTTCAGGACAGAACCGTCATGAAGCGTGAGATATATCGGACGAATTGGATAATGTATGTAGGAGTTATGAGGACTTCCTGTTTCACCAATAGGTGGCGCAATAAGTATGACGCAATACTGACACATAGATGTGTTCAGGACAGAACTGTCATGAAGCGTGAGATTTATCGGACAAATCCGATAATGTATGGAGGAGTTATGAGGACATCGTGTTTTATGGCGAAATGTCAAACTTTGGCGGGGCGCCACGGCAAGGGTGTTTGGTGAAAACTCAATTTTTTTGATAACTTTTGATCACAAAGGTCTTAAGATGAAGCTGACCCGATATGAAGTTGATCGGATGAAATCTGTAGGAGGAGTTCGTCGAAGTACGAGGCATGGAAATGGTCAAAACAAGGACAAAATGGCACCTTAAGAGCAAAATGGCGGACTTCCTGTTGCATGTTGGGTATAGCTCCAAGAGACATTTAAGTGTGGCTCGATGAAATACATATGCCCTCCGAATTTCGTTCGCCTACATCAAACTGAAAGGTGGGGCTCGCCATTTTAAATTTTCCAGGGGGCGCTCTTGAGCCGTTTTGCCACGCCTATTTCCGGCACCCATGAATTATCAAATTTTTCACCGGGACTGACGTATCTGCAAAGTTTCATCCGTTTTCATCGATGTTTAGGCCGCCAAAAAGGCATTTGTTTCGGAAGAATAATAATAATAACTAGTGCTGCGAGCAGCAGTGAGCGGGCCCTCGCACCCCATGCGGGTCGGGGTGCGGCGCCGTTAAAGGGTGTGCTATTTCGGTGTCCAGTACTGACAGAAACTTCCTGTCACCAGTAGGTGGCGCTCTAAGCGTGACTCAATACCGACGCATAGATGTGTTCAGGACAGTACCTTGATGAAGCGTGAGAAATGTTGTGTAAATCGGACAAAGTATGTAGGAGTTATGAGGACTTCCTGTTAGCAGTAGATGGCGCTGTAGGTAGGACGCAATACTGACCTACAGATGTATTCAAGATGCGACCTTCATCAAGCATGAGCAATTTGGAGTAAATCGGATAATGTATGTAGGAGTTATGAGTATTTCCTGTTTCACCAGTAGGTGGCGCTGTAAGTGTAACTCAATACCGACGCATAGATGTGTTCAGAAGGTGACCTTCATGAAGCGTCAGCAATTTGGTGCAAATCGGATGATGTATGCAGGAGTTATGAGGACTTCCTGTTTCACCAATAGGTGGCGCTATAAGTATGACGCAATACTGACACAGATGTGTTCAGGACAGAACCGTCATGAAGCGTGAGATAAATCGGACAAATCGGATAATGTATGGAGGAGTTATGAGGACGTCCTGTTTCACCAATAGGTGGCGCTATAAGTATGACGCAATACTGACACATAGATGTGTTCAGGACAGAACCGTCATGAAGCGTGAGATATATCGGACAAATCGGATAATGTATGGAGGAGTTATGAGGACTTCCTGTTTCACCAATAGGTGGCGCTATAAGTATGACGCAATACTGACACATAGATGTGTTCAGGACAGAACCGTCATGAAGCGTGAGATATATCGGACAAATTGGATAATGTATGGAGGAGTTATGAGGACTTCCTGTTTCACCAATAGGTGGCGCTATAAGTATGACGCAATACTGACACATAGATGTGTTCAGGACAGAACCGTCATGAAGCGTGAGATATATCGGACAAATTGGATAATGTATGGAGGAGTTATGAGGACTTCCTGTTTCACCAATAGGTGGCGCTATAAGTATGACGCAATACTGACACATAGATGTGTTCAGGACAGAACCGTCATGAAGCGTGAGAAATATCGGACAAATCGGATAATGTATGTAGGAGATATGAGGACTTCCTGTTTCACCAATAGGTGGCGCTATAAGTATGACGCAATACTGACACATAGATGTGTTCAGGACAGAACCGTCATGAAGCGTGAGAAATATCGGACAAATCGGATAATGTATGTAGGAGATATGAGGACTTCCTGTTTCACCAATAGGTGGCGCTATAAGTATGACGCAATACTGACACATAGATGTGTTCAGGACAGAACCGTCATGAAGCGTGAGAAATATCGGACAAATCGGATAATGTATGGAGGAGTTATGAGGACTTCCTGTTTCACCAATAGGTGGCGCTATAAGTATGACGCAATACTGACACATAGATGTGTTCAGGACAGAACCGTCATGAAGCGTGAGATATATCGGACAAATCGGATAATGTATGGAGGAGATATGAGGACTTCCTGTTTCACCAATAGGTGGCGCTATAAGTATGACGCAATACTGACACATAGATGTGTTCAGGACAGAACCGTCATGAAGCGTGAGAAATATCGGACAAATCGGATAATGTATGGAGGAGTTATGAGGACTTCCTGTTTCACCAATAGGTGGCGCAATAAGTATGACGCAATACTGACCCATAGATGTGTTCAGGACAGAACCGTCATGAAGCGTGAGATATATCGGACAAATCGGATAATGTATGGAGGAGTTATGAGGACATCGTGTTTTATGGCGAAATGTCAAACTTTGGCGGGGCGCCACGGCAAGGGTGTTTGGTGAAAACTCAATTTTTTTGATAACTTTTGATCACAAAGGCCTTAAAATGAAGCTGACTCGATATGAAGTTGATCGGATGAAATCTGTAGGAGGAGTTCGTTGAAGTACGAGGCATGGAAATGGTTAAAACAAGGACAAAATGGCACATTAAGAGCAAAATGGCGGACTTCCTGTTGCATGTTGGGTATAGCTCCAAGAGACATTTTAGTGTGGCTCGATGAAATACATATGCCCACCGAATTTCGTTCGCCTACATCAAACTGAAAGGTGGGGCTCGCCATTTTAAACTTTCCAGGGGGCGCTCTTGAGCCGTTTTGCCACGCCCATTTCCGTCACCCATGAATTATCAAATTTTTCACCGGGACTGACGTATCTGCAAAGTTTCATCCGTTTTCATCGATGTTCAGGCCGCCTAAAAGGCATTTGTTTGGAGTAAAGAATAATAATAACTAGTGCTGCGAGCAGCAGTGAGCGGGCCCTCGCACCCCACGCGTGTCGGGGTGCTGCGCCGTTAAAGGCTGTGCTATTTCGGTGTGCAGTACTGAGAGAAACTTCCTGTCACCAGTAGGTGGCGCTCTAGGCGTGACTCAATACCAAAGCATAGATGTGTTCAGGACGGTACCTTGATGAAGCGTGAGAAATGTTGAGTAAATCGGATAACGTATGTAGGAGTTATGAGGACTTCCTGTTTCACCAGTAGGTGGCGCTGTAAGTGTGACTCAATACCGACGCATAGATGTGTTCAGAAGGTGACCTTCATGAAGCGTCAGCAATTTGGTGCAAATCGGATGATGTATGCAGGAGTTATGAGGACTTCCTGTTTCACCACTAGGTGGCGCTATAAGTATGACGCAATACTGACACAAAGATGTGTTCAGGACAGAACCGTCATGAAGCGTGAGATAAATCGGACAAATCGGATAATGTATGGAGGAGTTATGAGGACTTCCTGTTTCACCAATAGGTGGCGCTATAAGTATGACGCAATACTGACACATAGATGTGTTCAGGACAGAACCGTCATGAAGCGTGAGATATATCGGACAAATTGGATAATGTATGGAGGAGTTATGAGGACTTCCTGTTTCACCAATAGGTGGCGCTATAAGTATGACGCAATACTGACACATAGATGTGTTCAGGACAGAACCGTCATGAAGCGTGAGATAAATCGGACAAATCGGATAATGTATGGAGGAGTTATGAGGACTTCCTGTTTCACCAATAGGTGGCGCTATAAGTATGACGCAATACTGACACATAGATGTGTTCAGGACAGAACCGTCATGAAGCGTGAGATATATCGGACAAATTGGATAATGTATGGAGGAGTTATGAGGACTTCCTGTTTCACCAATAGGTGGCGCTATAAGTATGACGCAATACTGACACATAGATGTGTTCAGGACAGAACCGTCATGAAGCGTGAGATATATCGGACAAATTGGATAATGTATGGAGGAGTTATGAGGACTTCCTGTTTCACCAACAGGTGGCGCTATAAGTATGACGCAATACTGACACATAGATGTGTTCAGGACAGAACCGTCATGAAGCGTGAGATATATCGGACAAATTGGATAATGTATGGAGGAGTTATGAGGACTTCCTGTTTCACCAATAGGTGGCGCTATGAGTATGACGCAATACTGACACATAGATGTGTTCAGGACAGAACCGTCATGAAGCGTGAGCTATATCGGACAAATTGGATAATGTATGGAGGAGTTATGAGGACTTCCTGTTTCACCAATAGGTGGCGCTATAAGTATGACGCAATACTGAAACATAGATGTGTTCAGGAGAGAACCGTCATGAAGCGTGAGATATATCGGACAAATCGGATAATGTATGGAGGAGTTATGAGGACTTCCTGTTTTACCAATAGGTGGCGCTATAAGTATGATGCAATACTGACACATAGATGTGTTCAGGACAGAACCGTCATGAAGCGTGAGATATATCGGACAAATCCGATAATGTATGGAGGAGTTATGGGGACTTCCTGTTTCACCAATAGGTGGCGCTATAAGTATGATGCAATACTGACACATAGATGTGTTCAGGACAGAACCGTCATGAAGCGTGAGATATATCGGACAAATCGGATAATGTATGGAGAAGTTATGAGGACATCGTGTTTTATGGCGAAATGTCAAATTTTGGCGGGGCGCCACGGCAAGGGTGTTTGGTGAAAACTCAATTTCCTTGATAACTTTTGATCACAAAGGGCTTAAGATGAAGCTGACCGAGTATGAAGTTGATCGGATGAAATCTGTAGGAGGAGTTCGTCGAAGTACGAGGCATGGAAATGGTCAAAACAAGGACAAAATGGCACATTAAGAGCAAAATGGCGGACTTCCTGTTGCATGTTGGGTATAGCTCCAAGAGACATTTAAGTGTGGCTCGATGAAATACATATGCCCACCGAATTTCGTTCGCCTACATCAAACTGAAAGGTGGGGCTCGCCATTTTAAACTTTCCAGGGGGCGCTCTTGAGCCGTTTTGCCACGCCCATTTCCGTCACCAATGATATATCCGATTTTCACCGGGACTGATGTATCTGCAAAGTTTCATCCGTTTTCATTGATGTTTAGGCCGCCAAAAAGGCATTTGTTTCGGAAGAAGAAGGAGAAGAAGGAGAATAAGGAGAATAATAATAATCCTTCGAGTTTCAATAGGGCCTCGCACCGCCAGTGCTCGGGCCCTAATAATAACTAGGGCTGCGAGCAGCAGTGAGCGGGCCCTCGCACCCCACGCGGGTCGGGGTGTGGCGCCGTTAAAGGGTGTGCTATTTCGGTGTCCAGTACTGACAGAAACTTCCTGTCACCAGTAGGTGGCACTCTAAGCGTGACTCAATACCGACGCATAGATGTGTTCAGGACAGTACCTTGATGAAGCGTGAGAAATGTTGTGTAAATCGGACAAAGTATGTAGGAGTTATGAGGACTTCCTGTAAGCAGTAGGTGGCGCTGTAGGTATGACGCAATACTGACCTACAGATGTGTTCAAGATGCGACCTTCATCAAGCATGAGCAATTTGGAGTAAATCGGATAATGTATGTAGGAGTTATGAGTACTTCCTGTTTAACCAGTAGGTGGCGCTGTAAGTGTAACTCAATACCGACGCATAGATGTGTTCAGAAGGTGACCTTCATGAAGCGTCAGCAATTTGGTGCAAATCGGATGATGTATGCAGGAGTTATGAGGACTTCCTGTTTCACCAATAGGTGGCGCTATAAGTATGACGCAATACTGACACATAGATGTGTTCAGGACAGAACCGTCATGAAACGTGAGATAAATCGGACAAATCGGATAATGTATGGAGGAGTTATGAGGACTTCCTGTTTCACCAATAGGTGGCGCTATAAGTATGACGCAATACTGACACATAGATGTGTTCAGGACAGAACCGTCATGAAGCGTGAGATATATCGGACAAATCGGATAATGTATGGAGGAGTTATGAGGACTTCCTGTTTTACCAATAGGTGGCGCTATAAGTATGACGCAATACTGACACATAGATGTGTTCAGGACAGAACCGTCATGAAGCGTGAGATATATCGGACGAATTGGATAATGTATGTAGGAGTTATGAGGACTTCCTGTTTCACCAATAGGTGGCGCTATAAGTATGACGCAATACTGACACATAGATGTGTTCAGGACAGAACCGTCATGAAGCGTGAGATATATCGGACAAATCCGATAATGTATGGAGGAGTTATGAGGACTTCCTGTTTCACCAATAGGTGGCGCTATAAGTATGATGCAATACTGACACATAGATGTGTTCAGGACAGAACCGTCATGAAGCGTGAGATAAATCGGACAAATCGGATAATGTATGGAGGAGTTATGAGGACTTCCTGTTTCACCAATAGGTGGCGCTATAAGTATGACGCAATACTGACACATAGATGTGTTCAGGACAGAACCGTCATGAAGCGTGAGATATATCGGACAAATCGGATAATGTATGGAGGAGTTATGAGGACGTACTGTTTCACCAATAGGTGGCGCTATAAGTATGACGCAATACTGACACATAGATGTGTTCAGGACAGAACTGTCATGAAGCGTGAGACATATCGGACAAATCGGATAATGTATGGAGGAGTTATGAGGACGTACTGTTTCACCAATAGGTGGCGCTATAAGTATGACGCAATACTGACACATAGATGTGTTCAGGACAGAACCGTCATGAAGCGTGAGATATATCAGACAAATTGGATAATGTATGGAGGGGTTATGAGTACTTCCTGTTTCACCAGTAGGTGGCGCTGTAAGTGTGACTCAATACCGACGCATAGATGTGTTCAGAAGGTGACCTTCATGAAGCGTCAGCAATTTGGTGCAAATCGGATAATGTATGTAGGAGTTATGAGGACTTCCTGCTTGACCTGTAGGCGGCGCTATAAGTATGACTCACTGCTGACGCACAGATGTGTTCAGGATGCGACCTTCATCAAGCTTGAGCAATTTGGAGTAAATCGGATAACGTATGTAGGAGTTATGAGTACTTCCTGTTTCACCAGTAGGTGGCGCTGTAAGTGTGACTCAATACCGAAGCATAGATGTGTTCAGAATGCGACCTTCATGAAGCATCAGCAATTTGGTGCAAATCGGATAATGTATGTAGGAGTTATGAGGACGTACTGTTTCACCAATAGGTGGCGCTATAAGTATGACGCAATACTGACACATAGATGTGTTCAGGACAGAACTGTCATGAAGCGTGAGACATATCGGACAAATCGGATAATGTATGGAGGAGTTATGAGGACGTACTGTTTCACCAATAGGTGGCGCTATAAGTATGACGCAATACTGACACATAGATGTGTTCAGGACAGAACTGTCATGAAGCGTTAGATATATCGGACAAATTGGATAATGTATGGAGGAGTTATGAGGACGTACTGTTTCACCAATAGGTGACGCTATAAGTATGACGCAATACTGACATATAGATGTGTTCAGGACAGAACTGTCATGAAGCGTGAGACATATCGGACAAATCGGATAATGTATGGAGGAGTTATGAGGACGTACTGTTTCACCAATAGGTGGCGCTATAAGTATGACGCAATACTGACACATAGATGTGTTCAGGACAGAACCGTCATGAAGCGTGAGATATATCGGACAAATCCGATAATGTATGGAGGAGTTATGAGGACATCGTGTTTTATGGCGAAATGTCAAACTTTGGCGGGGCGCCACGGCAAGGGTGTTTGTTGAAAACTCAATTTTTTTGATAACTTTTGATCACAAAGGTCTTAAGATGAAGCTGACCCGATATGAAGTTGATCGGATGAAATCTGTAGGAGGAGTTCGTCGAAGTACGAGGCATGGAAATGGTCAAAACAAGGACAAAATGGCACATTAAGAGCAAAATGGCGGACTTCCTGTTGCATGTTGGGTATAGCTCCAAGAGACATTTAAGTGTGGCTCGATGAAATACATATGCCCTCCGAATTTCGTTCGCCTACATCAAACTGAAAGGTGGGGCTCGCCATTTTAAATTTTCCAGGGGGCGCTCTTGAGCCGTTTTGCCACGCCTATTTCCGGCACCCATGAATTATCAAATTTTTCACCGGGACTGACGTATCTGCAAAGTTTCATCCGTTTTCATCGATGTTTAGGCCGCCAAAAAGGCATTTGTTTGGGGAGAAGAACAAGAAGAAAAAGGAGAATAATAATAATCCTTCGAAATACAATAGGGCCTCGCACCGCCAGTGCTCGGGCCCTAACTAGGGCTGCGAGCAGCAGTGAGCGGGCCCTCGCACCCCACGCGTGTCGGGGTGTGGCGCCGTTAAAGGCTGTGCTATTTCGGTGTGCAGTACTGAGAGAAACTTCCTGTCACCAGTAGGTGGCGCTCTAGGCGTGACTCAATACCGAAGCATAGATGTGTTCAGGACGGTACCTTGATGAAGCGTGAGAAATGTTGAGTAAATCGGATAACGTATGTAGGAGTTATGAGGATTTCCTGTTTCACCAATAGGTGGCACTATACGTATGACGCAATACTGACACATAGATGTGTTCAGGACAGAACCTTCATGAAGCGTGAGATATATCGGACGAATTGGATAATGTATGTAGGAGTTATGAGGACTTCCTGTTTCACCAATAGGTGGCGCTATAAGTATGATGCAATACTGACACATAGATGTGTTCAGGACAGAACCGTCATGAAGCGTGAGATATATCGGACGAATTGGATAATGTATGTAGGAGTTATGAGGACTTCCTGTTTCACCAATAGGTGGCGCTATAAGTATGATGCAATACTGACACATAGATGTGTTCAGGACAGAACCGTCATGAAGCGTGAGATATATCGGACGAATTGGATAATGTATGTAGGAGTTATGAGGACTTCCTGTTTCACCAATAGGTGGCGCTATAAGTATGATGCAATACTGACACATAGATGTGTTCAGGACAGAACCGTCATGAAGCGTGAGACATATCGGACAAATCGGATAATGTATGGAGGAGTTATGAGGACGTACTGTTTCACCAATAGGTGGCGCTATAAGTATGACGCAATACTGACACATAGATGTGTTCAGGACAGAACCGTCATGAAGCGTGAGACATATCGGACAAATCGGATAATGTATGGAGGAGTTATGAGGACGTACTGTTTCACCAATAGGTGGCGCTATAAGTATGACGCAATACTGACACATAGATGTGTTCAGGACAGAACCGTCATGAAGCGTGAGACATATCGGACAAATCGGATAATGTATGGAGGAGTTATGAGGACGTACTGTTTCACCAATAGGTGGCGCTATAAGTATGACGCAATACTGACACATAGATGTGTTCAGGACAGAACCGTCATGAAGCGTGAGACATATCGGACAAATCGGATCATGTATGGAGGAGTTATGAGGACTTCGTGTTTTATGGCGAAATGTCAAACTTTGGCGGGGCGCCACGGCAAGGGTGTTTGGTGAAAACTCAATTTTTTTGATAACTTTTGATCACAAAGGTCTTAAGATGAAGCTGACCCGATATGAAGTTGATCGGATGAAATCTGTAGGAGGAGTTCGTCGAAGTACGAGGCATGGAAATGGTCAAAACAAGGACAAAATGGCACATTAAGAGCAAAATGGCGGACTTCCTGTTGCATGTTGGGTATAGCTCCAAGAGACATTTTAGTGTGGCTCGATGAAATACATATGCCCTCCGAATTTCGTTCGCCTACATCAAACTGAAAGGTGGGGCTCGCCATTTGAAACTTTCCAGGGGGCGCTCTTGAGCCGTTTTGCCACGCCCATTTCCGTCACCCATGAATTATCAAATTTTTCACCGGGACTGACGTATCTGCAAAGTTTCATCCGTTTTCATCGATGTTCAGGCCGCCTAAAAGGCATTTGTTTGGAGTAAAGGAGAAGAAGAAGGAGAAGAAGGAGAAGAATAATAATCCTTCGAGTTTCAATAGGGCCTCGCACCGCCAGTGCTCGGGCCCTAACTAGGGCTGCGAGCAGCATTGAGCGGGCCCTCGCACCCCAAGCATGTCGGGGTGTGGCGCCGTTAAAGGCTGTGCTATTTCGGTGTCCTGTACTGAGAGAAACCTTCTGTCACCAGTAGGTGGCGCTATACGCGTGACTCAATACCGATGCATAGATGTGTTCAGGACGGTACCTTGATGAAGCGTGAGAAATGTTGAGTAAATCGGATAACGTATGTAGGAGTTATGAGGACTTCCTGTTTCACCAGTAGGTGGCGCTGTAAGTGTGACTCAATACCGACGCATAGATGGGTTCAGAAGGTGACCTTCATGAAGCGTCAGCAATTTGGTACAAATCGGATGATGTATGCAGGAGTTATGAGGACTTCCTGTTTCACCAATAGGTGGCGCTATAAGTATGACGCTATACTGACAAATAGATGTGTCCAGGACAGAACCGTCATGAAGCGTGAGATATATCGGACAAATCTGATAATGTATGGAGGAGTTATGAGGACTTCCTGTTTCACCAATAGGTGGCGCTATAAGTATGACGCTATACTGACAAATAGATGTGTCCAGGACAGAACCGTCATGAAGCGTGAGATATATCGGACAAATCTGATAATGTATGGAGGAGTTATGAGGACTTCATGTTTCACCAATAGGTGGCGCTATAAGTATGACGCAATACTGACACATAGATGTGTTCAGGACAGAACCGTCATGAAGCGTGAGATATATCGGACAAATTGGATAATGTATGGAGGAGTTATGAGGACTTCCTGTTTCACCAATAGGTGGCGCTATAAGTATGACGCAATACTGACACATAGATGTGTTCAGGACAGAACCGTAATGAAGCGTGAGATATATCGGACAAATTGGATAATGTATGGAGGAGTTATGAGGACTTCCTGTTTCACCAATAGGTGGCGCTATAAGTATGACGCAATACTGACACATAGATGTGTTCAGGACAGAACCGTCATGAAGCGTGAGATATATCGGACAAATTGGATAATGTATGGAGGAGTTATGAGGACTTCCTGTTTCACCAATAGGTGGCGCTATAAGTATGACGCAATACTGACACATAGATGTGTTCAGGACAGAACCATCATGAAGCGTGAGATATATCGGACAAATTGGATAATGTATGGAGGAGTTATGAGGACTTCCTGTTTCACCAATAGGTGGCGCTATAAGTATGATGCAAAACTGAAACATAGATGTGTACAGGACAGAACCGTCATGAAGCATGAGATATATCGGACAAATTGGATAATGTATGTAGGAGTTATGAGGACTTCGTGTTTTATGGCGAAATGTCAAACTTTGGCGGGGCGCCACGGCAAGGGTGTGTGGTGAAAACTCAATTTTTTTAATAACTTTTGATCACAAAGGTCTTAAGATGAAGCCGACCCGATATGAAGTTGATCGGATGAAATCTGTAGGAGGAGTTCGTTGAAGTACGAGGCATGGAAATGGTCAAAACAAGGACAAAATGGCACATTAAAAGCAAGATGGCGGACTTCCTGTTGCATGTTGGGTATAGCTCCAAGAGACATTTTAGTGTGTCTCGATGAACTACATATGCCCACCGAATTTCGTTCGACTACATCAAACTGAAAGGTGGGGCTCGCCATTTTAAATTTTCCAGGGGGCGCACTTGAGCCGTTTTGCCACGCCCATTTCCGTCACCCATGAATTATCAAATTTTTTACCGGGACTGACGTATGTGCAAAGTTTCATCCGTTTTCATCGATGTTAAGGCCGCTAAAAAGGCATTTGTTTGGGGAGAAGAAGAAGGAGAAGGAGAAGAATAATAATAACTAGTGCTGCGAGCAGCAGTGAGCGGGCCCTCGCACCCCACGTGGGTCGGGGTGTGGCGCCGTTAAAGGGTGTGCTATTTCGGTGTCCAGTACTGACAGAAACTTCCTGTCACCAGTAGGTGGCGCTCTAAGCGTGACTCAATACCGACGCATAGATGTGTTCAGGACAGTACCTTGATGAAGCGTGAGAAATGTTGTGTAAATCGGACAAAGTATGCAGGAGTTATGAGGACTTCCTGTAAGCAGTAGGTGGCGCTGTAGGTATGACGCAATACTGACCTACAGATGTGTTCAAGATGCGACCTTCATCAAGCATGAGCAATTTGGAGTAAATCGGATAATGTATGTAGGAGTTATGAGTACTTCCTGTTTCACCAGTAGGTGGCGCTATAAGTATGATGCAATACTGACACATAGATGTGTTCAGGACAGAACCGTCATGAAGCGTGAGAAATATCGGACAAATCGGATAATGTATGTAGGAGTTATGAGTACTTCCTGTTTCACCAGTAGGTGGCGCTGTTAGTGTGACTCAATACCGACGCATAGATGTGTTCAGAAGGTGACCTTCATGAAGCGTCATCAATTTGGTGCAAATCGGACGATGTATGCAGGAGTTATGAGGACTTCCTGTTTCACCAATAGGTGGCGCTATAAGTATGACGCAATACTGAATCATACATGTGTTCAGGTCAGAACCGTCATGAAGCGTGAGAAATATGGGACAAATCGGATAATGTATGTAGGAGTTATGAGTACTTCCTGTTTCACCAGTAGGTGGCGCTGTAAGTGTGACTCAATACCGACGCATAGATGTGTTCAGAAGGTAACCTTCATGAAGCGTCATCAATTTGGTGCAAATCGGATGATGTATGCAGGAGTTATGAGGACTTCCTGTTTCACCAATAGGTGGCGCTATAAGTATGACGCAATACTGAATCATACATGTGTTCAGGACTGAACCGTCATGAAGCCTGAGATATATCGGACAAATTGGATAATGTATGGAGGAGTTATGAGGACTTCGTGTTTTATGGCGAAATGTCAAACTTTGGCGGGGCGCCACGGCAAGGGTGTTTGGTGAAAACTCAATTTTTTTGATAACTTTTGATCACAAAGGTCTTAAGATGAAGCTGACCGAATATGGAGTTGATCGGATGAAATCTGTAGGAGGAGTTCGTTGAAGTACGAGGCATGGGAATGGTAAAAACAAGGACAAAATGGCACATTAAAAGCAAAATGGCTGACTTCCTGTCCGATGTTGGGTATAGGTCCAAGAGACATTTTAGTGTGTCTCGATGAACTACTTATGCCCACCGATTTTCGTTCGCCTACATCAAACTGAAAGGTGGGGCTCGCCATTTTAAACTTTCCAGGGGGCGCTCTTGAGCCGTTTTGCCACGCCCATTTCCGTCACCCATGAATTATCAAATTTTTCACCGGGACTGACGTATCTGCAAAGTTTCATCCGTTTTCATCGATGTTCAGGCCGCCTAAAAGGCATTTGTTTGGAGTAAAGGAGAAGGAGAATAATAATCCTTCGAGTTTCAATAGGGCCTCGCACCGCCAGTGCTCGGGCCCTAACTAGTGCTGCGAGCAGCAGTGAGCGGGCCCTCGCACCCCACGCGTGTCGGGGTGCTGCGCCGTTAAAAGGCTGTGCTATTTCGGTGTGCAGTACTGAGAGAAACTTCCTGTCACCAGTAGGTGGCGCTCTAGGCGTGACTCAATACCGAAGCATAGATGTGTTCAGGACGGTACCTTGATGAAGCGTGAGAAATGTTGAGTAAATCGGATAACGTATGTAGGAGTTATGAGGACTTCCTGTTTCACCAGTAGGTGGCGCTGTAAGTGTGACTCAATACCGACACATAGATGGGTTCAGAAGGCCACCTTCATGAAGCGTCAGCAATTTGGTGCAAATCGGATGATGTATGCAGGAGTTATGAGGACTTCCTGTTTCACCAATAGGTGGCGCTATAAGTATGACACAATACTGACACATAGATGTGTTCAGGACAGAACTGTCATGAAGCGTGAGACATATCGGACAAATGGGATAATGTATGGAGGAGTTATGAGGACGTACTGTTTCACCAATAGGTGGCGCTATAAGTATGACGCAATACTGACACATAGATGTGTTCAGGACAGAACCGTCATGAAGCGTGAGATATATCGGACAAATTGGATAATGTATGGAGGAGTTATGAGGACTTCCTGTTTCACCAATAGGTGGCGCTATAAGTATGACGCAATACTGACACATAGATGTGTTCAGGACAGAACCGTCATGAAGCGTGAGATATATCGGACAAATTGGATAATGTATGGAGGAGTTATGAGGACTTCCTGTTTCACCAATAGGTGGCGCTATAAGTATGACGCAATACTGACACATAGATGTGTTCAGGACAGAACCGTCATGAAGCGTGAGAAATATCGGACAAATCGGATAATGTATGGAGGAGTTATGAGGACTTCCTGTTTCACCAATAGGTGGCGCTATAAGTTTGACGCAATACTGACACATAGATGTGTTCAGGACAGAACCGTCATGAAGCGTGAGAAATATCGGACAAATTGGATAATGTATGGAGGAGTTATGAGGACTTCCTGTTTCACCAATAGGTGGCGCTATAAGTATGACGCAATACTGACACATAGATGTGTTCAGGACAGAACCGTCATGAAGCGTGAGATATATCGGACAAATTGGATAATGTATGGAGGAGTTATGAGGACGTACTGTTTCACCAATAGGTGGCGCTATAAGTATGACGCAATACTGACACATAGATGTGTTCAGGACAGAACTGTCATGAAGCGTGAGATATATCGGACAAATTGGATAATGTATGGAGGAGTTATGAGGACGTACTGTTTCACCAATAGGTGGCGCTATAAGTATGACGCAATACTGACATATAGATGTGTTCAGGACAGAACTGTCATGAAGCGTGAGACATATCGGACAAATCGGATAATGTATGGAGGAGTTATGAGGACGTACTGTTTCACCAATAGGTGGCGCTATAAGTATGACGCAATACTGACACAGATGTGTTCAGGACAGAACCGTCATGAAGCGTGAGATATATCGGACAAATTGGATAATGTATGGAGGAGTTATGAGGACGTACTGTTTCACCAATAGGTGGCGCTATAAGTATGACACAATACTGACACATAGATGTGTTCAGGACAGAACCGTCATGAAGCGTGAGATATATCGGACAAATTGGATAATGTATGGAGGAGTTATGAGGACGTACTGTTTCACCAATAGGTGGCGCTATAAGTATGACGCAATACTGACACATAGATGTGTTCAGGACAGAACCGTCATGAAGCGTGAGATATATCGGACAAATTGGATAATGTATGGAGGAGTTATGAGGACTTCGTGTTTTATGGCGAAATGTCAAACTTTGGCGGGGCGCCACGGCAAGGGTGTTTGGTGAAAACTCAATTTTTTTGATAACTTTTGATCACAAAGGTCTTAAGATGAAGCTGACCCGATATGAAGTTGATCGGATGAAATCTGTAGGAGGAGTTCGTCGAAGTACGAGGCATGGAAATGGTCAAAACAAGGACAAAATGGCACATTAAGAGCAAAATGGCGGACTTCCTGTTGCATGTTGGGTATAGCTCCAAGAGAGATTTTAGTGTGTCTCGATGAAATACATGTGCCCTCCGAATTTCGTTCCCCTACATCAAACTGAAAGGTGGGGCTCGCCATTTTAAATTTTCCAGGGGGCGCTCTTGAGCCGTTTTGCCACGCCCATTTCCGTCACCCATGAATTATCAAATTTTTCACCGGGACTGACGTATCTGCAAAGTTTCATCCGTTTTCATCGATGTTTAGGCCGCCAAAAATGCATTTGTTTTGGAAGAAGGAGAAGGAGAATAATAATAACTAGGGCTGCGAGCAGCAGTGAGCGGGCCCTCGCACCCCACGCGTGTCGGGGTGTGGCGCCGTTAAAGGGTGTGCTATTTCGGTGTGCAGTACTGAGAGACACTTCCTGTCACCAGTAGGTGGCGCTCTAGGCGTGACTCAATACCGAAGCATAGATGTGTTCAGGACGGTACCTTGATGAAGCGTGAGAAATGTTGAGTAAATCGGTTAACGTATGTAGGAGTTATGAGGACTTCCTGTTTCACCAGTAGGTGGCGCTGTAAGTGTGACTCAATACCGACGCATAGATGTGTTCAGAATGTCACCTTCATGAAGCGTCAGCAATTTGGTGCAAATCGGATGATGTATGCAGGAGTTATGAGGACTTCCTGTTTCACCAATAGGTGGCGCTATAAGTATGACGCAATACTGACACATAGATGTGTTCAGAACAGAACCGTCATGAAGCGTGAGATATATCGGACAAATTGGATAATGTATGTAGGAGTTATGAGGACTTCCTGTTTCACCAATAGGTGGCGCTATAAGTATGACGCAATACTGACACATAGATGTGTTCAGGAGAGAACCGTCATGAAGCGTGAGATATATCAGACAAATTGGATAATGTATGTAGTAGTTATGAGGACTTCCTGTTTCACCAATAGGTGGCGCTATAAGTATGACGCAATACTGACACATAGATGTGTTCAGGACAGAACCGTCATGAAGCGTGAGATAAATCGGACAAATTGGATAATGTATGGAGGAGTTATGAGGACTTCCTGTTTCACCAATAGGTGGCGCTATAAGTATGACGCAATACTGACACATAGATGTGTTCAGGACAGAACCGTCATGAAGCGTGAGATATATCGGACAAATCCGATAATGTATGGAGGAGTTATGGGGACTTCCTGTTTCACCAATAGGTGGCGCTATAAGTATGATGCAATACTGACACATAGATGTGTTCAGGACAGAACCGTCATGAAGCGTGAGATATATCGGACAAATTGGATAATGTATGGAGGAGTTATGAGGACTTCCTGTTTCACCAATAGGTGGCGCTATAAGTATGACGCAATACTGACACATAGATGTGTTCAGGACAGAACCGTCATGAAGCGTGAGATATATCGGACAAATCGGATAATGTGTGGAGGAGTTATGAGGACTTCCTGTTTCACCAATAGGTGGCGCTATAAGTATGACGCAATACTGACACATAGATGTATTCAGGACAGAACCGTCATGAAGCGTGAGATATATCGGACAAATCGGATAATGTATGGAGAAGTTATGAGGACATCGTGTTTTATGGCGAAATGTCAAACTTTGGCGGGGCGCCACGGCAAGGGTGTTTGGTGAAAACTCAATTTTCTTGATAACTTTTGATCACAAAGGGCTTAAGATGAAGCTGACCGAGTATGAAGTTGATCGGATGAAATCTGTAGGAGGAGTTCGTTGAAATACGAGGCATGGAAATGGTCAAAACAAGGACAAAATGGCACATTAAAAGCAAAATGGCGGCCTTCCTGTTGCATGTTGGGTACAGCTCTAAGAGACATTTTAGTGTGGCTCGATGAAATACATATGCCCTCCGAATTTCGTTCGCCTACATCAAACTGAAAGGTGGGGCTCGCCATTTGAAACTTTCCAGGGGGCGCTCTTGAGCCGTTTTGCCACGCCCATTTCCGTCACCCATGAATTATCAAATTTTTCACCGGGACTGACGTATCTGCAAAGTTTCATCCGTTTTCATCGATGTTTAGGCCGCCAAAAAGGCATTTGTTTGGGGAGAAGAACAAGAATAATAATAATCCTTCGAAATACAATAGGGCCTCGCACCGCCAGTGCTCGGGCCCTAATAATAATAATCCTTCGAAATTCAATAGGGCCTCGCACCGCCAGTGCTCGGGCCCTAACTAGTGCTGCGAGCAGCAGTGAGCGGGCCCTCGCACCCCACGCGGGTCGGGGTGTGGCGCCGTTAAAGGGTGTGCTATTTCGGTGTCCAGTACTGACAGAAACTTCCTGTCACCAGTAGGTGTCGCTCTAAGTGTAACTTAATACCGACGCATAGATGTGTTCAGGACAGTACCTTGATGAAGCGTGAGAAATGTTGTGTAAATCGGACAAAGTATGTAGGAGATATGAGGACTTCCTGTAAGCAGTAGGTGGCGCTGTAGGTATGACACAATACTGACCTACAGATGTGTTCAAGATGCGACCTTCATCAAGCATGAGCAATTTGGAGTAAATCGGATAATGTATGTAGGAGTTATGAGTACTTCCTGTTTCACCAGTAGGTGGCGCTGTAAGTGTAACTCAATACCGACGCATAGATGTGTTCAGAAGGTGACCTTCATGAAGCGTCAGCAATTTGGTGCAAATCGGATGATGTATGCAGGAGTTATGAGGACTTCCTGTTTCACCAATAGGTGGCGCTATAAGTATGAAGCAATACTGTCACATAGATGTGTTCAGGACAGAACCGTCATGAAGCGTGAGATATATCGGACAAATTGGATAATGTATGTAGGAGTTATGAGGACTTCCTGTTTCACCAATAGGTGGCGCTATAAGTATGATGCAATACTGACACATAGATGTGTTCAGGACAGAACCGTCATGAAGCGTGAGATATATCGGACAAATTGGATAATGTATCTAGTAGTTATGAGGACTTCCTGTTTCACCAATAGGTGGCGCTATAAGTATGACGCAATACTGACACATAGATGTGTTCAGGACAGAACCGTCATGAAGCGTGAGATATATCGGACGAATTGGATTATGTATGTAGGAGTTATGAGGACTTCCTGTTTCACCAATAGGTGGCGCTATAAGTATGACGCAATACTGACGCATAGATGTGTTCAGGACAGAACCGTCATGAAGCGTGAGATATATCGGACGAATTGGATAATGTATGTAGGAGTTATGAGGACTTCCTGTTTCACCAATAGGTGGCACTATAAGTATGATGCAATACTGACACATAGATGTGTTCAGGACAGAACCGTCATGAAGCGTGAGATATATCGGACAAATCGGATAATGTATGGAGGAGTTATGAGGACTTCCTGTTTCACCAATAGGTGGCGCTATAAGTATGATGCAATACTGACACAAAGATGTGTTCAGGACAGAACCGTCATGAAGCGTGAGATATATCGGACAAATTGGATAATGTATGTAGGAGTTATGAGGACTTCATGTTTCACCAATAGGTGGCGCTATAAGTATGATGCAATACTGACACATAGTTGTGTTCAGGACAGAACCGTCATGAAGCGTGAGATATATCGGACAAATTAGATAATGTATGGAGGAGTTATAAGGACTTCGTGTTTTATGGCGAAATGTCAAACTTTGGCGGGGCGCCACGGCAAGGGTGTTTGGTGAAAACTCAATTCTTTTGATAACTTTTGATCACAAAGGTCTTAAGATGAAGCTGACCCGATATGAAGTTGATCAGATGAAATCTGTAGGAGGAGTTCGTCGAAGTACGAGGCATGGAAATGGTCAAAACAAGGACAAAATGGCACATTAAGAGCAAAATGGCGGACTTCCTGTTGCATGTTGGGTATAGGTCCAAGAGACATTTTAGTGTGTCTCGATGAACTACATATGCCCACCGAATTTCGTTCGCCTACATCAAACTGAAAGGTGGGGCTCGCCATTTTAAATTTTCCAGGGGGCGCTCTTGAGCCGTTTTGCCACGCCCATTTCCGTCACCCATGAATTATCAAATTTTTCACCGGGACTGACGTATCTGCAAAGTTTCATCCGTTTTCATCGATGTTTAGGCCGCCAAAAAGGCATTTGTTTGGGGAGAAGAAGAAGAAGAAGGAGAAGGTAGGAGAATAATAATAATCCTTCGAGTTTCAATAGGGCCTCGCACCGCCAGTGCTCGGGCCCTAACTAGTGCTGCGAGCAGCAGTGAGCGGGCCCTCGCACCCCACGCGGGTCGGGGTGTGGCGCCGTTAGTGGGTGTGCTATTTCGGTGTCCAGTACTGACAGAAACTTCCTGTCACCAGTAGGTGGCGCTCTAAGCGTGACTCAATACCGAGGCATAGATGTGTTCAGGACAGTACCTTGATGAAGCGTGAGAAATGTTGTGTAAATCGGACAAAGTATGTAGGAGTTATGAGGACTTCCTGTAAGCAGTAGGTGGCGCTGTAGGTATGACGCAATACTGACCTACAGATGTGTTCAAGATGCGACCTTCATCAAGCATGAGCAATTTGGAGTAAATCGGATAATGTATGTAGGAGTTATGAGTACTTCCTGTTTCACCAGTAGGTGGCGCTGTAAGTGTAACTCAATACCGACGCATAGATGTGTTCAGAAGGTGACCTTCATGAAGCGTCAGCAATTTGGTGCAAATCGGATGATGTATGCAGGAGTTATGAGGACTTCCTGTTTCACCAATAGGTGGCGCTATAAGTATGAAGCAATACTGACACATAGATGTGTTCAGGACAGAACCGTCATGAAGCGTGAGATAAATCGGACAAATGGGATAATGTATGGAGGAGTTATGAGGACTTCCTGTTTCACCAATAGGTGGCGCTATAAGTATGACGCAATACTAACACATAGATGTGTTCAGGACAGGACCGTCATGAAGCGTGAGATATATCGGACAAATTGGATAATGTATGGATGAGTTATGAGGACTTCCTGTTTCACCAATAGGTGGCGCTATAAGTATGATGCAATACTGACACATAGATGTGTTCAGGACAGAACTGTTATGAAGCGTGAGACATATCGGACAAATCGGATAATGTATGGAGGAGTTATGAGGACGTACTGTTTCACCAATAGGTGGCGCTATAAGTATGACACAATACGGACACATAGATCTGTTCAGGACCGAACCGTCATGAAGCGTGAGATATATCTGACAAATTGGATAATGTATGGAGGAGTTATGAGGATTTCCTGTTACACCAATAGGTGGCGCTATAAGTATGACGCAATACTGACACATAGATGTGTTCAGGACAGAACCCTCATGAAGCGTGAGATATATCGGACAAATCCGATAATGTATGGAGGAGTTATGGGGACTTCCTGTTTCACCAATAGGTGGCGCTATAAGTATGACGCAATACTGACACATAGATGTGTTCAGGACAGAACCCTCATGAAGCATGAGATATATCGGACAAATCGGATAATGTATGGAGGAGTTATGAGGACTTCCTGTTTCACCAATAGGTGGCGCTATAAGTATGACGCAATACTGACACATAGATGTGTTCAGGACAGAACCGTCATGAAGCGTGAGATAAATCGGACAAATCGGATAATGTATGGAGGAGTTATGAGGACTTCCTGTTTCACCAATAGGTGGCGCTATAAGTATGACGCAATACTGACACATAGATGTGTTCAGGACAGAACCGTCATGAAGCGTGAGATATATCGGACAAATTGGATAATGTATGTAGTAGTTATGAGGACTTCCTGTTTCACCAATAGGTGGCGCTATAAGTATGACGCAATACTGACACATAGATGTGTTCAGGACAGAACCGTCATGAAGCGTGAGATATATCGGACAAATCCGATAATGTATGGAGGAGTTATGGGGACTTCCTGTTTCACCAATAGGTGGCGCTATAAGTATGATGCAATACTGACACAAAGATGTGTTCAGGACAGAACCGTCATGAAGCGTGAGATATATCGGACAAATTGGATAATGTATGTAGGAGTTATGAGGACTTCATGTTTCACCAATAGGTGGCGCTATAAGTATGATGCAATACTGACACATAGATGTGTTCAGGACAGAACCGTCATGAAGCGTGAGATATATCGGACAAATTAGATAATGTATGGAGGAGTTATAAGGACTTCGTGTTTTATGGCGAAATGTCAAACTTTGGCGGGGCGCCACGGCAAGGGTGTTTGGTGAAAACTCAATTCTCTTGATAACTTTTGATCACAAAGGTCTTAAGATGAAGCTGACCCGATATGAAGTTGATCAGATGAAATCTGTAGGAGGAGTTCGTCGAAGTACGAGGCATGGAAATGGTCAAAACAAGGACAAAATGGCACATTAAGAGCAAAATGGCGGACTTCCTGTTGCATGTTGGGTATAGGTCCAAGAGACATTTTAGTGTGTCTCGATGAACTACATATGCCCACCGAATTTCGTTCGCCTACATCAAACTGAAAGGTGGGGCTCGCCATTTTAAATTTTCCAGGGGGCGCTCTTGAGCCGTTTTGCCACGCCCATTTCCGTCACCCATGAATTATCAAATTTTTCACCGGGACTGACGTATCTGCAAAGTTTCATCCGTTTTCATCGATGTTTAGGCCGCCAAAAAGGCATTTGTTTGGGGAGAAGAAGAAGAAGAAGGAGAAGGTAGGAGAATAATAATAATCCTTCGAGTTTCAATAGGGCCTCGCACCGCCAGTGCTCGGGCCCTAACTAGTGCTGCGAGCAGCAGTGAGCGGGCCCTCGCACCCCACGCGGGTCGGGGTGTGGCGCCGTTAGTGGGTGTGCTATTTCGGTGTCCAGTACTGACAGAAACTTCCTGTCACCAGTAGGTGGCGCTCTAAGCGTGACTCAATACCGAGGCATAGATGTGTTCAGGACAGTACCTTGATGAAGCGTGAGAAATGTTGTGTAAATCGGACAAAGTATGTAGGAGTTATGAGGACTTCCTGTAAGCAATAGGTGGCGCTGTAGGTATGACGCAATACTGACCTACAGATGTGTTCAAGATGCGACCTTCATCAAGCATGAGCAATTTGGAGTAAATCGGATAATGTATGTAGGAGTTATGAGTACTTCCTGTTTCACCAGTAGGTGGCGCTGTAAGTGTAACTCAATACCGACGCATAGATGTGTTCAGAAGGTGACCTTCATGAAGCGTCAGCAATTTGGTGCAAATCGGATGATGTATGCAGGAGTTATGAGGACTTCCTGTTCCACCAATAGGTGGCGCTATAAGTATGAAGCAATACTGACACATAGATGTGTTCAGGACAGAACCGTCATGAAGCGTGAGATAAATCGGACAAATGGGATAATGTATGGAGGAGTTATGAGGACTTCCTGTTTCACCAATAGGTGGCGCTATAAGTATGATGCAATACTAACACATAGATGTGTTCAGGACAGGACCGTCATGAAGCGTGAGATATATCGGACAAATTGGATAATGTATGGATGAGTTATGAGGACTTCCTGTTTCACCAATAGGTGGCGCTATAAGTATGATGCAATACTGACACATAGATGTGTTCAGGACAGAACTGTTATGAAGCGTGAGACATATCGGACAAATCGGATAATGTATGGAGGAGTTATGAGGACGTACTGTTTCACCAATAGGTGGCGCTATAAGTATGACACAATACGGACACATAGATCTGTTCAGGACCGAACCGTCATGAAGCGTGAGATATATCTGACAAATTGGATAATGTATGGAGGAGTTATGAGGACTTCGTGTTTTATGGCGAAATGTCAAACTTTAGCGGGGCGCCACGGCAAGGGTGTGTGGTGAAAACTCAATTTTTTTGATAACTTTTGATCACAAAGGTCTTAAGATGAAGCCGACCCGATATGAAGTTGATCAGATGAAATCTGTAGGAGGAGTTCGTCGAAGTACGAGGCATGGAAATGATCAAAACAAGGACAAAATGGCACATTAAAAGCAAAATGGCGGACTTCCTGTTGCATGTTGGGTATAACTCCAAGAGACATTTTAGTGTGGCTCGATGAAATACATATGCCCACCGAATTTCGTTCGCCTACATCAAACTGAAAGGTGGGGCTCGCCATTTTAAACTTTCCAGGGGGCGCTCTTGAGCCGTTTTGCCACGCCCATTTCCGTCACCCATGAAATATCCGATTTACACCGGGACTGATGTATCTGCAAAGTTTCATCCGTTTTCATCGATGTTTAGGCCGCCAAAAAGGCATTTGTTTGGGGAGAAGAAGAAGGTAGAAGGAGAACTAGTGCTGCGAGCAGCAGTGAGCGGGCCCTCGCACCCCATGCGGGTCGGGGTGTGGCGCCATCAAAGGGTGTGCTATTTCGGTGTCCAGTACTGAGAGAAACTTCCTGTCACCAGTAGGTGGCGCTCTAAGCGTGACTCAATACCAACACATAGATGTGTTCAGGACAGTACCTTGATGAAGCGTGAGAAATGTTGTGTAAATCAGACAATGTATGTAGGAGTTATGATGACTTCCTGTAAGCAGTAGGTGGCGCTATTAGTATGACCCAATGCTCACGCACAGATGTGTTCAGGATGCGACCTTCAACAACCCTGAGCAATTTGGAGTAAATGGGATAACGTATGTAGAAGTTATGAGGACTTCCTGCTTGACCTGTAGGCGGCGCTATAAGTATGACTCAATACTGACCTACAGATGTGTTCAGGATGTGACCTTCATCAACCCTGAGCAATTAGGAGTAAATGGGATAACATATGTAGGAGTTAGGAGGACTTCCTGTTTCACCAATAGGTGGCGCTATAAGTATGACGCAATACAGACACATAGATGTGTTCAGGACAGAACCGTCATGAAGCGTGAGATATATGGGACAAATTGGATAACGTATGGAGGAGTTATGAGGACTTCCTGTTTCACCAATAGGTGGCGCTATAAGTATGACGCAATACTGACAAATAGATGTGTTCAGGACAGAACCGTCATGAAGCGTGAGATAAATCGGACAAATCGGATAATGTATGGAGGAGTTATGAGGACTTCCTGTTTCACCAATAGGTGGCGCTATAAGTATGACGCAATACTGACACATAGATGTGTTCAGGACAGAACCGTCATGAAGCGTGAGATATATCGGACAAATTGGATAATGTATGGAGGAGTTATGAGGACTTCCTGTTTCACCAATAGGTGGCGCAATAAGTATGACGCAATACTGACACAAAGATGTGTTCAGGACAGAACCGTCATGAAGCGTGAGATATATCGGACAAATCGGATAATGTATGGAGGAGTTATGAGGACTTCGTGTTTCACCAATAGGTGGCGCTATAAGTATGACGCAATACTGACACATAGATGTGTTCAGGACAGAACCGTCATGAAGCGTGAGATATATCGGACAAATTGGATAATGTATGGAGGAGTTATGAGGACTTCCTGTTTCACCAATAGGTGGCGCTATAAGTATGACGCAATACTGACACATAGATGTGTTCAGGACAGAACCGTCATGAAGCGTGAGATATATCGGACAAATTGGATAATGTATGGAGGAGTTATGAGGACTTCCTGTTTCACCAATAGGTGGCGCTATAAGTATGACGCAATACTGAAACATAGATGTGTTCAGGACAGAACCGTTATGAAGCGTGAGATATATCGGACAAATTGGATAATGTATGGAGGATTTATGAGGACTTCCTGTTTCACCAATAGGTGGCGCTATAAGTATGACGCAATACTGACACATAGATGTGTTCAGGACAGAACCGTCATGAAGCGTGAGATATATCGGACAAATTGGATAATGTATGGAGGAGTTATGAGGACTTCGTGTTTTATGGCGAAATGTCAAACTTTGGCGGGGCGCCACGGCAAGGGTGTTTGTTGAAAACTCAATTTTTTGGATAACTTTTGATCACAAAGGTCTTAAGATGAAGTTGACCCGATATGAAGTTGATCGGATGAAATCTGTAGGGGGAGTTCGTCGAAGTACGAGGCATGGAAATGGTCAAAACAAGGACAAAATGGCACATTAAGAGCAAAATGGCGGACTTCCTGTTGCATGTTGGGTATAGCTCCAAGAGACATTTAAGTGTGGCTCGATGAAATACATATGCCCACCGAATTTCGTTCGCCTACATCAAACTGAAAGGTGGGGCTCGCCATTTTAAACTTTCCAGGGGGCGCTCTTGAGCCGTTTTGCCACGCCCATTTCCGTCACCCATGAAATATCCGATTTTCACCGGGACTGATGTATCTGCAAAGTTTCATCCGTTTTCATCGATGTTTAGGCCGCCAAAAAGGCATTTGTTTGGGGAGAAGAAGGAGAATAATAATCCTTCGAGTTTCAATAGGGCCTCGCACCGACAGTGCTCGGGCCCTAACTAGTGCTGCGAGCAGCAGTGAGCGGGCCCTCGCACCCCACGCGGGTCGGGGTGTGGCGCCGTTAAAGGGTGTGCTATTTCGGTGTCCAGTACTGACAGAAACTTCCTGTCACCAGTAGGTGGCGCTCTAAGCGTGACTCAATACCGACGCATAGATGTGTTCAGGACAGTACCTTGATGAAGCGTGAGAAATGTTGTGTAAATCGGACAAAGTATGTAGGAGTTATGAGGACTTCCTGTTTCACCAGTAGGTGGCGCTGTAAGTGTGACTCAATACCGACACATAGATGGGTTCAGAAGGCCACCTTCATGAAGCATCAGCAATTTGGTGCAAATCGGATGATGTATGCAGGAGTTATGAGGACTTCCTGTTTCACCAATAGGTGGCGCTATACGTATGACGCAATACTGACACATAGATGTGTTCAGGACAGAACCGTCATGAAGCGTGAGCTTTATCGGACAAATTGGATAATGTATGGAGGAGTTATGAGGACTTCCTGTTTCACCAATAGGTGGCGCTATAAGTATGACACAATACTGACACATAGATGTGTTCAGGACAGAACCGTCATGAAGCGTGAGATATATCGGACAAATTGGAGAATGTATGTAGGAGTTATGAGGACTTCGTGTTTTATGGCGAAATGTCAAACTTTGGCGGGGCGCCACGGCAAGGGTGTTTGGTGAAAACTCAATTTTTTTGATAACTTTTGATCACAAAGGTCTTAAGATGAAGCTGACCCGATATGAAGTTGATCGGATGAAATCTGTAGGAGGAGTTCGTCGAAGTACGAGGCATGGAAATGGTCAAAACAAGGACAAAATGGCACATTAAGATCAAAATGGCGGACTTCCTGTTGCATGTTGGGTATAGCTCCAAGAGAGATTTAAGTGTGGCTCGATGAAATACATATGCCCACCGAATTTCGTTCGCCTACATCAAACTGAAAGGTGGGGCTCGCCATTTTAAACTTTCCAGGGGGCGCTCCTGAGCCGTTTTGCCACACCCATTTCCGTCACCCATGAATTATCAAATTTTTCACCGGGACTGACGTATCTGCAAAGTTTCATCCGTTTTCATCGATGTTCAGGCCGCCTAAAAGGCATTTGTTTGGAGTAAAGAAGGAGAAGGTAGAAGGTAGAAGAATAACTAGTGCTGCGAGCAGCAGTGAGCGGGCCCTCGCACCCCACGCGGGTCGGGGTGTGGCGCCGTTAAAGGGTGTGCTATTTCGGTGTCCAGTACTGACAGAAACTTCCTGTCACCAGTAGGTGGCGCTCTAAGCGTGACTCAATACCGACGCATAGATGTGTTCAGGACAGTACCTTGATGAAGCGTGAGAAATGTTGTGTAAATCGGACAAAGTATGTAGGAGTTATGAGGACTTCCTATAAGCAGTAGGTGGCGCTGTAGGTATGACGCAATACTGACCTACAGATGTGTTCAAGATGCAACCTTCATCAAGCATGAGCAATTTGGAGTAAATCGGATAATGTATGTAGGAGTTATGAGTACTTCCTGTTTCACCAGTAGGTGGCGCTGTAAGTGTAACTCAATACCGACGCATAGATGTGTTCAGAAGGTGAACTTCATGAAGCGTCAGCAATTTGGTGCAAATCGGATGATGTATGCAGGAGTTATGAGGACTTCCTGTTTCACCAATAGGTGGCGCTATAAGTATGACGCAATACTGACACATAGATGTGTTCAGGACAGAACCGTCATGAAGCGTGAGATAAATCGGACAAATCGGATAATGTATGGAGGAGTTATGAGGACTTCCTGTTTCACCAATAGATGGCGCTATAAGTATGACGCAATACTGACACATAGATGTGTTCAGGACAGAACCGTCATGAAGCGTGAGATAAATCGGACAAATCGGATAATGTATGGAGGAGTTATGAGGACTTCCTGTTTCACCAATAGGTGGCGCTATAGGTATGACGCAATACTGACACATAGATGTGTTCAGGACAGAACCGTCATGAAGCGTGAGATATATCGGACAAATTGGATAATGTATGGAGGAGTTATGAGGACTTCGTGTTTTATGGCGAAATGTCAAACTTTGGCGGGGCGCCACGGCAAGGGTGTTTGGTGAAAACTCAATTTTTTTGATAACTTTTGATCACAAAGGTCTTAAGATGAAGCTGACCCGATATGAAGTTGATCGGATTAAATCTGTAGGAGGAGTTCGTCGAAGTACGAGGCATGGAAATGGTCAAAACAAGGACAAAATGGCACATTAAGAGCAAAATGGCGGACTTCCTGTTGCATGTTGGGTATAGCTCCAAGAGACATTTTAGTGTGGCTCGATGAAATACATATGCCCACCGAATTTGGTTCGCCTACATCAAACTGAAAGGTGGGGCTCGCCATTTTAAACTTTCCAGGGGGCGCTCTTGAGCCGTTTTGCCACGCCCATTTCCGTCACCCATGAATTATCAAATTTTTCACCGGGACTAACGTATCTGCAAAGTTTCATCCGTTTTCATCGATGTTTAGGCCGCCAAAAAGGCATTTGTTTTGGAAGAAGAAGGAGAAGGAGAAGGTAGAATAATAATAATAACTAGTGCTGCGAGCAGCAGTGAGCGGGCCCTCGCACCCCACGCGGGTCGGGGTGTGGCGCCGTTAAAGGGTGTGCTATTTCGGTGTCCAGTACTGACAGAAACTTCCTGTCACCAGTAGGTGGCGCTCTAAGCGTGACTCAATACCGACGCATAGATGTGTTCAGGACAGTACCTTGATAAAGCGTGAGAAATCTTGTGTAAATCGGACAAAGTATGTAGGAGTTATAAGGACTTCCTGTAAGCAGTAGGTGGCGCTGTAGGTATGACGCAATACTGACCTACAGATGTGTTCAAGATGCGACCTTCATCAAGCATGAGCAATTTGGAGTAAATCGGATAATGTATGTGGGAGTTATGAGTACTTCCTGTTTCACCAGTAGGTGGCGCTGTAAGTGTAACTCAATACCGACGCATAGATGTGTTCAGAAGGTGACCTTCATGAAGCGTCAGCCATTTGGTGCAAATCGTATGATGTATGCAGGAGTTATGAGGACTTCCTGTTTCACCAATAGGTGGCGCCATAAGTATGATGCAATACTGACACATAGATGTGTTCAGGACAGAACCGTCATGAAGCGTGAGATATATGGGACAAATTGGATTATGTATGGAGGAGATATGAGGACTTCCTGTTTCACCAATAGGTGGCGCTATAAGTATGACGCAATACTGACACATAGATGTGTTCAGGACAGAACCGTCATGAAGCGTGAGATATATCGGACAAATTGGATAATGTATGTAGGAGTTATGAGGACTTCCTGTTTCACCAATAGGTGGCGCTATAAGTATGACGCAATACTGACACATAGATGTGTTCAGGACAGAACCTTCATGAAGCGTGAGAAATATCGGACAAATCGGATAATGTATGTAGGAGTTATGAGGTCTTCCTGTTTCACCAGTAGGTGGCGCTGTAAGTGTGACTCAATACCGACGCATAGATGTGTTCAGAATGCGACCTTCATGAAGCGTCAGCAATTTGGTGCAAATCGGATGATGTATGCAGGAGTTATGAGGACTTCCTGTTTCACCAATAGGTGGCGCTATAAGTATGACGCAATACTGACACATAGATGTGTTCAGGACAGAACCGTCATGATGCGTGAGACATCGGACAAATCGGATAATGTATGGAGGAGTTATGAGGACGTACTGTTTCACCAATAGGTGGCGCTATAAGTATGACGCAGGCTGACACATAGATGTGTTCAGGACAGAACTGACATGAAGCGTGAGACATATCGGAGAAATCGGATAATGTTTGGAGGAGTTATGAGGACGTACTGTTTCACCAATAGGTGGCGCTATAAGTATGACACAATACTGACACATAGATGTGTTCAGGACAGAACTGTCATGAAGCGTGAGACATATCGGACAAATCGGATAATGTATGTAGGAGTTATGAGGACGTACTGTTTCACCAATAGGTGGCGCTATAAGTATGACGAAATACTGACACATAGATGTGTTCAGGACAGAACTGTCATGAAGCGTGAGACATATCGGACAAATCGGATAATGTATGTAGGAGTTATGAGGACGTACTGTTTCACCAATAGGTGGCGCTATAAGTATGACGCAATACTGACACATAGATGTGTTCAGGACAGAACTGTCATGAAGCGTGAGACATATCGGACAAATCAAATAATGTATGGAGGAGTTATGAGGACGTACTGTTTCACCAATAGGTGGCGCTATAAGTATGACGCAATACTGACACATAGATGTGTTCAGGACAGATCTGTCATGAAGCGTGAGACATATCGGACAAATCGGATAATGTATGTAGGAGTTATGAGGACGTACTGTTTCACCAATAGGTGGCGCTATAAGTATGACGAAATACTGACACATAGATGTGTTCAGGACAGAACTGTCATGAAGCGTGAGACATATCGGACAAATCGGATAATGTATGTAGGAGTTATGAGGACGTACTGTTTCACCAATAGGTGGCGCTATAAGTATGACGCAATACTGACACATAGATGTGTTCAGGACAGAACTGTCATGAAGCGTGAGACATATCGGACAAATCGGATAATGTATGGAGGAGTTATGAGGACGTACTGTTTCACCAATAGGTGGCGCTATAAGTATGACGCATGCTGACACATAGATGTGTTCAGGACAGAACTGACATGAAGCGTGAGACATATCGGACAAATCGGATAATGTTTGGAGGAGTTATGAGGGCGTACTGTTTCACCAATAGGTGGCGCTATAAGTATGACGCAATACTGACACATGGATGTGTTCAGGACAGAACCATCATGAAGCGTGAGATATATCGGACAAATCGGATAATGTATGGACGAGTTATGAAGACTTCGTGTTTTATGGCGAAATGTCAAACTTTGGCGGGGCGCCACGGGAAGGGTGTATGGTGAAAACTCAATTTTTTTGATAACTTTTGATCACAAAGGTCTTAAGATGAAGCTGACCGAATATGAAGTTGATCGGATGAAATCTGTAGGAGGAGTTCGTTGAAGTACGAGACATGGAAATGGTCCAAACAAGGACAAAATGTCACATTAAAAGCAAAATGGCTGACTTCCTGTCGGATGTTGGGTATAGGTCCAAGAGACATTTTAGTGTGTCTCGATGAACTACATATGCCCACCGAATTTCGTACGCCTACATCAAACTGAAAGGTGGGGCTCGCCATTTTAAATTTTCCAGGGGGCGCTCTTGAGCCGTTTTGCCACGCCCATTTCCGTCACCCATGAATTATCAAATTTTTCACCAGGACTGACGTATCTTCAAAGTTTCATTCGTTTTCATCGATGTTTAGGCCGCCAAAAAGGCATTTGTTTTGGAAGAAGGAGAAGGAGAAGGAGAAGGAGAAGGGAGAATAATAATAATCCTTCGAAATACAATAGGGCCTCGCACCGCCAGTGCTCGGGCCCTAACTAGTGCTGCGAGCAGCAGTGAGCGGGCCCTCGCACCCCACGCGGGTCGGGGTGTGGCGCCGTTAAAGGGTGTGCTATTTCGGTGTCCAGTACTGACAGAAACTTCCTGTCACCAGTAGGTGGCGCTCTAAGCGTGACTCAATACCGACGCATAGATGTGTTCAGGACAGTACCTTGATGAAGTGTGAGAAATGTTGTGTAAATCGGACAAAGTATGTAGGAGTTATGAGGACTTCCTGTTTCACCAATAGGTGGCGCTATAAGTATGACGCAATACTGACACATAGATGTGTTCAGGACAGAACCGTCATGAAGCGTGAGATATATCGGACAAATTGGATAATGTATGGAGGAGTTATGAGGACTTCCTGTTTCACCAATAGGTGGCGCTATAAGTATGACGCAATACTGACACATAGATGTGTTCAGGACAGAACCGTCATGAAGCGTGAGATATATCGGACAAATTGGATAATGTATGGAGGAGTTATGAGGACTTCCTGTTTCACCAATAGGTGGCGCTATAAGTATGACGCAATACTGACACATAGATGTGTTCAGGACAGAACCGTCATGAAGCGTGAGATATATCGGACAAATTGGATAATGTATGGAGGAGTTATGAGGACTTCGTGTTTTATGGCGAAATGTCAAACTTTGGCAGGGCGCCACGGCAAGGGTGTTTGGTGAAAACTCAATTTTTTTGATAACTTTTGATCACAAAGGTCTTAAGATGAAGCTGACCCGATATGAAGTTGATCGGATGAAATCTGTAGGAGGAGTTCGTCGAAGTACGAGGCATGGAAATGGTCAAAACAAGGACAAAATGGCACATTAAGAGCAAAATGGCGGACTTCCTGTTGCATGTTGGGTATAGCTCCAAGAGACATTTAAGTGTGGCTCGATGAAATACATATGCCCACCGAATTTCGTTCGCCTACATCAAACTGAAAGGTGGGGCTCGCCATTTTAAACTTTCCAGGGGGCGCTCTTGAGCCGTTTTGCCACGCCCATTTCCGTCACCCATGAATTATCAAATTTTTCACCGGGACTGACGTATCTGCAAAGTTTCATCCGTTTTCATCGATGTTCAGGCCGCCTAAAAGGCATTTGTTTGGAGTAAAGGAGAAGAAGAAGGAGAAGAAGGAGAAGAATAATAATCCTTCGAGTTTCAATAGGGCCTCGCACCGCCAGTGCTCGGGCCCTAACTAGTGCTGCGAGCAGCAGTGAGCGGGCCCTCGCACCCCACGCGGGTCGGGGTGTGGCGCCGTTAAAGGGTGTGCTATTTCGGTGTCCAGTACTGACAGAAACTTCCTGTCACCAGTAGGTGGCGCTCTAGGCGTGACTCAATACCGAAGCATAGATGTGTTCAGGACGGTACCTTGATGAAGCGTGAGAAATGTTGAGTAAATCGGATAACGTATGTAGGAGTTATGAGGACTTCCTGTTTCACCAGAAGGTGGCGCTGTAAGTGTGACTCAATACCGACACATAGATGGGTTCAGAAGGCCACCTTCATGAAGCGTCAGCAATTTGGTGCAAATCGGATGATGTATGCAGGAGTTATGAGGACTTCCTGTTTCACCAATAGGTGGCGCTATTCGTATGACGCAATACTGACACATAGATGTGTTCAGGACAGAACCGTCATGAAGCGTGAGATATATCGGACAAATTGGATAATGTATGGAGGAGTTATGAGGACTTCCTGTTTCACCAATAGGTGGCGCTATAAGTATGACGCAATACTGACACATAGATGTGTTCAGGACAGAACCGTCATGAAGCGTGAGATATATCGGACAAATCGGATAATGTATGGAGGAGTTATGAGGACTTCCTGTTTTACCAATAGGTGGCGCTATAAGTATGACGCAATACTGACACATAGATGTGTTCAGGACAGAACCTTCATGAAGCGTGAGATATATCGGACGAATTGGATAATGTATGGAGGAGTTATGAGGACTTCCTGTTTCACCAATAGGTGGCGCTATAAGTATGATGCAATACTGACACATAGATGTGTTCAGGACAGAACCGTCATGAAGCGTGAGATATATCGGACAAATTGGATAATGTATGGAGGAGTTATGAGGACTTCGTGTTTTATGGCGAAATGTCAAACTTTGGCGGGGCGCCACGGCAAGGGTGTTTGGTGAAAACTCAATTTTTTTGATAACTTTTGATCACAAAGGTCTTAAGATGAAGCTGACCCGATATGAAGTTGATCGGATGAAATCTGTAGGAGGAGTTCGTCAAAGTACGAGGCATGGAAATGGTCAAAACAAGGACAAAATGGCACATTAAGAGCAAAATGGCGGACTTCCTGTTGCATGTTGGGTATAGCTCCAAGAGACATTTAAGTGTGGCTCGATGAAATACATATGCCCACCGAATTTCGTTCGCCTACATCCAACTGAAAGGTGGGGCTCGCCATTTTAAACTTTCCAGGGGGCGCTCTTGAGCCGTTTTGCCACGCCCATTTCCGTCACCAATGAAATATCCGATTTTCACCAGGACTGATGTATCTGCAAAGTTTCATCCGTTTTCATCGATGTTTAGGCCGCCAAAAAGGCATTTGTTTGGGGAGAAGAAGAAGGTAGAATAATAATAATAATCCTTCGAAATTCAATAGGGCCTCGCACCGCCAGTGCTCGGGCCCTAACTAGGGCTGCGAGCAGCAGTGAGCGGGCCCTCGCACCCCACGCGTGTCGGGGTGTGGTGCCGTTAAAGGGTGTGCTATTTCGGTGTGCAGTACTGAGAGAAACTTCCTGTCACCAGTAGGTGGCGCTCTAGGCGTGACTCAATACCGAAGCATAGATGTGTTCAGGACGGTACCTTGATGAAGCGTGAGAAATGTAGAGTAAATCGGATAACGTATGTAGGAGTTATGAGGACTTCCTGTTTCACCAGAAGGTGGCGCTGTAAGTGTGACTCAATACCGACACATAGATGGGTTCAGAAGGCCACCTTCATGAAGCGTCAGCAATTTGGTGCAAATCGGATGATGTATGCAGGAGTTATGAGGACTTCCTGTTTTACCAATAGGTGGCGCTATAAGTATGACGCAATACTGACACATAGATGTGTTCAGGACAGAACCGTCATGAAGCGTGAGATATATCGGACAAATCCGATAATGTATGGAGGAGTTATGGGGACTTCCTGTTTCACCAATAGGTGGCGCTATAAGTATGACGCAATACTGACACATAGATGTGTTCAGGACAGAACCCTCATGAAGCGTGAGATATATTGGACAAATTGGATAATGTATGGAGGAGTTATGAGGACTTCCTGTTTCACCAATAGGTGGCGCTATAAGTATGACGCAATATTGACACATAGATGTGTTCAGGACAGAACCGTCATGAAGCCTGAGATATATCGGACAAATTGGATAATGTATGGAGGATTTATGAGGACTTCCTGTTTCACCAATAGGTGGCGCTATAAGTATGACGCAATACTGACACATAGATGTGTTCAGGACAGGACCGTCATGAAGCGTGAGATATATCGGACAAATTGGATAATGTATGGATGAGTTATGAGGACTTCGTGTTTTATGGCGAAATGTCAAACTTTAGCGGGGCGCCACGGCAAGGGTGTGTGGTGAAAACTCAATTTTTTTGATAACTTTTGATCACAAAGGTCTTAAGATGAAGCCGACCCGATATGAAGTTGATCGGATGAAATCTCTAGGAGGAGTTCGTCGAAGTACGAGGCATGGAAATGGTCAAAACAAGGACAAAATGGCACATTAAAAGCAAAATGGCGGACTTCCTGTTGCATGTTGGGTATAGCTCCAAGAGACATTTAAGTGTGGCTCGATGAAATACATATGCCCACCGAATTTCGTTCGCCTACATCAAACTGAAAGGTGGGGCTCGCCATTTTAAACTTTCCAGGGGGCGCTTTTGAGCCGTTTTGCCACACCCATTTCCGTCACCCATGAATTATCAAATTTTTCACCGGGACTGACGTATCTGCAAAGTTTCATCCGTTTTCATCGATGTTCAGGCCGCCTAAAAGGCATTTGTTTGGAGTAAAGAAGGAGAAGAAGGAGAAGTATAATAATAATAATAACTAGGGCTGCGAGCAGCATTGAGCGGGCCCTCGCACCCCACGCGTGTCGGGGTGCGGCGCCGTTAAAGGCTGTGCTATTTCGGTGTCCAGTACTGAGAGAAACTTCCTGTCACCAGTAGGTGGCGCTCTAAGCGTGAGTCAATACCGATGCATATATGTGTTCAGGACAGTACCTTAATGAAGCATGAGAAATGTTGAGTAAATCCGATAATGTATGTAGGAGTTATGATGACTTCCTGCTTGACCTGTAGGCGGCGCTTAAAGTATGACTCAATACTGACCTACAGATGTGTTCAGGACGTGACCTTCATCAACCCAGAGCAATTTGGCGTAAATCGGATAACGTATGTAGGAGTTATGAGTACTTCCTGTTTCACCAGTAGGTGGCGCTGTAAGTGTGACTCAATACCGAAGCATAGATGTGTTCAGGACAGAACCTTCATGAAGCGTGAGATATATCGGACAAATTGAATAATGTATGGAGGAGTTATGAGGACTTCGTGTTTCACCAATAGGTGGCGCTGTAGGTATGACGCAATACCGATGCATAGATGTGTTAAGAAGGTGACCTTTATGAAGCGTCAGCAATTTGGTGCAAGTCGGATGATGTATGCAGGAGTTATGAGGACTTCCAGTTTCACCAATAGGTGGCGCTATAAGTATGACGCAATACTGACACATAGATGTGTTCAGGACAGAACCGTCATGAAGCGTGAGCTATATCGGACAAATTGGATAATGTATGGAGGAGTTATGAGGACTTCCTGTTTCACCAATAGGTGGCGCTATAAGTATGACGCAATACTGACACATAGATGTGTTCAGGACAGAACCGTCATGAAGCGTGAGATATATCAGACAAATTGGATAATGTATGGAGGAGTTATGAGGACTTCCTGTTTCACCAATAGGTGGCGCTATAAGTATGATGCAATACTGACACATAGATGTGTTCAGGACAGAACCGTCATGAAGCGTGAGATATATCGGACAAATTGGATAATGTATGGAGGAGTTATGAGGACTTCCTGTTTAACCAATAGGTGGCGCTATAAGTATGACGCAATACTGACACATAGATGTGTTCAGGACAGAACCGTCATGAAGCGTGAGATATATCGGACGAATCGGATAATGTATGGAGGAGTTATGAGGACTTCCTGTTTCACCAATAGGTGGCGCTATAAGTATGATGCAATACTGACACATAGATGTGTTCAGGACAGAACCGTCATGAAGCGTGAGATATATCGGACAAATTGGATAATGTATGGAGGAGTTATGAGTACTTCCTGTTTCACCAATAGGTGGCGCTATAAGTATGACGCAATACTGACACATAGATGTGTTCAGGACAGAACCGTCATGAAGCGTGAGATATATCGGACAAATTGGATAATGTATGGAGGAGTTATGAGGACTTCCTGTTTCACCAATAGGTGGCGCTATAAGTATGACGCAATACTGACACATAGATGTGTTCAGGACAGAACCGTCATGAAGCGTGAGATATATCGGACAAATTGGATAATGTATGGATGAGTTATGAGGACTTCCTGTTTCACCAATAGGTGGCGCTATAAGTATGACGCAATACTGACACATAGATGTGTTCAGGACAGAACCGTCATGAAGCGTGAGATATATCGGACAAATTGGATAATGTATGGAGGAGTTATGAGTACTTCCTGTTTCACCAATAGGTGGCGCTATAAGTATGACGCAATACTGACACATAGATGTGTTCAGGACAGAACCGTCATGAAGCGTGAGATATATCGGACAAATTGGATAATGTATGGAGGAGTTATGAGGACTTCCTGTTTCACCAATAGGTGGCGCTATAAGTATGACGCAATACTGACACATAGATGTGTTCAGGACAGAACCGTCATGAAGCGTGAGATATATCGGACAAATTGGATAATGTATGGAGGAGTTATGAGGACTTCGTGTTTTATGGCGAAATGTCAAACTTTGGCAGGGCGCCACGGCAAGGGTGTTTGGTGAAAACTCAATTTTTTTGATAACTTTTGATCACAAAGGTCTTAAGATGAAGCTGACCCGATATGAAGTTGATCGGATGAAATCTGTAGGAGGAGTTCGTCGAAGTACGAGGCATGGAAATGGTCAAAACAAGGACAAAATGGCACATTAAGAGCAAAATGGCGGACTTCCTGTTGCATGTTGGGTATAGCTCCAAGAGACATTTAAGTGTGGCTCGATGAAATACATATGCCCACCGAATTTCGTTAGCCTACATCAAACTGAAAGGTGGGGCTCGCCATTTTAAACTTTCCAGGGGGCGCTCTTGAGCCGTTTTGCCACGCCCATTTCCGTCACCCATGAATTATCAAATTTTTCACCGGGACTGACGTATCTGCAAAGTTTCATCCGTTTTCATCGATGTTCAGGCCGCCTAAAAGGCATTTGTTTGGAGTAAAGGAGAAGAAGAAGGAGAAGAAGAATAATAATAATCCTTCGAGTTTCAATAGGGCCTCGCACCGCCAGTGCTCGGGCCCTAATAATCCTTCGAAATTCAATAGGGCCTCGCACCGCCAGTGCTCGGGCCCTAATAATCCTTCGAGTTTCAATAGGGCCTCGCACCGCCAGTGCTCGGGCCCTAACTAGGGCTGCGAGCAGCAGTGAGCGGGCCCTCGCACCCCACGCGTGTCGGGGTGTGGCGCCGTTAAAGGGTGTGCTATTTCGGTGTGCAGTACTGAGAGAAACTTTCTGTCACCAGTAGGTGGCGCTCTAAGCGTGACTCAATACCGAAGCATAGATGTGTTCAGGACGGTACCTTGATGAAGCGTGAGAAATGTTGAGTAAATCGGATAACGTATGTAGGACTTATGAGGACTTCCTGTTTCACCAGTAGGTGGCGCTGTAGGTATGATGCAATACTGACTTACAGAAGTGTTCAAGATGCGACCTTCATCAAGCATGAGCAATTTGGAGTAAATCGGATAACATATGTAGGAGTTATGAGTACTTCCTGTTTCACCAGTAGGTGGCGCTGTAAGTGTGACTCAATACCGACGCATAGATGTGTTCAGAAGGTGACCTTCACAAAGCGTCAGCAATTTGGTGCAAATCGGATGATGTATGCAGGAGTTATGAGGACTTCCTGTTTCAGCAATAGGTGGTGCTATAAGTATGACGCAATACTGACACATAGATGTGTTCAGGACAGAACCGTCATGAAGCGTGAGATATATCGGACAAATCGGATAATGTATGGAGGAGTTATGAGGACTTCCTGTTTCACCAATAGGTGGCGCAATAAGTATGACGCAATACTGACACATAGATGTGTTCAGGACAGAACCGTCATGAAGCGTGAGATATATCGGACGAATTGGATAATGTATGTAGGAGTTATGAGGACTTCCTGTTTCACCAATAGGTGGCGCTATAAGTATGACGCAAAACTGACACATAGATGTGTTCAGGACAGAACCTTCATGAAGCGTGAGATATATCGGACGAATTGGATAATGTATGGAGGAGTTATGAGGACTTCCTGTTTCACCAATAGGTGGCGCTATAAGTATGACGCAATACTGAAACATAGATGTGTTCAGGACAGAACCGTCATGAAGCGTGAGATATATCGGACAAATTGGATAATGTATGGAGGAGTTATGAGGACTTCCTGTTTCACCAATAGGTGGCGCTATAAGTATGACGCAATACTGACACATAGATGTGTTCAGGACAGAACCGTCATGAAGCGTGAGATATATCGGACAAATTGGATAATGTATGGAGGAGTTATGAGGACTTCCTGTTTCACCAATAGGTGGCGCTATAAGTATGACGCAATACTGACACATAGATGTGTTCAGGACAGAACCGTCATGAAGCGTGAGATATATCGGACAAATTGGATAATGTATGGAGGAGTTATGAGGACTTCGTGTTTTATGGCGAAATGTCAAACTTTGGCAGGGCGCCACGGCAAGGGTGTTTGGTGAAAACTCAATTTTTTTGATAACTTTTGATCACAAAGGTCTTAAGATGAAGCTGACCCGATATGAAGTTGATCGGATGAAATCTGTAGGAGGAGTTCGTCGAAGTACGAGGCATGGAAATGGTCAAAACAAGGACAAAATGGCACATTAAGAGCAAAATGGCGGACTTCCTGTTGCATGTTGGGTATAGCTCCAAGAGACATTTAAGTGTGGCTCGATGAAATACATATGCCCACCGAATTTCGTTAGCCTACATTAAACTGAAAGGTGGGGTTCGCCATTTTAAACTTTCCAGGGGGCGCTCTTGAGCCGTTTTGCCACGCCCATTTCCGTCACCCATGAATTATCAAATTTTTCACCGGGACTGACGCATCTGCAAAGTTTCATCCGTTTTCATCGATGTTCAGGCCGCCTAAAAGGCATTTGTTTGGAGTAAAGAAGAATAATAATAATAACTAGTGCTGCGAGCAGCAGTGAGCGGGCCCTCGCACCCCACGCGGGTCGGGGTGTGGCGCCGTTCAAGGCTGTGCTATTTCGGTGTGCAGTACTGAGAGAAACTTCCTGTCACCAGTAGGTGGCGCTCTAGGCGTGACTCAATACCGAAGCATAGATGTGTTCAGGACGGTACCTTGATGAAGCGTGAGAAATGTTGAGTAAATCGGATAACGTATGTAGGAGTTATGAGGACTTCCTGTTTCACCAGTAGGTGGCGCTGTAAGTGTGACTCAATACCGACACATAGATGGGTTCAGAAGGCCACCTTTATGAAGCATCAGCAATTTGGTGCAAATCGGATGATGTATGCAGGACTTATGAGGACTTCCTGTTTCACCAATAGGTGGCGCTATACGTATGACGCAATACTGACACATAGATGTGTTCAGGACAGAACCGTCATGAAGCGTGAGCTATATCGGACAAATTGGATAATGTATGGAGGAGTTATGAGGACTTCCTGTTTCACCAATAGGTGGCGCTATAAGTATGACGCAATACTGACACATAGATGTGTTCAGGACAGAAACTTCATGAAGCGTGAGATATATCGGACAAATCGGATAATGTATGGAGGAGTTATGAGGACGTACTGTTTCACCAATAGGTGGCGCTATAAGTATGACGCAATACTGACACATAGATGTGTTCAGGACAGAACTGTCATGAAGCGTGAGACATATCGGACAAATCGGATAATGTATGGAGGAGTTATGAGGACGTACTGTTTCACCAATAGGTGGCGCTATAAGTATGACGCAATACTGACACATAGATGTGTTCAGGACAGAACTGTCATGAAGCGTGAGACATATCGGACAAATCGGATAATGTATGGAGGAGTTATGAGGACGTACTGTTTCACCAATAGGTGGCGCTATAAGTATGACGCAATACTGACACATAGATGTGTTCAGGACAGAACCGTCATGAAGCGTGAGCTATATCGGACAAATTGGATAATGTATGGAGGAGTTATGAGGACTTCCTTTTTCACCAATAGGTGGCGCTATAAGTATGACGCAATACTGACACATAGATGTGTTCATGACAGAACTGTCATGAAGCGTGAGACATATCGGACAAATCGGATAATGTATGGAGGAGTTATGAGGACTTCCTGTTTCACCAATAGGTGGCGCTATAAGTATGACGCAATACTGACACATAGATGTGTTCAGGACAGAACCGTCATGAAGCGTGAGATATATTGGACAAATTGGATAATGTATGGAGGAGTTATGAGGACTTCGTGTTTTATGGCGAAATGTCAAACTTTGGCGGGGCGCCACGGCAAGGGTGTTTGGTGAAAACTCAATTTTTTTGATAACTTTTGATCACAAAGGTCTTAAGATGAAGCTGACCCGATATGAAGTTGATCGGATGAAATCTGTAGGAGGAGTTCGTCGAAGTACGAGGCATGGAAATGGTCAAAACAAGGACAAAATGGCACATTAAGAGCAAAATGGCGGACTTCCTGTTGCATGTTGGGTATAGCTCCAAGAGACATTTAAGTGTGGCTCGATGAAATACATATGCCCACCGAATTTCGTTAGCCTACATCAAACTGAAAGGTGGGGCTCGCCATTTTAAACTTTCCAGGGGGCGCTCTTGAGCCGTTTTGCCACGCCCATTTCCGTCACCCATGAATTATCAAATTTTTCACCGGGACTGACGTATCTGCAAAGTTTCATCCGTTTTCATCGATGTTCAGGCCGCCTAAAAGGCATTTGTTTGGAGTAAAGGAGAAGGAGAAGAAGGAGAAGGAGAAGGAGAATAATAATCCTTCGAGTTTCAATAGGGCCTCGCACCGCCAGTGCTCGGGCCCTAACTAGTGCTGCGAGCAGCAGTGAGCGGGCCCTCGCACCATACGCGTGTCGGGGTGCTGCGCCGTTAAAGGCTGTGCTATTTCGGTGTGCAGTACTGAGAGAAACTTCCTGTCACCAGTAGGTGGCGCTCTAGGCGTGACTCAATACCGAAGCATAGATGTGTTCAGGACGGTACCTTGATGAAGCGTGAGAAATGTTGAGTAAATCGGATAACGTATGTAGGAGTTATGAGTACTTCCTGTTTCACCAGTAGGTGGCACCGTAAGTGTGACTCAATACCGACGCATAGATGTGTTCAGAAGGTGACCTTCACGAAGCGTCAGCAATTTGGTGCAAATCGGATGATGTATGCAGGAGTTATGAGGACTCCCTGTTTCACCAATATGTGGCGCTATAAGTATGACACAATACAGACACATAGATCTGTTCAGGACCGAACCGTCATGAAGCGTGAGATATATCGGACAAATTGGATAATGTATGGAGGAGTTATGAGGACTTCCTGTTTCACCAATAGGTGGCGCTATATGTATGACGCAATACTGACACATAGATGTGTTCAGGACAGAACCGTCATGAAGCGTGAGCTATATCGGACAAATTGGATAATGTATGGAGGAGTTATGAGGACTTCCTGTTTCACCAATAGGTGGCGCTATAAGTATGACGCAATACTGAAACATAGATGTGTTCAGGACAGAACCGTCATGAAGCGTGAGATATATCGGACAAATTGGATAATGTATGGAGGAGTTATGAGGACTTCCTGTTTCACCAATAGGTGGCGCTATAAGTATGACGCAATTCTGACACATAGATGTGTTCAGGACAGAACCGTCATGAAGCGTGAGATATATCGGACAAATTGGATAATGTATGGAGGAGTTATGAGGACTTCCTGTTTCACCAATAGGTGGCGCTATAAGTATGATGCAATACTGACAGATAGATGTGTTCAGGACAGACCCGACATGAAGCGTGAGATATATCGGACAAATTGGATAATGTATGGAGGAGTTATGAGGACTTCGTGTTTTATGGCGAAATGTCAAACTTTGGCGGGGCGCCACGGCAAGGGTGTTTGGTGAAAACTCAATTTTTTTGATAACTTTTGATCACAAAGGTCTTAAGATGATGCTGACCCGATATGAACTTGATCGGATTAAATCTGTAGGAGGAGTTCGTCGAAGTACGAGGCATGGAAATGGTCAAAACAAGGACAAAATGGCACATTAAGAGCAAAATGGCGGACTTCCTGTTGCATGTTGGATATAGCTCCAAGAGACATTTAAGTGTGGCTCGATGAAATACATATGCCCACCGAATTTCGTTCGCCTACATCAAACTGAAAGGTGGGGCTCGCCATTTTAAACTTTCCAGGGGGCGCTCTTGAGCCGTTTTGCCACGCCCATTTCCGTCACCCATGAATTATCAAATTTTTCACCGGGACTAATATATCTGCAAAGTTTCATCCGTTTTCATCGATGTTTAGTCCGCCAAAAAGGCATTTGTTTTGGAAGAAGAAGGAGAAGGTAGAATAATAATAATCCTTCGAAATACAATAGGGCCTCGCACCGCCAGTGCTCGGGCCCTAATAATCCTTCGAAATACAATAGGGCCTCGCACCGCCAGTGCTCGGGCCCTAACTAGTGCTGCGAGCAGCAGTGAGCGGGCCCTCGCACCCCACGCGGGTCGGGGTGTGGCGCCGTAAAAGGGTGTGCTATTTCGGTGTCCAGTACTGACACAAACTTCCTGTCACCAGTAGGTGGCGCTCTAAGCGTGACTCAATACCGACGCATAGATGTGTTCAGGACAGTACCTTGATGAAGCGTGAGAAATGTTGTGTAAATGGGCCAAAGTATGTAGGAGTTATGAGGACTTCCTGTAAGCAGTAGGTGGCGCTGTAGGTATGACGCAATACTGACCTACAGATGTGTTCAAGATGCGACCTTCATCAAGCATGAGCAATTTGGAGTAAATCGGATAATGTATGTAGGAGTTATGAGTACTTCCTGTTTCACCAGTAGGTGGCGCTGTAAGTGTTACTCAATACCGACGCATAGATGTGTTCAGAAGGTGACCTTCATGAAGCGTCAGCAATTTGGTGCAAATCGGATGATGTATGCAGGAGTTATGAGGACTTCCTGTTTCACCAATAGGTGGCGCTATAAGTATGACGCAATACTGACACATAGATGTGTTCAGGACAGAACCGTCATGAAGCGTGAGATAAATCGGACCAATCGGATAATGTATGGAGGAGTTATGAGGACTTCCTGTTTCACCAATAGGTGGCGCTATAAGTATGATGCAATACTGACACATAGATGTGTTCAGGACAGAACCGTCATGAAGCGTGAGATATATCAGACAAATTGGATAATGTATGTAGTAGTTATGAGGACTTCCTGTTTCACCAATAGGTGGCGCTATAAGTATGATGCAATACTGACACATAGATGTGTTCAGGACAGAACCGTCATGAAGCGTGAGATATATCGGACGAATTGGATAATGTATGTAGGAGTTATGAGGACTTCCTGTTTCACCAATAGGTGGCGCTATAAGTATGACGCAATACTGACACATAGATGTGTTCAGGACAGAACCGTCATGAAGCGTGAGATATATCGGACAAATCCGATAATGTATGGAGGAGTTATGGGGACTTCCTGTTTCACCAATAGGTGGCGCTATAAGTATGATGCAATACTGACACATAGATGTGTTCAGGACAGAACCGTCATGAAGCGTGAGATATATCGGACAAATTGGATAATGTATGCAGGAGTTATGAGGACCTCGTGTTTTATTGCGAAATGTCAAACTTTGGCGGGGCGCCACGGGAAGGGTGTATGGTGAAAACTCAATTTTTTTGATAACTTTTGATCACAAAGGTCTTAAGATGAAGCTGACCCGATATGAAGTTGATCGGATTAAATCTGTAGGAGGAGTTCGTCGAAGTACGAGGCATGGAAATGGTCAAAACAAGGACAAAATGGCACATTAAGAGCAAAATGGCGGACTTCCTGTTGCATGTTGGGTATAGCTCCAAGAGACATTTTAGTGTGGCTCGATGAAATACATATGCCCACCGAATTTGGTTCGCCTACATCAAACTGAAAGGTGGGGCTCGCCATTTTAAACTTTCCAGGGGGCGCTCTTGAGCCGTTTTGCCACGCCCATTTCCGTCACCCATGAATTATCAAATTTTTCACCGGGACTAATATATCTGCAAAGTTTCATCCGTTTTCATCGATGTTTAGTCCGCCAAAAAGGCATTTGTTTTGGAAGAAGAAGGAGAAGGTAGAATAATAATAATCCTTCGAAATACAATAGGGCCTCGCACCGCCAGTGCTCGGGCCCTAATAATCCTTCGAAATACAATAGGGCCTCGCACCGCCAGTGCTCGGGCCCTAACTAGTGCTGCGAGCAGCAGTGAGCGGGCCCTCGCACCCCACGCGGGTCGGGGTGTGGCGCCGTAAAAGGGTGTGCTATTTCGGTGTCCAGTACTGACACAAACTTCCTGTCACCAGTAGGTGGCGCTCTAAGCGTGACTCAATACCGACGCATAGATGTGTTCAGGACAGTACCTTGATGAAGCGTGAGAAATGTTGTGTAAATGGGCCAAAGTATGTAGGAGTTATGAGGACTTCCTGTAAGCAGTAGGTGGCGCTGTAGGTATGACGCAATACTGACCTACAGATGTGTTCAAGATGCGACCTTCATCAAGCATGAGCAATTTGGAGTAAATCGGATAATGTATGTAGGAGTTATGAGTACTTCCTGTTTCACCAGTAGGTGGCGCTGTAAGTGTAACTCAATACCGACGCATAGATGTGTTCAGAAGGTGACCTTCATGAAGCGTCAGCAATTTGGTGCAAATCGGATGATGTATGCAGGAGTTATGAGGACTTCCTGTTTCACCAATAGGTGGCGCTATAAGTATGATGCAATACTGACACATAGATGTGTTCAGGACAGAACCGTCATGAAGCGTGAGATATATCGGACAAATTGGATAATGTATGTAGGAGTTATGAGGACTTCCTGTTTCACCAATAGGTGGCGCTATAAGTATGACGCAATACTGACACATAGATGTGTTCAGGACAGAACCGTCATGAAGCGTGAGATATATCGGACAAATTGGAAAATGTATGTAGGAGTTATGAGGACTTCCTGTTTCACCAATAGGTGGCGCTATAAGTATGACGCAATACTGAAACATAGATGTGTTCAGGACAGAACCGTCATGAAGCGTGAGATATATCGGACAAATTGGATAATGTATGTAGGAGTTATGAGGACTTCTTGTTTCACCAATAGGTGGCGCTATAAGTATGACGCAATACTGACATTGGATAATGTATGTAGGAGTTATGAGGACTTCCTTTTTCAGTCAGTAGATGGCGCCAAGTATGACTCAATTGTGACACACAGATGTGTGCAGGACGGAACCGTAATGAAGCATGAGAAATCTGAGGCAAATTGGATAATGTATGGAGGAGTTATGAGGACTTTCTGTTTCAACAGCAGGTGGCGCTGTAAGTGTGACTCAATACCGACACATAGACACATTATCGGACAAATTGGACAATGTATGGAGGAGTTATGAGGACTTCCTGTTTCACCAATAGGTGGCGCTATAAGTATGACGCAATACTGAAACATAGATGTGTTCAGGACAGAACCGTCATGAAGCGTGAGATATATCGGCCAAATCGGATAATGTATGGAGGAGTTGTGAGGACTTCCTGTTTCACCAATAGGTGGCGCTATAAGTATGACGCAATACTGACACATAGATGTGTTAAGGACAGAACCGTCATGAAGCGTGAGATATATCGGACAAATTGGATAATGTATGGAGGAGTTATGAGGACTTCCTGTTTCACCAATAGGTGGCGCTATAAGTATGACGCAATACTGACACATAGATGTGTTCAGGACAGAACCGTCATGAAGCGTGAGATATATCGGACGAATTGGATAATGTATGTAGGAGTTATGAGGACTTCCTGTTTCACCAATAGGTGGAGCTATAAGTATGACGCAATACTGACACATAGATGTGTTCAGGACAGAACCGTCATGAAGCGTGAGATATATCGGACAAATCCGATAATGTATGGAGGAGTTATGGGGACTTCCTGTTTCACCAATAGGTGGCGCTATAAGTATGATGTAATACTGACACATAGATGTGTTCAGGACAGAACCGTCATGAAGCGTGAGATATATCGGACGAATTGGCTAATGTATGTAGGAGTTATGAGGACTTCCTGTTTCACCAATAGGTGGCGCTATAAGTATGACGCAATACTGACACATAGATGTGTTCAGGACAGAACCGTCATGAAGCGTGAGATATATCGGACAAATCCGATAATGAATGGAGGAGTTATGGGGACTTCCTGTTTCACCAATAGGTGGCGCTATAAGTATGACGCAATACTGACACATAGATGTGTTCAGGACAGAACCGTCATGAAGCGTGAGATATATCGGACAAATTGGATAATGTATGGAGGAGTTATGAGGACTTCGTGTTTTATGGCGAAATGTCAAACTTTAGCGGGGCGCCAAGGCAAGGGTGTGTGGTGAAAACTAAATTTTTTTGATAACTTTTGATCACAAAGGTCTTAAGATGAAGCTGACCCGAAATGAAGTTGATCGGATGAAATCTGTAGGAGGAGTTCGTCGAAGTACGAGGCATGGAAATGGTCAAAACAAGGACAAAATGGCACATTAAGAGCAAAATGGCGGACTTCCTGTTGCATGTTGGGTATAGCTCCAAGAGACATTTAAGTGTGGCTCGATGAAATACATATGCCCACCGAATTTCGTTCGCCTACATCAAACTGAAAGGTGGGGCTCGCCATTTTAAATTTTCCAGGGGGCGCTCTTGAGCCGTTTTGCCACGCCCATTTCCGTCGCCCATGAATTATCAAATTTTTCACCGGGACTGATGTATATGCAAAGGTTCATCCGTTTTCATCGATGTTTAGGCCGCCAAAAAGGCATTTGTTTTGGAAGAAGAAGGAGAACTAGTGCTGCGAGCAGCAGTGAGCGGGCCCTCGCACCCCACGCGTGTCGGGTTGCTGCGCCGTTAAAGGCTGTGCTATTTCGGTGTGCAGTATTGAGAGAAACTTCCTGTCACCAGTAGGTGGCGCTCTAGGCGTGACTCAATACCGAAGCATAGATGTGTTCAGGACGGTACCTTGATGAGGCGTGAGAAATGTTGAGTAAATCGGATAACGTATGTAGGAGTTATGACGACTTCCTGTTTCACCAGTAGGTGGCGCTGTAAGTGTGACTCAATACCGACACATAGATGGGTTCAGAAGGCCACCTTCTTGAAGCATCTGCAATTTGGTGCAAATCGGATGATGTATGCAGGAGTTATGAGGACTTCCTGTTTCACCAATAGGTGGCGCTATACGTATGACGCAATACTGACACATAGATGTGTTCAGGACAGAACCGTCATGAAGCGTGAGCTATATCGGACAAATTGGATAATGTATGGAGGAGTTATGAGGACTTCCTGTTTCACCAATAGGTGGCGCTATAAGTATGACGCAATACTGACCCATAGATGTGTTCAGGACAGAACCGTCATGAAGCGTGAGATATATCGGACAAATCGGATAATGTATGGAGGAGTTATGAGGACATCGTGTTTTATGGCGAAATGTCAAACTTTGGCGGGGCGCCACGGCAAGGGTGTTTGGTGAAAACTCAATTTTTTTGATAACTTTTGATCACAAAGGCCTTAAGATGAAGCTGACCCGATATGAAGTTGATCGGATGAAATCTGTAGGAGGAGTTCGTCGAAGTACGAGGCATGGAAATGGTCAAAACAAGGACAAAATGGCACATTAAAAGCAATATGGCGGACTTCCTGTTGCATGTTGGGTATAGCTCCAAGAGACATTTAAGTGTGGCTCGATGAAATACATATGCCCACCGAATTTCGTTCGCCTACATCAAACTGAAAGGTGGGGCTCGCCATTTTAAACTTTCCAGGGGGCGCTCTTGAGCCGTTTTGCCACACCCATTTCCGTCACCCATGAATTATCAAATTTTTCACCGGGACTGACGTATCTGCAAAGTTTCATCCGTTTTCATCTATGTTTAGGCCGCCAAAAAGGCATTTGTTTGGGGAGAAGAAGAACAAGAAGAAGAAAAAGGAGAATAATAATAATCCTTCGAGTTTCAATAGGGCCTCGCACCGCCAGTGCTCGGGCCCTAATAATAATAATAATCCTTCGAGTTTCAATAGGGCCTCGCACCGCCAGTGCTCGGGCCCTAATAATAATCCTTCGAAATACAATAGGGCCTCGCACCGCCAGTGCTCGGGCCCTAATAATAATAATCCTTCGAAATACAATAGGGCCTCGCACCGCCAGTGCTCGGGCCCTAACTAGTGCTGCGAACAGCAGTGAGCGGGCCCTCGCACCCCACGCGGGTCGGGGTGTGGCGCCGTTAAAGGGTGTGCTATTTCGGTGTCCAGTACTGACAGAAACTTCCTGTCACCAGTAGGTGGCGCTCTAAGCGTGACTCAATACCAAAGCATAGATGTGTTCAGAACAGTACCTTGATGAAGGGTGAGAAATGTTGTGTAAATCGGACAAAGTATGTAGGAGTTATGAGGACTTCCTGTAAGCAGTAGGTGGCGCTGTAGGTATGACGCAATACTGACCTACAGATGTGTTCAAGATGCAACCTTCATCAAGCATGAGCAATTTGGAGTAAATCGGATAATGTATGTAGGAGTTATGAGTACTTCCTGTTTCACCAGTAGGTGTCGCTGTAAGTGTAACTCAATAGCGACGCATAGATGTGTTCAGAAGGTGACCTTCATGAAGCGTCAGCAATTTGGTGCAAATCGGATGATGTATGCAGGAGTTATGAGGACTTCCTGTTTCACCAATAGGTGGCGCTATAAGTATGACGCAATACTGACACATAGATGTGTTCAGGACAGAACCGTCATGAAGCGTGAGATAAATCGGACAAATCGGATAATGTATGGAGGAGTTATGAGGACTTCCTGTTTCACCAATAGGTGGCGCTATAAGTATGACGCAATACTGACAAATAGATGTGTTCAGGACAGAACCGTCATGAAGCGTGAGATATATCGGACAAATCGGATAATGTATGGAGGAGTTATGAGGACTTCCTGTTTTACCAATAGGTGGCGCTATAAGTATGACGCAATACTGACACATAGATGTGTTCAGGACAGAACCTTCATGAAGCGTGAGATATATCGGACGAATTGGATAATGTATGGAGGAGTTATGAGGACTTCCTGTTTCACCAATAGGTGGCGCTATAAGTATGACGCAATACTGACACATAGATGTGTTCAGGACAGAACCCTCATGAAGCGTGAGATATATCGGACAAATCCGATAATGTATGGAGGAGTTATGGGGACTTCCTGTTTCACCAATAGGTGGCGCTATAAGTATGATGCAATACTGACACATAGATGTGTTCAGGACAGAACCGTCATGAAGCGTGAGATATATCGGACGAATTGGATAATGTATGTAGGAGTTATGAGGACTTCCTGTTTCACCAATAGGTGGCGCAATAAGTATGACGCAATACTGACACATAGATGTGTTCAGGACAGAACTGACATGAAGCGTGAGATATATCGGACAAATCCGATAATGTATGGAGGAGTTATGAGGACATCGTGTTTTATGGCGAAATGTCAAACTTTGGCGGGGCGCCACGGCAAGGGTGTTTGGTGAAAACTCAATTTTTTTGATAACTTTTGATCACAAAGGTCTTAAGATGAAGCTGACCCGATATGAAGTTGATCGGATGAAATCTGTAGGAGGAGTTCGTCGAAGTACGAGGCATGGAAATGGTCAAAACAAGGACAAAATGGCACATTAAGAGCAAAATGGCGGACTTCCTGTTGCATGTTGGGTATAGCTCCAAGAGACATTTAAGTGTGGCTCGATGAAATACATATGCCCTCCGAATTTCGTTCGCCTACATCAAACTGAAAGGTGGGGCTCGCCATTTTAAATTTTCCAGGGGGCGCTCTTGAGCAGTTTTGCCACGCCTATTTCCGGCACCCATGAATTATCAAATTTTTCACCGGGACTGACGTATCTGCAAAGTTTCATCCGTTTTCATCGATGTTTAGGCCGCCAAAAAGGCATTTGTTTGGGGAGAAGAAGAAGAACAAGAAGGTAGAATAATAATAATAATCCTTCGAAATTCAATAGGGCCTCGCACCGCCAGTGCTCGGGCCCTAATAATCCTTCGAGTTTCAATAGGGCCTCGCACCGCCAGTGCTCGGGCCCTAATAATAATAATCTTTCGAATTTCAATAGGGCCTCGCACCGCCAGTGCTCGGGCCCTAATAATAACTAGGGCTGCGAGCAGCAGTGAGCGGGCCCTCGCACCCCACGCATGTCGGGGTGTGGCGCCGTTAAAGGGTGTGCTATTTCGGTGTGCAGTACTGAGAGAAACTTCCTGTCACCAGTAGGTGGCGCTCTAGGCGTGACTCAATACCGAAGCATAGATGTGTTCAGGACGGTACCTTGATAAAGCGTGAGACATGTTGAGTAAATTGGATAACGTATGTAGGAGTTATGAGAACTTCCTGTTTCACCAGTAGGTGGCGCTGTAGGTATGACGCAATACTGACTTACAGAAGTGTTCAAGATGCGACCTTCATCAAGCATGAGCAATTTGGAGTAAATCGGATAACATATGTAGGAGTTATGAGTACTTCCTGTTTCACCAGTAGGTGGCGCTGTAAGTGTGACTCATATACCGACGCATAGATGTGTTCAGAAGGTGACCTTCACGAAGCGTCAGCAATTTGGTGCAAATCGGATGATGTATGCAGGAGTTATGAGGACTCCCTGTTTCACCAATAGGTGGCGCTATAAGTATGACACAATACGGACACATAGATCTGTTCAGGATAGAACCGTCATGAAGCGTGAGATATATCGGACAAATCCGATAATGTATGGAGGAGTTATGAGGACATCCTGTTTCACCAATAGGTGGCGCTATAAGTATGATGCAATACTGACACATAGATGTGTTCAGGACAGAACTGTCATGAAGCGTGAGATATATCGGACAAATTGGATAATGTATGTAGTAGTTATGAGGACTTCCTGTTTCACCAATAGGTGGCGCTATAAGTATGATGCAATACTGACACATAGATGTGTTCAGGACAGAACCGTCATGAAGCGTGAGATATATCGGACGAATTGGATAATGTATGTAGGAGTTATGAGGACTTCCTGTTTCACCAATAGGTGGCGCTATAAGTATGATGCAATACTGACACATAGATGTGTTCAGGACATAACCGTCATGAAGCGTGAGATATATCATACAAATCCGATAATGTATGGAGGAGTTATGGGGACTTCCTGTTTCACCAATAGGTGGCGCTATAAGTATGATGCAATACTGACTCTTGGATGTGTTCAGGACAGAACCGTCATGAAGTGTGAGATATATCGGACAAATTGGATAATGTATGTAGGAGTTATGAGGACTTCCTGTTTTACCAATAGGTGGCGCTATAAGTATGACGCAATACTGACACAAAGATGTGTTCAGGACAGAACCGTCATGAAGCGTGAGATATATCGGACAAATTGGATAATGTATGGAGGAGTTATGAGGACTTCCTGTTTCACCAATAGGTGGCGCTATAAGTATGACGCAATACTGACACATAGATGTGTTCAGGACAGAACCGTCATGAAGCGTGAGATATATCGGACAAATTGGATAATGTATGGAGGAGTTATGAGGACTTCCTGTTTCACCAATAGGTGGCGCTATAAGTATGACGCAATACTGACACATAGATGTGTTCAGGACAGAACCCTCATGAAGCGTGAGATATATCGGACAAATCGGATAATGTATGTAGTAGTTATGAGGACTTCCTGTTTCACCAATAGGTGGCGCTATAAGTATGATGCAATACTGACACATAGATGTGTTCAGGACAGAACCGTCATGAAGCATGAGATATATCGGACGAATTGGATAATGTATGTAGGAGTTATGAGGACTTCCTGTTTCACCAATAGGTGGCGCTATAAGTATGACGCAATACTGACACATAGATGTGTTCAGGACAGAACCGTCATGAAGCGTGAGATATATCGGACAAATTGGATAATGTATGGAGGAGTTATGAGGACTTCCTGTTTCACCAATAGGTGGCGCTATAAGTATGATGCAATACTGACACATAGATGTGTTCAGGACAGAACCGTCATGAAGCGTGAGATATATCGGACAAATCCGATAATGTATGGAGGAGTTATGGGGACTTCCTGTTTCACCAATAGGTGGCGCTATAAGTATGATGCAATACTGACACATAGATGTGTTCAGGACAGAACCGTCATGAAGCGTGAGATATATCGGACGAATTGGATAATGTATGTAGGAGTTATGAGGACTTCCTGTTTCACCAATAGGTGGCGCTATAAGTATGACGCAATACTGACACATAGATGTGTTCAGGACAGAACCGTCATGAAGCGTGAGATATATTGGACAAATTGGATAATGTATGGAGGAGTTATGAGGACTTCGTGTTTTATGGCGAAATGTCAAACTTTGGCGGGGCGCCACGGCAAGGGTGTTTGGTGAAAACTCAATTTTTTTGATAACTTTTGATCACAAAGGTCTTAAGATGAAGCTGACCCGATATGAAGTTGATCAGATGAAATCTGTAGAAGGAGTTCGTCGAAGTACGAGGCATGGAAATGGTCAAAACAAGGACAAAATGGCACATTAAGAGCAAAATGGCGGACTTCCTGTTGCATGTTGGGTATAGCTCCAAGAGACATTTTAGTGTGGCTCGATGAAATACATATGCCCACCAAATTTCGTTCGCCTACATCAAACTGAAAGGTGGGGCTCGCCATTTTAAACTTTCCAGGGGGCGCTCTTGAGCCGTTTTGCCACGCCCATTTCCGTCACCAATGAAATATCCGATTTTCACCGGGACTGATGTATCTGCAAAGTTTCATCCGTTTTCATTGATGTTTAGGCCGCCAAAAAGGCATTTGTTTGGGGAGAAGAAGAAGGAGAAGGAGAATAATAATCCTTCGAGTTTCAATAGGGCCTCGCACCGCCAGTGCTCGGGCCCTAATAACTAGTGCTGCGAGCAGCAGTGAGCGGGCCCTCGCACCCCACGCGCGTCGGGGTGCGGCGCCGTTAAAGGGTGTGCTATTTCGGCGTCCTGTGCTGAGAGAAACTTCCTGTCACCAGTAGGTGGCGCTCTAGGAGTGACTTAATACCGAAGCATAGATGTGTTCAGGACGGTCCCTTGATAAAGCGTGAGACATGTTGAGTAAATCGGATAACGTATGTAGGAGTTATGAGGACTTCTTGTTTCACCAGCAGGTGGCGCTGTAGGTATGACGCAATACTGACTTACAGAAGTGTTCAAGATGCGACCTTCATCAACCCTGAGCAATTTGGAGTAAATGGGATAACGTATGTAGGAGTTATGAGGACTTCCTGTTTCACCAGTAGGTGGCGCTGTAGGTATGACGCAATACTGACTTACAGAAGTGTTCAAGATGCAACCTTCATCAAGCATGAGCAATTTGGAGTAAATCGGATAACATATGTAGGAGTTATGAGTACTTCCTGTTTCACCAGTAGGTGGCGCTGTAAGTGTGACTCAATACCGACGCAGAGATGTATTCAGAAGGTGACCTTCATGAAGCGTCAGCAATTTGGTGCAAATCGGATGATGTATGCAGCAGTTATCAGGACTTCCTGTTTCACCAATAGGTGGCGCTATAAGTATGACGCAATACTGACACATAGATGTGTTCAGGACAGAACCGTCATGAAGCGTCAGATATATCGGACAAATTGGATAATGTATGGAGGGGTTATGAGTACTTCCTGTTTCACCAGTAGGTGGCGCTGTAAGTGTGACTCAATACCGACGCATAGATGTGTTCAGAAGGTGACCTTCATGAAGCATCAGCAATTTGGTGCAAATCGGATAATGTATGTAGGAGTTATGAGGACGTACTGTTTCACCAATAGGTGGCGCTATAAGTATGACGCAATACTGACACATAGATGTGTGCAGGACAGAACTGTCATGAAGCGTGAGATATATCGGACAAATTGGATAATGAATGGAGGAGTTATGAGGACTTCCTGTTTCACCAATAGGTGGCGCTATAAGTATGACGCAATACTGACACATAGATGTGTTCAGGACAGAACCTTTATGACGCGTGAGATATATCGGACGAATTGGTTAATGTATGGAGGAGTTATGAGGACTTCCTGTTTCACCAATAGGTGGCGCTATAAGTATGACGCAATACTGACACATAGATGTGTTCAGGACAGAACCGTCATGAAGCGTGAGATTTATCGGACAAATTGGATAATGTATGGAGGAGTTATGAGGACTTCCTGTTTCACCAATAGGTGGCGCTATGAGTATGACGCAATACTGACAGATAGATGTGTTCAGGACAGAACCGTCATGAAGCGTGAGATATATCGGACAAATTGGATAATGTATGGAGGAGTTATGAGGACTTCCTGTTTCACCAATAGGTGGCGCTATAAGTATGACGCAATACTGACACATAGATGTGTTCAGGACAGAACCGTCATGAAGCGTGAGATTTATCGGACAAATTGGATAATGTATGGAGGAGTTATGAGGACTTCCTGTTTCACCAATAGGTGGCGCTATGAGTATGACGCAATACTGACAGATAGATGTGTTCAGGACAGAACCGTCATGAAGCGTGAGATATATCGGACAAATTGGATAATGTATGGAGGAGTTATGAGGACTTCCTGTTTCACCAATAGGTGGCGCTATAAGTATGACGCAATACTGACACATAGATGTGTTCAGGACAGAACCGTAATGAAACGTGAGATATATCGGACAAATTGGATAATGTATGGAGGAGTTATGAGGACTTCGTGTTTTATGGCGAAATGTCAAACTTTGGCAGGGCGCCACGGCAAGGGTGTTTGGTAAAAACTCAATTTTTTTGATAACTTTTGATCACAAAGGTCTTATGATGAAGCTGACCGAATATGAAGTTGATCGGATGAAATCTGGAGGAGGAGTTCGTTCAAGTACGAGGCATGGAAATTGTAAAAACAAGGACAAAATGGCACATTAAAAGCAAAATGGCGGACTTCCTGTTGCATGTTGGGAATATATCCAAGAGACATTTTAGTGTGTCTCGATGAACTACATATGCCCACCGAATTTCGTTCGCCTACATCAAACTGAAAGGTGGGGCTCGCCATTTTAAATTTTCCAGGGGGCGCTCTTGAGCTGTTTTGCCACGCCCATTTCTGTCACCCATGAATTATCACATTTTTTACCGAGACTGACATATCTGCAAAGTCTCATCCGTTTTCATCGATGTTTAGGCCGCCAAAAAGGCATTTGTTTTGGAAGAAGAAGGTAGAAGGAGAAGGAGAATAATAATAACTAGGGCTGCGAGCAGCAGTGAGCGGGCCCTCGCACCCCACGCGTGTCGGGGTGCGGCGCCGTTAAAGGGTGTGCTATTTCGTTGTCCAGTACTGAGAGAAACTTCCTGTCACCAGTAGGTGGCGCTCTAAGCGTGACTCAATACCGACGCATAGATGTGTTCAGGACGGTACCTTGATGAAGCGTGATGAATGTTGTGTAAATCGGACAATGTATGTAGGAGTTATGATGACTTCTTGCTTGACCTGTAGGCGGCGCTCAATACTGACCTACAGATGTGTTCAGGACTCGACCTTCATCAACCATGAGCAATTTGGAGTAAATCGGATAACATATGTAGGAGTTATGAGGACTTCCTGTTTTATGGTGATACATTGAAATTCGCTGCGGCACCACTGTCATGAATATATGTGTGAAGTGCATTTGAACGCCAGCTCCATAATAGGCCTAATAATAAATATTAGAGATTATAGCCTACAGCCTTTAAACACTAAAACAAGAGAACCAACACAATTGTATGACTTGAAAACTTTATCTGTGAAGACAATGCCATGATATAACAACGTAACACATTTTCTATTAGCCTGGCTACTACTGTAGAAATGCCATAGCCTGGCGCATGAGTCAATTTGACTCTCTGGCAGTTATAGGTATAGAGCGCCCCCCTGCGATTCTAGTGTTATATACCCCTAAATATCCATAATATAATTTGATTACATTACCTTTATTTTTACACAGAACAAAATGAACATATCCACGTTCTATGGGAAGCGAACAGGTGGACTTCAAACCAGGGTTCCACCCGTTGAAAGTGATGACAGCTGTCTCAGTGACAGTGGGGGGAGCGATGAAGACTACACTCCTAATATACCAGGTGATGAAAACAGCAGTAATAATGCTATAATGTTGTGTAGTTTAAACTTTTTGTTGTTTACCTATGGCCATATATTTGTAAATGTAACCATGTGTACAAATCAAATCAAGCTTGGAGGGACATAGCTCCTACCCCTATATATATTTTCCTGAGGGAAGCAAAAAACAAGTACAAGTATGTATATAATGTAAATAGTGATTTCTTTCTGGTGATCAAAGCAACAGTAGTGAGAGTACAGACAACAACAGCAGCAGCAGTGATGAAGACTCCGATGGAAATCATCAGGATGCACTTCCTAGCACCAGTGCTACTGCTGCAAGAGGGAGATCAGCTGCTAGTACAATAAGAAAAACACAAAAGGTAGCATGGAAACTGAAGCAACAGAACTCTACAAAAGAAATTCCAATATGGGAATCTGCTCTTTCGGATGCTGATGAGATCAGACTGCCCATTCAATACTTCCGGGACTTTTTTGATGTTGATCTTTTGGGTAGGAATGTGGAACAAAGCAATCTGTATTGCACGCAGCAAAATCCAAATCCTGCCCTCAAATTGGATCAGAAGGAATTTGAGCAGTTTATTGGCACTGTAGTGTACATGAGTGTCATCCGTTTACTTAGGTCAAGAATGTACTGGTCCAGTGCATGTCGAATAGCTCAAGTGGCTGATGTGATGTCCCGAGACAGATGGGAAGAAATAAAACATTTCATTCATTTCAATGACAACATTGCACCCGTCAACGGTGATAGACTTTTCAAAATCAGGACACTTGTTGATTCACTTCTCCCCAAATTTCAGGCTCTCCCTCAAGATCAAATGTTGTCTCTTGATGAGCAAATGGTGCCATTCAAAGGCAGATCAAGTCTGAAGCAATATCTCCCCAAGAAGCCATACAAATGGGGATACAGAATCTTTGTGCTTTGCGACACAAAAGGAATGGTGCATGCATTTGACATTTTTGCAGGGAAAATTGATCCTGCACTAGGAGAACCAGATATTGGGGCAAGTGGAAACATTGTGCTCATTGTGGTTGAAGGTGGGAGGCAACGCTGCAAACTCCCAAAATGTAAGGGCCAGACCATATTCAAATGTGCAAAGTGCAATGTTCATCTGTGCCTCAACAAAAACAACAACTGCTTTCGTGAATTCCACGTGTAAGACTCAGCAGTTACTGCATGCTCACTCTCTACATCACAACAAGGACAGTGAAGCAGACAGAGAATGAGTAAAGATGTATCAAGGACAGTCAAACAATATGATTAAACATGTAACAAGAACAGAGTATTAGTACCCGTACCAATACTCTGTAGTACCCCCTTCCCCTCACCCTACCCCGGGTCTGTATCCTCTTCCTACCCCCATCCTACCCCTGACCCCTGCCTCTACCTGGACCCAGGCACACTCACACTCACTCACACACACACTGACAGACACCAGTCCTGGGCTCAGATCCCCTTCCCCTCACCCTAACCCGGGTCCGTATCCTTTTCCTACCCCCCACCCTACCCCAACCCCTGCCTCTATCTGGGCCCAGGCACGCACACACACACACACACACACACACACCTCTCCCATGATGCTCTTAGCCTTTCTTGCTCTGAAAATGTAGTTTGACGTAATGTATTGCTCTATATATGGCTCTGTGTGCTACTAACCCTGTTCTGCCTCCCCTCTCCCTAGTGCGTCTCTCTCTCCCTCCTATCTTCTAACCAGGTCCAGTGGATGCCCCACTGTCACCAGTAGACCACCCTGAGTCCGATAGATACCCCTGTGTCTGCTGCAGATGTCGTAGCAAATTAGTTAACACACACACACGCACACACAGACATACAACAGTCCACTTCCGGCCTTAGGCCTGGGTCCAGTACCCCCTTCCCCTCACCCTACCCCGGGTCCGTATCCTCTTCCTACCCCCACCCTACCCCTGACCCCTGCCTCTACCTGGACCCAGGCACACTCACATACACACTGACAGACACCAGTCCTGGGCTCAGATCCCCTTCCCCTCAACCTTACCCGGGTCCGTATCCTTTTCCTACCCCCCACCCTACCCCAACCCCTGCCTCTATCTGGGCCCAGGCACATTTATGCACACACAGGCATACACCAATGTTTGCCATGTCTCTCCTATGATGTTATTAGCCTCTCTTACCTTGAAAATGTAATTGAATGTTATTTATTGCTCTATAAATGTTCTTAGCCGGTAGACAAACATACTCCAGGAGCTTGCTCGATGGCCTCGCTGAGAGGGGTCAGGTAAGAATTTTTACAGCTCACTTATCTGGCCCCCGGGTGATTACTGTTTTTTTGCTTCTCTCTGGAATATGTAGGGGTGGGATGTCTGCCCACCTCCCTTGTTCTCTGTAAAGCGCATTGTGTTGCCTCTGGGTATGAAATGCGTTATATAAATAAAACTTTGATTGATTGATTGATTAGTAAACATGTAGGCCTACAGTAATAAGGACAGTGAAACAGTATGAGTAAACATGTAACATGTCAAGTGTATGAGTAAATAATAAAATAATATTTTTAATCTTTATAAATTATGCCTGTTGTTGCTAATTTGCATCAGACCCAAATGCTTATTTTATGCCTGTTTTCGCTAATTTGCATCATAGCCAAATGTATATCTATTCTATGTGCTATTGTGAAATTAATCATCTCCACTTAATTAAGCATCAGCTTGAAGGCAAAAACACACACAAAATAATTTAATATAATTATTAATAAATTCAGGCATCAAGGGGATATACATAGTAGTATTAGCCTAGTAGTAGTATAATTATTAAGTATATGTGTATTATTAATATTATTATCATTATTATTATTGTAGTGGTGTGAATAAAATGATTGTTCGGCTGACACTCCTGATTGGTTCATTTGAATTTTGAAAATAGCGCCTCTGGGCGTAGCCTATAAATACCTTCGACTTCCTCTCAACGGGCGTCACTGAGTTTTCGAACTTCTGTGATAACCGAGCGAGATAGCGACTGTATCTGCTTTTGCATTACACAGCTTTCAAGCACAAACCCCCGATCTCCAGCAGCTCTCTTTCTTTCTTTCTTTCTTCTTTTCTTTCTTTACATCGATTTTTGAGGACTACGTGGACTTGATAGAACGCAGTAAGTAATAATGAGTGTCGTTATAGTGTGTAGCTAAGGTAGCTTGTTAGCCTAGCCTAGCTATTGTTGGATAGCTAATGTGTAACTTAGCTAGGCATTTTCCGACATTTTGTCTTTATATTTGTAAACGAGTGAGGGTTACTTTGTGTTAAAAGTGTGTTGTGTAGCTCATTTATTATATTTTTTGCTATTAGCTTTAGAGCTATTGGGCTTCATATAGTTAGCATTGAGATCTTGCTAGCATCATTTGAATTCGCCTGCCAACGGCTTTTAGCCTTGTCTACTATGTAGGAATTACATGACAAAAAGAGGGCCGGTTTAAATACATATTCGGAGACATTACCAATTGCGAGTATATTCGTCCTCATTATGGTTTGGTATCGGCTATAAAAGCAACAGTAGTAGGGCCCTATTAACGCCGACCCTCGAGTACCCTATTAACTGCCAAAAACGGCGACAATTATTAATTTCTGCATTGTACTAGCCGCATTTTAAACTGCAACGGAAAAGTAACCGACTGTCCTACAATTGGATATCATATAAAGTATACGTTCATTATGTTCAGCTTTGTATGAAGGTGGCCATATATATACATTGTGACGGTGAGAGAATTGTCATGCCCGGAGGCACGTTTGCATGGCCCTCTATGAACGAATAGCGGAACGCTCCCTGACGTACTGTAATGTCTGTAGCCTACATTTCCACGCACCATCTGCCAAATGTTTACTTCAGCTGTTATCAGCCAACTACAGATATCATTTGGTTGAGTCTGTGAAACATTTGGTGCGCCTCTGTACATTTCCAAATGCCTGCGCTGCTGCGGCAATAGGCCTAACTTGAGGCTCACAATCTCATCTTTTTTGTATACGGAAGCCATAGGCTTAATGATGTGTAGATTTTTACTTCATAAAAAGAGTGTGCAGTGGCATCATAACCGGGAGATAATGTCTGCAAATTCAAGTAAAACGCAGACTTTGCTTATCCAGTGCGAATGTGCCATAACGAAATGCAGACGACAGGGGATAATTTCTAAATCACCGAGGTCCCCAGATAATACTTGTCCCGTGCGAATAGGGCTTTAAGTTTGTATTTTATATATTCTGTCAGTTCTAATTCTGCATAGGCTATATATATAAGCTAACAACTATAACACATTTTTGGACAAAAGTGACTTCTCAGTTTTCCTTTATTGTAATCATGTGTAGGCTAATAGCCTACTTAGAATTCGGACTTGGAATGTTGTTACTTGAATCTAAAATGTAGCTGAGGAATCTCGGTTGGAGCCATCAAATTTCCCCTTTGCAAAAGGTATTGTTGTTGTTCATAGATTGGATTATATTAGGCTAAGGATAGTCCCTATATTTTATTTGGCTCAATAAAATTGTAAAACACAACATTCCCATGATGCGTTATATAGGCTTCAAATAACATTCATTTTCATCAACTTTATTGTGCACTCGTGATGTAATTCGCGCATGTACGGTAGATAGATGTGCGCAATGTTGCAACTGTCCTTTTTAAAAGTATAATTTTACTGTAATCGGTAGTTAAACTACTGGGTGAGCGGAGCGCACGCCAAGAGACGGTTTAGACCGCCCTTCGCCAAGTGTCTTGGCTACTACGACCAGGCCAGGTCAAGCCTGGGTTATGGGCGGGCGACTAGGCCAGGCCCAGCCTGGTTTATGTGCTTGGCTGTTTTTTTTTCTGTCTGATAAATTAAGATAGTTGAAGCAGGGCTCAGACAATAGGAAGCCATGCTGCTCAATTCAATATCTTAACTTCAATGGCCCAATTGCGCATTAATATTCACAACCCCACTAATAGTCACTGTTACTGTAGATGTAAATAAAGTAGGCTAATGTGGCTTTTGATGAAGTAGGCTAAAGTAGACTAATGTAACAGTCAGTCAACAGCAAGTGAAGAATGTAGACTATTTCTTTCACCACCATCACTGCATCCATGTATCTATAAATGTAAGCAAACTTATGCTGTGTTCCGACTGGGCGTGGTGGGCCGCCCAGTTCGCCCGACCGAAGGGGTCGCCGCGCAGCGAATTTGCCAAAATGTCAATTTTTTTTTTACTTTATGCGAATTCGCCGCGCGGCCAATCCTGGCCACCATGCGGCAGTTCGCATGATTGACGCCGCCGGGTTCGCATGATTCGCGCCGCCCAGTTTGCGTGAATTGTATTGACTTTCTATGTAAACTTGCCGTGCGGCCGAAAAAATTTGCGCCCGGTCTGAACACATTATTGTGTCATCTGAAGATCTTTCTGATCAAAAGCTATCAAAAGAATTTAACTTTCACCAAACAATGTTGCCGCCAATGTTTCACCATAAAACAGGAAGTCCTCATAACTCTTACATACGTTATTCGATTTACCCCAAATTGCTCACGCTGGATGAAGGTCGTGTCCTCAACACATCTACGCGTCGGTATTGAGTCACACTTAGAGCGCCACCTACTGGTGACAGGAACTTTCTCTCAGAAATAGCAGAAATAGTTTATCCGAAATGGCACACCCTTTTACAGCGCCACACCAAGACATGCGTGGGGTGCAAGGGCCCGCTCAATGCAGCTCGCAGCGCTAGTTGTGTGTTGAAAGCTGTCTGGTGATTTCTTTCTAAACATTTGTTTTGCATTCTTTTAGATGCCTCGTACCAAGTCCTCCCGCCTTTCGGATGCAGCCAGGCAGAGAATGGCGGCCCAACGCATCGTCATGGTTGGACCTCAGAATCTTCCTGGCCCTGTTGAACGTATGTACCCAATTGTTTATGCATTACATATTGATTAAAGGTGGGGTAGGTAGTTTGATGTCAACAAGGCCTCCCATTGGTCATCTTTTTCAAAAGAACCTGCCCCTCCTTCCTGTCAATCATGATGTAGTCCCTCCCTCCAAACATGACTGGTAGGTGTGGCGAGATAGAGAGCCTGATTGGTCAATACATTCGGGCGCGATGCATTTTTTAAATTGAAAATACAGAGGCAGCGGTAAACACGGAGATCCAAGTTTATTCTCCAAGCACTTCTGTTACTGAAAGGATATTATGCCAATTTTACCAAATAAAGCCAAAAGCAAACTACATATCCCACCTTTAACTGCATAATATTGTTTTTCCATTATTTTAATGTTTGTTGACATGTTTTTCTGTGTGTGTTTTTAACTCTTCTGTGTATGTTTATAAATAGGTCATGGTGCAGGTTACCGTCACCGGGTGAGACAATGGCCAATTTCTAGCTTGACTGGGCGCAGTCACAAATTGGTCATTCCACCTGAGGATCCAGACAACGAGGTAAATACTATTTTCATAATGTATTCACAAATACTTGATTTGAGGAATTATATATGATTTTTATTTATTTTCAAATAAATCACCTTTCTGTTACAGTTTGTTCTTGTTGTGGGAGCCTCCCATCTACGTGCCATTGTAGATGGTTTTGTGAAGATGCCAGAGGGACGCATCTCCTTTGGCTTCATGTCAACGCCGGGGGCCTGTGCGTCGGAGTTGAGGACCGAGTTGTTGCATGCCGCAATAACTCCGAGACCCGATGCAGTTTGCGTCATGGCCCCTAGCAACAATCTTACCGCCAGCCGTACTGTTGAGGAGGCAGGAGCTGACTTCCGGAAGCTCCTGCGCAGTGCCCTTAGTCTCTCGACTCAGGTATGCTTTGTAGTAGTTTAAAATAATAACATTGTTTTAATGATTTTGAAATTATGAGGGAATAAAATGCTAACAACAAGTATTGTTTATAAGGTCTTTGTCCAGGACTTCATACCCCGATTGAATGTTGACGCGGGTTTGCAGCAACTTACAAGAGTTTCATCGTGTGGCAGCCAGCATGAGTAAGTTGCAAAAAAAAAAGTTTTCAGTGTTAGTTCAGTTATGTATATATCTTTTTAGCCAAACTGATTGAATAAATATGTAAATTCAGGTCATTGCTATGATTTCGAATTCAGAATTAATATATGTAGATATTTAAAATCTTCATGTGTTCTTTTTTCAAAGACATCAAGTACTTCTCCACTGCTGAGCACTTCCCGTTCAACCACCTTGAGCTGTGGAGCAGGGATGGTGTAAGTACAACGTGTTATTTTAATATTGCCAGTTGAAAAATGTGATGTATACTTACACTTTGTATTGATCTTAGTAGTGTAGTTCATTGCAGATTCATATAGACTTGAAAAGTTCTGTTGTTAAAGTATATTCATTACTTATTCACAGGTCCATCTCAGTGACGATGGCGGCATGGAGATTCTGGTTCAGTTGCTGTGGCAGTCTGCCTACCTGCAGCTGAACCCACCATCGCCAGCTCCACAGGTTCCTCCCAGGACATCGCCCCCTGTGAGAGGTTTTGTGCCAAAGGTGGTCGTCACGGGAGAGGTCAGTGTGCCACGTCCGTCAAACCCTTTTGAGTGGAAACTCGTTGGCAAGCGCAAGAAGGTGAGTCTCTTTCTCTTTGAAACTTTTTCAAGTAGATGATTTTTTCTGAGCAGTTTAAGATGGTAATGATTAAGTGATACCTATTTGTTCCAATACATGCTGAGTATAATTGACTTTTGAACAAGACAAATCAATTACAGGTTGTTAAAAACTATAGCCTTTATTTATTTTCACAGGTGGATGCAACATCTGTGGTGTTGGAGGAGATCATCCCTGTGAACCCCGTTTGGTTCAGCAGTGCCACGCTCGATGCAATGGAGAGAGCTTCTCCATCTCATCTGTCTAGCCCTGTGGGCCCACCTGTTCCACAAGGCAAACGGGTAATTTGTAATATGCAAATTGTATGTTTGAGGCATTTCAATGTTCGTTATTTGTCCTGACACAGAACAAGTTAACACCATTTAAGACTGTTATATAATATAGAACACTATATAGTTTGTTCCAAATACTTCTTGAAAAAGTGTTCTTTGTTTCCCATTAGATCAAGCCTAAAGTGGACTGTCGGCAGAAAGCAGTTGCCTCGAAAAGGAAACGTCCGCAGCGGCAGGTTTGTAATTTATTTCAATGTAATATTTTAGTATTCTAATTGTTTTTACAGTCTGAGTAAATAGGTAGTTGGTTAAAATGTTTGAAATATTCACTAATTGTGAAACAATGATAAGTGTACAGTTTTTTTTTAATGTATTTTTCTTCCCACTAGGTTGAGGCTGAATCAAGTGTTGTACCAGTGTCTTGTGAGGCCTCACCTGGCTGTCCTCTGACAGACGTTCTGCCGACAGAGGTTGGAGGACCTATTGAATTTTTTACTTGAGCGTGCAAAGTGTTTTCATTGTTCCTGCAGTATAAAGCTATACCTCATTATTATGTTAGATCATTAAGAGACAGTATTAATTGGTAGCTTCAAGGCCTTCATTATATGCACAGATGTAAATGATAATGTAGTTCCTGTCACAAGAGACTTGTAACACAGTATTTTGTTAAGGCAGTTCAATCAATTGTTTTTGTCTGCTGTTTTATTCCTAGGTTGAGGCAACACCAATGATTGTGGAGGTGTCTTCCCAGGACTCACCTACCAGTGTCGTGCATGTGGTTGCCATGGAGGAGGTTAGTACTTAGGTCCAGTGCCAATATCCCACTTAGTCCTATTATTTTTATCTTACTCCTAGATTTTGTGCATGTCTGTTGTGTAAAAGGTTGGTGCACCTATTGGGTTTTTTACTTGGCAATGCAAAGTTTTTTCATGGTTCTTGCAGTAAAAAGCTAAACATCATTATTATGTTATATAATTAACAGACTATTAATTGGTAGCTTCAAGACCTTTGTTATATGCACAGATTGAACTAATAATGTAGTTCCTGCCACAAGAGACTTGTAACGCAGTACTTTGTTAATGCAGTTCATTCAGTTTTTTTGTCTGCTGTGTTATTCCTAGGTTGAGGCAACACCAAGGGTTGTGGGGGTGTCTTCCCAGGATTCACCTACCAGTGTACTTGAAGCGGTTGCAAGGGAGGAGGTTGGGTCTTTGCTCCAGTCCCAATGTTCCACTCAGCCCTACCCCTTTTATCTTACGCCTAGATTTTGTGAATGTCTGGTGTAGGTCATATAACTAGGACCTGGGATGTTTAACCAGTCTGCAAAATGAGTGATTTCCAATGTTGCTTTCAAAAATGTAAAGCTATCACAAGCTTTCATAGTACAATCTGACTTGTGAGCAGAATTATTTTGCCAAACATAGTTGCCGTTAACACAGAAAAAAGGGATATAACACACATTTTAAGTTGAAAGATGTAACCATTCAATTGCTTTAACCATTTAATTGACATATCCTTTAAATTACCAACAGCCAAATGTATACTAAAAGAGTTCTGTCAAAATATTATAGTACAATGAATTATTTTAGGTTGTGGCAACGTGTGTGTCTTCTTGAGGTATCTTCATATGCAGCACCTACAGTACCAGGAGGTTGGTGTAGGTAAACTTGTGGATGTGGTTTCTGGCAGATTGGCAGGTAACATCTTTTTTTGTAGGTGGAGGCAACCCCGTTTGCTGTGGACGTGCCTATCCAGGCAGCACGTACCAGGCCCGTGGAAGTGGTGGGAATGGAGGAGGTCGATGCAGGTAAGGTTGTGGATGTTTCTGCCAGAGGTAAGAGTGTTGTGAAAAATGTCCTTCCAAATAGTGTTATAGGTTCATTTCATCAGGGTGATTCTCGCTTTGAAAATGCAGGAGTTCAGTGTATGGCAATAGGTTTGACAGCTTTAGCAAAACATGCAGTTGAAAGTGTTTTTTCATGGCAGACAGAGGATCTTGACACAGTTTTAGTTTTAGGTGATGAGTTGTACAAGTCTGTGAGAGGCAATATGATTTGTGGAAAATCAGGACCATTTAGTGTTTCAAATGTGCCCAAGCAGTCAGTTATTGATGAATATGGTGATGTTTATGGAATATCAAGACTATTGAGTGTTCCTGATTTGCCCAAGCAGTCAGTTATTGGTGGACATAATTTCAAGTTTGAGTATGGTGATGTTGTATCTGGTGATGTAAATATTGTTGATGGAGAATTTATCCAGGCTGGTGTATTGAAGTCTCTGCTAAATGGTTTGGATGACATGTTTGCAAAATATGACACATGTCTTCTAACATTGTGTAGTAACACGTGTGCAATAATTTGTGAAAGTAGACGCTATGCAATTGTTGATTCTCATGCGCGTTGTGCTGCTGGAATGGTAGATCCCCCTGGTAAAAGCCTTATTGTGTATTTTAGTTGTCTTAAAGATGTTTTTAGTTACATACACAAATTGTCTTTGTCACTCAGTAGTGGAGATAGGCCTTTTGAGATTTCTGGGGTTCGAGTCATTTACGCAGACCCAAATACAAGCAGTTTGAAATCACAGTTTGCAGGAGTGAAGTCTATAGAATCTGCTGAGACTTTTGAAATGGTAGAATTGGGTTTAGGTTCATCATCATTGGAACATGGTATTGCATCAGCAGGCAGGATCGGTACTAAGTGTAAGATTACAGGGCAAACTTGTGGATCTAAGAAAAGGAAAATAGATATTAGTGCAGATGTTAGTGCAGATGTCATGTTTATTAGTGATGTGGCTTCTAAAAAGCTACAGTTTGATCCTCTTGGTAATGAAGTTGCACAGTCTTTATGTACACAGTTGAATATAGAGTATGAAAAATCTGATGCACAAGTGTTAAGAGCAGTTGGTTTGTTGGGATCTCCGTGTAAGAATGAGAAAATAGTGGCTGATGGCAATTGTTTCTTTCGAGCAATCTCCCTAGCTGTGAGCGGCACACAGAAGAACCACAGGAAAATCAGACTGGCTGTTGTTAAACAACTGAAAAATAAGGCAGTGGATTATAAACATATTTTGAGAAGTCAATTTTCATCAGTGGCAGAGTACATTCAGATTTCCAAGATGCAATATGTTGGCAGTTGGGCAACCGAAGTGGAAATTCAAGCAGCAACAGATTGTCTAGGAGTTAATATTGTTACTTATTATGATAACCGGTGGCTAGAATATAGCTGCAAGTATAGGTGTTTGTCAAAACAGGGCATCTACTTGCAAAATTGCAATGGCAACCATTATGAAACTGTTGTGTGTGTTCATCAGCCTCAGTTGCAAAGCTGTTATGGTTATTGTAAAGTGAATACATCCTTCTCCAAAGTGTACAATACCAGACAAAGTGCAGAGAGCAGTTTATGTAAAGTCACAGAGCATGAGAACATGAAAACAGTTGTGTATACAGGTGGTTTGAGTCCAGTTGGAATTTCAAATTCTGTGAGTGAAGAAGTAGTGTATATTGAGGATGATGTAAATCAGCAAACAGATTGTGGTGTTGTGGATGAGTCAAGTAAGCTTGCATTCAAATTTAGTCCTATTTGCACTGAATTTGCAAAAACATTATGTAGCAAATTGAATGTGGAGTTTGAAAGACAGGATTTACAAGTGCATACAGAATATGGGTCTTTAGGTGTTGTGTGTAAAACAAAGGGAATTCTAGAGGATGGAAATAGTTTTTTTAGATCAGTATCTCAAGTTATTTGTGGCTCTCAAAAAGGTCATCTGAAAATTAGACATGCTGTTGTTAAGTACATGGAAATTCATAGTGCAGAACACATGGAGTATTTGGATAAGGAATATGATTCAGTGGCAGAGTATATTAACAAGTCGCAAATGAGGTATGTTGGTAGTGGGGCAACCAATATAGAAATTCAAGCAGCAGCAAATGCTTTTGGAGTAGACATATTTATATATAGTGGTGAAACATGGTTGAAATACAGTAGCTTTTGCTCAATGGTTACAAATGAAGGCATTTACTTAAAACATGAGAATAATCATTTTGAACCAGTATTGTGTGTTTATGGTGATAAGCATATTTGTATAAATTTGTGTGAGGTAGGTAATTCATTAGAGACACCATACACAGGTACAAGGAATCCAAAAGTCCAGACGCAGAGCACTGCACATATTAATGTTATTTTTTCCAAGTATTTGGAAAAGAAGAAGAAATTCCAAATGAAAATGAAATATCAGAATAGTGTTCTGTACAGGGACATGGTAAAGGACATGTTTAGAAATAAATATCATGGAGATGAGTTGCATAGGAACAAAATTAGAGTTAGGATTAGAGTCAAATACCAGGGAGATGAGTTGCATAGGGACAAAATTAGAGGTAGGAAGAGAGTCAAATATCAGGGAGATGAGTTGCATAGGGACAAAATTAGAGTTAGGAGAAGAGTCAAATATCAGGGAGATGAGTTGCATAGAGACAAAATTAGAGGTAGGAAGAGAGTCAAATATCAGGGAGATGAGTTGCATAGGGACAAAGTTAAACAAAAGAGTATAAAGAAGTATCAGGACGATGTGTTCTTTAAAGAGAGTGTGAAATCCATGAGTATTAAGAAGTATCAGGACGATGTGTTCTTTAAAGAGAGTGTGAAATCCATGAGTATTAAGAAGTATCAGGAAAATATTCAGCATAAGATTCATGTTGCAGCTTTTAACAAATTGAAGAGGAAAGAATTTAAATGTAAGCAGAAGGAGTTTGATTTTGTTAAGGAAAGGTTTTTAGATAAGGTGAAAGATGGGCCTGATTTTGTGTGTTGTGTTTGTCATAGACTGTTGTTTAAAAATCAGGTTACAATGTGTCAACGGGCTGATTACAGTAAGAATAAAGCAATGGCTTCATTTGCTGATAAATGTTTAACTGAAGACTATTTACACAAATGTAATGAGGACTGCGCAACGCTTTGTCAGTTGGATATAGCTAGAGGTCAGCTGTGGATTTGCCACTCGTGTCATAGTAAGATTAAAAGAGGTGTACTGCCACCTGAATGTGCAATGAACAGTTTGAGACCTGATCCCATTCCACCAGAGTTGGCATGTTTGAATAGCTTAGAACAGCATTTGATAGCTTTACATATACCATTTTTGAAAATGTTAGCCTTACCTAAAGGAGGACAAAATGGAGTACATGGACCAGTGACATGTGTTCCAGCAAATATTGTGCAGACTAGCAATTTGCTGCCTCGTTCTAATATGGAAGGATCTTTGTGTCGTATAAAATTGAAACGTAAGCTAACTTATAAAGGGCATTATGAATATAAGTTTGTTGACACTATGCGTGTGAGGCGAGCATTGCAATATTTAAAACAAACAAATGTGCATTATAGAGATGTAGAGTTTAATGAAGAGTGGCTGAATGAGTTTTGTAGGGAGCAAGATGAGGTTTCAGGGAAGGAGCCTGATAGTACTATAGATGAAGCATCTTCAGATGTTGGTGAAGATGAGCTTTTGCATGATAGACAACAACATTGTATGTTTCAAGACACGTGTCTTATGCCTGTTGACATTGGTCAAGAAGTGCTCGATCAATATTTTGATGGTGTATTGAATCTGGCACCAGCAGAAGGGAATAATCCTGTTAAATTGCTTTCTGATCATACAAATGAAGCCAAATGTTTTCCAGTGTTGTTTCCACAGGGATGTAATACATATCATCAAGACAGAGCAAATCGTTTGACATTATCGCGATATTTTAATAACAGAATTCAACATGCTGATGGTAGGTTTGCACAAAATGTGGAATATATATTTTTTGCTCAGTATATGTCAGAGATAGAACAGGTTATGTCAAGTGTGTCTGTAGCATTACGGAAAGGAAAATGCCATAGTTCTCGAGGAGTACATGCTCAGGAAAAAGTTATGTTAAACCATGAAGAATCTTTGAAAAAGTTGTTGGAGTTTGATGATGGGTATCGTTTTCTTAAACCAATTCGAGGTACACCAGCTTTTTGGCAAGGAGCACAGAAAGACCTTCTTGCTTGTGTCCGTCAGCTCGGCGTGCCAACTTGGTTTTGTTCATTTTCTTCAGCTGATGTACGTTGGAAAAATCTTCTTAATAGTATTTTGAAACAGGAAGGTAGAACACAGACAGTAGAAGATTTAGAGTGGGCAGAGAGGTGTGACCTATTGCGTCGGAATTCTGTGACTGCAGCTAGGATGTTTGATTTTCGCTGGCATTGTTTCTTGAGGGAGGTACTTATGTCGCCATTGCATCCAATTGGTAAAATTGTTGATTACTTTTATCGAGTAGAATTTCAGCAGCGCGGATCACCTCATGTCCATTGCCTGTTTTGGATTGAGAATGCACCATTGATTGATAAAAACACAGATGAAGAGGTAGTTGAATTTATTGATAAATATGTAACATGTGAGTTACCAGCAGTAGATGAAGATAACACATTACACGAAATTGTCACATCTGTGCAGCAACATTCAAAGCGACATTCAAAAACATGTAAAAAGAAAAAGACCGTTTGTCGTTTCAATTTTCCACGGCCTGCATCTAGTAGTACATTTATATGTCGGAAAACAGAAGATGAAGAAAAGGTATGTATTTGTCAGGGAGAGGAGACAGGGAGTTCTGCATTGTGTGCAGCATGTGGAAAACCGCGTCAGAAAGAGTCAAGTAAAATGAAAAGAGATCACGCATCAAATATCATGTCAAAAATCAAGGAGGCTTTGTCTGATGAGAATAATACCCATGATAGTGTTGAAGATTTGTTTCAAAGTGTAGGGATTAATCAAGCAACTTTTGAGGCTGCATATAAAAGTTTAGCAAGAAATACACATATTGTGTTAAAGAGGCAGGTTAATGAAGTTTGGGTAAATCAGTATAGTAAGCCTCTATTAAAATGTTGGTCGGCCAATCTAGACATTCAGTATGTAGTCGATGCATATGCATGTGTTGTTTACATAATTTCGTACATTTCAAAGGCAGAAAGGGAGATGGGACTTTTGTTAGCTAACGCCCAAAGAGAAGCATCAAAGGAGAAAAATGTTGAGGCAAGAGATGCACTGAGAAATCTAGGTAGTGTCTATCTCCATAACAGAGATGTGTGTGCTCAAGAAGCTGTGTATAGGTTAACAAATATGCATCTAAAGGAATGTTCAAGGAAAGTATTTTTTGTACCCACAGGCGAGAATATAGTAAGAATGAGTTTGCCATTAAGTGTGTTGAAGCAAAAGGCAGCATCAGAAGACATAAACACAGATGATATTTGGATGACTAGTTTTGTTGATCGTTACAAGAATAGGCCAAACGACAGTGTTTTTAATGACATGTGCATGGCAACATTTGCATCCGAATATCGTGTTTTGAGTAAAAATGAAAAATGTAAGACGCAGATTAAATTAAACAAAGGTTTTGGAACTGTTGCTAAAAGAACACGGACAAAACCTGCAGTTATTCGTTATGCGCGCTTTTCTGAAACCAAAAGTCCAGAATTATTTCATCAAAGTATCATGCAGTTGTTCTTGCCATATCGTTTAGATAAGCAGCTAAAACCTCCAAGCGTTGAAACATTTCAACAGTTTTACAAGAATGGGCATGTTAGGTTTAGTGATGGCTCAAGACATTCAGTGAAGTCAGTTGTTGATTTAAACAGAAATAAGTTTGAAATTGAAGCAGATGAATTGGATAATATCCAGAGTAGTATTGATACAGATGGTGTTTTAGAAGATGCCTGGTGTGAACTGTGCCCAGAGCAAGAGTTGGAGCGTTTACAGTGTGAGCAGGAACAGAAAGACAAAGAACAGATAGTTGAAGAACACGAGGAAAATATTCCAGATTTAGCATTAAATAGACAAAAAGTAGCACATTTGGAAAAGCAAAATAATATAATGTGTAGAAATGATGGTTTGGCTTTAATTAGATCTTTAAATGAGACTCAGCTGTCTATTTTTTATCAGATTCGACAATGGTGCTTAGCAAAAGTAATTGGGAAAAACCCAGATCCATTCCATTTATTTATTACAGGGGGTGCAGGAACGGGAAAAAGCCATTTAATAAAAGCCATTCAGTATGAAGCCATGAGATTATTGTCAACAGTCTGTCGTCATCCTGACAATATTTGTGTTTTGTTAACGGCTCCTACGGGGATAGCTGCTTACAATTTGCGTGCCTCAACCATTCACCACACATTTAGCATAGGAAAAGATGTTCGTTTACCGTACACACCTTTGGGTGAAGAAAAGGTGAATTCTTTGCGTGTTAAATTTAGTGATCTTCAAATTTTGATAATAGATGAAATATCAATGGTTGATCACAGGCTGTTGTCTTATATTAATGGAAGATTAAGACAGAGTAAACAAAGTCTCTCCCCATTTGGAAACGTTAGTGTAGTTGCTGTTGGAGATTTTTACCAGTTACCTCCAGTAAAAGGGAAACCGCTGTATGAAGACAATCTAGGTATAAACTTGTGGTCTACTCTATTTAAGGTTGTGGAATTAAAAGAAATAGTTAGACAAAAAGATAATGTGTTTGCAGAGTTGTTAAACAGAGTAAGAACCCGTGTAAAGAAGACCCCGATGTTAAAAAGCGACATAGAAATATTAAAACGTTGTGAGACTGGTGAAGAGAGTTCAGCTTTGCACATATTTCCAACAAATAAACAGGTTAATGAGCATAATGTAGAACAACTGTTTAAGACATGTCCTGAATATGTCCAGATAGATGCTCAGGATTATGTAAATAATACAAAAACAGGAAAACTAGAATTGAAAACTGGACATCATAGCAAAACCTATGACACATGTTTGGCTGAACAACTTTTGTTAGGTAAGGATGCTCGTGTAATGTTGTGCAAAAACGTGGATGTTATGGACGGTCTTGTTAATGGGGTATGCGGTACTGTGACACATATAGTTTCTTCGGAAAATAAGAAATTTCCTCAAATGGTTTATATTAAGTTTGATGATGACCATATTGGTGCAGAGAGGCGGAAATCTGCAGATGGTTCAGAGGTTTTTATGGGTTCTACAGGTATTGAGCCAGAGGAAGAGAAAGTAACTAAGAAAGGTGGTTTGCGACGACAGTTTCCAATTAAACTTGCTTGGGCTTGCACGGTACATAAAGTACAAGGGGTTACTGTGGATAATGCTGTGGTGTGTCTCAAAAGAATATTTACTGCAGGACAGGCATATGTGGCATTAAGTCGTGTTAGAAATTTGTCAGGTTTGGTGATTCAAAATTTTGAAGATAAAGTCTTATATTGTAGGGACAACATTAAAGATGCAATACAGAGTATGCTCCCATTTTTGATTGGAAGTAACAGGCCCAATTTTAGTACACATACTTTTAATGTCTTTTTGATTAATATTCAAAGTTTGACTCGACATGTATCTGATTTGGCATTGTGTACACAGCATTTGCAGCTTAACTGTATTGCTGTTACAGAAACATGGTTATCTGCTTCATCCTCATTTGAAACAGTAAACATAGATGGTTTTACTTTTCACAGTTGTCCACGAAGTTTATGTTACAGTAGCAACAACCCAGCACTGATGTCATTACAAGGACAACAACATGGTGGAGTTGGATTGTACAGTGCAGACAATTTGGCATATGACATTATCAAAGGACCACATGTCAATTTGGAATGTTTGATTTACAACTGTGTTAAGTATAACATATTGATAGCAGTCATTTATCGTCCACCATCGTATCCCGTGTCTTTGTTTAAAGAAAATCTAGCCAAATTACTTGATTGGCTAGAGCCAAAAAGCAACACAATTACAGTCATGGGCGATTTCAATGACGACATTTTGAAATCATCAACTATCTGCAGATTTCTAACCGACAAAGGATATGTTCAACATGTAACCGCACCAACAACAGAAAAAGGGACGTTAATTGATCACGTTTATGTAAAAACAACACATTATGAAATAGAATCAATAGTGTTGCCAATGTTTTTCAGTGATCACGAGGCAGTAGTTTGTTCTTTTAAATATAGAGGATTTGATATTTATTGAATGATATTTATTTAGTAATTGATTATATTTATTGAGTGATATTTATTGAATATGTATGGAATATTTATTTATTGAGTAATTGACTTTATATTTATTGAATATTTATCAAATTATATTTATTTATTTATTTATTGAGTAACTGAGTTCATATTTATTGAGTGATATTTATTTAATGTGTATTGAATATTTATTTATTTCGTACTTTTTATATTTATTGAATTATATTTATTGAATATTTATTGAATGCTATTTATTTATTGAGTAATTGAGTTTATATTTATTGAGTGATTTTATTTATTGAATAATCTGATTTGTAACAGTTGTAGATGTGTCATTTTGAGGTTTCGTTTCCTGCATTACAACAGCATTTAAAAGTTAAATATATATTGGGAAACATTAGGTTCATTGAAGAACATTAAAAACTACAGTAATTACATTATATTCTACATTAGGTGAACAAATTAACCCATTGATGGACAACATATGCACATCCCTTCTATTGCACAACATGGGTCTAAAGCAATTATGTTTGTTATGTCATTTATGTCAATTATGTCATTTGTTGAAGCAGTAGTATTAGGAGTAGTGGTAGTAATAGTATAATTATTAATAATATTGTTATTAGTAGTAGTAATAGTAGTAGTCATAGTAGTATTAGTTATTAGTATTAGTAGTAGTATAGTTGCAGTAGTAATACTAACTAGTGCTGCGAGCAGCAGTGAGCGGGCCCTCGCACCCCACGCGGGTCGGGGTGTGGCGCCGTTAAAGGGTGTGCTATTTCGGTGTCCAGTTCTGACAGAAACGTCCTGTCACCAGTAGGTGGCGCTCTAAGCGTGACTCAATACCGACGCATAGATGTGTTCAGGACAGTACCTTGATGAAGCGTGAGAAATGTTGTGTAAATCGGACAAGTATGTAGGAGTTATGAGGACTTCCTGTAAGCAGTAGGTGGCGCTGTAGGTATGACGCAATACTGACCTACAGATGTGTTCAAGATGCGACCTTCATCAAGCATTAGCAATTTGGAGTAAATCGGATAATGTATGTAGGAGTTATGAGTACTTCCTGTTTCACCAGTAGGTGGCGCTGTAAGTGTAACTCAATACCGACGCATAGATGTGTTCAGAAGGTGACCTTCATGAAGCGTCAGCAATTTGGTGCAAATCGGATAATGTATGCAGGAGTTATGAGGACTTCCTGTTTCACCAATAGGTGGCGCTATAAGTATGACGCAATACTGACACATAGATGTGTTCAGGACAGAACCGTCATGAAGCGTGATATAAATCAGACAAATCGGATAATGTATGGAGGAGTTATGAGGACTTCCTGTTTCACCAATAGGTGGCGCTATAAGTATGACGCAATACTGACACATAGATGTGTTCAGGACAGAACCGTCATGAAGCGTGAGATATATCGGACAAATCGGATAATGTATGGAGGAGTTATGAGGACTTCCTGTTTTACCAATAGGTGGCGCTATAATTATGACGCAATACTGACACATAGATGTGTTCAGGACAGAACCTTCATGAAGCGTGAGATATATCGGACGAATTGGACAATGTATGGAGGAGTTATGAGGACTTCCTGTTTCACCAATAGGTGGCGCTATAAGTATGATGCAATACTGACACATAGATGTGTTCAGGACAGAACCGTCATGAAGCGTGAGATATATCGGACAAATTGGATAATGTATGGAGGAGTTATGTGGACTTCGTGTTTTATGGCGAAATGTCAAACTTTGGCGGGGCGCCACGGCAAGGGTGTTTAGTGAAAACTCAATTTTTTTGATAACTTTTGATCACAAAGGTCTTAAGATGAAGCTGACCCGATATGAAGTTGATCGGATGAAATCTGTAAGAGGAGTTCGTCGAAGTACGAGGCATGGAAATGGTCAAAACAAGGACAAAATGGCACATTAAAATCAAGATGGCGGCCTTCCTGTTGCATGTTGGGTATAGCTCCAAGAGACATTTTAGTGCGTCTCGATGAACTACATATGCCCTCCGAATTTCGTTCGCCTACATCAAACTGAAAGGTGGGGCTCGCCATTTGAAACTTTCCAGGGGGCGCTCTTGAGCCGTTTTGCCACGCCCATTTCCGTCACCCATGAATTATCAAATTTTTCACCGGGACTGACGTATCTGCAAAGTTTCATCCGTTTTCATCGATGTTTAGGCCGCCAAAAAGGCATTTGTTTGGGGAGAAGAACAAGAAGAATAATAATCCTTCGAGTTTCAATAGGGCCTCGCACCGCCAGTGCTCGGGCCCTAAATAGTAATATAAGAATTTAATAATATTATTGTTATTAGTAGTAATGGTAGTAGTAGTAATAGTAGCAGTAGTGGTAGCAGTAGTAGAAGTAGTAGATATATTTTTCAATTATATATCATAGAAACACTCAGCTAGACATGACAACAGAAATGGACATGGGTCATTTTAGAACCATGTTGTGCATCAAAGGGTTAAAAAGCCAATCATTGGCATTTTTCATCAAAATGAAATAGGGCCATATATGCTGTTGCTAATGCAGGTTTTGCTTTCCCTTTCATAAACTGCCAAAAAGCAAAAGGCACTGGTGTTGGACTTCCAGTAGGAATGGGGTTCAATTCCCTGGAGTGCCTGATGGTTTGGTATTTACATGAAAGCTCTGATAATTTTCTCTCATCTATTTATCTAACAATGGTCTCCAATTTCAATAAAACTAATAAAACAACTTGTAGCAAGTCAATACATAGAATATGTGTAGACATTCTCATCCCAATAATGCATATTACTAATTAATCATCCTCTGTCTCCCCTAGATGTGTTTTACCTTCTGTCTCCTCTGTTCTCCTGTCACTTTCTGCAGGTGTTTCTTTCTCCTGAGCTGTAGAGTGGATCTATAATGGAAAACCACATACTACCACCATGTGCCTGCTCAATATGGGCTCAACACTCAGTGCAACAATTGGTTAACTATGTGGAATCTGCATTGGCCTCTCTGTCTCTCTCATCCAGGATTCTCTCGCATGCCTTCTCCAGGTCAAGAACAGGACAGAACCTTGATGAAGCATGAGAGATCTGAGGCAAATTGGATAATGTATGGAGGAGTTATGAGGACTAACTGTTTCACCAGTAGGTGGCGCTGTAAGTGTGACTCAATACCGATGCATCGATGTGTTCAGGATGCGACCTTCATGAAGCGTGAACAATTTGGTGTAAGTCGGATAATGTATGTAGGAGTTATGAGGACTTCCTGTAAGCAGTAGGTGGTGCTATACGCATGACTCAATGCTGACACAGATGTGTTCAGGATGCGGCGTTCATCAACCCTGAGCAATTTGGAGTAAATGGGATAACGTATGTAGGAGTTATGAGGACTTCCTTTAAGCAGTAGGTGGCACTATAAGTATGACTCAATGGTGATGCAAAGATGTGTTCAGGATGCGACCTTCATCAGGCGTGAGCAATTTGGTGTAAATCGGATAATGTATGTAGGAGTTATGAGTACTTCCTGTTTCACCAGTAGGTGGCGCTGTAAGTGTGACTCAATACCAACGCATAGATGTGTTCAGAATGTCACCTTCATGAAGCGTCAGCAATTTGGTGCAAATCGGATGATGTATGCAGGAGTTATGAGGACTTCCTGTTTCACCAATAGGTGGCGCTATAAGTATGACGCAATACTGACACATAGATCTGTTCAGGACCGAACCGTCATGAAGCGTGAGATATATCGGACAAATTGGATAATGTATGGAGGAGTTATGAGGACTTCCTGTTACACCAATAGGTGGCGCTATAAGTATGACGCAATACTGACACAGATGTGTTCAGGACAGAACCCTCATGAAGCGTGAGATATATCAGACAAATCCGATAATGTATGGAGGAGTTATGGGGACTTTCTGTTTCACCAATAGGTGGCGCTATAAGTATGACACAATACTGACACATAGATGTGTTCAGGACAGAACCCTCATGAAGCATGAGATATATCGGACAAATCGGATAATGTATGGAGGAGTTATGAGGACTTCCTGTTTCACCAATAGGTGGCGCTATAAGTATGACGCAATACTGACACATAGATGTGTTCAGGACAGAACCGTCATGAAGCGTGAGATAAATCGGACAAATCGGATAATGTATGCAGGAGTTATGAGGACTTCCTGTTTCACCAATAGGTGGCGCTATAAGTATGACACAATACGGACACATAGATGTGTTCAGGACCGAACCGTCATGAAGCGTGAGCTATATCGGACAAATTGGATAATGTATGGAGGAGTTATGAGGACTTCCTGTTTCACCAATAGGTGGCGCTATAAGTATGACGCAATACTGAAACATAGATGTGTTCAGGACAGAACCGTGATGAAGCGTGAGATATATTGGACAAATTGGATAATGTATGGAGGAGTTATGAGGACTTCCTGTTTCACCAATAGGTGGCGCTATAAGTATGACGCAATACTGACACATAGATGTGTTCAGGACAGAACCGTCATGAAGCGTGAGATATATCGGACAAATTGGATAATGTATGGAGGAATTATGAGGACTTCGTGTTTTATGGCGAAATGTCAAACTTTGGCGGGGCGCCACGGCAAGGGTGTTTGGTGAAAACTCAATTTTTTTGATAACTTTTGATCACAAAGGTCTTAAGATGAAGCTGACCCGATATGAAGTTGATCGGATGAAATCTGTAGGAGGAGTTCGTCGAAGTACGAGGCATGGAAATGGTCAAAACAAGGACAAAATGGCACATTAAGAGCAAAATGGCGGACTTCCTGTGGCGCTATAAGTATGACGCAATACTGAAACATAGATGTGTTCAGGACAGAACCGTGATGAAGCGTGAGATATATCGGACAAATTGGATAATGTATGGAGGAGTTATGAGGACTTCCTGTTTCACCAATAGGTGGCGCTATAAGTATGACGCAATACTGACACATAGATGTGTTCAGGACAGAACCGTCATGAAGCGTGAGATATATCGGACAAATCGGATAATGTATGGAGGAGTTATGAGGACTTCCTGTTTCACCAATAGGTGGCGCTATAAGTATGACGCAATACTGAAACATAGATGTGTTCAGGACAGAACCGTGATGAAGCGTGAGCTATATCGGACAAATTGGATAATGTATGGAGGAGTTATGAGGACTTCCTGTTTCACCAATAGGTGGCGCTATAAGTATGACGCAATACTGAAACATAGATGTGTTCAGGACAGAACCGTGATGAAGCGTGAGATATATTGGACAAATTGGATAATGTATGGAGGAGTTATGAGGACTTCCTGTTTCACCAATAGGTGGCGCTATAAGTATGACGCAATACTGACACATAGATGTGTTCAGGACAGAACCGTCATGAAGCGTGAGATATATCGGACAAATTGGATAATGTATGGAGGAATTATGAGGACTTCGTGTTTTATGGCGAAATGTCAAACTTTGGCGGGGCGCCACGGCAAGGGTGTTTGGTGAAAACTCAATTTTTTTGATAACTTTTGATCACAAAGGTCTTAAGATGAAGCTGACCCGATATGAAGTTGATCGGATGAAATCTGTAGGAGGAGTTCGTCGAAGTACGAGGCATGGAAATGGTCAAAACAAGGACAAAATGGCACATTAAGAGCAAAATGGCGGACTTCCTGTGGCGCTATAAGTATGACGCAATACTGAAACATAGATGTGTTCAGGACAGAACCGTGATGAAGCGTGAGATATATCGGACAAATTGGATAATGTATGGAGGAGTTATGAGGACTTCCTGTTTCACCAATAGGTGGCGCTATAAGTATGACGCAATACTGACACATAGATGTGTTCAGGACAGAACCGTCATGAAGCGTGAGATATATCGGACAAATCGGATAATGTATGGAGGAGTTATGAGGACTTCCTGGTTTACCAATAGGTGGCGCTATAAGTATGACGCAATACTGACACATAGATGTGTTCAGGACAGAACCTTCATGAAGCGTGAGATATATCGGACGAATCGGATAATGTATGGAGGAGTTATGAGGACTTCCTGTTTCACCAATAGGTGGCGCTATAAGTATGATGCAATACTGACACATAGATGTGTTCAGGACAGAACCGTCATGAAGCGTGAGATATATCGGACAAATCGGATAATGTATGGAGGAGTTATGAGGACATCGTGTTTTATGGCGAAATGTCAAACTTTGGCGGGGCGCCACGGCAAGGGTGTTTGGTGAAAACTCAATTTTTTTGATAACTTTTGATCAGAAAGGCCTTAAGATGAAGCTGACCCGATATGAAGTTGATCGGATGAAATCTGTAGGAGGAGTTCGTTGAAGTACGAGGCATGTAAATGGTAAAAACAAGGGAAAATGGCACATTAAAAGCAAAATGGCGGACTTCCTGTTGCATGTTGGGTATAGCTCCAAGAGACATTTGAGTGTGGCTCGATGAAATACATATGCCCACCGAATTTCGTTCGCCTACATCAAACTGAAAGGTGGGGCTCGCCATTTTAAACTTTCCAGGGGGCGCTCTTGAGCCGTTTTGCCACGCCCATTTCCGTCACCCATGAATTATCAAATTTTTCACCGGGACTGACGTATCTGCAAAGTTTCATCCGTTTTCATCGATGTTCAGGCCGCCTAAAAGGCATTTGTTTGGAGTAAAGGAGAAGGAGAAGGAGAAGAAGGAGAAGAAGGAGAATAATAATCCTTCGAGTTTCAATAGGGCCTCGCACCGCCAGTGCTCGGGCCCTAATAATCCTTCGAGTTTCAATAGGGCCTCGCACCGCCAGTGCTCGGGCCCTAATAATCCTTCGAAATTCAATAGGGCCTCGCACCTCCAGTGCTCGGGCCCTAACAATCCTTCGAAATTCAATAGGGCCTCGCACCGCCAGTGCTCGGGCCCTAATAATCCTTCGAAATTCAATAGGGCCTCGCACCGCCAGTGCTCGGGCCCTAATAAACATGGTTTTAGGCTATTGTTTTTATGTAGGCCTATAGGTTAAGCTATTTGTGTTCATAAGGTAACGTCATTGTAAACGAAAGTAGCCTATAGCCTATAATCCAATTGACTGGAACCAGGGGGTTTGACAAAAGTTATGAGGCAAAATAATTTGTCTTGACTGCATTCAAGATGTATCTTTCACATTAAAACTACATACAAAGCTGGGAATGCTAAGAAAATTGCATATGTTTGCAAACTAAAACAAGTGAACACAATTTTACAATCGAAAATAATTATGAGACCATTATTTTACTTATATGGGGCAAAAGTGGTTTCTCTTCCTGCTTCTGCCTAAGCCCTCCACAATACCACAACACAACGGTGTCATGTTTTACCGAAGGAGAAGTGAAGAAGACGGTAGCTAGCAGTAGCTAAAGCAGTTAGCTAATGTTAAGATCATTCCTATAGCTGCTTTGCTGCTAATGCGAGTTCGTCTCCGTTCCTGCCCGAGAAACAGAAGTTGAACTAATAGCATCAAAATCAAAATAGCTACAGGAATCATCGTTGTAAAGTTAGCTATCTGCTTTTTAGCCACCGACAGCTACCGTTAATATTATGGAAGCTGCTGTCGTGAGCTAACTTGCTATCACGGTCTTATCGTGCAGCTTCACAGCCTGCTATTAGCAGACAGCACTAAAGTTGACAAAATCACACTTGCACATCATTAGAATTCCAACCATTTATATGGGATTTATCATTCAACTAAACATGGAACCTGAGTACTACCTGATATTTCAACCTGCTGCCATCAGTGATCGGCGCGTCTGCTTGTTTGAGTCATGAATATCTTACGCAGTTACATTCCATGTGTCCCAAAACTGTTAAATCATTCCCCATGTAGTTCACTATGAGTCGCACTCAATACATCCATGGTAATAGGGAATAGGGAGTGAGTGAACCATTTCAAACACATCTCTGGTCATCTCCGTTAGCCATCTTACTCGTCCTGATGCCATGTTCCATATGAGAACACTCAGCCTAATGTATTAAACTTCTACTTGTCCCGACAGTTAACAGATATAGACCCGGCGACATTTACAGAGATAGAAACTATAAATAGATAGGCTTTGTTCGTAATAATTAAATTACAACCAGACAGAGAACAAGGAGTTTGAGAACGGTAGGCTCATCTAATGTGCGAGATGAGCTACAGCAATGGGTGAATGAGTAGTATTACTGCGCCCCTATGGGCAGGCGAGCGGTGGTGCGGAATGCTGTAAAGCGCCTGTTAGAATACCGCGGGTCAAGTTACATTCTTATGTTCCCACATCTGTAGATATTCTATTGTTAGAGGGCATGTAGTAATCATCTTTTTCCCCTAGATAGATTATAAAGGCAGCGAAACCATGTCCAATTTAGTTATGCATCTAGGCATGATAATGGCAAACTTTTCTCCCCGCCCCTTTTCCAAGATGGCAGCATCCCCATTGTCTGTGCTGAATGTTTGTTAGTGTTTGGTCTTTTTTGTTGGTTTTTAGCACTTTTAACATCCATTTTAGTAAGTAGTAGTTTTTATTTGATCCTGGCATTTTCTCATTTTACCGTTTTGTGGACCTTTTGGAGTTAAACTGGCTCTGTGGATTATGGCCTGAATTTCTTCCCCTGACTGCTGGGGAGCTGTCCTGTCCTGCTCTGCTGTGCTGACTGAGGCCTGCTTCCACCTGCCCTGCCCTGCTTTGTTGCTGTAGCTGAGGCCTGCTTCCACCTGCCCTGCCCTGCTGCCGTAGCTTAGGCCTGCCTCCACCTGCCCTGCCCTGCTGCCGTAGCTGAGGCCTGCCTCCACCTGCCCTGCTGCCGTAGCTGAGGCCTGCTTCCACCTGCCCCTGGCTTTCCTGGTCTGGCTGGGCTAGGTTAAGCTGAGCTGAGCTAAACTAGGTGTGTTGCAGCACTATGTTGCCTAAAGCTACTCTCGTGCTTGCTCTTCTTCTGGGATTATTTGTCAGACTGCACCTCGGCAAAGCTGATGGTCTGGCTACCAGTGATGTCTTTGTTCACTCTGAGCATTCGGATGGTGGAACTTCTGGAGCGCTGACCCCATCGGATAGACTTTACCAAAAGCTGACGTTCTACGGCATAAAATGCGCTCTCCCATATGCCCTTTTGACTCTTGACTCGCTAATTTCGAAGGACTGGAGTGGCCCTGACCCCCAGAAAAGCAATTTGTCTAGAACCCATGTGAAAAAATCATCTTCCAGACTGTTAATACTGTTATTGCTTCTACTCTCTGGCAATGTTAACATTAACCCTGGTCCAGAGCGTTTTTCTGCTTCCTTGCAGCTTTTGCCAACTCCGTATGAGTTTAGCTGTAGGCAAGGGCTGGGTTTTCTGCATGTTAATGCTAGGAGTCTAGTGCCCAAATTAGATATTTTAAAGACCTGGTTTTTAGTTGCTAAGCCTGATATTGTAGTAGTTTCTGAAACCTGGTTAAAACCGACCGTCACTGACAATGTTATTCACATTGATGGTTATAATGTTTTCAGAACTGACCGTAAGGGCAGAGCTGGTGGTGTTGCAATATACACTGCTGAGAATTTACAGTGTTCTGTCCTTCACTCGTTTTCAATACCAAGGCAACTTGAGTTTCTAGCTGTCCAAATAACTATAGCAAATGCTCCTCTCACTGTTATTGGCTGTTATAGGCCTCCCTCGGCCATCAAAGATGCAACCACAAGCCTTACTGAATTGCTGTCTAAGTTTTCTTCTGAAATCATCTTAATGGGTGATTTAAACTGGGACTGGCTGAGTGATAAATCTTCACAATTTAAGCAGGTTTGTGATTCTTTGAATTTAACTCAGCTTATTGAAAGCCCTACTAGAATAAACCCTGCCAAACCCAACAGCGATACCCTTATAGATGTCATTCTAACAAATGCAGTTCATAAATATGTGTCTGTTGGTGTTTTTCCTAATGATATCAGCGACCACTGCACCATTGCTTGCGTTAGAAGCACTAAGTTGCCCAAAGCCAAGGGCCTTATTGTGCTCAGGCGCTGCTTCAAACACTTTTCTGAGCAGGCTTTCCTACATGACCTGGCGGAAGTTAAATTGCACCTTACAGCGTTAATTCCATCTGTCGATGATGCTGTCCATTTCTTTACAGATCACTTTTTACTGATTATTAATAAGCATGCCCCCCTTAGAAAATTTAGAGTCAAGAATAGAGACAATCCATGGTTTACCAGAGAATTAACCAATCTTATTCATGATCGAAATAAGCAATGGTCTTTAGCCAGAAAGTCAAACACTGCTGATGACTGGCTTCTTTTTCGTGTCCTCAGAAATAAATGTTCAGCTCTTTTAAAAAAAGCTAAAGCCGATTATTATCTGAGTTTAACCACTGATAGTTTTAGCGACCATTCCAAGTTCTGGAAAACAATTAAATCACTTCAGAACAAGAAGGTTTCTAGTCTTCCACAAAAACTGAAGGTCAGTGATGCTTTTATTTCTGACAAAAATGATATGTCTAATGCTTTTAATGCTCATTTAAAAAAGGCTGGTCACATTTTTGATGAGCAAAGTCATGATTCTCTGCATGGTCGTACCCTGAGTCATAGTGAAGAGATGATCTCCTCCCCTGTTTTTGATTTTGCTTCCTTCTGGGTCTCTGAAGTCTTACACGGTTTGCAATCAATTGATCCTAAAAAGTCTGCCGGGCCTGATGGCCTAGACCCTTTCTTTTTAAAAATTGCAGCAGAGATTATAGCACAACCAGTTACTGATATGTATAATCTGTCCCTGTCCACTCATACGCTGCCAGTTGTGTGGAAGCAAGCTTTTGTATCGCCCCTCTTGAAAGCTGGTGATCCCACTGACTTGAATAACTATCGACCCATCTCAAATCTTTCTGTGTTATCAAAGATTCTTGAGTCCTTAGTTTCTGCTCAGCTAAAGCTTTTTCTAAATTCACACAACATCCTTAACCCTTTGCAATCTGGATTCAGATCAAAGCACAGTACTGTGACTGCCAGTCTGAAAGTCCTAGATGATATTAAGGCTGTGTGATAGTATTTTAAACTGATCTAGTCAAAAGATTTACCAAGATACGTTCAAAAGGGTTAAGTCTGGTTTATTGTGAAAAACAATACGAGCGCAAGGACTTCCTGAAAAACGCAACAAAGGTGGTTTCGTCAGCCAAGTCCCGTTTATGGGTTTGCTGTGGCTTATATGCAATCAAAACAAAGGTACGGTGCTTCCAGGATGTGATTGGCTACTGCATTGTACATATGAATGGCAGGCGTGGCCAAGAGTAAAGACATGTGACATGAGAAAATGAATGGCAGGCGTGGCCAAGAGTAAAGACATGTGACATGAGGAAAAGGCGGTAGTTTCTAAGAGGGACAAAGGGATTTGGGGGAGGAGATGAATTACAAAAGGAGTGAGAGGACAAAGGTTTAAGGTGTTTGGATGTAAATTCCTGAACAATCCCCCATTTGTGCCTGAACAGGTACACAAAAATAAAATATAAAATCCAAACACAGTGTAAACAGTCAGCTATGCTATACATGTGGAAAGGAAATAATCTCTCCACTAGGTGGAGCAAAAAAAAAAACGCACCAAACCCCTTGTTTCAGAAATTTGACAGGAAACAAGATAAAAAAGATGACATGATTATATACTATTTATAGTCTAAGAGTGGACAACCATTCACCAAAAAAACTTGATTTAACAAGGCAAAAAAAATAAATGGTTACCAGTGTAAGAAGGGCAAAAAACCTCTTGGTCAATTTAGAGGAAAAACCCAAACGTATTTATCAACTCATGTTTCAACCATTGTAACTCTTGTAAACAAATATGATATTTTTCAGATTATTTCAAAGTTCATTCACTCTTGTTGTGAATAATCGCATGTGATGTCCTATGGAACATAGCTTCCATGTGTGCGTCTCTGAATGTTTAATGTAGGTTCCAGTGTGTGCGATTAGAGGTGCAGTCATTGCTGTTGAGATTGTCCATGTTGTCATACCACAACCACAAGAAGGAGGTGACCGGCAAGGTCAGTCTCCGATTGCTCATCAGAGGAGAGGAGAGTGTGGCGGTGACTGTCAAGGTCACTCTTGTTCACAGTGTATATCCAACAGTCATTTAGGTGACACTTCTCTTTTGGGCAATAGAATGTCACTGGGGAATGCAAGGCGTCTTCTCTTCTAGATCGCAACTTCAATGTAGCGTTGTTTGAATCAGTTATGTTCAATGTTAGTTGCAGTGTGTGCAGGTGTGTGTGCGTGTGTGGTGCATCTTGTGAGGTCATGGCTGTGGAGTTTCTCCATGTTGCCATCATAACGATCATGAGAAGGAGGTGACCAGCAAGGTCATTTTTCCTCCGATTCCTCGTCAGAGGAGAGGACAGTTGTGGCAGCCCATGGCTTTGGCCTCTGAGCCCTCTGGTTCAGCTGCATCCTTGATCTCCTGGTGTTGGCGATCCCCTGGTGGACCGTCGTCTGCTGCTTGGACCCGTCGGCAATGGCTGGCATGGATCCACGAAGTCCTCTCATATCGCTGTCTGCGTGGTGAGTAGAACCTGGTACGGCCCGAGCCACCTCGGCGAGTTCCAGCTCCTTCGTCTGTGGTCGCGGACCAGGACCCAATCCCCAGGAGAGATGTGATGCAGGAACCCCTCCTTAGCCTCAGGAATGGCGGTCCTCACTCTGTTGAAGACATCCCTGGCATGGAGAGAGTTCAATAAAATCCATTATTACATGTTCCCATGGCCCACTTGGCCGAGGATGTGCTGACAGTTCCATTTTTGACGGGTAGGTTCCTCCCGCAACATCTACTTCTCTTCCATGTTTTCTGGCCTGTTCTCAGGCTGCTTATCTGCTCCTGGTAGTCTCTTGTCTCCCCACTGGGCAGGTCCACATAGAGCGGTCAGCCAGCGAGCTCTCGGCAGGTGAGGAGGGAGTCCCTGTCCTGGTTCAGCAGGGTGAAGGTGCGGTGGGACACCACACAGCCAGGGCGCCAGCAGCACGTACAGGCTCTTGAACTGAACCCGGTCCATCCCTGTACTGCTCCACGTAGGGCCGGCCCGGGTCGTGCTGCTGGAGGGCTCACCTCGGCGCTCCCGCTCCCCCAGTACAGGCTGATGAAGTGCTCCGTCTGTGGATCCACAGATGAGAGAGACAAACAGAGACAAAACAGAAGAGCAAAAGGAGAGTCCTCTGGTCTGGTCTCCCTGTTCCCCTCTTTGGTCAGGAACGGTTATTCGAAGTCTGTTGGAGATTCTCAGAAACATGGTTAAGCGCAAGCTCCTGCTTTGGGGAAAAAATGTTGTTATTCAGTCAGGAAAACTTAAACAGGGTGTCTGTTCAAGTGTCATTTAGAGCCAGTCTGCAGTAGCCTACAGTGACATCAGGGGCAGTGTTAGAATGACTTCAACATGCCCAGTCCCCAGTCATGATCAAGGCAATTGGATTTGGCTCTAGAATTTCTCTCGCGATTTTATGAAAATAAAATAAAATAACCACATTCTCGTCTCAACAAAACAACACCCCCTAAGGGTGAAAGCAAAAATTTCCTGAAGTCAGGATAAAAATAGAGATGGGGCAAAGAAAATGACACTAAAATGAACTGGCTTCATTTACAATTACCTAATCAAAAAATCCATCAAAGCTTTATTTGTATAGCTAAAATTTGTCTATCTAAAACCTCCCTCTTCTGTCATTTGAGGACAGAGTATTGGGCACCGCTTCGGACAAAATGGTCTCTTCCCTGTTTCATACTTATCTGTCGCTCACAGTGAGTCGGTGACATGGCGTTGGCCTTGCATCTCACGAACCCCAGATCGCCCATCTGTAGGGAAACAGGCCAGTAACCTCCATCTCCACCTCCGGTCCTGTGCCTGTCTCCTGGTTCGGCATTCACCCATCACTCCCGGAACGACAGTTGTCCCGTCTGAATCAAAAACACAGGTGAAATGTAGGCGACATCCTCAAGCTTTATCGAACAAGACCCGCTTAAAACAAAAATGATATATAATGCTAAACATCCAGTAACCTCATGTTCCTACATATCAGAAAGAGAGACAAAACAAACAACAGTTAAACAGACAAACAGCAGGTTCCAAGCAGTCCCCAGGAAGGCATGATCCAGGCTCCTCAAAGACCTGCCGCCCAGGGTCCATAGCACCTGAAAAATAAGACTCAAACAGACTGGGTTCAATAGCAGAGGGGAAGGCCTAAAGCCAACTCCTCAAAAAACACATCATCATTATATGAATGAAATTCATACAGTAGAATGCATAAAACGAACAGCTTATGGCCATTCATTGACTATTGAAACAAACTCCTGAATCAAACACCTATTCAAAACCCTGTCAGACTCTTTGAGTTCGCACCAATACCTAAAAGATCCGCTCAGAAACATTAACAACAACTTAAGACTCAAAGGCTCTACATCTATTTCATCCTGTTTATTTACCTTAAAAATTATATATATCTCTATCTTGGCTAGTTAAAATCTCCCTTGTGAGTTGTTCAAGGGAACTCCAGCAGGTGGCGCTCGACCCCAAATCGGAGGCTCTTCCCTTTCATTCAGCTTGCGGTAACTGTGACACTGTTCAATCTAGTGACCATATTGACCACAATGAAAACATGCCTCATCTTTCCCACTCTGTCTGTACCTGTGAACATGCTTAGACCTACTGCTACGTTGCCTATTCTCCCTTTGTCGTCGTCCCCGTTTTTGTTTCAGACCTGCACCTTTATGTCTAATTGTCTCAATTGAGCAGCCTGAAGTCTAGCGGCACCATCCTTGACTTTTTTCAAATTCCGTTGTTCAATGTAATGTCGGAGGCGTTCGGAATACCGGAAATGATCAACAACTTCCCCGAGAGAAGTTGATTCCCAGGTGTGGCATATCATCCTCACTCGGTCAGACAAAGAGGAGAGAGAGTTATTCATTAACTGTTGTTTCAAAATCTTTTTATAATCGGCGTTCGCTTTGTCCATGCCACTGTGTGACGCGAAGACTGATTCCAGTCTTTCCCAAAATTTCTCGAACTGCTCATCGGAATTTTGTTTACAATATGTGATACGGTCCCAATCCATCTTTTTAGGGAATCGAGTTTTGATTCTGTTCAACAGCGCAGCGTTTTGTGCAGTAAAATCGACATGAGAAAAAGGCAACGTTATATCAAACGGGTCTTTTACTTCGATCCATTTTAACCCAAGTACTTGTCGCATGATCATGGCGATTTCCTCGGCGTGAGGCTCATACATTCGAACTAAACTGTTAAAAAGATTCTCGAACTCGTTCATGTCTTTGGTTGGATCGGGCAAGGTTTTAGCTATATTACACAGTTCATCAGAGCGCCAGGGTCTATAAACCGTAATCTCTGGAGTCCAGGCCGCATAACCAGCTGCATAATTTATTTGTGAAGGGCGAGGAACAGGGTTTGGGCAGCGTATCAGAGGCGCTTGTATTTGCGGTCCCTCCAGACTATCTCTAGCCATTTGCAGTTGTTCCAAATTAAACTTAGCCTCAGATATGGCTCTAGCCAATTCTTTCTTCCTGTCCTGCTTTTGCTCGGACGAATACCTCATAGAAAGGGGCGCGCTTAACTCGTATTGTAGAGGGGAGAGAGAAGGGGCGTGGCTAAATGCGGGAGCAGCAACAGCCTGGTTGGGTGTGAGCACGGAGCATCGAGTCGAGGGGGGGGAAAATCTAATTTTAAATCAGAGTTATTCTGCTGGGGAAATGGCGGAGAGACTGTTTGCTGAACCTCCTTATCTTTCCTTCCTGACCTAAAAACCCGCTCTCGTGCTACTCTCTCCCAAATCTTAAAAACAGACCAGTCTATAGAATTAACAGGCTTTTCCCTTAACCTAATCATCTCAACCACCTCTAGCTGAGCCCAAATCTTAGAATTTAACACTAAAATGTCAGATGGGGATGTAAGGAATCGAAAATGCTTTAGCGCATAACGAAATCTGCCAACAAACGCTCGCAGAATAATGCTTCAGCGCAACAATCTCATCAGGCTAGACAAGTTTAGCAGTAGAATCCTGTTACATCCTCTAGCCATATGTTAGTAGCCGGTGTTACAGGGACACCTAGTGGTGCTCCCAAAATGTTGCATGTATGACCCGGAGGTTGTCTTTGGCAGCGCGGGGAATTCAGTTTAATAAAAGCTATACTGCGAAAATCCCTAATAAACACGACGCAGCCTAAAACCCCAAAACAGCAATGAAAGGAAACCTTATAGTTAACTCACGGCGGGAAAGAATACAATTTCGAAAGAAACAAAGACACATTAACCCGCTTAGTACTCACCCAGTCAGGAAGTTCTTTGTTCTCTGGCTCAATGGCGGATCACCGGGAGAGTTGTTTTCCTGCGTCTCCTAGACAACCAGCTAGCCTACTGGAATCTAGCAGTTACGAATTTTAACAGTCTAAAAAGTGTACAAAAATACTTACAATACTTTACCTGGATCCATGGCGCGCGTAACAAACAATACAAAGCAAGAGCCGAGGCTCAACAGTAAACACATACCAACACCCCCGTGCACATACAAGACAGAAGACAGCAGACTAACACGGGAACGCAAAACAAAGAACGACCAAAGACGAACAACGACTAACATGCTCGAACTGCACCAGCCACTTGGTCAAGGCTAGACCGGATGTCTAGATCCTACCAAATACTGTACAGCCCCTTGGTCAAATCTAACTTCTCGTTAGGTTTACCAAACCACCCGGGATCAAAGGGACAAACGCTTCTACCAGAAACGCGGATTGCAAAACTCTCAATCACGCCCTGTAGCTACCTCCATTGTGCAAAACTCTCACAACGGGCTCTGCGGTTTTAATCTCACCCGCGACCGGCCAAAGGGAAGCCTGTTCTGAACACTGCTTACCCCCTCGTAACGAAACAAGGACGAAGTCAAAAGACAATACGATATAAATATCTATTGCTGTTCACAAAATCCTTAGATAGTTACTTAACTCATACGTACTAAATTCCCACGCTGGGGTTTACCCACGCTGGGGTTTCTGTTTTCAACAATCCAGACCAACACAAATTGAACCAAATCAAGGCAAATACAACTCAGAACCATAAGAGGGTTCGTTTAAACGTACCTGTGAGCCTCAAGAATCCAGTGGTAGAACTGAGGAAATAATCTCGGCGTGCGCTCTGGCGCAAGAGAGAAGATTGATTTTCCAAAGCCCACTATAATGGACCGACACGTCTGTCACCAGTTCATCCACTGGAATCCCGAAGCAACACGCAGGCAGTCCTCCATCCCATCCCCGTCGCCAACTGTGATAGTATTTTAAACTGATCTAGTCAAAAGATTTACCAAGATACGTTCAAAAGGTTAAGTCTGGTTTATTGTGAAAAACAATACGAGCGCAAGGACTTCCTGAAAAACGCAACAAAGGTGGTTTCGTCATCCAAGTCCCGTTTATGGGTTTGCTGTGGCTTATATGCAATCAAAACAAAGGTACGGTGCTTCCAGGATGTGATTGGCTACTGCATTGTACATATGAATGGCAGGCGTGGCCAAGAGTAAAGACATGTGACATGAGAAAATGAATGGCAGGCGTGGCCAAGAGTAAAGACATGTGACATGAGGAAAAGGCGGTAGTTTCTAAGAGGGACAAAGGGATTTGGGGGAGGAGATGAATTACAAAAGGAGTGAGAGGACAAAGGTTTAAGGTGTTTGGATGTAAATTCCTGAACAGCTGATTTGGATAGAAAATCTTTTTGTGTTGCACTGTTTATTGACTTAACCAAAGCATTTGACACTGTTGATCATCACATTCTGTTTAATGTTTTGTCGGTGTCTTGTTTCGGACACAATGCCATTAGTTGGTTTCAGAGTTATTTAGCCGACCGTACTCAATGCGTCAGGTTGGGCAGTACTGTTTCTGACCCTGTCACCCTGGAGAAGGGAGTTCCACAGGGTTCTATTTTGGGGCCCTTGCTCTTTTTATTATATGTAAACAATATTTGTAATCAGATGCAATGTTCAACCTATAATATGTATGCTGATGACACTATTGTGTACTCATGTGCTCCTTCTCTGGATATTGCCGTTTCCAATCTAAAATTGGATTTTATCACACTGCAGCATGCACTTCTTGATTCCAAGCTGCTTTTAAACGGTATGAAAACCAAAGCAATGCTCTTTGCTCCTAAGTCTGTGTCCTCCTGCCTCTCCATTGACACCCTTGACGGTGTCTCTGTTGAGTTTGTCGACACATACAAATATCTGGGCTTTTGGCTGGACAGAAATCTAAACTTTAAACATCATATTGAAGCCCTAACTAAGAAACTGAAATTTAATCTTGGCTTCCTTTACAGACTTAAAGCTTGTTTTTCAACATCTTCTCGTAAAAGGTTGGTCTCTGGCTTATTCCTGTCCCAGCTTGATTAGGGCGATACCATCTATAGATTTGCGTGTCCCACTGTTTTGGCCAAACTTGACCCACTCTACCATGCTGCACTGATATATATGTCAAACGCACCTTATAGGACTCATCATTGCACACTGTATAGCCTAACTGGGTGGCCCTCACTTACTATGCGCAGGATGCAACACTGGTTTATATTATTGTATAAGGCCATTTTAGGCAAGCTCCCTCGGTACATATGTTCCAGTTTTGTACCAGTTTGTGACTCTTACAACCTCAGATCCAGTGCCTGGATACGGTTCCAGGTACCTGCTGTGCGGACTGAGGCTGGAAAAAGGAGCCTTTTTTATTCTGGTCCTTGGTCTTGGAATGACCTTCAGTCAAGCCTCAAACTGATTGCACTTATTCCTTTAGCCAGCTTTAAACTGAAATTATCAGAAGTCCTTACCACCAGCTTCTCATGTAGTAATATACCTTAATTTCTTATTGTTCCCACTTGGTCTACGCCTTTTGTATATTTATTGTGTTGTTCTCTGTACTTTATATGTCCTTGTGTCTTTCTATGTGAAACTTTGCTGCCTTCTTGGCCAGGTCAGTATTGTAAAATAGATTTTATCTCAATGCTTTTTATCTGGTTAAATAAAGGTTAAATAAAAAATAAATTCTAATCAGGTTTTGTCTTCCTCATTCCCCTAGATTAATGTAAAATATCCACTATTGATCATAACAGACCACGTAGGAGGCTGGTGGATTAGAATGATCACTTATCTGCTCATACTTACCTGTCCTGGTTCTCCTGGTCATTAGAATGATCACTTATCTGCTCATACTTACCTGTCCTGGTTCTCCTGGTCGTTAGAATGATCACTTATCTGCTCATACTTACCTGTCCTGTACATCTCAGGTAGGGAGGGGCCTCCCTACTAACACAGTGGGTTGCAGCAACGTTGCACATAAGTTGTACTTAGGTAAGTTGCAACGTTACCATCAGGCGATGTTGTGACAATGTCCATCTAAGGTCGAAAATAACTTTACCCTCCTAAGTCTAATTAGACTTTTCTGCAACGTTGCAGAAACATTGGCAATATGGGTCCCTGCAACGTCATTAAATAACGTTGCAGTGAAGTTGGATTAAAGTCCTATTAGGCTAGCATTAGGATTGCAATCGGGCTATCCCGTGACGTCACTGCTTGCTTGGTTCACAGTTGAAGTAGGCAGGATTCTTTGCCAAACTGCTCCTGTCTTTTTTTCTTTTTTTTAAATTTTCGCTTATATCCTTCATATTGTACTGTATGTTGAGGTTAATAATGCATCTTAGAAATGTTATTGATTGTATATTTCCCTGTTTGTTATAAATTGAATGCTTTTTCATTAATTAAAAAAAAAAGTAGGCAGGATTCTCTCACTGCGACCCATGGTGGAAATCATGTGTTTAAAGGTGCCATCACCCCGGAATGTAATCAATGAAATAAGAGATTTGACACATGAATGCTCAATACAGATAAAAACAGAACAACCAATCACACTTCTGACCAAGTGAAATGATTGGAATGACCTGTCAAACTGCCTAATCAACCTGCACACAATTTGATGTTTCTTTTCTAATCTACTAACGGTTTATGCCCCCTTGCTGAAAACAGAGCTGGAGGGAGAGCACCTTTAAATGACACCCTCATGAGCAACTGGACTTTAGTTTTACATTTTCATAGTCACAGCTAATTATTGCAGATATGCCGTGCACAGGTACAAGAGATTACAATGAGAATACACAAGGTTAACCCCAAGCTTTATTTACAATTGGGCATCTAATCAATCGTGTACAACCACAGAAACCCATCATTTTTTATGTGAACAGGTACAAGACTACAATACTACAGGATATCCTCAACTGAAGCTTTATTTACAATATTGTGCACAAATCTGATTAGTCAACATCTGCAATAAACAATAGAAGACATTCTGCCCCATCAGCAAACAAGACACAAGAGGATGGCTTTTCTGTGTATAGACCCCATGTAGATTCTACAGCCTGCGTCACTACTAGGGAGTGTTTAGTACTACATTAAAACAATACATTACCTAATTAAACAATGCATTAAAAGAACTGTACCACAAAGGAACCGAGCAAACAGGCTAACCTCACTGTTCACTCAAATGACATGAATGAAATATGTAGCCATCTCCGCTCGCTCTCCCCTACTGACCTTTCCTCTACTGTCACCTCCGCCCTCCCCGCCCCTGAATCCTTCTCTCTCCTACCCTCTGATACTGCCACTGATCTTCTCCTCTCTACTCTTTCCTCTTCTCTGGACAATCTCTGTCCCCTCACCTCCAGGCCTGCACGCCCAACTCCACCTGCCCCATGGCTGTCGGACTCAGTGCGTACTGATAGACGGAGCCTGAGAATAGCTGAGCGCAAATGGAGGAAAGGCAAGCTCCCAGAGGACCTTCTTAATTTCCAATCTCTTCTTTCCACATTCTCCTCCTCTCTGTCTGCTGCTAAAGCTGCTTTCTTCCGCTCTAAAATCCTAACCTCTGCTTCCAATCCTAAAAAACTCTTTGAAACCTTCTCTTCACTACTCCAGCCCCCACCTCCTACTCCCAACTCCTCCCTTCTCCCTGATGATTTCGCCAACTTCTTTGACAAGAAAGTTAACGATATCAGATCCTCTTTCCCCCCTCCCCCGGTCAACGCTCCATGCACGAAACTCACCCACCCATCCCCACCCTCTCTCCACTCCCTGCTCCCCCCCTCCTCTCCACGCCCCACCTTATCCCACTTTTCTCCCCTCTTCCCCAACGAGGCCCTCAACCTTGTAACATCTAACCGCCCCACCACGTGCTCCCTAGACCCTGTTCCCTCGACTCTCCTTCAGTCTGTTGCACCCGAACTCCTTCCCTTCCTAACCCACCTCATCAATGCATCTCTTGTTTCAGGATGTTTTCCCTCTGCTTTCAAGACTGCCAGAGTCACCCCCCTCCTAAAGAAACCATCTCTCGACCCCTCTGATGTCAAAAACTACAGACCGGTTTCCCTTCTATCCTTTCTATCCAAAACACTTGAACGTGCTATCTTTAACCAACTGTCTTCGTACCTCCACCAGAACGACCTCCTAGATCCCCACCAATCCGGGTTCAAGGCTGGCCACTCGACAGAGACCGCCCTCCTTGCAGTAACAGAGTCACTCCATGCCGCTAGAGCGAACTCTCTCTCCTCTGTCCTGATACTCCTAGACCTGTCAGCAGCATTTGATACGGTAGACCACCAGATCCTCCTCTCCACCCTCGAGGAGAAAGGCATCGATGGCTCTGCACACTCCCTGTTTGCATCCTACCTGACGGGCCGCTCCTACCAGGTGACATGGAGAGGGTCGACGTCGGAACCGCGTAGTCTGACTACGGGGGTTCCACAAGGGTCTGTCCTGGGTCCTCTCCTGTTTTCCCTCTACACTACATCTCTGGGCTCTGTCATTCGCTCGCATGGCTTCTCCTATCACTGCTATGCCGACGACACCCAACTGGTTCTGTCATTTCCCCCTTCTGATACAGAAGTGGAGACACGCATAGCTGGGTGCTTGGCTGACATTTCGGAGTGGATGACGACACATCACCTCAAGCTCAATCTGGACAAGACTAAGCTGCTGTTCCTCCCGGGGAAGGGCTGTCTGCACCGGGACCTGGCCATCACCATTGAAGACACAGTGGTGACCCCGACTCGGACTGCGAGGAATCTGGGTGTGACCCTGGATGACCAACTGTCATTTTCCTCACATGTCACATCCGTCAGACGTTCCTGCAGATTCATGCTCTACAACATCAGGAGGATTCGCCCTTTCCTCACTAATGAAACGGCGCAGGTACTCATCCAGGCCCTGGTCATCTCCCGCCTGGACTACTGCAACTCCCTCCTCGCGGGGGCACCGGCGTCAGCCATTAAACCTCTGGAACTTGTCCAGAAAGCTGCTGCTCGCCTGGTGTTCAACCACCCCAAATTCTACCACACAACTTCCCTCCTCCGTTCCCTACACTGGCTCCCTGTAGCGGCTCGCATCCAGTTTAAAACTCTGGCGCTAACCTACAGGGCAATGAAAGGAACAGCCCCCTCCTACCTCCAGGCCATGGTCAAACCCTACATCCCCTCCCGACCACTACGCTCTGCTACCTCAGGGCGACTGGTTGCCCCGTCACTCCGAGGCTCCTGCGGTCGATCGACACGGTCACGGCTCTTCTCTGTCCTGGCCCCGCAGTGGTGGAATGAGCTGCCCACTGATGTCAGGACAGCAGAGTCGCTGCCCATCTTTCGTCGCAGGCTCAAAACTCATCTCTTCAAGAAGTACTACAACAATCCTCCCACCTAAGCACTTATTATATTGCACTGTACTTTAGATTGTGATTCTTGCACTTTGCCTTCAGCACTAGACTATGCTCTTAGTCACTTGTTTGTTTTAGAAAGAAGATGCACTTGTGAGTTCTGGCAAGTAGTAGTACATTGGCTCTTCCTACGTTAAATGCAATTATTGTTAGTCGCTTTGGATAAAAGCGTCTGCTAAATGACTGTAATGTAAATGTAATGTAAATGAAATGAAATCACAAATTTCCATTATAGTCTCCCAGATAGACCCAGAACAAACCCTTCTCCCAGGTACCCATATATGAATGAGACCACCCCGCCCCCTCGCTATTCAAACAGGTGATTGAGAATGAGGATTATTTAATTTACATTCATGGTCGTTGTGTGGGCAATCTTGTCCATTGAGCCAACAATTGTGCGTCGTCCCCCTCAATGGACAGCTCGCTACCACACAATCCACTCCACTGGGACTACATGAATCACAGTTGCAGCTTGTCTAGAGGCTCATAGCAAAACATTTCACTGCTCGTTGCACTTGCAGTATGTGAGAAATATATTTGTCATGCGCAGACAGAGGATGATTGAATGGATCTCTGGCTTGTCCAAAGGCCTTCTAACTCAGTACCTGAAACATCACAGACACACAAAGTTAGTCTTATGAAAGACACAACTCCACAAATCCAGTTTGTATGCATTTTCACCACATTGTTAGATTAGTGTGAGGAGAGTGAATACAGCATAACCTCCCAGTAGTGTGTGTGTGTGTGCGTGCATGTATGTCTATGTGTGCTTTACCTGACCATGAGGGGGCTGAGCGTGGCAGTGTCTCAGAAGAGAGCATCTTCTCTTGGGTTTGTTCTGGGTCTGGAGAGCAGATTTTGTTCTCTGTAAAGCGCATTGTGTTGCCTCTGGGTATGAAATGCGCTATACAAATAAAGCTTTGATTGATTGATTGATTTTGGTTCCTGATTGTGGGCAGCTGTTATCTACTGTCTCTTGTTGGGCAAATGTGCAAATGTTAGGATTTGCAGTGTCTTATCAAAAACTGTGCAGAAGTCCCAAAAACACTGTGCCTTGTGGCTGCTCAATCTTGATCGCTCTTCTTGTCAGCTGTGATTTTGGTATGAATTTCCTGTCTGCATCTCTCTTCTGAAACCGGAAGGCATGAATCATGAAGGATGTGCATGGGTGATTGAAGAGAGGGGCAGGATTTGCGTAGACAAGGCAAAGAGCCATGTTGTCGTCGTCTGCAGGGATTCCAACAACTTCCACACACTGTTCATCCTCTGTGATGAATGCACGGTCCTTCTCATGGCTTGACCTTTTCACGTTGTGTGGTTTGACATGCATGTTGAAATTCCTTTCCTGCAGTCTTTTAGCCACCTGCTTGATGGGATTGTTTCCAGACCGCACCAGCCGCTTGACGCCATGAAGGTAGTTTTCAAACTGGAATGCACTGCAGTTGTCCAGTCCGCCATATTTCTCTGCCTCAGCAGTAATGTGAACCAAACTGTGCAGATTGTACACCATGAAGTCATCGCCGTAGAGGAGTCTAGCTTGCGCAACAAAGTACTTCAGAAGCTCGTGGGCGTAGGTACTGTAGACTTTCAGGAGTTTTGGACACACCAGAATGCCCATAGCGACACTGAACACCATGAAGTGTTTGTATAGTCTATCATCCAGAAGACCTTTCAGCACAAGTTTTCCAGTGTAGAGCATGAACTGGCGGAATTCTGTTGCTTTCCATCTCTCCACATGCTCAATCGATTGAGGCGACCTTGCAAAGTCTGATGGGATGCTCTTCTTGAGCTCACGCATTCTGTTGCCAAGTAATCCACATTGCTGGGCAGACATTCTGACACTTCGCTTTCCTTTTCTGGTCCAGGTGAGGAGCAGTTTCTTCATAACCCCAAGGCAACTCTGGTGCATGTAATCAATGGGGAATGCTGCAACCATGTCAATCGGCAAATCGGATAGTGGGGTGTCACCTCGATGGTGTAGCTCTTGCGTTTTGTTTCTAAAGGAGTGATTGTCCCTCAGAATCAGGCCATCTACTTTTGGGAATGTGACTCGACCAGTCACATAAGCACCCTCCTGCTCACACTTGTCACATCCATAATACCCAGTGCAGTATTTCGTGTTCCTCACAAGTGCGCGGGCAGGAGCATCACAGACAATGCATCGGACTTTAACCTGGAGCCTCTTGCCCCTGAACAGAAGGCCATTACTCATCGCAGCATTCAGGTCGGCAACCACCTCCTTCAAAAAGTCCAAGTCTTTGGGTTTGCTGTCCCCAGCAGTGAGAACTATAGGGAAGATCTTGACAGGTTGAAGCTGGACAGCGCAGAGAACAGGCCACATACTTTGGCCTGAACTTTTGAACAGTGGTAGGCCATCCACATTAATGGACAATTCAACCTCTGTGATGTTTTCAAAATCTCCATGTGGGTATTGCTCAAGTGTATCATCTTTTCAAGTGAAAGATGTATGTACTCCATCGCTGACCTCTTCTCAACAATAATGTCTCTGGGTGTTTGCATTACTGTACGGCTGGAGGAAGGCAGTTCTTGGTGGCCATGTTTTTGCAAGATCTTGAGCAATGCATCCAGGGCATTGAGCTTGACTTGGTATGCATTTGTCCAGTCCCGCAATTCCTCACGCAGAGAGGCCGAATGATCAGAGTCTGTATCCTCTTGGGAATGTTCTGAGTCATATTCGCGGTGATGATCCGAGTCATCCTCTCGCAGATGATCCGAGTCATCCTCTCTGCTTCCTGGAAGGGCGTCTTCATCCAAGCCAGGGACATCAATTCTCACCATCTCATCATCCTCCTCTCTGCTGCCTGTAAGGGCGTCTTCATCCAAGTCAGGGACATCAACTCTTGCAATCTCTTCATGATTATTATAGCTCTCCGCAGTGCCATCTATGGATTGCATGTGGCTGTGTTCAGCATCGTGGAGGGGCCATTGAAACTCCCTAAGTTCCTTGAACATTTTGTGTCCAGCTCTCCAATGCCTTCTATACCGATTCCTTCTCTGTCTCCTTTCTTCCAAGTCCATCCTATAAAAAACACAAAAAAACAGAAGAGCCCTTTTAGAAATCTCAACATAACAGACAGACAATAGTGATTGTTTAGATTTGGGTGTTGAGTGTTGCGATATTTGATTTTAGTATACACGGTAGTTCCGGAAGTGGGGGGACAACGCACTGTTATGAACGGTGTTTCTGTACGTTCAGCCACCTACGACATGCTTGCTTTTTAATACATAAACAAATCTCTACGCATATTTAGAGTGTCCCTGTGGACAAATTTCAACCCAGTGCATACTATTCAAAAGTCAATCCTTGTAAATATATTGCTAGCCGGCTAGTTATAGCTTATATGGCCAACAACACGTCGCGTAGCAGTGACGCGCCATACCCACAGACACAACGACGCTATTGTTAGCTTTTGCTAGGCGGCTAGCAATATTTTCAAGGCGAGTGACTTTTGTATATTACACAGTTGGTTGATGGCGATAACTATGGAATACTGTAGTTGAGAAAAATTAGTAAAAAAAAGTATTTGCCAAAGCCCAGGTTCGCTCAAAAATAGGTTCAGTCAGATTTATTAAGAAAACAATACGATTGCAAACGGACCTCAAAGTAAAACGCAGAGTGGTTCACCAACAGAAGTAACATGAGCTCGCCGGGTATCCTCCTTATATCTGCTCAAAGCAAGGATGTGGTGCAACCGATATTTGATTGGCTGAGTTGTCTATACGTCATCGTAAGGTGACGGATATCAAACAGTGGTCGAGGGATGAAAACTCACTTTGAATATGGACAAAGAAAACAAAAGGTCTGAGCCAGGACGGGAAGGACAGAAGGTGTGGCCCTTCTGACTTAAACCAAGAGAGGAGGAAGAGCGAGGTAGAGGAGGTGTTTACAATTACAAAAGAGAGAGAGAAACAAAAGGTTGAGGTGTTTACAATAGCAAAAGGCAGGGGACTGGATGAATAGGTATTGAAAGAAAAGATATGAATCTGAATAGTCTTGAGACTAGGTGTAAAATTCCATGACAAACTCCCTCATATGTGGCTGAACAGCCACATAAAATATATACATCAAATATAAAATAAGAAAACTCTATGCTATACATGTGGAAAGGAAGTAATCTCTCCACTAGGTGGAGCAAGAACAAAAATAGATTATTTTCTTTCCACATGCAAATCACGCACCAAAACCTCTTGTTTCAGAAATATGACAGGAAACAAGGTAAAAAAGATGACATGATTATATACTATTTATAGTCTAAAAGTGGACAACCATTCACCAAAAAACCTTGATTAAAATTGAACAAGGCAAAAAGATGAAATGGTTACCAGTGTAAGAAGGGCAAAAAACCTCTTGGTCAATTTAGAGGAAAAACCCAAACTTATTTATCAACTCATGTTTCAACCATTGTAACTCTTGTAAACAAATGTGATATTTTTTCAAGATATTTTCAAAGTTCATTCACTCTTGTTGTGAATAATCGCATGTAATGTCCTATGGATCATAGCTTCCATGTTTGCGTCTCTGAATGTTTAATGTAGGTTCCAGTGTGTGCGATTAGAGGTGCAGTCATTGCTGTTGAGATTGTCCATGTTGTCATACCACAACCACGAGAAGGAGGTGACCGGCAAGGTCAGTCTCCGATTGCTCATCAGAGGAGAGGAGAGTGTGGCGGTGACCGTCAAGGTCACTCTCCGATTGCTCATCAGAGGAGAGGACAGTGTGGCGGTGACTGTCAAGGTCACTCTCCGATTGCTCATCAGAGGAGAGGACAGTGTGGCAGTGACCGCTTTGCCCTTGAGATCTCTGGTTCGGCTGCATGGACCGTCCTCTCAGCTACTTTTGACAGCTATTCCACACAGGCCAGAATGTCCTGGTGCTGATTGTTCCATCTTTGACGGGTAGGTTCATCCCGCAACATCTACTTCTCTTCCATGTTTTCTGGCCTGTTCTCAGGCTGCTCATCTGCTCCTGGTAGTCTCTTGTCTCCCCATTTGGCAGGTCTACATAGAGCGGTCAGCCAGCGAGCTCTCGGAAGGTGAGGAGGGAGTCCCTGTCCTGGTTCAGCAGGGTGAAGGTGCGGTGGGACACGGTGTCCGTGTGGACCCCACACAGCCAGGGCGCCAGCAGCACGTACAGGCTCTTGAACTGAACCCGGTCCACACGGTACTGCTCCACGTAGGGCCGGCCCGGGTCGTGCTGCTGGAGGGCCACCTTGGCGCTCCCGCTCCCCCAGTACAGGCTGATGAAGTGCTCCGTCTGTGGATCCACAGATGAGAGAGACAACAGAGACAAAACAGAAGAGAAAAAAGGAGAGTCCTCTGGTCTGGTTTCCCTGTTCCCCTCTGAGTCCTCTGGTCTGGTCTCCCTGTTCCCCTCTTTGGTCAGGAACGGTTATCAGCAGTCTGTTGGAGATACTCAGAAACATGGTTAAGTGCAAGCTCCTCTTCTGCATTTGAGGACAGAGTATTGGGCACGCTTCGGACAAAATGGTCTCTTCCCTATGTCATACTTATCTGTCGCTCACAGTGAGTCGGTGACATGGCGTTGGCCCTGCATCCCACAAACCACAGATCGCCCATCTGTAGGGAAACAGGCCGGTAACCTCCATCTACACCTCCGGTCCTGTGCCCATCTCCTGGTTCGGCATTCACCCATCACTCCCGGAACGACAGTTGTCTGTAAAAAACACTCAGAAAAAACACTCAGGCCCGATGAATGTGCCTCAAACTATAAACATGAGATATTAACATAACCATTTAAAAAATATATAATTGGGTTAGGAGATGCTGTATTCAGATGAAGACACTGGCAAACATTATCTATTCCCCCCACTATTATGCACAAACCTTACGTCTTCAGCTACATATGTCTTATCCTGTTACCTTAAAAAAAAAAAAGTCTATATTGGCTAGTTAAAATCTACCTTGTGGGTTGTTCAAGGGAACCCCAGCAGGTGGCGCCGAATCCCAGGTTGCAGGATTCTCCCTTTCAATTTGCCTGCGGTAACTGCGACAGTTCCTGATCCAGTGACCAGTTTTACCACAGTGAAAACACACGTCAGTTCTGTCTCCGTTTTCGTTTCCCTCCCTCGGTTTCATTCTGTAGTCTATTCTGTTTCTATCCCTACGATTCTTGTTCGTGTGACGACCCTGTGGTCGTTGTTGGTTGGGAGCAGACGGAAAAACAGAGTTGGGAGGCGGGGCAGCAGCTGCGGGTGAACCAGTCATAGTTTGGGAAGGATGTGTGAGCTCTGAGTGCCGAGTCGGCGTGATAGAGTTCAAAACGGAATGACTAGGAGGGGGGAGGGACTCTGAATATTCACCTCTCTGATTAACTTCCTCAGCTACGCGTCTTTCTGACTTGAAAAAACACTCGTGTGCGACTATTTCCCACTTCCTGAATGCATTCCAATCTATCGCATTTCCAGGCTCCCTTCCTAACCTAGTCATCTCAAACGCCTGTAACTGAGCCCTAACAGTCGCTAACTCACTAATCTTGAGTGTACCGGACAGGGGGACATCAGAATGCTTCGCCCAGATCAAAAACTGTACACAAGCATCATCCCAAAACCTTTGCGCAACAATCTTAGCTGACCCAGACAGCGAAGTAGAATTGGTATTCATGATTAACACAATACCCTACAGCCAATAATTCAGAACTAACGGTGAAAAGAAAAGTATAGTAAAAACAGGCGGGAAATAAACAAAGGAATACAATTTCGAAAGAAAACAAAGAAACAGTGTACAAAATACTTACAATACTTTACCTGGATCCATGGCGCGCTTAACCCTTTGAATACGACCGTCTCGCCGGCGAGACGAAAAAAAGACATCCGCGGTACTCTTCTTCAGATTACCATAACTCCTGAACGGTTTGCGCTATCTAAAAAATTTCAACACTTCCTGAAAGCTGAGAAATTGCTCTTTTTTGTACATTAGGGGCATTACGGTAAACCCCACCAGCTCAAATTCCCCAGCAACGCATAGACGGGGTTTCTGTCCAGGGGTTTTTTCGAGCGAGCGACGCGCGAAGCAGAGAACGAGCAGAGTGAGAGAGAACGACATTTGATAGCTTATTTTGTTCAAAATGGAAAGAAGCAGGTCAGGAAGAACAATTAGGCTACCCCAGCGTTTTCTGGAGATGGACACGGATGAGGATGACAGCCAGTTGCCTGAGCTGGGAGAACAACAGGCAACTGCTCCGAGTCTGTTGTCAAGGTAAATGACTGGATACTAGCTGTATTGTGACGGATGAATGCAGCAGATGTGTCTAGCTATATTTAGCCATATCATGTCTCAAATGCTATGTAACCTAACGTTAGGCTAGCCTGTACATACTTTGTATGCATCATGTTTGACGTTTATGAGGTAACTTTTGAGTGTAAGTTGTTTTTTTTGTGGTGACAAGTCAACATTGCTGCTGTGGGCTTCTAGCGCCTATGCGCTAACCGATAGCTAGCTGCATGATTAGAATACCACCTCAACATGTCTTGCACTGTGTGCGTGTGTGAGCGCATGTGTGTGTGTGTGTGTGTGTGTGTGTGTGTGTGTGTGTGTGTGTGTGTGTGTGTGTGTGTGTGTGTGTGTGTGTGTGTGTGAAAGCAGGGATACATCTGTGATTTCTAGCAACTATTAGTTATTTTGACCCTCTACAGTGAATGTAGGCCTAGTTATTGTAAGTAACTTTGGATAAGTGTCTGCTAAATGACTGTAATATAGTAGTAAATGAAAATATGTATGTGTGTGTGTTCAGAATCATAAAAATTAGAGTAGATTTCACTTGTCTATGGTTTTCTCTATTACTTTCAGTGTGGTTTCTGAGGAGGAGGATCCATCCCTCTGTGGTCCCAGCCAGGGTCAGAGCCGGGGGCGTGGGCTCCGTCGTGGGAGAGGGAGAGGTGGTGCTGGCCGTGCTGGCCGTGCTGGCCGTGCTGGAGATGCTGGAGATGCATGTTCAGGATGGAAGACGGAGGCAGATCCAGACGATCGGGTCCCTCAACGTCTGAGGTTCAACCCCAAGCGTACCCCAGGCGTGCAGCCCCCTCTCACTGTGGGGAAGCCAACACCTGATGAGATCTTCTCCAGGTTCTTTGATGCTGAGGTTCTCCAGGCCATGTGTGCTAACACCAACCACTATGCAGCTAAGAGGCTGGAGGCTGGGAATAAGTTCATGTGGATGGATGTCACCCCAAAGGAGATGAGGCGCTACATAGGTCTGCTGCTCTACATGTCTGTGGTCCATCTCCCGAAGATCTCTGACTACTGGCGGCAGAACAATATCTTCAGCGTGCCCTTCCCTGCCACCATCATGCCCCGGGAGCGGTTCCAGGCCATCTCCTCCAACATCAAGATCAGCGACCCAGAAGAGGATGCCGTGAATGACCAGTGTAGGGGCACTGACGACCATGACCTCCTCCAGCGGGTCAGACCTCTTCTGGAGATGCTGAGGATCCGGTGCATGTCTCTGTACCACCCCAGACAGCACATCTCGGTGGATGAGAGGATGGTTCCCACCAAGGCTAGGATCCGGATCAAGCAGTACATGAGGGCCAAGCCAACTAAGTGGGGGCTGAAGTTTTTTGTGCTGGCAGATGCCAACGGCTACACAATTGACTTCAAGCTGTACCAAGGGAAGTCGGCAGAGGCGTCGGGGAAGGGGCTGTCCTTTGATGTGGTGTCACAGCTCGTCAACAAGGACTTCCTCGGGTCTGGGTACATTGTCTACTGTGACAACTTTTACACCTCTCCACAGCTCTTCCGTCATCTGAGCGAGCAGGGTTTCGGGGCCTGTGGCACCTACAGGCAGGGGAGAGTCGGCGTTCCTACCACGCAGGAGAACGCACTGCACAAAAGGTCACCAAGGGGCTCCATCCGGTGGATTAGAGAGGATGACCTTCTGTTTGTGAAGTGGATGGACACAAAGGAGGTCTCCCTGTGCACCACCGTTCACTCTGTCTACAGTGGGGAGACAGTGCTGCGCTGGAGGAAGACAGGTGAGGGATACCAGAGGATCCCTGTCCCCAGACCAACGGTTGTGTCAGAGTACAATAAGTACATGGGCGGCGTCGATACATCCGACCAAATGCTGGGCACCAACTCCGTCCACAGGAAGACCATGAGATGGCCAGTCACCGTCTTCCAGCACTGTGTGGACATCGCTGTGACCAACAGCTACATCCTCTACAGAGAGTTATATCCTGAGCGGAGGCACACGCGTCAGGCCTTCCAGGAGGAGCTCTCTGCCCAGCTCCTCGGAGTTCCCCTCCACAGCACGCCTCTGACCACCCCCAGCCGGGACCACCTTGCTATCCCCATCAGTACTGGACAGCCAAGTTCTATGGCAGCCACTGAAGGGCGACGACGCTGCATCCTGTGCAAGAGGCTGACACCCTGGAAGTGCGAGGCATGCCATCAGGTCCTCTGTCACCAGGTGGACAGGAACTGTTTTAGGGACTATCACAAGGGTGCAGCTGTGTGACTGAGTCCAATCCCCCCCATCCCCCCACCCCACCCCCCCAAAAATGTTTATATTAGTATATAGTTTGTACATAGTTATCATATATAGTTTGTATATAGTTCTCATTTTGGCTCAAACTTTAGTTTGTTTATAGTTTGTACATTGTTCTCATATATAGTTTGTATATAGTTTGTACATAGTTTTCATATATAGTTTGTACATAGTTCTCATATATAGTTTGTACATAGTTCTCATATATAGTTTGTACATAGTTCTCATATAAAGTTTGTACATAGTTCTCATATATAGTTTGTACATAGTTCTCATAAAGTTTGTACATAGTTCTCATATATAGTTTGTACATAGTTCTCATATATAGTTTGTACATAGTTCTCATTTTGGATCGAACCTTTTTGCACTGATGTTTCATTTACATTACATTACAGTCATTTAGCAGACGCTTTTATCCAAAGCGACTAACAATAATTGCATTTAACATAGAAAAAGCCAATGTACTACTACTTGCCAGAACTCACAAGTGCATCTCCTTTCTAAAACAAGTGACTGAGAGCATAATCTAGTGCTGGGCAAAGTGCAAGAATAGCAATCTCAAATGCAATAGGTGCATAAGAGGGAGGATCGTTGTAGTACTTCTTGAAGAGATGAGTTTTGAGCCTGCGACGAAAGATGGGCAGCGACTGCTGTCCTGTTTCATTATTTTCATTGTTCATCATTGTTTCATAATTTTACCTGTAAATCCTGTTTTAAAAAAACAACTTTATTGAAAACTAAAACTTCAAATCCAATTCCGTTTGTGTCATTTTCTTGTTATTACACTGTTATTACACATTGATTATACATACACTAGAGGTGTATTATAGCAAACAACTGCCATATATTGAAAGCTGAAGTCTTCTTGGTAAAATATGCAAAAGAAATTAGTCCTGAAACACGTTCTGCCCCTTTCATAGCCAAAGCAGTAATGCAAATCCAGACCATTGAAATTGTTTGTTTTGTTCCGCTTTCCCCACTTATCACTATAATGGTCATAACTTTTGAACAAAGGATGATATTTCTAATCTGTTTTTTATTCTGAATAGCCCACATAATTGTGCACATCTCATACACTCTAAGTTTAGATCTAGCTTGTTAGTAAAATTGTTAAAAATGCAGTTGTTTGATGAAATATGACAGCCGAAAATGATTTTGGTCAAAATTGCTGTGTGAAATCATATTAGTCATATATAATAATAATATATATTAATAGATATGTTTTATATCATTTGAAAGCCCAAATTCTTACCTTTCATATGGTATATAAAGTTCATATGTGGGACGTAATATGAACACACCACAAACAGGTTTGTATTGGAAATTCATATTCATAATTCATATTCGGAATGTTGGGCACTGGACTTACTGTACTAAAAGGGTTAACAAACAATACAAGACAGAGCCGAAGCTCAAACAGTAAACAACAAACCGAACACGCCCGTGCAGGGACGCAACACAAAGAACGACCAAAGACGACGAACACACGACAAACACACGATGAACACACAGGCCCACGTTTACGACACTCGGCTGACCCCCAGCCCTCTTGGTTGGAAGCTACCCAACCACCCGGGATAAAAGGGGAAAACGTTTCTCCAAGAAACGCGGATTGGAAACACCAATCACTCCCGTAGCTACATCTGTTGGTAATCGTTCTAAAACGAAACATCAACAATCACTTCGAAGCTAGTTGGCAATCGTGCTAACACGAACATCAACAACGGGGCTTAAGCTAGTTGGCAATCGTTCTGAAACGAAACATCAACAATGAGGCTTAAGCTAGTTGGTAATCGTTCTGAAACGAACATCAACAACAACGAGCGCCCTACCCTCGGTAGGAAACACCCAACGGTACAACTCCTGCGACCGGCCAAAGGGAAGCCCGTTCTGTGCCAGCTTTGGCGTATTAACTCAAAACCCGTTCTAAGCTGCAACCGATAAACAACCTTAACTGTACATCAACTGCAGGGGAACAAATTCACGAGACCAAACTCACACTTCTTCTGAACGGCATATACCCTCGTAACGAAACAAGGATGAAGTCAAAGGACAATACAATATATAAATATATCTATTTCTGTTCACAACTCCTTATATGTTACTTAAAAAATACCCACGCCGGGGTTTCTGTTTTCAATAATCTAGACCAACACAATCTGAACCAAAACCAAGGCAAATACCAAGCATAAAAGGATTCGTTTTTCAACGTACCGTGAGTTTAGCCGAGTGGAACCAACGGCGGACTTCTCCGAACCAGTGCAATAGCGCAAAGAGAGAAGCTTTCCAGAGCGGCTACCGCTCCGCACGTCTGCTTCCTTCGGTTCCACTCCAGGCGAACCTCACGGCAGTTGATCCCGTCCCGAGTCGCCAATTGTAGTTGAGAAAAATGAAGTATTTGCCAAAGCCTAGGTTCGCTCAAAAATAGGTTCAGTCAGATTTATTAAGAAAACAATACGATTGCAAACGGACCTCAAAGTAAAACACAGAGTGGTTCACCAACAGAAGTAACATGAGCTCGCCGGGTATCCTCCTAATATCTGCTCAAAGCAAGGATGTGGTGCAACCGATATTTGATTGGCTGAGTTGTCTATACGTCATCGTAAGGTGACGGATATCAAACAGTGGTCGAGGGATGAAAACTCACTTTGAATATGGACAAAGAAAACAAAAGGTCTGAGCCAGGACGGGAAGGACAGAAGGTGTGGCCCTTCTGACTTAAACAAAGAGAGGAGGAAGAGCGAGGTAGAGGAGGTGTTTACAATTACAAAAGAGAGAGAGAAACAAAAGGTTGAGGTGTTTACAATAGCAAAAGGCAGGGGACTGGATGAATAGGTATTGAAAGAAAAGATATGAATCTGAATAGTCTTGAGACTAGGTGTAAAATTCCATGACAATACGTCAACAGGGACAATGCAAATATGAGGAAAAGTGTAATTAAATCAGAAAAAACAAAAACAGTTTATGTCGGAGGTGGCCAAAAGTACACAATCTTACTGAACTGAACTCCAACACAAAGCCATGATGGCGGCGTATACATGAACTGCATGGTTTGACCAGCCAATTTTAGGCTGGCTAGCTTTAAAAGGCTTGCCAGTGATACGAATTCGAAAGCGTTACTACCGTGTGTATCAAAAACATTACATCTGTTAATGCAGTGGGCAACAATAGTTAAAAACACAGGGGTGCTAACGTTAGCTTCAATGCCAGCCTGTCTGTTGTTTGCCCGCCCGGATAACAGAAAACGTATAACGTTAGCAGGTTACTGCAGGTTAAAATATTGCTAGCCGGCTAACCAGCTATACTGTAGCTGGTTAATGCACACTGTACTGACCTGAATTCAATAGTAGTAGTTGTTGTTGTTGTTCCTGTTCCTCTTCTTCTCTGTATGGTAGCGAGGCGCTGTTTCAGATGTAGGCGAGAAGAAGATGAATTTTAAAGCGCCGGACATCCGCTTGCATCGGTCTGGTGGGATCCTATTGGCTAACGTGTACTATAGTTGTACTGTCATTGGTCACGTTTTAACAAATAACTGGCCAATGGCTCGGCGACTGAGGATTCAGGTGGGGCATTTAAACCCCCAGACGACGAAGAAAAATACAGAGAGACGCAGACGAAGAAGAGAGAAGACGCAAACACGAAGAGAAAGACGAACACAAAGACGACTAATTACTTTTACCGTTACTTCGAAAAATGACTTCAAGGTAAGAGCGCACTAAGTTACATTTGTACATTACCAGCGCAGGCCTGCGTTAAAATCCACGTTAGCTAACGTTAGGTTTTCAGACACAAAGCTAACTAGGCTAACATTAGACAATATTGTAAATAGTCCGACAAACTACTGCAAACCTTTTTCTGTTACTGCTGGCTTGGTGTTCGCCGCGAACATTTGTAGAAACATAAGCGAACGGTCTGAGCTGGTGGTGTGTTAGTTAACGTTAATCTAAAATGGCCGCTGGACTGAGGGAAATGTGAATTGTTTGTTTGTTTGACTGCTGAATTTGAGACTCACGTTGGGAGCTCGCTCGTGTCAGGCTTTCTAAGGCCATCACGAATCTTAGGCTAATATTACATAGGCAACAGTGAAGGCGAAGCCAAGATAATGCTTTATATATTTGCCATTTGTCTGTAAAGTGGGAGACTGCCACCCACGAGGTAATCGCGGTACCATAGACAATAGACCGCCATTGACCGCATCTGTCCTGGGCAGATGCCGGCAAAGAATAAAAAAAAATACAAAAAAAGGATAGAATAGTGGCGTGTCACTAATTACTTATCGGCTGTAATGACTTGTTGAATTGTTGTTTAAGTCGCTTCTTCCCCTCTGCCTACTTTCCCATAGGGTCCTTATGTGTTTATAACCTTAATTTTTTTTGTTTATTGGGCAGACTGTATTGCAGTGTGGAGTTTCTGGGGGAGGACACTGTGTCGGTTGTCCCAGTATCCTGGCTCTCCAAAAAGGATGGGGTAAGAACATGTTTGTGTGAACAATGTTTCTGATTGGTGTGCTAATTTTCAATAGTACAGGGAAGCGGGTACTAACATGGTTTCACTCACAGTTGCAGATGTGTTCCTGGCCGATGAACAAAGTCAGCCAATGGATAAAGAGCTGCGTGGAACCTAACCCTGGCTGGGCGCTCCACAGAGTCCGGGTTTTTCCAAAGTCCACAACTGGTACTGTTTGCATTTTAAGCTGTTAAAAAATACTGACGGGGGGGAAAAAGATCATGACTCATTATTCTGAGGAAAAAGGATGGCTGAAATGTATCGATTATGGTACTTTATGCACACAGATCATTACGAAGGTGCCAGGCTCATGGCAAAAGTCTTTGAGCAGCAGTCGTCGATGGACGAGTGCCAGGACGTTAGAAAGAGACGGCGCAACACGCGCTATCACTCCAGTGACGAAGGTAATATACTAAAGTGCATTCAACAGTCCCAAAAGAGTAGTACTTTTGAAATCGAGTAATCTGAGCTAATTTACTGATATTCCACTAGATATTCCAAGCCCCGGGCAGCCATTGGTCCCCACTATGCAGGCCAAAGACCAGGTGCCAGGTGCCGGAGTTGAAAGGCCTCTGCCAGCGGTCCAGTACAATCCATGTGTGCTGTACAATCCAGGTATGCATGTTTGTGTTGAAATGAAATGTCTATGCCTACTGCACACTGATAGTTGGACTATTTTTTATTTATTTTGAATACCATTTTACTCATCTTGCAGATTTTCCAAGCTTGTCCCATGTGGGCGAGCGGGGCCCAGGCCCCATGTATAGCACCCCAGCCAGATCATACAGCACCCCAGCCAGACCAGGTAAGAGTGGCATGTACTGCTGTGGTGTCTACCTGTCTTGTCTTTATTTAGTTTCCCTCCAAATGCCAGAAGCCATAGCCAACACCATAAAGTTTCCTGCTAATCCCTTTAGGTTTTCAGTTAGCTCTGTGATTGGCTTCTTTAGATTGAAAACCATTTACTCATCTTGCAGATTTTCCGAGCTCATCCCCTGTGAGCGAAAACCATGCGAGCCCAGGCTTCATGTATAGCACCCCAGCCAGACCAGGTAAGAGTGGCATGTACTGCTGTGGTGTTATGATGTCTTAATTTATTTTCCTTCAAATGCCAGAAGCCAAAGCATGCTGCCAACACCATACAGTTTCCTGCTAATCCCTTTCCTTTATCCCTTTTGTTTTTCAGTTAGGTCTGTGATGCCGTCACCCAATAAAACGGCTCCAGCACCATTGACTCCATGTACCCCTCTACCTAATCGATGCTGCTCTGCAGATGCTGGTATGGGACTACTTCATGTTGCATGCAGGGATATATTTTGAGTTTCACTTAGTTTTATGTCAATGTACTTATAGCCACATCTGTGTTTATCTAGATTTCCAGAGGTCTGTACATCAGCAGTTCTCAGAGATGCGGGAGCAACTCCGTGAGCTTGCACGGACTGTGAGGGAACTGGCCCAGAGCACGCGGCCTGTGGAGTCTGGAGCCCAGGGAGAAGTGCTGGATGTACTGAACCCTGCCCAAACGGAAGAGGAGCTGCAGGTCTGCGATGCCAGGTTGAAGGACCGGGAACATCAGAGGAAGATGGTGAGTGTCTGCAGGGCAGAACTTTGTCTTATTTTTGCAGTGCAGGGAAGGGTACAGTAAATGACTGTCTTTGTTTTGCAGACACAATACCTAGGTGCCATTGGTGGCAGAGACTTGGCGGACACAGTCCGGCGGGTGCTGTCAGCTGTAGCCACACATGCGGTGTGGAGCGCCTACAGTGTGCACGGGAAGAAGGGGAAGAAGCCACTGAAGAGTATGACACTCTTCAATGTTCTAACACGTAAGAAATGGTTCATATTTTGAATATTTTTTAATACATCGTCTTTGTTCCATGACCGATGTGAATTGAAACCATTACCTTTCTTGATAACTTAAAGGTGCAGTGATGGTCTCCATGCCAAAGGCTACGATGGCGGAGGTGGCCGCCCAGCTGAAGGAGACATTGAAACATGCCCCTGCTAAATGCAGAAGGGTAAGTAGTCTTTTTTTTTGGTTTCTCCTACCCAGTGACACTGCATGGTTCCAAAGATTGTGTACCACTTTTTTGTGCATGTATGTGCGTTGTGTATTTACGGCCATTTCATTGTGTCTTTAGGTATCTGCAGAAGTCCGCCTGAGCACAGCCCATCCAAGAACAGTCCATTTGAGCACTCCCCAGCATTCTGATGAGGAAGACTTCCCTTCCTAGCTGCCCCCCAGCCCATCTGACGCCCACCCGCAGCCCATCTGAGCACAGCCCCCCCCCCCCAGCCTATCTGAGCACAGCCTGCCATTTTTTTGTAAATAACTTTTTTTGTAAATAACTGTTTTTGTATTTATTTATTTTTTAAATCCTTTTTGTTTTTAAACTTGTTTATCATGTTGCAGGCCAGACATTGTGTACTTTTTTAATAAAATAATTTTTTCTTGACTGAATGGTGTTGTGTCATAACTTTTGTACCATAATTTTGCTTGCTGCATAGACTATGACATTAATAGGCTCTTTGCACAAGCTACACTACATCCTGACACTCTACAGGCGTATTTCTTTCCTGGCCTATACTAGTGGATGGAAGTGATTGATCAGGTGTGCTGCACACCGGATTCATCGCTTTTGCTATCCAATAGTATAGGACGGTAAAGAAATATGCCTGTAGAGTTTCAGGAAGTAGTGGAGCTTGTGCAAGGAGCTGATTTGTTTTGTAATGCAAATTATAAATGTAGCCAACGGAAGTGTAGACCACGTTGCAGCAACGTAACAAAGTAATATATAAACGTGTATACAACGTTGCAGCAATATACATCGAAATCATCACGGAAATCACAACGTTGTGTACACATTGCAGGCACGTTGCAGACACGTTGGACCTGCACGTTGCAGCAACTTGTGTGCAGATACCGCGTTTGCGTTGCATGCACGTTTAACTTGACGTTGAGTGGACCATACAAAAGTCTAAATTGCACGTTTCTGCAACATTGCTGCAACCTGATACCCTTGATATCCTGATACCCTGCAACCTGATAACCATACCCTTTCCTGCAAAAATAAGACAAAGTTCTGCCCTGCAGACACTCACCATCTTCCTCTGATGTTCCCGGTCCTTCAACCTGGCCTCAAAGACCTGCAGCTCCTCCTCCGTTTGGGCAGGGTCCAGTACATCCAGCACTTCTCCCTGGGCTCCAGACTCCCCAGGCCGCATGCTCTGCCAGTTCCCTCACACTCTGTGCAAGCTCACGGAGTTGCTCCCGCAAGTCTGAGAACTGCTGATGTACAGACCTCTGGAAATCTAGATAAACACAGATGTGGCTATAAGTACATTGACATAAAACTAAATGAAACTCAAAATATATCCCTGCATGCAACATAAAGAAGTTCCATACCAGCATCTGCAGAGCAGCATCGATTCGGTAGAGGGGTACATGAAGTCAATGGTGCTGGAGCCGTTTTCTTGGGCGACGGCATCACAGACCTAACTGAAAAACAAAAGGGATAAAGGAAAGGGATTAGCAGGAAACTGTATGGTGTTGGCAGCATGCTTTGGCTTCTGGCATTTGAAGGAAAATAAATTAAGACATTAACAGGTAGACATCACAACACCACAGCAGTACATGCCACTCTTACCTGGTCTGGCTGGGGTGCCATACATGAGGCCTGGGCTCATGTGGTTTTCGCTCACAGGGGATGAGCTCGGAAAATCTGCAAGATGAGTAAAATGGTATTCAATCTAAAAAAGCCAATCACAGACTTAACTGAAAACCTAAAGGGATTAGCAGAAAACTTTATGGTGTTTGCTTTGGCTTCTGGCATTTGGAGGGAAAATAAATAAAGACATGACAGGTAGACACCACAGCAGTACATGCCACTCTTACCTGGTCTGGCTGGGGTGCTATACCTGGGTACTGGGCCCCACTCGCTCACATGGGACAAGCTTGGAAAATCTGCAAGATGAGTAAAATGGTATTCAAAATAAATAAAAAATAGTCCAACTATCAGTGTGCAGTAGGCATAGACATTTCATTTCAACACAAACATGCATACCTGGATTGTACAGCACACGTGGATTGTACTGGACAGCCGGCAGAGGCCTTTCAACTCCGGCACCTGGCATACCGTCTTTGGCCTGCATTGTGGGGACCAATGGCTGCCCGGGGCTTGGAATATCTAGTGGAATATCAGTATGTTAGCTCAGATTACTCGATTTCAAAAGTACTACTCTTTTGGGACTGTTGAATGCACTTTAGTATATTACCTTCGTCACTGGAGTGATAGCGCGTGTTGCGCCGTCTCTTTCGAACGTCTTGGCACTCGTCCATTGACGACTGCTGCTCAAAGACTTTTGCCATGAGCCTGGCACCTTCGTAATGATCTGTGTGCATAAAGTACCATAATCAATACATTTCAGCCATCCTTTTTCCTCAGAATAATGAGTCATGATCTTTTCCCCCCGCCCATCAGTATTTTTTAACAGCTTAAAATGCAAACAGTACCAGTTGTGGACTTTGGGAAAACCCGGACTCTGTGGAGCGCCCAGCCAGGGTTAGGTTCCACACAGCTCTTTATCCGTTGGCTGACTCATTCATTGGCCAGGAACACATCTGCAACTGTGAGTGAAACCATGCTAGTACCCGCTTCCCTGTACAATTGAAAAGTAGCACACCAATCAGAAACATTGTTCACACAAACATGTTCTTATCCCATCCTTTTTGGAGAGCCAGGATACTGGGACAACCGACACAGTGTCCTCCCCCAGAAACTCCACACTGCAATACAGTCTGCCCAATAAACAAAAAATCTTAAGGTTATAAACACATAAGGACCCTATGGGAAGGTAGGCAGAGGGGAAGAAGCGACTAAAACAACAATTCAACAAGTCATTACAGCCGATAAGTAATTAGTGACACGCCACTATTCTATACTATTCTTTTTTTTGGGGATTCTCTGCCGGCCCAGGACAGATGCGGTCAATCATCAGTGTGGGAAACATGAAGCTAGTTTAGGCATTAGCCATTGCAGTGCACAGATTAAATGTATAAGGCCCGTGAATCACGCGTTACTACTCGCAGTTTTAACAGGAACGCCTGTATTTGACTCGTGAACTCCAACAATACACACCGATACTACTAATGTGGCAAACAAAGCTGCCTCCATCTTTGTTTCGAGCTAACGTTATTGTCCATTGTACCCCGCTTACCTCGTGGGTGGCATCGTTCTCAGTCTCCCACTTTCCAGACAAATGGAAAATATATAAAGCATTATCTTGGCTTCGCCTTCACTTTTGCCTATGTAAAATTAGACTAAGATTCGTGATGGCCTTAGAAAGCCTGACACGAGCGAGCTCCCAATGTGAGTCTCAAATTCAGCAGAGTCGAACAAACAAACAATTCACATTTCCCTCAGTCCAGCGGCCATTTTAGAGTTACGTTAACTAACAAACTACCAGCTCAGATCGTTCGCTTATTTTTCTGCAAATGTTCGCGGCGAACACAAAGCCAGCAGTAACAGAAAAAAGGTTTGCAATAGTTTGTCGGAGTATTTGCAATATTGTCTAAACGTTAGTCAAGTTCGGGCCTTGACTTAGCTAGCTAGCACTAGGTAGCGTGCTAGCTATCATTAGGCTTCCAATTCCTGAACTTAGTTTAGCGTGCAGGTTATGAGTTACTTCTGTTTACTTAAATTATTACTGGTAAGTAAACAAATAAATAGCTAAACCAACAGTCAAATCAATGTAATTTGATGAGAAAAAACCCCCGAGGTAACTGGTATAACTTACCAGAGATGAAGTGTGCACCACACAAAAAAGTGTTTGTTGGTCCCCAATCTGCTCTCTTTATGGCTTTAAACCACAGCTTTCGGCGGTTCCTCTGAAAAGGGTGACATCTCGAGGGGATGCTGAAGAATCTGAGGCCATCATCTTGTCCTTTTCTGTTTGTACAGTTCACAGCACAGCAGCTTTGAGGCATAATTAGCTACATGAAACGGAGCTACTGTGGCTAGCGAGTTCGTTTGCCTTTTTACCAAGAGGCTGTGTGCCCCCCCCCGCTGTGACGTAGGCGGCGAACACATCATTAGGGAGGGAAAGTAATCTCATCGCCCCCTAGTGGAAGCATTCCATAATGCCGAGAGAATGAATGGGATTTCTCGACACGTCTTTTGAAAAATGATATCTTGGTCAACACCGAAAAGTTAGTAGAATTTTTTGTAATTAATGAAAAAGCATTCAATTTATAACAAACGGAAATATACAATCAATAACATTTCTAAGATGAGTTATTCACCTCAACATACAGTACAATATGAAGGATATAAGCAAAAAAAATAAAAATAAAATAATACAGGAGCAGTTTGGCAAAGAATCCTGCCTACTTTAACTGTGAACCAGCAAGCAGTGACGTAACGGGATAGCCCGATTGCTAGCCTAATAGGACTGTAATACAACGTTACTGTCACGTTATGTAATGACGTTGCAGGGACCCATGTTGCCAATGTTTCTGCAACGTTGCAGTAAAGTCTAATTAGACTTAGGAGGGTAAAGTTATTTTCGACCATAGATGGACGTTGTCACAACATCACCTGATGGTAACGTTGCAACTTACCTAAGTACAACTTATGTGCAACGTTGCTGCAACCCATTGTGTTAGTAGGGAAGGCCTATACCGCACTAAACGAATGCCAATATAGCCTGCATGATAGATAATTCATTATAATCTAAATGGGACCACTCAGGCCTAACAGGTGCTCTTATCAGTCGTGCACATGTGAAATCATCGTTCCGAAAAGATCCTTTTGAGGCGTCTCTACCTCGTTGACCAATACCTCCACCTCGCATCGGTAAAATGTATCTTTCTCTTTCTGCCTTTTGCACTCGGCTCCATTGTCGTTGCATATGTATAGGCGTATCACTGACCATTTATAGGCAATTGTGGGCGTTAATTGGGGTGTGATCAGAACGCGCGTTCACGTGCGCCAAGTTAAGTGTTGATTGTGATTTATAAAGGGCAGCTGGCGTAGGCGTGCCTGAGTGAACATGGGTTGTGATCATGGATGTATTAATAGAACTGGATACAGCCACTCCATTCACTGACCGCTATCAACAATGAAGCCCTATTGAACCGCGCCATCTTGGCAAATTTGTAGTCATTTGACCATTTCCGGTGACTTTTGTACTTGCGCAGTTGTGCTTTTCTGGCCTTCCGGTGACTTTTGTACTTGCGCAGTTGTAATTCTGTCCTACGCGCGTCCACGGTCAACGTTGGCACCGCTTCTAGCTATCGAATGGCCGACTGGTGTAAGATGGATAGCCTAACGTTAGAGAGATAAATGTTTATGGTTTCAGTCTATGGTTATGTTAATAAAGCTAACAATGATGTTGTAACATGCATGCAGCACTGCCGATCTGAACGATTGATTCATTATTACCATGGATCGGTATTGGGATTGATCAAGGGCGAGTGTGAAATAGCAGCCACGAACTCAGCGGGTTATCCGAGATGCGGTAGCCGCGGCCAAAGCTCCTGCTGGCGGGGAGTGAAGCTCTTCAACTCGCCGGTCACTGGCTCCCTGGAGGAATTTAGCCTGGCTGCAATAACGTTATCGCGAACGGAATGAATACCATCTACTAGCAAACAAAACATGTTCAGTTATATTTAACCTGTTAAAACTAAGATGCCTGGATGAAAAAATAATTTCTCCAATGGATATATTTTACAAAAACAGGTTAATATGCAAGCCGGTTTTCATTGCTAAATCAAAGCGGGGAGAGCCGGGAACGTGCGTGGACGCGCGTAGGACAGAAAAGCACAACTTTGCACAACAGCATTGCGCGTTCACGCGGAGGCCGCGCCATATTAAGTGCCATCCGAAACCAATTTGCGCCGAGTGGAAGTGGCTTATAACACCCTCAGTAGCGAGTCTGCACCGATGCAGGCTCGATTCACATGTGCAGCTGTTTTTATTGTCCGAAATGGAAAACGCGCCGTTCAAATGTAAGTTCCTCACAAATTATAAGACATTTGCATTGTATTTCGCATCAAATTCCATTCTCCAGTTCAGAAAACGCTAGATTATGTTAATTTGATTGTAATGTAAAGTGGTGGCTGGTGGATATTTACCAGGACTGTTGTTCAGACTAAACAGCTGATCAAACTGAGAATGCAAAATGAAAAGTTGTCCACAAAAAACGAAACAGCACTAAAGAAGCTTGGGAGTTATTTATTTTTCTCATAGGTTTAGTCCATGAATGGCCTGCCACTCACTACAAACACATCTTTTTACACCCAACAAGCAACATTTCAGTGAGATATACAGTAGGCCAAGTGATTTGTTTTTAGATAAATGCATCTTCTTCCAAACATTAAGCAAAGGTTCACTTGTTCCATTGGCAGATTTCACTGATTAGGCCTACAACCAAAAACACCTTAATGTTTAAGATTCCTTGAAAGAAGATTAATTGGGTGATTGTATCCAATTACTAGGACTTGACAAATGATGTGTAGGCCTACTTGGTAAGATGTGGAGTGATTGGAGGGGCCACACAGCACTCATTCTGACCAAAACATTTTAACCATCTTCCCGGACATATTTCTTAACAGCTTCATCATAAAATAAATTAACCTGGAGGGTCAGGCAAGTCCAAAACAGGCCTCAAAGAAATGGGTGAATTTAAAGAGGTACACAGTAAATGTGTTTCACATAACATGAATATAGCCTTCTAGATGCTGCAGAGATCTCATGCCTCTGTTTGTTTTAGGAGCTGAGAGCTCCACCAACTGGCTCTGGGACTGACCAGGGAAAGGAACCCCCTGCTACTTGGAGCTTCTATGATGGCATGTGTTGTGTTCGGCTGCTAACACTTAATAATGGAACCGGACAACAGTGTGCATACGGCTATACCTGTTATGATTTGGGCCGGGTCCGCCCCGGCTCACCCCCTGCTCCCAGTCTGGACCCGCGTTCCTGCCCTGGACCCCCGATTCGCCCCGGACCCCTGGTTCGCCCCGGACCCCTGGTCCACTCTGCTCGCTCCTGGTCCAGACCCTCGCCCCTGCCCGGGCCCCTGGTTCGCCCTGCTCACCCCCTGATCCTGGCCTGGATTCCTGACCCTGAGCTCCTGTCCCCCCTGGACCTTCCTGGACCCTGAGCACCTCCTCTCCCAGTGACTGCCCCTGCACTACCCCCAGAGACTATTGTACACTTTGTCCACATTGTCACTTGGTTTTGTTCTACCTCCTTGTGTGTTTGGTCTTGTGTTCGTTGTCTTGTCGTCTATGTTGGTTTGTGTCCTCCCAGCCCTAGCTCTAGACACCTGTCCCCTCACTAGTCTCACGTCACTCCAGTCCCTCCTCTCCTGGCCCTTAAGTTCCCCCCTCTAGGTCTGCCCTGTCCTTTTTTCCCTGTCCCAGCCTCGTTCCCCGTTCCCTTCCTTTGTGTCCTTGTTCCTGTGTCCTTGTGTTGGTGTCTTGTTGGAATCCCTCCTAGTCCTTGTCTGGGTGATTGTCTGCACCTGTGTCTCGTTATGTCTTGTTTCACACCTGTACATTGTTCCTTGATTGTTCTCCCAGAGTATATATGCCCTCCTGTTTCCTTTGTTCTCTGTCGGTTCATTGTCAATGTTAGTGCGTGTTTCCCCTGCGTTTCCTCCCGGTATTATTTGGAAATTAAAACCCATATTTTGAACCTGAGCTGCTTGCCTGCCGTCTGCTTTTGGGTCCTGCCTCAAACCCTAACAGAATGAACCGACCAATTATGGACCCAGCGGACGATTTAAGACAGGTACCATCGAATGTTTGGCGCTTTGTGGAGGCGGCTGTTAATGCCTTTTGCCTGACTGATGAAAAGATGTTTTATGAGTTGGCTCTCCAGGAGATCTCTAGCAGGCCTTTCTTAGCAGACTCTTTAGCCGGGACTACAAAGCGGTTGACCTCCGCCATCGCCTTGGCATCTGCCAGACTGCAGCCTGATTACAAGCCTGATTATCTCACTGAGATCGACTACTACTTTGACCCCACTGAGTACATTGATCCGGTGTTGGACTGGTCTGAGGGCAAGGAGATGGCAGCGTCTCTCGGACCCCAGGTTCTTCCTGATGCCCCCCGGTGTCCTAAGAGGGCATCCAAGAGGCGGTGGCGTTCCCGTGGCAGCCGTTGCCTCCGCTCCTGCGCCCCGGCGTCTGCGCTCCCCAGTGCCCCGGCGTCTGCGCTCCCCAGTGCCCCGGCGTCTGCGCTCCCCAGTGCCCCGGCGTCTTCGCTCCCCAGTGCCCCGGCGTCTGCGCTCCCCAGTGCCCCGGCGTCTGCGCTCCCCAGTGCCCCGGCGTCTGCGCTCCCCAGCGTATCAGACGTTCCTCTGCTGACCAGCGGCCCAGTGACTCCGCTGTCCAGTGTCCTCGAGCTACGGCAACCCAGCACCCCGGAGCATCTTTTGTTCAGCGCTCTGGCGCCTCCTAGTCTCTGCACCGTGGGCACCTCCAGGTCTCCGTGCCACAGACGCCCCCTGTGTTCCATGCCTCAGCAATCCACGGAGTCCCAGCCGCAGCTGTCACCCATCAGTGACCTGCAGTGTTTCCTGGACACCGAGCTGCAAGCATCTCCAGTTCCTCATGTGCTCCAGTGGCCACCTGTGGTTGCATCCCAGCAGCCCTCCATGACTGTGCTCCAGCAGGCCCCATTGGCTATGCTGTTCCCTGAGCTACAAGAGACTCCTGTTCCTCATGAGCCCCGGCAGCCTTCCATGGCTATGCTCCAGCAGGCCCCCTTGGCTGTGCTGTTCCCTGAGCTACAAGAGACTCCTGTTCCTCGTGAGCCTCAGCAGTCCTCCATGGCTGCACCCCCACAGGGCCCTGTTCCAGGCCCTGTAGCTGTCCCTGGACCGGCAGCTGACACTGACCCTATAGCCGTCGCCATTGCTGTAGCCATAGCTGTGGCTATTGCGGTAGCAATTCCGGTTCCAGACTCCAACTCCTTACCTGACCCAGTTCCTGTCCCCTTAGTGGTGGCTGTCCCTGACCCCGGCAACCCTGTTAGCTCCAGCCCTGTTAGCTCCAGCCCTGTTAGCTCCAGCCCTGTTAGTAGCTCAGGCCCTGTTAGCCCCTGTTCCTCAAGCCCCAATCCTGTGAGACCTACTAGCCCCAGTCCCGTTGTCCCTGTAGTCATCCCATTCTCTGTAGATGACTCGGCCCCTGACCCCATAGTCATAGTCGTAGCTATAGTTGTAGGGGTAACGGTAGCAGTTGCAGGTCCTGACCCTGTCTGCCCAGCTAGTCTCGGTCCCGTTAGCCCTGTTAGGCCCAGGCTATCTAACCCTGTTCAGTTAGGGGATCCGGACTCTGATCTCCAAGATACCCCTGGCTCAGCTGCCACGCCAGGCCCTGTGGCCACCCCAGCCCCAGGGCTGGTCCTCTGGCGATCTTCCAGCTCTGTTCCCCCAGACACCGCTCTTCTTGCCCTCCTGCTTCATGGCAGACCACCTGAGCGGTTTCGCCGGCCTCGGGGGTTCCGTCTACGTCGCCAGCCGCCTTGGTGGGTCCGTCTGTGCCGTCGGCCCCCTGAGCGGTCTCTCCTGCGCCGTCGGCCCCCTGAGCGTTCCTGCCAGTGCCGTCAGCCCCCTGAGCATTCCTGCCTGCGCCGTCGGCCCCCTGAGCGGGCTCTCCTGCGCCGTCGGCCCCCTGAGCGGGCTCTCCTGTGCCGTCGGCCCCCTGAGCGGGCTCTCCTGCGCCGTCGGCCCCCTGAGCGTTCTTGCCTGCGCCGTCGGTCCCCTGAGCGGTCTCTCCTGCGCCGTCGGCCCCCTGAGCGGTCTCTCCTGCGCCGTCGGCCCCCTGAGCGGTCTCTCCTGCGCCGTCGGCCCCCTGAGCGGTCTCTCCTGCGCCGTCGGCCCCCTGAGCGGTCTCTCCTGCGCCGTCGGTCCCCTGAGCGGTCTCTCCTGCGCCGTCGGTCCCTTGAGCGATCCTGCCTGCGCTGTCGGCCCCTTGGGCGATCCTGCCTGCGCCGTCGGTCCTCTGAGCGGTCCTGCCGTCGCCTCTGGAGGCCAGCTCTGCTTCCCAGATGCTTCTGCCGTTCGGCCGGGCCTCCTGGTCGTCCTCCGGACCTGCCCTGCCCTGCCGTTTTGCTCTCTGGTTGCCCGCCTGAGTCGCCCTGTTCTGCCTCTGGCCAGTTCTCTGGCCGTCTGCCGGAGGGGTTCTGCTCTGTCCCTGGTCAGCCCTCTGGCCGTCCGCCAGAGGAGTTCTGCACTGTCCCTGGCCAGTTCCCAGGCTGTCCGCCCGAGGCTCCCGGTGCTGTCCGTTTCCCTCCTCCGGGCCCCTCCTCCGGGCCCCCTCCGCCCTCCCTGGTTGGGGTTTTTGGGCCGTCTGGGATTCGGCCTTTGAGGGGGGGGTACTGTTATGATTTGGGCCGGATCCGCCCCGGCTCACCCCCTGCTTCCAGTCTGGACCCGCGTTCCTGCCCTGGACCCCCGATTTGCCCCGGACCCCTGGTTCGCCCCGGACCCCTGGTCCACTCTGCTCGCTCCTGGTCCAGACCCTCGCCCCTGCCCGGGCCCCTGGTTCGCCCTGCTCACCCCCTGATCCTGGCCTGGATTCCTGACCCTGAGCTCCTGTCCCCCCTGGACCTTCCTGGACCCTGAGCACCTCCTCTCCCAGTGACTGCCCCTGCACTACCCCCAGAGACTATTGTACACTTTGTCCACATTGTCACTTGGTTTTGTTCTACCTCCTTGTGTGTTTGGTCTTGTGTTCGTTGTCTTGTCGTCTATGTTGGTTTGTGTCCTCCCAGCCCTAGCTCTAGACACCTGTCCCCTCACTAGTCTCACGTCACTCCAGTCCCTCCTCTCCTGGCCCTTAAGTTCCCCCCTCTAGGTCTGCCCTGTCCTTTTTTCCCTGTCCCAGCCTCGTTCCCCGTTCCCTTCCTTTGTGTCCTTGTTCCTGTGTCCTTGTGTTGGTGTCTTGTTGGAATCCCTCCTAGTCCTTGTCTGGGTGATTGTCTGCACCTGTGTCTCGTTATGTCTTGTTTCACACCTGTACATTGTTCCTTGATTGTTCTCCCAGAGTATATATGCCCTCCTGTTTCCTTTGTTCTCTGTCGGTTCATTGTCAATGTTAGTGCGTGTTTCCCCTGCGTTTCCTCCCGGTATTATTTGGAAATTAAAACCCATATTTTGAACCTGAGCTGCTTGCCTGCCGTCTGCTTTTGGGTCCTGCCTCAAACCCTAACAATACCTTTATTCACAGCTCCCATTTCAGGCGGCCATCACTCTCGCTGGCTCCCGCATCACTGCCTCGATCAACCTTGACGTCCGTGACGTCATCACGTATGACATCTCTCCTGTCAAGAACTATGTTTACAGTGTCTGGAAACATTAACAATTTCTCTTAAACGCCAAACAGTGTTTCAGCTTTAAACCTCAATTAACAGTTTCAGAGCCTGTAACAACTGTAGAGAATAAAATAATAACATAAAATAAAAAATAAAAATAACAGGACTTGTAAAGAATAACAAAAGCAAACTCTTGTTACTGTCCCATCACCTCATATCACCAAGCTCCCATCACCTCATTACTGCCCCATCACATTTCCTCAATGAGTCTCTTTGGCGCTTTGGTCTGTCTACCCAACCTCCTCTCTATGTCTGTGTTCACCACACTCACGTATGGGCGTGTCACACACGGGTGACCCTGCACTAGCGCCCTCTGCATTTGTGTCTTCAGTACTGTCTTCATTTTTAGGTACCTTGAGTAAGTGTCTGCGATTTCGCCTGTATTTTACCCCCTCGGGCGTCTGCACCTCATATGACCTCGGGGCCACATTCAGCAGCACTCTTGCATCTAAGTTCCAGTACTGACCATATATGTGCAGTTTTACTCTGTCATCTGGCCTCAGCTCACTCAGGACTTTAGACCCCCTGTCATAGTCTCTTTTCTGCCCCAGTCTGCCCCAGTTTGTTCCTACGTTTTGCCACCACTACTTCTGTGTGTCCTGTAGCTGATGCCCCTTCACTCTCCAGTAACTGTGGCATCCGTGTTTTGATCTGTCTATTGTTGTACAGTAGCTCAGCTGGCGCTTTGCCATTAGACAGTGGAGTTGCTTTATAGTTAAGTAGAGCAAGATAAGGGTCAGTCATTGAGTCAAAAGCTTTCTTAAGCAGCAACTTTACGATTTTCACCCCATTTTCTATGAGACCGTTAGACTGAGGGTATTTGGGGCTTGATGTAACATGTTTGAATGTGTACGCCTTAGCAAAGGCACTAAACTCCTCACAGCTAAACTGTGGACCATTGTCTGTCATTACATAGTCTGGTTTGCCATGACGGGCAAATACCGACTTGATGTGTGTGATAACCTGAGATGCTGTTGTGTTTTGTAGGAGCGCCATCTCTGGAAAGTTGAAAAGTAATCTACAAGGAGCACATAGTGCTTCCCTTCTAGCTCAAACAGATCTATACCCACTTTGCTCCATGGTTTACACACCTCCTGTTCCTCAACCCACATGGGTTCTTTTGTCTGCCTTGTCCTATGTTTTTGACATGTCTCACACGAGCGTACAGTTTGCTCTATGTCTGAGCCCATCCCAGGCCAGTATAATGCTGCTTTGGCCCTTCTTTTAGACTTTTCCATGCCCAGATGTCCCTCATGTATGGTTATTAACATGTTGCGTCGCATCACCTTAGGAACTACTATCCTAGAGCCCCTAAACAGGATGCCATCTACCGCCGATAGCTCATCCCAGTACTGGTGGTAGGGTGCGGGTACTTTGTGTACAGACTCACCCAGGGTGATTGCTTTCACTACCCCTCTAAGTGTGTCGTCCTCAGCTGTGGCTCTCGCTATGACAGTCCACATTTCATTTGAGACTGGGCAGCTCTTCCTTATCAGATTAACATGCACAGTTTCATCTTGCCCATACTGTTGCACTGGGACTGTTGTGTCGTACGCACGTGAGAGCGTATCTGCTACTAACAGTTCTTTACCTGGTCGGTACTCAAGGTCAATGTCATATTTCTGCATTTTTAGAAACAACCTTTGAACCCTAGGTGGTGTGTCTGCTAAGCCCTTTTTCGAGATGGTCACGAGCGGCTTGTGATCTGTCTCAGCCCACACCTTTTTACCATATATGAACACATGAAACTTTTCACACCCATATGCCAGAGCCAAAGCTTCCTTCTCATCATCATCTTCATCCGCTTATCCAGGGTCGGGTCGCGGAGGCAGCAGCTCCAGCAGGGGGCCCCAGACATCCCTTTCCCTAGCAGCATCAACCAGCTCTGCCTGGGGAATCTTTAGCCGCTCACAGGCCAGTGCGGAGATGTAGTCCCGCCACCTAGTCCTGGGTCTACCCCGCGGCCTCCTCCCAGCCGGACACGCCTGGAACACCTCCCTAGGGAGGCGCCCAGGAGGCATCCTCACTAGATGCCCGAACCACCTCAACTGGCTCCTTTCGACGCAAAGGAGCAGCGGCTCTACTCCGAGTCTCTCCCGGATGACTGAACTTCTCACCCGATCTCTCAGGGAGACCCCAGCCACCCTCCGGAGAAAACTCATTTCGGCCGCTTGTATCCGTGATCTCGTTCTTTCGGTCATGACCCATCCTTCATGACCATAGGTGAGGGTGGGGACGAAGATAGACCGGTAGATCGAGAGCTTTGCCTTTTGGCTCAGCTCTCTTTTCGTCACAACAGTGCGGTATAGCAACTGCAGAACCGCACCAGCTGCTCCGATTCTCCGGCCAAACTCCCTCTCCATGGTTCCCTCACTCGTGAACAAGACCCCCAGATACTTGAACTCCTTCACTTGGGGTAAGGACTCATTTCCTACTCGGAGCGGACAGGCCACCGGTTTCCTGCTGAGAACCATGGCCTCAGATTTAGAAGTGCTTATTCTCATCCCAGCCGCTTCACACTCAGTTGCGAACCTATCCAGAGAGTGCTGGAGGTCGCAGGCAGCTGATGCCATCAGGACCACATCATCTGCAAAAAGCAGTGACGTGATCCCCAGCTCACCGAACTGCAAACCCACCTCCCCCCGGCTACGCCTCGATATCCTGTCCATGAAAATCACAAACAGGATTGGTGACAAAGCGCAGCCCTGGCGGAGGCCAACACCCACCGGAAAGGCAGACGACTTACTGCCGAGGACCCGGACACAGCTCTCGCTCTGGGTGTACAGGGATTGGATGGCCCTAAGTAGGGACCCCCTCACCCCATACTCCCGCATAACCCTCCACAAGACCTCTCGGGGGACCCGGTCGTAAGCCTTCTCCAAGTCCACAAAACACATGTAGACAGGTTCGGCAAACTCCCAAGCCCCCTCCAAGATCCTTGCGAGAGTGAAGAGCTGGTCGGTAGTTCCTCGACCAGGACGAAATCCGCATTGTTCCTCTTCGATCTGAGGTTCGACTATCGGCCGGACCCTCCTTTCCAGCACCTTGGAGTAAACTTTCCCTGGGAGGCTGAGTAATGTGATGCCTCTATGTTACGTTTCACTTTAGTTATTAGGCCTACAATCCATATGTTTGTCCGTTTCATGTTTTTGTTCCCTCTTTATTGCCCTCCTTGAGTTCTAGGCGCTCCTGTCCCCCATTGGCCGTCTGTCCTGTCCGTCATCGTTAGCTGTGCTGGCAATCATCCCTGTTCCATGTGCCGCCAGCTAATCGTCTCGTCCTGTCAGCCAATCGTATCATTGTGTCACTTTACTGTTGTCCAATCAGGTTGTTTTGCTGTTTATTTAAACCTTCGTCTCCCCTGTATGTGGAGGTAGTGGCATTTGATTTTTGTTAGGTAGGCTGTCTATTCTGTTTGTTAATCCTAGACTTCGGTTATTTACCTTACGTTCAGTTCTGTCTTTGTAGCCCCTTTTCTTTTGTTATGGGTTCATGTCTGTCCTGTTGCTCCGGTTCCCCCCCATAGTTAGTTCCAGGGGAGGGTTAGGGAGGTAGGCTAGCGGCCCATGGGTTTACATTTACACACGTAGGTAACTCGATGTCTAAATACACCAGGTAAGCTTCTTTGGTCAGGTGCTACCTTTTGTATTTTAGCGGGCTTAGTCTAGGAGGGATAGTTTAGGGATAGATAGTGAGGACGATGGTTTGTACATCTAGGTAAGTAAGTGGTTAGGGTAGTGTTCAAGGGACTAGAATAGGAACGGGTTTAGGTACTTTATTATTTTGGCACCTGTACCGCCCCTCCCCTTAGCTTGTCCCGAGGAGAGCTTGTCCTCTTGTTTTCATTGTTAAATGTTATTCATGTTATCCGTCTCTTACATCACCTTTTTGGTACCACAATAAACCTAATAAGGTTATTGTTCCTTGGTTGTCCGTCTATCTTTTTGGTTGTTGGTTGTTAGTTGTGTTGTTTGTTTTAGCCACTGCTTCCATTAGTCTGCTTAACATTACCCATACTTAGCCACACGCAGGCACCGCTTGTTGCGGTTGCCCCTCTCCCTTTACACTCCTAGACATAACAGCCTGAGAGGGGCCGTAACACTCTATAATTCGCACACACCCTCTGGTCCCCTTTTTTGAATATTGGGACCACCACCCCAGTCTGCCACTCCTTCGGCACTGACCCAGACTTCCACGCAATGTTACAGAGGCGTGTCAACCAAGACAGCCCCTCTACACCCAGCGCCTTCAGCATTTCTGGACGGATCTCATCAGTCCCTGGGGCTCTGCCACTGTGGAGTTGTTTGACTACCTCAGTGACCTCCTCCAAGGACATTGACGACCCCCCATCATCTTCCGGCTCTGCCTCGATCGTAGAGGGTGGATTAGTCGGGTTCAGGAGTTCCTCAAAGTGCTCCTTCCAACGCTCAACAACCTCCTCAGTTGAGGTCAGCAGGGTCCCCTCCTTGCTGTATACAGCTTGGATGGTCCCCCGCTTTCCCTTCCTGAGGTGTCTGATGGTCTTCCAGAAACACTTTGGTGCCGACCGAAAGTCCTTCTCCATGGTTTCTCCGAACTCCTCCCACACCCGCTGCTTTGCCTTGGTCACGGCCGAAGCCGCAGCCCTCCGGGCCAGTCGATACCCTGCAACTGTTTCTGGGGTCTCCCGGGCTAACATTACCCGGAAGGCCTCCTTCTTCAGTCGGACGGCTTCCCTCACCACCGCTGTCCACCACAGTGTCCGAGGGTTACCGCCCCTTGAGGTACCTATGGCCCTCAGGCCACAGCTCCCAGCCGCAGCTTCAGCAATGGAGGCTTTGAACACCGACCACTCATGCTCGATGTCCCCAACCTCCACAGGGATGCCTGAGAAGCTCCGCCGGAGGTGGCAATTGAAATCTCTCCGGACAGGCTCTTCCTCCAGACGTTCCCAGTTCACCCTCACTACATGCTTGGGTTTTCCAGGTCTGTCCAGAAGTTTCCCCCGCCATCGAAACCAGCTCACCACCAGATGGTGATCAGTGGACAGCTCTGCCCCTCTCTTTACCCGAGTGTCCAAAACGCATGGCCTCAGATCAGATGATACGATAACGAAATCGATCATCGACCTTCGGCCTAAGGTGTTCTGATGCCAGGTGTACTTGTGGGCATCCTTGTGTTCGAACATGGTGTTTGTTATGGACAAACCGTGACTAGCACAGAAGTCCAACAACAAAACACCACTCGGGTTCAGATCGTGGTGGCCATGCCTCCCAATCACGCCCCTCCAAGTTTCTCCATCATTGCCTACGTGTGCATTGAAGTCCCCCAGTAGGACACTGGAGTCCCCTGCAGGAGCCCCCAAAAGGACTCCACTCAGGGTCTGCAGGAAGGCTGAGTACTCTGAACTGCTGTTCGGTGCATAAGCACAAACCACAGTCAGAGTCCCCCCCCCACAGTCCTAAGGCGCAGGGAGGCGACCCTCTCGTCCACTGGGGTGAACTCCAGCACAGAGGCGCTCAGCTGGGGGCTAGCTAGTATAGCCACACCTGCCTTACGCCTCATACCGTGAGCAACTCCGGAGAAGAACAGGGTCCAACCCCTATCCAGGAGTTTGGTTCCGGCGCCGGTGCTGTGCGTGGAGGTTAGCCCCACCAGGTGTAATTGGTATCGCTCCATCTCCCTCACAAGCTCCGGCTCCTTCCCCCCCAGCGAGGTCACGTTCCATGTCCCCAGAGCCAGCCTTTGCCGCCCGGGTCCGGTCCGTCGGTGTCCCCCGCCTTCACCGCCACCTAGTTGGCAGCGCACCCGACCCCGACAATTCCTCCCGCGGGTGGTGGGTCCACGGGACGATGGAGGAGGAGATGGTGCTTCCACGTTGCTTATTCGGGCTGGGCCCGGCCGGGCTCCGTGGTAAGCCCGGCCACCAGGCGCTCGCATGCGGGCCCTCCGTCTGGGCCTGGCTCCAGACGAGGGCCCCGGGCTTCCTCCGGGCCGGGTCTCTCTTCCTTTAGGTTGTTTTGTCATCAGGGTTTTTGCCTGTAACCCCAGGTAGGGGGGCTAGGGGGTACTACCACTTGCCCAAGGTGGACCCCCAGACTAGTGGAGGGAAGGAGGCGTCTTACTTACTGTTCTATGAAATACCTCAGGTGCCGAAGCCAATCCAAAAGGTAACCTCTTAAAGGAATACCTTCCAAAGGGGGTATTGAATGTGCAGAGTTTGACACTGTCCTGGTCTAAACCTATCTGCCAAAACCCGGAGGAGGCATCTAGTTTAGAAAAGTATTTTGCACCAGCTATATCCCCAAATATGTCCCCTCTTATAGGCAGCTGGTAGTGCTCTCGTTTCAGATCTTTGTTCAACACTTTGGGATCCATACATAACCTTATTGAGCCATCCTTTTTTTCCACCACAACGAGTGAGTGTACCCACTCTGTAGGCTCCTCCCTCTTCTCTACGATGCCCAGGGACTCTAGCCTGTCTAGCTCAGCTTTAAGCCTTTCTCGCAGTGCCAAGGGCACCTTCCTGGCAGCATGTATGACCGGTTTGCATGGCTTTTTAATCTCTATTCTGTGTGTGACACCCAGCTTCCCAATGCCCTGGTATTCATCTGCATACTGATCTTCTATGTTGCCCTTGTCACTTGCCGTCACCTCATGTACACGTTTAACTAAACCTAAAGCATTGCATGTTTTGAACCCAATTATGGGCGTCTTTTTACCTTGCACAGTGACAAATGGCACATCATATCGCTCACCTTTCCTGGACAGTACCAAAGTGCATGTACCACATGTGGGAATAGCCTCCCCACTATATGCTCTTAGTTTCACTCTGTCTTTAGTGTTCACAATGGCTGGGATCTCCAGCCTGGCCAAATCAATCTCAGACAGTATGTTGGCTTGCGCGCCAGTGTCCAACTTGAAGCTGATGTCTGTACCATTGACCCTGTACTTGCCAGTCCAATCTTCATCCTTCACTGTTGAACCGGACACCATCCCTATGAAGAGTTCTCCTGTACCGTCACTGTCAACGCTGTCACCACTGTCGTCCTGTTCGATGCAGCCGACCTTCTTCTGTTTGCAGACCCTGGCGAAGTGGTTCCTACCACCACACTTGCGGCATTCTCTCCCGAATGCAGGACACTGCTGTGGTCTGCGTTCTCCGCCACAGCGCGAGCACTGCCTTGGCTCCTCCCTCTGGCTTTTTTCTTGTCCTTCGCTGCTTTGCCGCTTTTGTTTGTGCTTTGTAGCCATGTCTATTTCCATAACTGTGTCTTTCAACTGACTACAGTCCATGCTTTTTATTCTATTCTGTGTCACTTCTCTTGCCTGACAAATCTGTACAGCCCTTTCCAGGGTCAGGTCAGTCTCTCCAAGCAACTTCTCTCTCAGTCGCTTATCGCGCACTCCCATCACAATCCTGTCGCGGACCAGTGAGTCAGCAAGCCCGCCAAAATTACATGACTGACTTTTTAGCTTAACGTCCATGATAAATTCCTCAACACTCTCTGACTCGGTCTGTGACCGGCTGTTGAAAACATATCTTTCAAATGTCTCATTCTTTTTCGGACTGCAAAACTCAGCGAATTTATCCATAACCAGCTTGATATCTTTCTGCTGTGCCTCAGTTAGCTGCATACTATTGAATACATCTAACGCATCCGCACCTGCAACAGTCAGTAACAATATGCAACCTTCTGTTCAGCGTCCCTGTCAGTACCCCCAATTGCAGTCACATAGAGCTCGAATCTCTGTTTGAACTTTCTCCAGTTCGCCTCGACATTTCCCGTCAGCTTTAGTTCGCCCGGAGGCTTCAGATGATGCTCCATCTTGACAGCGCGGCGTGTCTCCCGCTCGCTCGCCTAGCCTAGCCAACTTTCACTTCACTTGCTAGCTAGCAACCTGCTGTCTCGTCTTCCGACTTTTTCTTCTTTCTTTTTTTTCGTCCTTTTACTCGTCTGCCCGCGAGTCATTCATGAGTCCGAAAACTCCTGGTACCATGTTGTGTTCGGCTGCTAACACTTAATAATGGAACCGGACAACAGTGTGCATACGGCTATACCTTTATTCACAGCTCCCATTACAGGCGGCCATCACTCTCGCTGGCTCCCGCATCACTGCCTCGATCAACCTTGACGTCCGTGACGTCATCACGTATGGCACAGCATGCATGAGGCAGTGGGGTCAAAACCATCTTTGACTCCACCTGTCGTCATTGCCTCATGCATGTCGAACCCCACCATCAAGGCCAGTCCAGATCCATCTTCCCTCCCGGGCACATCCAGGTCCAATCCACTGTCCCTCCCAGGCACATCCACGTCCGATACACCGTCCCTCCCAGGCACATCCACGTCTGATCAACCATCCCTCCCAGGCACATCCACGTCCGATCCACCGTCCTTCCCAGACACATCCAGGGTGTCCTCACTTGAACCCCCCCTCCCCTGCCAAAAAAGATGGGGGTCCATTGATGGGGGTTAATCATTTTCAGTTGTGATCGGTAATGCCCAATTTTCAGTTTTCAATATTATTTTATTTTCAATAAATAAGAATTGTGGCAATTCCTGTGTATCCTTTATACTGAATCTGGAGACAAATATGTGCAATCTCTGGTTATCATATTAGTGGTCTTATGGTCTGCAATCTAAACTAGCCTATACTTCAGACCACAGGTGAACACAGCTCTGGAAAGGATGAGATCACAGCAAGATCCTGGTTTACTATGTATGGTTTACTATTTATAGATGTTTTTGAGTAAGTGCACTTTCTATATACTACTTTTCCCCCAAATGTATAATGTCAGACATTATTTGCAGAAAATGACAAGAGGACAAACACAGGTTCATATGGCCAGCTTGTGCAGTTTTTATGGGCTTGTTTTAATAAACTGTATAGCAACTTTCAACACAAGAATTGCAGCCCAAAGTGCTTCATAACAGTGAAGATGAAATCAGTACAAACAAAATCAGGCGTGCTTTGTTTTGATGCAAATAAAAACAAAAATACAAACAAAGAATACAATATGTAAAAAATGACAATTCTTTTATTGACAATAGGCCTAATAGCCTAATAATAATGAATTAGGGTAAAGGTGAAATTAATAGGTAATAGTTCTTAAAATGATGTATAAATATAATTATATGCCTTGGCCATATTGTCATTTGGATATTTCCACTTAGGACCTAGGTAGGCTATCTGATATAGGAAACCCTCATAAGCTGTAACAAGGAAGATACTAACGATGCCTCTACCGCTGCAAAGTGCTGTTGACGCGAAACCATGGTAACCGTTGTGGTTTGTGTTTCCTGTTTCCGCTAGAGTGAGGGGAGTGCGTCCCTAAGGTTTTTATACCCTACACCCTAATCAAGGGAACTACATTCAGCTGTGAGGGGACTACAAAACGGAGTGCACTCGGTGACAGTGCGAGTGGGGAGGGACTGGATTCGGAAAGGGCCTTTTTGTGCGTATATTTTAGTACTCACTTAGCTAAGCTAACTTAGTTACGTGGATTCTACGCAATGTTTATAAATGAGGCCCCCTTGCGAAGGATATACTACCTGAGGCAGCGGAAGAAATTATAAGAAAATGATGGTGCTCTTCTACCCTCCCCTCAGGCAGGAGGCAGCGGTCCATAAGGACCATGACCTCTCGCCATAGAGGCAGCTTCTTCCCCACGGCCACTAGCCTCATCAAAGAGGCTGGTGTCCCACTCTGACTCTGCCCCTCCAGCCTCCGCCCCCACCTCTGACTCTGCCCCCCTAGACTCTGCACCTGTGAGATACTTGCACATGACCACCGAATGTATTGTACAGAGGACACACCACACTCACATTTCACGCTGCACACACCATATACACACACTCACTGTATATACACTGACCGCACTACACTTTGTCTATTGTTTTTTTGTCTTATCTTATTTTGCACTAGTATTTTTTACTTGCTCTTTGCACTGTCCTGTCTTTGCACTGTCCCGTCTCATCCCTGTATCCTGTCCAATGTTGTCTCCATGTTATGCACCATGCCCGAAAGCATATTCCTAATATGTTGAAAAACTACAATGGCAATAAAACAAATTATGATTCTGAACAATAATCTCACAGAACAAGTACATACGCCGACAGCATGAATAGATTATAGCTGCACTTTTATTCATACTTATATAATCAGTGTTACATTACATTAGTCACTTAGCTGATGCTTTTATCCAAAGCGACTAACAATTGCATTCAACGGACTTACAAGTGCATTTAACATAGGTAGTCAGTATACTACTACTCGCCAGAACTCACAAGTGCATCTCCTTTCTGAACAAGTGACTAAGTGCTGAAGTCAAGGAGCAAGAGCAGCAAGATACCTAATCAGTTGTTCTGTTCTTCATCCTTCCCTCATGCTCGTCCTCTCTCTCAGCTCCAGCTCTGCATCAAATGTGAGGACATACTGTATCTATCTGTATTGACAGTTTATCCTCGAACCACCGGTGGTCCGCATGGGCTCCATCAAGTGGACCGCGAAGGCAGTGCTAGCGTACTGCCAAATGGTTAGAAAAAATATAAAGTTTGGTAACGTATAAAGCTAGGTGTTTTATATCTAAATGTACATAATAATTCACACACAAATAAAAAATGTCAAGTTAAAATGTAAATGTATTTATGTTATTTTCAATGACCAGTTACGTTTGAAGATCACGCCAATCACATCCGTTGGTGTTGAGACAAATGTGTTTGGCTAACGTAGCTAGAGAAAATTTCCTCAGATCTCATGTATTTGGGAAGGTGGTCCTCAGATTATTTAAGCAATCAAAAGCTGGCCTTAAGTTATAAAAGGTTGAGAACCCCTGTCCAAGAAGTATATTCATAACTCACAATTGAGCTACAGTGAAAGATGGACTGCTGTCATGATGTCAATCAATCAATCAATCAAAGCTTTATTTGTAAAGCGCATTTCATACCCAGAGGCAAAACACAATGCGCTTTACAGAGAACAAGGGAGGTGGGCATATTCAATAGGCAATTCATTCCACCACTGCGGGGCCAGGACAGAAAAGAGCCATGACCGTGTCGATCGACCGCAGGAACCTCGAGTGATGGGGAAACCAAGGTAGCAGAGCGTAGTTGTCGGGAGGCTGGGGCGGACTGGCCATCGGGAGCCTGGCGCGTTAACTGGCCTGGCCCACGGTGAATGGCCTAATTAAATTGACTGAATTATTTCCCCAGTCCGCCCCTTTCGGGAGGTAGCCTCATGAGAACATCCTGATCTCACAAGCTCACGTTGTTTCACTTTGCACATCAGTGTGGCAAGGCTCAATAGAGATCTGTTCCGTGCACTAACAGAAAATGAACGGCCAATCAGCGTTCTTTGAGGAAATACTAGCAGCCAGTTAGCAGCTTCGCCAGGTGGGATTTAGGTGTGACGATAGTGAGAAGCAACTGTTTGTTCCAGAACAACAATGGTAGAGGGTAGCCTATGCTGCTATAGCATGAACTAGAGAGTATTTCGTGTATCATAGGATATCGTATCAGAGTTTTAAACTGGCTGTGAGTTGCTACAAGGAGCCAGTGTAGAGAACGGAGAAGGGAAGTTGTGTGACAAGCTCCAGAAGTTTACTGGCTGACGTCGGGGCCCCAGCAAGGAGAAAGTTGCAGTAGTCCATGCGGGAGATGACAAGAGCTTGAATGAGCACCTCCTTGTCACCACTTGCTTGTCATGAGTTGAGAAAGTAGGATACTGTAGACGAGATTAGAGGGGTCGTGGAGCCTGGGGGTGACCCAGTCTGTGTGACCACCGGACAGTGGTAACAAAACAATATATACAGGTAAGTTACCTGTATATATTGTTTTGTTACCACTGTCCGGTGGTAACAAAGTTACCTGAGGTAACTAATCAAATCTAGAAGTAGAGAAGTCTTTCTTGACATAATTCATCATCTCTTGAATAAGTCACCTGGTGCCTTTGGTCGCCCTAGCCTTCAGTCGCTTGCTGCCAGGCAGCTGGCACCCTGGCACCATCAAAACCTAAAGTGTTTTTAAGGGATGTTGCCACTGATCGCTAATTGTCTGCCAGGAGGGGAGGCCTTGCCCTGGCTGGCAGTCAACGAGGCAACTGCCTAGTTCAGGGGATAACAAGTTCTAGTTGAAGCTGTCACAACAGAAACTATCAAAACAGCTAATCAACAACACATGAGGACTAGCACTTAGCACTGAAGCAGCCTGACTACAGCTAATAGTAACTTATTAAAGTAGAGGAACATACTCAGTAAACTCAGTAGTTCCAACTCAATCCAGAAGTTAAATGAAGACTGGAATGCAAAATGCAAAACATTCTACTGGTGTATTTTAGTGTTTGTACTGCTCCAATTGTCAAAGACAAGGTTTGGTCTACATGCAGGTGAAGTACACTGTGTAATACGGTGGCCCTGAAGTGCAAAACACAATGACATTTCCCAAAGCGTAATGACATTTCGCAAAACACATTTCAAAAACAAAACATTTCGAAAAACATGACATTTTGTAAACCACAACGACATTTGGCAAAAATACAATGACATTTGGCAAAAAAAACTTTTTGTGAAAACACAACATTTCATGAAAACACAACAACATTTCGCCAAAACGACATTTGGCAAAAACAACATTTCGTGAAAACACAACAGCATTTCGCAAAAACACAACATTTCACCATAACACAACAGCATTTCTCTAAAACACATTTCACAAAAACACTATACTGTAGCTGTGTTCGAAACCATTCCCTATTCCCTATATAGTGCACTATATAGGGCACTATATACTGCGTCCGCCATTTTTTGTAGCTAGTGTTCGAATTAACCTCAAACGGTTAATTTCTTTCACGATATAGTCCCTTTCAAAATACCCACAATTCACATTGATTTCTAGTGAACAGAAGATGTAGGCCTTTTCTCAATACCAAGTACGCGAAGTTCGGACTTGCGTACTTGCTAGACTTGAAAAGTTTGACCAATTGGAACAGCTGCGTCCTTGATGACGTCACCATCTCAATGCGTCTTGGCTGTAATGTACATTTCCAATAAAACAAAATATGATAGAACACAACCCTGACCCTTTTCATTGTTTTAAGAATATTAATAACAGCTATTAATATGTATATATATATATTAACTGTTCCAAGATATACATTTAAATAGCCAGTGGCGCGAAAAAAGACTGTGGAAGTTTGTTGTAGACGTGAGCCTGTGAGGAGAAAAAAAAAAGAGAAATTTAGATAAATCTTAGAGGAGAGCCAGGACACGGAGGAGGATGAGAGGGGACGTGCCATCGTTGCACCTCTCTCGCTTTGTACGTTTGTCTAATCATTATACTTTTTAGATAGACTTGACAGTTTACTTGGTGCTAAAGCTAGATAAAAACAAATGCAGTTTAATACAGGTACATGTACCCACCTCAACTGTCACATAGGCCTACATCATTAGTCAATAACCAGACAAACTTCAGCACAAACAGGACAGAGCGATAGTGATCATGTAGGCTAGACTAATGTAACTGACTCAGAACCTGGGAAGATAAGGTGTGCTCTAACACTGCCTATCAGATGCAGTATGTGTGTAAATAGTTGTATGATAGATTGATGTGTATATAGTTGTATAATGTTCATCAAATTAATTTTGCAATGTTCTTTTTTTGTTATGACGTTTGTTGTAAATAAAATACACTGATGCCTTCAAGAATGAATTGCCTGGGTTGAATTTTAGAATATTTATTTATAATTTCTCCACCAATTTTTCAAAAAGCGACATATCTCTCTGCTCTCTGCCTGCTCTTGCATGAACCACAGAAGTCCCTCACTGCCCCTGGGCCTCTTCCTAGCTGGCTGGCTCCAGGCTTCCTCTACAGAAGGGGCAGAGGCCAGGGGAAGAGATTGAACAGGCTCTCGTTGGCCGCCTGCCACTCTATGAGAGCGCAGGTTTCCTCAGTTGTCCAGTGATTAAAATATTGCTTAAATGTTAGTTTTAATGTACAACAATAGCCATTGGTATTATAACAAGAATAACAAGTTTGTACAAGAGGGAATACAGACAAGCAAACAATTCAGTCAAAAGTACAAAGACCGCTCTCTAAATGGTAAATGGTAAATGGACTGCATTTATATAGTGCTTTTCCACCTTAGCGGCACTCAAAGCGCTTTACGTTGCATCGTTAAAATGGCTAACATTAACTTTGTCCTCAACCAAACCGATTTTCCGGGTAACAAAAGAGGACTAATTGCCAGTTAGATGGCCTAACCTACACAAAACGAATTATATATTGTTTAACCACTACAGAGACATCAGAGCCAGTGGCACATTTTCAAAAGGACTTGCCGAGATAAGGCTGTTATCGGCGGGATAGCTGTGTAATGAGTGCAGTGTTCATGATAGCTACCAATATCCGAAAGTACATTTTCAAGTAGGCTCCATCTTCAAAAATCGTCCACAGATTTGAGGTTAAAAAACTATGTTAAGGTTTAAAAAAATATTTAAACTACATTTTGTGACACAACAGTAGTATTTCGGCAAATTATGACTTACAATTATGCGCCTTCTCCTCAGCCGCTGACGATCTTGCAACTTTACAGCTTGCTATTAACAGACAGCACCATAGAATTTCAACAATTTATTTAGGATTTAATATTCAAAACTAAACATGGAAACTGAATACTACCTGAGTACATTTCAACCTGCTGCCATCAGTGCTCGGTTTGTAACGTGATAGTGGGCGCGTCTGCTTGCTTGCGCCCATGAATATCTGACGTAGTGACATTCCATGCAGTGTCCAAAAACATTTTAACCATCCCCTAGCACAGGGGTGGCCAACCAGTCAGAGACTAAGAGCCACAAAAATTACTGTGGTACCACCCAGAGCCACACCATATATACCAGCGTTTCTCAAACTTTTTTTCAGTCACCGCACCCTTCCCAAGGCAACCCAGTCTAAAATAAGAAGAAAAACATTATTGTCCATTAAATATACATTTAAAGTTAATTTATTTAAAATGAATACATACAAGATATTTTCTGACATAATATATTTTGGACTGGGCTGGGTTAGGCTGGACTGGGCTGGGTTAGGCTGGGCTGGACTGGGTTAGGCTGGGCTGGGCTGGGTTAGGCTGAACTGGGCTGGGTTAGGCTGGGCTGGACTGGACTGGGCTGGGTTAGGCTGGACTGGGTTGGGCTGGACTGGACTGGGCTCGAGATTTGAGGCTTTGAAATGTCCCAATGATGTCTGGCATATCAGACAGAATGGCTAACCATTACATTCTATGAAGAAAAAATTGCTCTCCCCACTCGGGTAAAAAATGTCTTGTGTTCGTCTTCATATTTTCTTTTAGCTGCGCATTTTTTCCAGCCATTCTTTGGTTGTGTACAGTAGCCTAGGCTACGTTAGCTTTTGTCGTAAAAGAGAATGACCCACGCAAAGCAAATTATTTTGTTTACAATAGGTGCGTTTACATGACAAATATTTTTCAATCTGGTTGATTTCAAGCTGATTTCAGCTTGAGCATATACATGGGATACAAAGTAAACTGGTTGGATGTTTACATGCGACAACGAAACAAAATGTTTCGAATGCACACGCAGCCGTGACTGATTGCGTTATGATGGTTACAAACAGCTGACTACGGAACTGTCGAGCATGCCTTGATTAGTCAAGTCTTGAACATGCGCAAAATAAACGCAGAACGCAGCATCAATCCGTTTCAAGGTAGTATGACGGACCAAACGGTTTCGAAAAGGTTTAAACTACCTCCTTGAAAGCGATTGGAATTTCAATCGGGTTGGGGCATTTCAGTCGGATTGAGGTGTTTATATGACATATTTTCAATCGGTTTGGTCTTCCAAACCTATTTGAAACCGATTCAAACTGTCCATGTAAACGCACCTAATAATTTTGTTACCAAGGTGATTTGCTACCTATATGATTGGTTTGAAGTGGTTCTCACGCGACTTCCTCACTAGCGAAACGAATCATGATTTTATGACAAATCTGCAATAAACTAAAATGGGCGGGAAGAAATGCACAGTGAAACTAGAGAGAGAGAAACGTTCTTATGGAATGAATTTATTTATTTTTTAATGAAAGGATGGAAGAGCCGCAAGCCAACTTTTTGGGGGGGATGGATGGAGGAGCCGCACATTGACGGGCAAAGAGCCGCATGTTGGCCACCCCTGCCCTAGCACTATGTAGTTCACTATATGGGGAACACTACATAGGGAACAGGGAGTGAGTGAATGAGGGAATGATTTCAAACACAGCTAATAACATTTCAGATATTACGGAAAGGGTCGGAACAACACTTCGTTTGTGATTGTCATTTCCTGTTTCACAAGGGCCATCTTGTTGTAGCTGCAAGGACTTATGCACATCTGTTTAATTTTGTTTGTTTTACAGAACTATGTGGAAGCAGAAATATGGCCTCTGTGTTAAAAGGGAGACGGTAATGAGAATGCTTCATGAACTGAATCTACCAGTCTCACGGAAATAAAGAGCAATGGAAAATAAAGAGCAATGTCTAAAATTGAGGACGAGTGCTAACCGGCTCAAACTCCTGTAGAGAGAGGAGCCGCATGTAGCTGTGTCAAATAAACCCACGGCATGTCCGCGAGACCGGTTGGTTCAGCTCACCAAGCATTCTCATTACCGTCTCCCTTTTAACACAGAGGCCATATTTCTGCTTCCACATAGTTCTGTAATCACACAGATGTGCATAAGTCCTTGCAGCTACAACAAGATGGCCCTTGTGAAACAGGAAATGACGGGTTATGTATAATCACAAACAGGAAGTGTTGTTCCTACCCTTTCCATAATATCTGAAATGTCATTGTGTTTTTGCGAAATGTCGTTGTGTTTTTGTGAAATGTTGTGTTTTGGCAAAATGTTGTGTTTTGGCGAAATGCTGTTGTGTTTTTACGAAATGTTGTGTTTTTGCCAAATGTTGTGTTTTGGCAAAATTGGATTGGATTCGAAATTAGATTGGATAAGCATTGGAAGCGTTGTAACTTATGTGTCCAGGTGACAAGACCTTAATTTATCAGACATTATTTCATGTAATTTCAATTCACAGCTATTTCAGTGGCATGACTAGCTTTCGTCCTACCAGTCTTGAACAGAAACAAGCCAGCCATGCACATAAGCCAGGCTTGACCTGGGGCCTCATTTATTATTGAGGTACGCCTTCTTTTACACGGTCTTTTCCGCGATTTCAGGCGTACGCCCTCTTCCCCCCCCCCCACAGCGCGATCTATCAAGCAAAAAGGGCGGATATTTAGTCGCCTTTCTACGCGCTTTTGTAGGACACCTCTCAACTTGGCGTACCGATTTAGACTGGTTTTTACACCCTTTTTGAACACAGGGGGAACTGGCGACGCAGGTGGTGCGTCGGTGAATTACATTGTTTGATGGAGAGAAGAAGAGCGAGAGTTTATGAACCCACAATCATGTAGGCTAATAGCCCAATTCAGCACAAACATATATCGCAATGCAAGATCGTGTCCTCTAACCGGCTCATTAATGGTCCGATATGGATTTGTTCCCCAAACTTAACCTATGCGCACACCTAATGCAGGCACTCCATCAAACGGCAATAATTGACCAATTAGATTGTCATTAATATGTGATCATGTGGATCTGTTTGCTGTTTGGTAAGCATATAAATGACAGTTCTCCTGTGCGTAATGCGAGCCTAAATGAATCGGGCGCTACTCGGCCTACTGGCCGAGATAGAACTCCAAAGAGGTGACGGCGATGGCGACTGCACCCACATATTGATAAGGGCACCATCAGTGAATGAATACGTCTATGTGAATCGCAAAAATGTGCACACTATAAATACCCAAATCATATGTGACGCCGACATGCTCATCACAAGTGTAGTGGCACGGTGGCCTGGCTCCACGCATGACTCATTCATCCTGGCGCACAGCAGGGTGGGGGCTAGACTGGAGGCAGGCGCTGCGCGTGACGGCTGGCTTGTTGGTGTGTGCATAGCCAAGATACATATTATTTTTTACTTTAATTAGGGCCCGAGCACTGGCGGTGCGAGGCCCTATTGAATTTCGAAGGATTATTATTATTCTCCTACCTTCTCCTTCTTCTTCTTCTTCTTCTCCCCAAACAAATGCCTTTTTGGCGGCCTAAACATCTATGAAAACGGATGAAACTTTGCAGATACGTCAGTGCCGGTGAAAAATTTGATAATCCATGGGTGACGGAAATGGGCGTGGCAAAACGGCTCAAGAGCGCCCCCTGGAAAATTTAAAATGGCGAGCCCCACCTTTCAGTTAGATGTAGGCGAACGAAATTCGGTGGGCATATGTAGTTCATCGAGACACACTAAAATGTATCTTGGACCTATACCCAACATGCAACAGGAAGTCAGCCATTTTGCTTTTAAAGTGCCATTTTGTCCTTGTTTTTACCATTTCCATGTCTCGTACTTCAACGAACTCCTCCTACATATTTCATCCGATCAACTTCATATCCGGTCAGCTTCATCTTAAGACCTTTGTGATCAAACGTTATAAAAAAAATTGAGTTTTCACCAAACACCCTTGCCGTGGCGCCCCGCCAAATTTTTACATTTCGCCATAAAACACGAAGTCCACATAACTCCTCCATACATTATCCAATTTGTCCGATATATCTCACGCTTCATGACGGTTCTGTCCTGAACACATCTATGTGTCAGTATTGCGTCACACTTATAGCGCCACCTATTGGTGAAACAGGAAGTCCTCATAACTCCTGCATACAGCATCCGATTTGCACCAAATTGCTAACGCTTCATGAAGGTCACCTTCTGAACACATCTATGCGTCGGTATTGAGTCACACTTACAGCGCCACCTACTGGTGAAACAGGAAGTACTCATAACTCCTGCACATGTTATCCGATTTACTCCAAATTGCTCATGCTTGATGAAGGTCGCATCTTGAACACTTCTGTAAGTCAGTAATGCGTCATACCTACAGCGTCACCTACTGGTGAAACAGGAAGTCCTCATAACTCCTACATACGTTATCCCATTTACTCCAAATTGCTCAGGGTTGATGAAGGTCGCATCCTGAACACATCTGTGCGTGAGCATTGGGTCATACTAATAGCGCCACCTACTGCTTACAGGAAGTCATCATAACTCCTACATACATTGTCTGATTTACACAACATTTCTCACGCTTCATCAAGGTACTGTCCTGAACACATCTATGTGTTGGTATTGAGTCACGCTTAGAGCGCCACCTACTGGTGACAGGAAGTTTCTCTCAGTACTGGACACCGAAATAGCACACCCTTTAACAGCGCCACACCCCGACCCGCATGGGGTGCGAGGGCCCGCTCACTGCTGCTCGCAGCCCTAGTCTTTATTTGCATTTTCCATCCATACAATGACAATACAATAAAACATAAAAACTAACAATAACAGCTTATGGGTACTTAGATCCATGCAGCTTTTTTCTCTTACTCAAATATTACAATTTCAATATTAGTGGTATCATCACACTTCCTTCTATAATCCATCCATTTTCCCATCTCCCTTCAAACTTTCCTTCCTGCATCCTCAATGCATGCGTGAACTTCTCCATAACATAAATCTCCTCCACAACACCCAGCCACTGCTCCTTGGTTGGGCGTTCCACCTTATACCAAGCCCTCATTATTTTCTTTTTACTAGCAACCAATAGTACTTTCACTAGGTATCTGTCCCCTCCTTGTACATCATCCTGTGTTATGTTTGCCAAGATACATATTCAAAGCTGATAAGAATGAGAACCAGTCAAGACCCCACCACAAAATGAGGACCCAAGCCCTCAGCCCCCTCCCCATCATGAGGGTTACCAGCGGGGCCAAAGGGCCCGCACTGAGGTAATGCGCCAGCTATGAAGACACAAACAAGTAAGGTTCACATTGTTACCATTTTATTGTCTGTTGGTGGGTGACGGTGTGAGGTGTGTGAGTGCGTTTGTGAGTGAATGTGTGAGGTCCGTGAGTGTGGTAGTGAGTGACTGTGTGAGGTCCTTGACAGCATGTGTGAGGGAATGAAGTGCAGTGAGGATGTCCTGTTGGCTCTGGTGGTGTAGTGTGCTGACCTCCACCAACTGCTGCACAACTGCCCCAATCCCTTCTGCATGTCCCTCTGGGCCTCTAGGGTCATGAGCCTCAAGCACAGCGTCTGAGAGGAAGCCCAGCCCTCAGGGACCCTTGAGGCAGGGACGCTGGCAGCCGGAGGTGGAGGCGTGGGCGGTGGAGATGGAGGCGCTGGAGATGGCACTGGAGGTGGAGGCTGGCGCGCTGGAGGTGGAGGCACTGGAGGTCGTGGCGCTGGAGGCTACAACCGGCGGGGGCACGACCGTCGGGTCAAGGACCACTGTAGACTCCCCCTCCTCTGAGTCCCACCCCACGTCAGAGTCTGGGGAAACAATTTCAGTCATTTTCTTTGAGTTCGTCTGTAAACTTTATTTTCCATTAAACATGTCATTGTGCAGCCATATTCATTTGATATGTTTTTCTGTTGGCAGCCAAATAAATGCTTAAGTGTGATTTACCGGGTGATTTAGATGAGAGTTTTAATTTCCCAGAGGGGAAAATCTTTAATGTGGTCTAACATTATGAAGTGGTCATCTGTGTTATCGTTCCCTGTTTCTGGTCCTAAATCAATCATAGCCTACCACAGAATGTTTGCTTTCCTCACAGCCACATAATACAGAATGTCCGTGTAGCCTACGCCAAATACAGGATGCACGAAACGTACAGTAGGCTACCTAAACTGTAGGAGCAATCAGACAAAGGTAGGCTAGTACAAATAGCTTACCTTCCGAAGATGATTTGTTTCCTCGCGTGGACCTCACCAACAAGCACATGCACCTCCGTCTCCAAAAAGTTTCTCTTCTTTCCGCGTTTTTCCATAAACGTAATTGTCTTGCCTTTGCTCCACGCTATATTATGTCGGTTCCTTCCGGGTAACCACGTTGTGCACTGTCATAGTTTTGACCATATATGGTTGAATTTGGGCATGGAGGGGGCGGAACACGAGGCGCGTGCACGTCCGCTGTCTTCTACTACACCGTGGGATTTTTTCATTGAGAAATCGGCGCAGCAGCGTGTACGCCATGTTTGATAGATCCGAAAAGCATGTAAATATTCTCGTCGTACACGGCAGTCCCTCCTTTTCTCGTTTTCGTCGTACGCCTTCTTTTACACCTGAATTTACACGCTCTTTGATAAATGAGGCCCCTGGTCTGGTTCGAAATGTTGTGTTTTGTGAAATATGTTTTGGAAATGTTGTGTTTTGCTAAATGCCATTGTTTTGCGAAATGTTGTGTTTTGCGAAATGCCGTTGTGTTTCTTCAGGGCCACCGTAGTATAAGGCCTATCCACCATTCTCCACAGTATGGCCGTGTCCGAAATGCATACTACCTGCTACATGCTATATAGTAGGCACTATATAGTAGGCATACTACATACTATATAGTACCTACTGTTCCACAAAACGCGTGTAGTATGCGAGAAAATACAGCATGCTACTCGAGTCATCCAGCGGAAGTGACGGGATACGATACTGTTTACTCCCGCGAAGCTGTGGTACAATTATCCGGTGTTTTCTGTGATCATTTTGTGTATTATCCACAAAAATGTAGCCTTTTCCTGGCATGGGATGTGCGGCTGCTGCTGCTGCCGCCAGGAGAAGTCGTGTTAACGCTGCAAGGAGAAGAGCCGTCATGAGATCTTCTCGACATGCTTGTAGTTGAGGTAAATATTGAACGTTAGCTTGCTAGCTACGCTAGTTAGCTAGGTTAGTTGATAGCCCCGCATGTGCTGGCTTGGGGCTAGCTATACTGTTACATTTGTACCAGGGATGTTATATTAAATAGATTCTGAGAGGCAGGTAAGCAAAACAATAAAACTCAACTCATTTTAAAGAGGTGGGTAAACTGAGTTTACCTGGGTTTACTCATCACTACACGCCTGCTTTGTAATGTTACATTTTAGCTCTACAGATAATGACATCTATCTATTATCATATTGTAAAGACAAGTATATGCCATACGCACAAATGAGTTAAAAGTTTGCCCTAATAATATTCCCCCTGTAGGCTCACATGGAAGACAGAGGTCCTCACCAAGTCAACCTCCACGTCCCTGCTGAGGACCTATTTTGACGGCGCGGACACAAGGAGGGACTTCAGATTGTCAAAATCGACACAGAGGAACCTTGGTGATGGTTAGGAGGATGGGGCAAGACCATGGAGGTGCTAATAATAGCAATAATAATAATAATTCATTGCATTTAGAGCTTTTCTCAGTACTCGCCCTTTACAATGGTCTTGTCATTCACACACAGGTGCTAGTCTTTGGAGGTAACATTACATCAGTCATTTAGCACACTTTTGTCCAGCATTACCTTAGTCATTTATTTAGCAGACACTTTTGTGTGTCTGCTAAGCGACTTACAGTAGGCCTAATTGCATTTAACCATTTAAAGGTTGAAGACCTTGATGGTGGCCATGGTCCTGCTGCTGCAGATCATCCCAACCCTGGAGATGGCCTCAGAAAGTGTCTCGCAGCGGCAGCATCAGCACCAGCACAAGCTGCCTGGATCGCAGCTCTTGGTGAGCACGACTACCCCCATCCTGCTATAAGTAGTCAGTCTATCAGTTCATGAGTGTGCTTTGCCTTGTTCCTTATAGACAGCCTTGAGGCTTTAAACACCGATCAGTTGGTTATAGGCAGCCTTGAGGCATTTGTTTAAATGTATTTGTATTTACATGTATGTGTAACACTGTACATAGTAATCAGTTTAAGTATTTTGGGGGGAGACAACAGATCAGCGTTCTCCTGTCAGTACCTTTTGCAAGGAAAGCTAATGATCTGACCAAATATAAACAAGTCAAAAGTATATTTGAAGACCATTGTGTAATAAAAATATCCAAGAAATGTTTATGGTTGTGTTTCTTCCATTATACATGTAAAGGTTACTTCTTGATGTATTAACATTTCAACAAAGTGTAATATCTACACATCAGACACTGTCTTGATATGTCTACAGGTCATGTACAGTAACTTGGAAGGTCTTAACACAACACGCAGAGCGCTTTGGACATGTAACTCCCTTATCAAGTAGTCGTTAGTCAGACACATTAAACAGTGAAGCTTTCATAACCGTCTCTGAATAATTCCAATGAAGCATTGTGAACCAACATGTGTGTTCCGTCTTTTATGCCTAATTGCAAACTACAATGTCCATTAGGAATGTTCTTTTACTCTAATGACTGGTTTTAGGTATAGTGACATTTGTTCTTTGACTGGGAAGACATTACAAGGAATGACACACAAACACCAATTTAATTCAAGAAAATACATTTAATAAAAAATAACAAAAACAATAATGGAACAAGATAAAACAGTTTTTTTTGACTGAGGCTTCTAGAAGCAACATCAGCCGGTCCTCCCTCTCCTTAAACAACCCCCTTTCCTCCCTCCACTCAGCCTTCATCTCTGCCTTCTCTCTCCCCCATTCAACATCAGCCGGTCCTCCCTCTGGAGGACGGCCAACTCTTCCCTGTTTACGGGGAAGAGAAACACCACGCTGAAAGGCTTGGAGTAAGTTAACTAACGTATGCATTGTTGTTCAGTAGCAATCCAGCGGTCTGTTTACTTTGGATATTGATTTATGTAGGACCTACATCTTAGAAGCTAGGCTGCAGGGGACGACGGAGACAGCCTGGATAAAGCACGCAGAGAACCTTGTAGCCATGTACAAGGTGATTTTGATCTACAGGCTACATGATAGCAAATATATTGATAGGGACTCACAGTTTGTATGACACTAGAAAACTTATCTAACCTCATAGGACCTAAAGAGCCCCAGAACTGGGGTCAGCACAGAGGGAGGGGAGGCCACAGCCGCTTCGTGGAAGTGGTACGGGGTCTTGGAAGAGGCGATGGGGGCCACCTCCCTGTAATACATCCAGAAGTATTATGGGACAATGAATACTAATATATTAATATATGATATATGAACAGTTGAACTCGTTTAAATCATGGAATGAACAGACAATTGTTTAAACAACTTCAAGTAACGTTAGGCTCGGTGGCTTAGGTTAGCCATTTAACAACTCATCACAATTTCGACATTTCTTGCACATTTCTTAAGCGATCATGGTCATATTACATGGAAATGTTAGTCTGTTTCTCTCGATTCTAGCTATAGAAACATCTAAGATTTGACATGAATACGTTTTGAGCAAGAGCCGTCTGAACACCTGTAACGTTAGTAGCCTATTAACGTTAGCTGGGCTAGCTAGCTAACGTAACGTCCACCACAGAGATCAATGCAAGCAGCTAGCTATCATGACGTTTTTTTTCGAAATGTCATTTCTACCCCACCTATATACACAAAACTGCATTTGTAGCTCTGTGTCGTTATAACTAAGATATGTCTGAAAAAATATTTTTTTCATCGACAAATTAAGTCAATACTTACATTTGAAAACTCCCGCTGCGGTCCCGGTGTCCTCTTCGTTCGCCATCTTTTTTTATTTTTCTCACAGCCCAGTGACGTATCACGTCTCGACTTCCGGAACAGTATACTCTGGACTATGCTACATTTTCGGCCATTTTTTCGCCGATTTCGCCTGCTATATAGTACCTACTATATAGTAGGCGAAATACAGTATGCACAGTTTTGATGCAGCATGCTGCATCTCGCCTACTATATAGCAAGTAGTATGCAATTCGGACACGGCCTATGATTCAGGTAAAGGTGGATGTGGGTTGAAAAGCTTGTGAAGCCATCTAGCAGCAGGTAATGTTCTCCTCAAACAATCTTTTCATTAAGTCTCTTTGAATCAGTGTCTTTTAGGGGGAATTATACTGAGTCTCAGCCAGCCCTAACAGGTTTGATCCGGTTCCTGATAGTACACCTCTGGCCCGAGCATCTCTGGACGACCAGCAGCAAGCCAAAGGTGGTTTCTTTAGACAGCTCCACCTCCAAACAACGTCCTGTGTCTCGATTGACTATTGGGCCATTCTAGAGAGGGAAATAGACTCATCGTCATAAATAATCAATTGAGCCTTGTTCAATATTTCTCCCAGATCCAGGCATTTGCATTCACATCTTACCAGAGCAAAGTCCCATAGTCGTTGTGACAGCCATAGGGTGTCCTCACATCTCTTGAGGCGTGGCGTCCGCCCTCGTCCCTCATCGACCAGACACTTTGTGTTAGATAGAAATATGGTGGAGCCCAGAGGACCCAACTGCAGCAGTCCCTCAGATGAATAACGGGCCAGCTGCCACACAAGAAAAAAACTGTCCAAAATACAAACCCAAACATCTACAGTACAATGTGCCCTGCAGAAGCTAACGTCAGTAAATATGCAAACAGTGAAACTGAGAAAAATAGCTTTAAAAATACCTTTCTTTGACTATATAGCCAAATGTGTTGTACTGTAGGTAGATTAGTGGTAGTGCACTGACTGAACATGTATTAATATTTATGCATAAAAAATAATGACCACAGATTTGAAGAGATACTTCAATCTGCATTTGGATCTCCTTAAATAGCAATACAGGCAATGCAGAAGCTAAGTGCAGTAACTACAATGCAGTTGTGTTTTCAGCAGTGGCGGCTGGTGACTCAAAAAACTGAGGACAGGAGGAAGAGAGGCGAACCGCCCATGGGCGCCGGGGGGCACTTTCCCTCAGTCAGTTATTATTTGAAATATCAGCTTTAAAGTGGATTTACAGTCAATTTTAGCATAAAAACTGAATAACACTTTCTTTAACTACATGCAGCATTTATTTATCATATTCTTGATAAAATATTACAAAACAACAATAAAACATTGTAAGCAATAGTTGTTGTAATGGATTGTACTCTTCTCTAAAGAGAGAAAAGAATTGATATTGGTGAGGTGCTGGAGAGGTTAGGTGATATATGAAAAATGTTTTTGATTAGGGGACACTGAGGTGTGCTGGCTCTCAAACAGTTTGTTGGCAAATAGATTTGACAACTGGACAATGGAATACGTTGCACAGCAAATGCAGTATCCAACAGTTCACTCATGGCTAGCTACAGTAGCAATGGTACAGCTATAGGATTAGCTCATTTGGGTTGCTGTCAAATCTGCCACTCTTATGTTGCTATAGCCTACAATTATCAGAACAATATGAACATTCAGTTGAAAGTTTTCCATCCACCCATTCATCACTGGATGAGGAATCAGCACCGCAAAGCGATCAAGTCTCACGCAAGCAGGAGCCAGGCTGTGGATTTCTCTGATGTTGCGACCCAGTCTCTAGAAATGTTTTGGACGAGTTGCCGACAGTTTGTTTGCGCCTCCAGCCAATCTGCGTGCCTGCCTATGCCGTAGCCTGACATGCACCTCGTAGTTAACGTTCGTTACCGGCTATAGCCAGCCAGTGGAACTGTCGTGTTCAGACGGCTCTAGCTCAAAAAGTATTTATGTCAGCTTAGATATTTAGATGGCTAGAATCAAGACAAATAGACGAACAGTTTGATGTATAATATGTCCCATAATACTTTCGGATGTATTTTATTATGGAGCTACGAACACACAAAAAGTCTCCAATGGCACAGGGAAGAGAAACACAGACATCAACGCCGACCATGGATGTATTAATAGAACACCGACTCAATCGGCCTTCACTGTGATAAATCTGGAATCTGGAATGTGATTGGACTAACAAAATGTCAATATCTGAATCCTGTTCAGACAGGGCCGGAGTACTAGCCTCCCTTGCGGTAACATTTCAGCGTTTTGGCCAATCACAAATTAGCAAGAAAAAAAAGGCATTACATTGATTTAAGAGACAAGAACCTGCCCTAAGGAGCCTCCCTTCCATAGATATCTATGGGTCCTCCAGCTGCATGTTATAGATGTCACTGTTGGAGCTTTAGAATTTCAATAATGGGTTTTTATCCATAGGGAATACCTGCTTTATGAACAAAACTGCGATAATATTAATTATGAATAAGGGCCAGTACAGTTCTGATATAGACCACAGTAACTGCAGCCGATGCATGGGAAACGGACACAACGAAGTTACTGCGGTTAGGGTTAGGGTTCTTTTGAGTGTGATGTAGTTACTGCAATTCTCTATACCCTTTTCTCTATAACAGAGCAAGATTGAACTCTGAAACTTTCTCACAAGATAAAAAATATATATTGAGAATTTGACTTATAACTGAATGTTTTGGGGGAAAACTGTAGTTACTGTGGTTAGCCTCTGCAGGCCAGTACAGTGTTAGGGTACTGTTATTATATGGGTTAGGATTAGGGTACTGTTATTATATGGGTTAGGGTTAGGTTTAGGGTTAGGGTACTGTTATTATATGGGTTAGGGTTAGGGTACTGTTATTATAAGGTTTAGGGTTAGGGTACTGTTATTTTACTGTATATGTTAGGGTTAGGGTACTGTTATTATATGGGTTAGGGTTAGGGTACTGTTTTATATGAGAGAATTCATCTTCATTTTCTGAGAAAACGATACACTGAATGACTGCCAGCATTAACATGGTTAAGTGAGCCAGACAAAAACACAAGCGTACACTAATGCCAAAAGCACTGAGAAGAATGATACATCAGTATGATAGATATCAGGTTTAATTAATGTGTGTAGGTGTGTGTTTGTGCGTGCGCACGCGTGTGTGTGTGTGTGTGTGTGTGTGCCAACCGCATGTCTTCATGCCTGTGAATGTCTTTGTGTTAAGGGGCAGGGTGTTCAGAATATGACTGATTTCTTTCCAAAGTAAAAGAGCCTTTGTAAACAAAAAAACAAACATGTGATGTCATTCAGATGATTAAAAGTTACGAGAAAATACACTGTCTAGCGGTATGATATTGTTTTCACTCACTTATCCTCTCCATATACTGTAGCTGTGTTCCAGTGATACAAACACATTTCCCCTTTACTATCATCTGAAATTATAGTCGGAGTATTCAATCATGTATTTGTTAATGGCAATGATATGGAACAGGATCAGGTTGGGCTGAAACCATAAGATTGACAGAAAAGCAGGTATCAATCTCCTGACCTGAGAAAGCATGCCATGGCATGGGAGGAGCATGGCACTGATGTCCTGCTCAGAGCCCTGGTCCAGGCAGTAGCCACTGGCCTTACTGTTCCGCACCTGAAAGACAAGACACATAATCCAGTTCTAGAGGTTGGAGGTTGCTGTCCATCCATCCAGTTGACACAGCTAAATCTTTGAATGATATGTCATAATCCACTGTGTATTTTACCTCGCCATAGGCACTGGTGCTGTTGTACAGCCGCATCTCTGGGTACACATTCTCAAGATACCACTGGAAACTATGACAATTAAGTTTCTTCCTCAAGGCTATTCTCTCTGAAACATCTCCGAAGTCGACTCCAGGAGTCAGAAAACAATGCAAAAGTGGCCTCATGAGTTAACATACAGGTACTAACATACTTGGGGGCAGATGTACTAACGTTTGCGAGCGCAGAGCAAACAGTTCCTTGGGCAGTCGGCAGAAAGTGAGCACGGTGCGTCTTCAGTCTACAAAGCCTGTGTCAGTGCGGAATCACTGCATGCCACCGCTCTAAAACCGTAATGGGCACAAGGAAAATATAGCGACTTGCAGCAGTCTTGCTTTGTCCATTTAGGCTACCTCTTTGTAATTGATTGCTTTACTGTAAATTATGAGGACTGATGTGGTAGGCTATCTTTATTTTTATTTATTAACTTCTGTTGATGGTGTAACGTGATGATCGGCGTTGTATATCTTATTTGCAAGTGCATTGTAGGTTATCCCTGGCATATTCATTTTCTAAAGCCAATTGTTTAATTACAAAACCTTGTAGTCTTGAATGGTGCCAATTGTAATCAGTGAATGTCTGCATTGTGAATGTTCCAGTCCACTTTATAATCGTAATTTACTGCATGTGAATCCCGCCTCCTCCACACGTCGAAGTGTTCTTGAGCAACTGGGGACACTGAACCCCAAATTGTTTCCAACGAGCAGGCTAGCACCTTGCATGGAAGCTGCGGCCATTGGTGTGTGAATGTGTGTGAATGGGTGAATGAGAGGCCATTGTAAAGCACTTTGGATAAAATCACTATATAAGTGCAGTCCATTTACCATTGGCTTTAATGCAACGGGACATTAAATCTATCTGAGACCAATTTGATTAGTAAGCTATGTGACCTTGTAATCAGTGTTGCACGAATAGCCTATCGGATTATCAAAATTTAATAATAATTGCTCTCCCATGTATGCACTTCATAAAACTGTATGTTCATATAACATATGGTTATGTGTAGGCTGCTGGGTTATGCGCAACTGGATTACACCTGCTTTTCAAAGGTGGACAAGTGTCACCGCAGTAGAGTTTTTGGTTGGCATTTTACCTTGGAACACGTGATAGGCTACATTCATAGTTTTGTTGTTGGTTGATCACCTTGGAAAACGTGATAGAAGAGGGGAATAAATTTGCGACCGCTTTTGACAGTGGGTTGGGTGGGCCTGCAGTTTTCATACATACGACGGGATATTAATAAATCTCTCCTTGAGCATCTCCTCCCGGCTTTGTGCGTGTTCATACCCACCTTTCCCTTGACCATCCCATGAATGCATTATGCATGAGCAGGAAAGCGCAACTTGCCCTTCTGTGGTCCTGCACCAGGCAGAATGCGCTTTGACCCATGTGCGGTCTGTTCGTACATACCATGCCATGTTGTCAGACGGACGTTGCGACGGAATAACGCCAAAAATGGGCGTTCATATGTTAGTACATCTGCCCCTTGGTCTTCTGTGCTGCTCATGTTGTGAGACATCCAGGAATTGAGAACAAGTCATGATCCAAATGCCCTGTGTAGACATCCAGAGCATCAAACATCCCACTATAAGATTTTTTTTAATGTAGGTCTTTGGATTTGTTCCTGTCAGGGAACCATTCCTGACTCACACTATTCGGGATATTCCAAGCCATGTAGCGGTGCGTTTTGTAGTCATCCATCCAGACCTCGGCTGCCCTTAATGCATTGCGCTTGGTGTAGTATTCAATGTCGTTGTTGTAGGGCTTCTTGGAACGTTCAACATGTGCCACACGCGCACATGGTAGCACCTCCATACTGCCCCCACACTGCCACACCTGAACAATTGGGGGTTTTCATAGTGCAGATAATTAACGAAACATAATTCAGCAAAAATACAAAAAACAATTCAATACATGTGCAAATGCTCAATACAGCTAACTGAATCTCACTGAGCATATAGTCGTGGAAAAGCTTTTCACAAACTGTGCCATGTACAGAAGCTGAATTGGTTTGGATGATTTTTTGTTTTGTTTTTCCAATAAAGGGGATGATCATCTTGGACTGGTGTTAGCCAGGAACCCAACTTGTAGAGAGAAGTACCCTATCCAAGCTTCATACAGGTTGTAATAGTTGTGAAGGCTTAACAAGCCCTTAGAGCCCCTACAGCTCTACACCATCTGAGAACAAACGCTCTCTCTGATACCGTCACCAATATGTCTGTTTCCTCCTGCTTCACTCCCTCATCCTCATCTGCACAAGCTCCATTCAGGACCAGGAAGAACATATGGTAGAACAAAAGAAGAGAACCATACATTAAGAGATCCATGCTACTACCTCCCCCTCAGGGATCATTAAAGCGTATCTTATCTTAAAATGTGATTCAAATAGCTTTTAGCACATTCTGACACCCAAGGTGCGAGCATTGTCAGGTTAATTCTATCTTGATTTACCTATCTTCCATCTACTTTCCTCTCACTGCATCAGTCTACTGTTTCCCTGCTGTGTCTCATGTGTCCTTTCATCTCCTGTGTACTGCCGTCACGTCATAACCATCATGTCCGAGGCTATGAAGTGAGAAATATGCAAACCCAACAGCCTGTCAGCCAGTGGGATGCTGGTAGCAGACTGCAGAGTCCTGGATCAGGTTCAGTTCTCACAAGATGAGCAGAGAACGACCACACCAAAGTCATAGCACACCAAAGTGATTCCCTTCAAACAGTGTCATCCTATCTCACAACGACAACTAAAAGATCTTAACTTGATATTATCAGTAGTGTCCAAATGATGGAAATGAAAGTAAACCCTTCAGTAGACAGCAGTACTGAACATATTCATGGCAATACTGGGTCAACCTCTATACACAGAGCTTAATGATGCTGTCATAATCTTAGCTAAGCTGACAGAAAGATATTTACCACATGCAGTGTGAGAAATTAGTCAGAGCCCCCTGTATGTTTCAATAACAAGTCCAAATGGCAAGTCAACACACACAGCCAGGATGCAGACTATAAGCACGGCTCATATCTTTTTTAAGTCCCTAGGGGTTTTATCCTTAATTGTTACTAGAGAAACAATCTGATCCTGAAACCCCAAAGGCTTAAATACATCAGCACAAGTTTCGGAATGCCGTGCAGTATTGAACTCACCCGCATGCCCAGCTCAATGTTCTCTGCCCCGTATCCCTCCATCCCAGGGTCTAGGAGACCCATCTCCCCGAAGAACTCTCTGTTCACCACAAAGGAACAGCCAATCATTGCAAGAGTCCTGAAAACAGATCACTAGATGAGGTGCAGACAGTACATTATGTGTTTGTGTGTATTGCCCATCCACATGTAGCCTACAATACTATGTGTCCTGTATAAAAAATCTGGGGACTCAAGCATGTCTTTTAAACATTATTAGCTCAGGACTGATCTTTATTCTCTAATGGTGGTTGTCTGGCACCTTATGGGGGCGGTGTCATCTCCTCTGTCCAGCCAGGCCTGTGGGGGGATGATAAACATGCACCACAGACCCCAGCTGTACCCATGGGCGGCACTGGCATACTGCTCAACCTCTAATGTGTTGTACTTGATGTTGTCAATTGCTGGGAGAATGATATGCGTTCGATCTTCTCCGATTCTTGTCAAGATGTCAACCTGTCACAGAAGGAAAAAGGGTCAAATTAAGGACAGAAAGATAGATGGATGGATGGATGGATGGATGGATGGATAGATGGATAGATGGATAGATGGATGGATAGATAGATACATACATACATACATACATGGGGTGTAACGATACACTAATCTCACGATAGAATACGATACACGATATAGTGTTGACGATCACAATACGATACTCTAAGGGCAGGTGTGAAGCGTTGCAGTAGCGCTGCTGTTCACACCAATAGTGCATTTCTCCACATTTCTACTCCACTACACTTTGTGAATTTAGAGCTTAACTATTGTAATATCATGGATAGGCCTAGAGACAAAAGACGTGTTTGTTACCAGCGTTGTGTAGCCAGTGTTCACTGATATACAATAAACATAACACAATATTGTTTTTACCTTGACGATACGTATTGTGATGTTTCTGTATCGCGATATATTGTGGCACGATATACTGTTACACCCCTAATACATACATACATACATACATAAATTCAGTTGCTTGGGATTCTGATTTGTGATCCAAAAAGAGCCTTCTTGTGTGTGTCTTAGTGACTGCAGAACTAGTCTGGAGGTAAACCTCACCATGCTGTGTTGAACTCAACATGAGCATCGAAGAAGCCAACGACTGGTGCAGTGGCAGCTTTCCAGCCAAGGATTCGGGCCCGTATGAGGCCCTCTCGTTTGCTGTTTCTCACAATCTTCTCCAGGCCGGGACAATGCTGATCCACATGCTGATCCAGGTTGAGTTTTAGCTCCACTGGAGATTAAATTAAATGACATATTGCAATCACATAAGAAAAATCTCAAGCAACCACATTCCGATTCTCTCTCTCGCTCTCTTATAAACACACACCCATACAAACACACAACACGCAAACATGTTTACACTCCACTGTAAATAGTGTCTATTTGACTGATGTGAGTGCTAAAAGGACCATACCCGTCTAAATAGGATTTGATCTCCTTAAACTAGTCACCCAATGTTTATCACATTACCGCAATCCATTTTCCAAAGTAAAGCTCATGTTAAAAGATGTTTGCATTTTTGTGTTTTACTTACATTTCAAAAGTTGAACATGATGGCTTTAAAACGTATTTTTAAATTGTTCTGACAAACTCGTCCCAGTTAGTTTCAAATAATTTAAAGCTATGGCCCTTTAAGATGTCTTCTACTGATACAACAAATAATTCATTGGATCACAGCAAAAGCTAGAAAATCTGCCACTGTTTTTCCAGCATATGATTGTTTTGGCTCTACTTAATCAAATTGTTGTGACACATAAGATTTTTTTTAAATAACAACACTGTGACACTAGAGCTACCATGCCTTTCGCTTACCCATGTCACTGTTGTCATCAACGAGAATGATTTCTTTGAGGAGATGTGCAGGTGTGTGGTTGACCAGGCTGTGGACTGACCGGAGAATCACAGACAAGGCCTCATTGACAAAGATGAACACCACCGCAATCTGTGGGAGGTCAGGGGGATAGCTCATCGCCCGGCACCTGTGAGCAAGGTCCAAAACTGTCAGTATTTGAAGAGCAAAGTTGTCACTAACTGCTGAAGAGGGCAGGCTTAATTACCTTTCGGGTCTGTAGTCAGGAATGGATCTATCCAGTGAGATTTGGTCGCTTAGCTGTGTATTGTAGCCAAACTCATGATACTTGGCCCTGTCTGGACCCTGGTCTGACTCTCTGAGGGCAGAGGCCCTGTCTTGTCGCAAACTCACAGGTCCTTCCACTAAAGCCAGAGGCTTCACAAAACCTGTGGGAGGCCCAGCCACAAAAAAGGGAAGGCTCACATTCAGTAGACCTCCAGATATTGGAACCAAAGAAATACATGTGTTATCTCGACTGAATAGCACTAAGGATTATGTCATTCTATTCAATAGAATCACTATACAAAAGGTTACCGTCCTGAGCTTCCAGTCTGAAAGCAATAAAGAAGCTCAAGGTAACTACCTACCACTCTATAGCTCCAGACAGTGACTGATGCTGAGACACTGAACAAGGCTGCCTAGTTATCCTGCAATGTTAGCTGAATTGATGACACGTGTTTGCACTGTGTGCAAAGTCCTTAACAGCATGCGAAGGTCTTGGAGAATAGCATACGCTATATCCAATATGTGATTGCGCTTGTGATAGCCTATCATTCATTTAATATGCTACAAGGAGAGTTTACATTTCCATTGAATAAGGGTAGCCTACACACCAATCACTTACCGTTTAATTGATGGTAGACTATGTCCTCGAGGTGCTCGAGCCTCTGAAGAATAGCCTGTTTGTCCACAAAGTTAGATCTCCGATAAGTTATCAGCTCAGTGCTCGCTCTACTCCTCACCAGTTCCGCCGAACGATCCTGAAGTCTACAATACACCGTGAACAGAATAATCCCCCCACAAACAAAAATGTTGACAATCAACAAAGTTTTTATTCGCCGTGCCACAGCCATGAAACCAGGGAGGTCCTTTCACATCGACAGAATATGTCTGTGTTAGAAAGCTGCACGCGCTAAATTGTGTGTGTGTGATTCACTCAGGTTTCCTCTGAGCCGCCTCGCGCCTGTTCTTCAGCACCACCCTCGCCTCTGCAATGCACTTGTTCCGCAGTCGTATGTTACAAATTAATTGTGTTTTCCAGTGTCGAAGGAAATGATCACTTAATTGCACAGTGCAAGTGATTTAAGAGGATTGTTAGAAAAACAACTCCCCGCACCAGATTGTTTGCCACATCATCAAACACACACATAGGCTACACAATCAAAATTTGAAGTTTGACAGTTATGCATGTGTGACGCACACAGATATGTGGTCACTGTTTTTGTTTTGTTTTATATACGCCAGCATCATTGCTGTGGGACAATGTTTATTTTGGTCAGTAGGTGGCAGTGGTGTGTTGGGCCACAGCGGAACTGTTCTTCGCGCTCGTGTTGTTTCTCGCCATTCTGCTACAGGGAGCAAATGGAACCGGCCTAACTCTCTGTCTCCTTCTTTTATCTGTTCATGAACAGGTTAGTAACATGTAAAAAGCACTCAAAACATTCACGAAATGTATGTAAAGAAAGCATATAGATTCTGACATAATGATGTAGACTGTTTAGTAATGTTTCAATGACGGATGTCCATAGATGAGGAAAATGTGGAGACTGGCTAGCGGTCATCTAGCTAGCTGTGCGGTGAGTGTGGCTCACGTGATGGAAAACGGTTTGATAGTTATTGCGGGTGCAGTTGTAAGCGAACGTTCGAGCTGCTCCAGTTTGTTTTGATATTGCACAATGAACACTTAGTGGTGAGGTTTTAGAGGATTATTATGTGGCACTGTTTCTTCAGTTCAAGTAGTAGGCTACACATATTTGTCTCACTGATTTACAATTATTTTCATGTATTTACATAGTGATATAGACTACTAATGGTTATGACCAGGTTAGAGGGGTAATACCTGAAACATGTTTATTATTTTCTTTATTAATCTGTAATCCAGAAAGCCATTGTAACATCATATAGGACAGAGGATGTCAAGTTAGAATTCAGTTTTATATTGAGATGTGACGATTTTCTTTATTTAATTGAGGTAATGATACAGAAACAAGTTACTGACACAGAAATAGTTTGATTCTGTTTGTCTAGTGTGATGTCTTTCAATAAATGATTCTGCTACAGGGAGCAAATGGAACCGGCCTAACTCTCTGTCTCCTTCTTTTATCTGTTCATGAACAGAATCTTATCTGTATAGGTCTCACACCTGAGACTTGTAACAGATTTGTGGGGGCTCGTCCGGGATTGGCGCCCCCTTGTGGTCGGAGGTCGTCAATCCAGAGATCAATGAACCTGTGGACAAACATCAGCGAGATATATCATCAGAGCTGTGGACCACGCTAGTCCAGGGTCCTTGTCTACAGTCTACACTTCAGCAGAGCGGGGGAGTACACAAGTATCCAGAGCGTCTGAAGAGTGTGCATCATGGCAGACAACAGTACTCGTAAAGAACTCATTTGGTCCATAAAGAAGGGACTGCTTCATCTCTCCTCTGATGAGATCTTCCTGGTGGCGAAGGACATCGCGTCATCACCTGACCAGGATCCAGCTAAGTTGGAAGATGAGGGGGGGTGTTTTGATCTTGTTTGTGATTACATGTCTTCTAAAACTTTATTACAACTAGAAGACCAGGGCATGGGACAGTTGTTGTGTTTGAAGGATGTAATTGATGGGATGATTGCAGGGCTTGGTCATGGTTCAGCGACTCCACAGGGAGAAACAAGTCCTGACATTTCTGACACATCAGCAATTAATGTAAACGCAAACACCCTTACCTCTGATACTGCTTCCAAAACTGATACCCTTGAGACACAACTTAAGTTAAGAACTGAGTTACACCACCAGTTTGGCCAGCGTAGTGTCCCACTTACCTTACCCACTGCATACCAACAGCCAACTGCAGATAACTGTAGCCATTCCGGCAGTGCACAGGCCAGTCAGTCCCCTCTCAGAAGTGAAAGCTTAATAGCTCTCAAAGATCTAGCACTTCTCCAGAGAAAGGAGTTTAAGGTACATGGAGGTCAGATAGGTGATAGTGGATCTGACATTAGTTATGGTAATATCTGTAAACAGATAGTCGAGGGACTAAAAGAAAAGCATACTGAGGGTGAAGTTATCCGAGCAGTACTGCGCATCATCAAGCCTGGAAACTTTAAGGACATGTTGATCAGCAAAGATGAACTGACCGTGACAGAGCTTAAAAGCTTCCTACAGTCGCACCTGGGGGAGAAGAATACAACAGAACTCTTCCAAGAACTGATAAATGCACGGCAGCATGAACAGGAAACACCACAACAGTTCCTCTACCGGATGGTGGGGCTCAAGCAAAAAGTGGTCTTCACATCAAAACAGACAGACGCTGATATCAAATATGAGGCAGAAACTGTACAGAATGTTTTCCTCCACACCATCTACCAGGGTCTACGAGAGAAGCACGATGACATCCGGAGGGAGCTTAAGCCGTTCCTCTCTAACCCAACAATCACAGATGAGGCGCTGTTGCGGCAAGTCATCAAAACGACCAGTGAAGAGAGTGAAAGGAGACGTCGACTGGGTCACAGCACACGCAGCAAAGTAACCTACGCTCAAAGCGGCCAAGTTGAAACAGACCAGTCAACCAAAGGTAAGGAAGACACTAACCGCACAGACAGGGATGAGGAAGTCCAGCGACTGAGTGTCCAGATCCAGGCACTAACACGAATGGTGGAATCCCTAAAACCACCACAAGCAGCGACACAGCCGGCCTCACCGCAGCACCCACCTGAGCATTCATGCCACTGTGCGAGTTCCCAGACAAGACAAACACCACAGAGAAAGGGAACGTATGGCTGTCCTACCTGTGTGGAACAGAACGTACCTAACTGTAATCATTGCTTTGCATGTGGCGAAGAGGGACACCGTGCGGTGGGGTGCCTTAAAAGGTCCAAGTCGTCGGGAAACCAGCTGCGGTCACAGCAGCGGGACAACCTGTGACCGGCCCCAACTCCCAGTCCCATGCAGGTGTGCACAGAACTGATCCAGTCCCAGATCATGGTCACTCCCTTGTCACCCCTCATTCACCTACCACCAGTATCATATCTCCATCTGAAAGAGTAGCACAGTTAATCGGGAAGCAATGCCTACTTAAGTGTCACTTGAATGGCTATGCTGTAAGTGTTCTGTTAGACACGGGCGCCCAAGTTAGCCTTATTGGTCGGACATGGAAAAATAAATACTTGCCTCATCAGGAGACCCGTCCTCTCAGTGAACTTATGGGTGACCGTGACCTTGATGTTTTCGCCGCTAATGGAGAAACAATACCCTTTGATGGCTGGGTTGAAGTGACCGTCAACTTACCTGGCAATGATGACCCTGAGCTCTCCATCAAAGTGCCGTTCCTGGTGAGCTGTAGAGACCTGGTAAGGCCACTGCTGGGCTTTAATGTCATTCAAGAGTTAATCCAAGGAAAAGGAGATGGAATGGAAGTCCTATCTATCATCGTTGACCTGCTGAGAGGGGCCATGGAGATTGGAAGTGAGAAAGCAGAGGCTGTGGTGAGTTTCCTCCAGACCCAGAAACCGGTTGATGAGCAAGTATCGGTCAAAGTAGGTTACCATGAGGTCGTTGTACGCCCTGGTCAAGTTACTCACCTGAAGTGTCCAGTGCCTGCTGGTTTCTCCTCTTCTGTCGCTCTATTCGAGCTCAACCACCATGACCGGCATTTGGAACAGTTAGATGCAGGCGATGGACTAGTTGAGGTACACCATACTGAGAGACCATTCGTAAAAATCCCTGTGAGCAACAACACCAAGCACGACGTGACTTTGGCCAGCCGTACGGCCCTAGGCAGCATCCAGCCGATAGACAGAATAGTACAGACAGACCAGACAGACAGTGTCCATGTGAATGAAATTAACTCACCTTCCCCCATCAGTAGAGATGAAAAGAACAACCCAACCACTCTGTGGCATCCCCCCGTTGACGTTAGCCATCTCAGTGAAGAACAGCAGACAGTAGTGAAGCAAATGCTTTATGAAGAATCCAATGCATTCGCTTGTGATGATAACGACCTAGGGTGCATCCCAAGTCTCCAAATGACTATAACTGTGAAAGATGACATCCCAGTGCAGCGGTCGTATGCATCAATACCCAAGCCACTCTATAAAGAAGTTAAGGATTATATCCAAGACTTGCTTGCCAGAAAGTGGATAGTCAAGTCCAAGTCCCCATACTCAGCCCCGGTGGTGTGCGTGCGAAAAAAAGATGGAACTTTAAGGCTCTGCATAGACTACCGCCTCTTAAACCAAAAGACTGTCCCAGACCAACACCCACTCCCACGCATTCAGGACCTAATGGACACACTTGGAGGGTACCGCTGGTTCTCCATCCTAGACCAGGGTAAAGCATACCATCAGGGCTACATTGCAGAGGGGTCCCGACACCTGACAGCATTCGTCACACCCTGGGGATTGTATGAGTGGGTTCGCATCCCGTTCGGGCTTTCAAACGCCCCGGCTGCATTCCAGAGAAGTATGGAGGAGATGCTAAACTCTCTACGTGATGAATGCTGCATCCCTTATTTGGATGATGTGCTCTGCTTTGCTGAAACCTTTGAGGCCCATGTCGATGGATTGAGACGTGTCCTGAGGGCTCTGCAGCATCACGGCGTCAAGCTCAGGCCCGCCAAGTGTGAGCTATTCAGGGAGGAGGTGCGGTATGTCGGGAGACTTGTCTCTGCCAATGGAGTGCGTGTCGATCCCAAAGACATAGCAGCTGTCCAAGCACTGAGGGAGAAGACCCCGAGCACAGTTGGAGATGTCCGTAAGCTGGTGGGATTTCTCAGCTACTACCGGACATATGTGCAGGACTTTGCAAGGATTGCAAAGCCAGTCTACGAGCTGCTACAGGGGGAAGGAGGCCACATGGTGACAACTAAGTCCAAGTCAAGGAAGGGGAAAGGTGCCCAGATGCCATCACGGACTCCCATACAGTGGACTGAGGAACATCAAGGCGTCCTTGACCAGTTGATAAATATCCTGTCCAATCCGCCTGTATTAGCCTACCCTGATTTTGACCTACCTTTCGTGTTACACACGGATGCATCAGCATTAGGGCTCGGGGCGGTATTGTACCAGCGCCAGGGAGGGAAGCTCAGGGTCATTGCATACGGATCCAGAACACTCTCACCTGCAGAGAAAAACTATCACATGCACTCAGGGAAACTTGAATTTCTAGCCTTAAAGTGGGCTGTGTGCGAAAAGTTCAGGGATTACCTCTTCTATGCTCCTCATTTTACAGTGTATACGGACAACAATCCCCTAACCTACGTGTTGAGCACTGCCAAACTTAATGCTGTAGGCCACAGGTGGGTTGGAGAACTGGCAGACTTCCGGTTCGAGGTGAAGTACAGACCTGGCAAAGTGAACATTGATGCCGACACACTCTCCCGGTTACCCATGGAATTTGATGAGTATGTTGCAGGATGCACTGAGGAACTGTCAAAAGACACAGTCCAGGCAGTGTGGGAAGGCAGCCAGGCAGCAAAGAAACAGGATGTGGCCTATGTGGCGGTGTTCAACCTGTCACTGAAGAGCTCAGAGCCCCACACGCCAGGGCTTCTCCCAGCCATCAGTCATGACGAGCTTGTACAAGCCCAGAGAGATGACCCGAGTATCTGTGAAGTCATCAAACTGAAAGAGGCAAACCAGATTCTAACCAATGACACAAGAAGAGGTGTCAGTGGCCCTGTGAGGAAACTTTTACACCAGTGGGGGAAGCTTCAGATGGAAAATGGTCTATTGTACAGAAAGACCATCCAGAGACGACAGCTTGTCTTACCTGAGAAGTACAGACCCATTGCTTTGAAACATCTCCATGATGACATGGGACATGTGGGAACGGAAAGGGTCCTTTGCCTGGCCAGAGACAGATTTTACTGGCCATACATGAAGAGTGAAATCGAAGCCTATGTGACACGGAAATGTCCCTGTATTAAACAAAAGAAGCCTGCAGTGCACGTCAGAGCGCCCATGGGGAGTATCACCACTCACTCACCTCTGGAACTTGTGTCCATCGATTACATGCACCTAGAGCCAAGCAAAGGGGGTTTTGAGTACATATTGGTTGTGGTGGACCATTTTACCAGATTCGCTCAGGCCTACCCTACAAGGAATAAGTCTGGGAAGACCGCAGCAGAAAAGCTATTCAATGACTTCATTCCACGGTTTGGCTACTCAGGAAAGCTCCACCATGATCAAGGTCGTGAGTTTGAGAATGACCTGTTCAAGACCTTACAGCTGCTGACAGGAGTGGGACACTCCAGAACCACACCGTATCACCCCCAGGGAAACCCAGCAGAGAGGTTCAACAGAACCCTGCTCCAGATGCTGAGGACCCTAAAGGAGAAAGAAAAGGATAGATGGAAGGAGCATCTGCCACAGATAGTGCATGCCTATAACTGTACCAGGCACGAGGCGACTGGGTACTCACCATTCTACCTGCTGTATGGCCGTCATCCACATCTGCCTGTTGACCTGTTATTTGACCTGACAACTGATAAGGAAGCCATGACTCCCAGAGGTTACACTGAAAAGTGGGCTGCAAGGATGAGAGAGGCGTACAAGGTGGCATCTGAAAACAGCCGCAAGTCAAGCGATAGGGGGAAAAGGTACTATGACCGTCATATGAGGGGAGTTGTGCTCCAGGAGGGTGATCGTGTCCTAGTCCGAAACCTGAGCGAAAGGGGGGGCCCAGGGAAATTGAGGTCTTACTGGGAGGATGCAGTATACACCGTAAAAGAGCGTGTGCGTGATAGCCCTGTCTACAAAGTGTATCCGGAAAAGGGTGTCCCAAACAGAGTCCGTACCCTACATCGGAACCTCCTACACCTCGTGAACGACCTACCAGTAGACCTACCTGTATCCTTGCCGTCAGCACCACCTGGAAGGAGAAGAGACCTACCTGTATCCTCGCCGTCAGCACCACTTAAAGGGAGAAAGCAAAGAAGAGACAGAGAATTAGACCAATCTGTGTGCAGTGACTCCTCAGAATTAGACGATGAACCACGATACTGGCTAAGAATACCTGTAGTGAGGGAGCCTGAGAGTGCACCATTGCGACCCACTCGTGAGCCGGCGGGAAGCTCAGCCTATGGAACAGTCCCACCAACAACTGATCAGTTAAGCAAAAGTACACTGATAACAGAGACCAGAGGTAACTCACCTGTGAGTGAAATCCAAGAGAACATACCTGCAGATTCCCTGCAAACAGATGAAGAGGGTGGACCCGAGGAAGCGGAGTCATCAGGGGAAGCTCAAGTCCCTCAGTCAGTTAGTGATCAGTTAGATCCACAGCCTGAAACAGTCAGTATTCAGCCAGATGAGCCTAGGCTGACAGAAACTAGACAGTCTACCCGTGATAGGAGGCCGCCGCAGATGTTTACTTATGATTTGTTAGGTGAACCATCTTACCAACTTCCATGCACTGCCAACACTGTAGGGGTCTATGGGGTGACATCGACACAAGTTTGGGGAATGCAACCATATTACATTTCATACCAGCTACCCTACATCAACGTACCATATACTACCCTAGTGCCTTACATCACCCCTACATATGTATTTTGTCAGGGAAATATAGGCCAATAGGTTATGTCAGGAGACATTTTTCTTTGAGGGGGAAAGTGTGACGCACACAGATATGTGGTCACTGTTTTTGTTTTGTTTTATATACGCCAGCATCATTGCTGTGGGACAATGTTTATTTTGGTCAGTAGGTGGCAGTGGTGTGTTGGGCCACAGCGGAACTGTTCTTCGCGCTCGTGTTGTTTCTCGCCATTCTGCTACAGGGAGCAAATGGAACCGGCCTAACTCTCTGTCTCCTTCTTTTATCTGTTCATGAACAGGTTAGTAACATGTAAAAAGCACTCAAAACATTCACGAAATGTATGTAAAGAAAGCATATAGATTCTGACATAATGATGTAGACTGTTTAGTAATGTTTCAATGACGGATGTCCATAGATGAGGAAAATGTGGAGACTGGCTAGCGGTCATCTAGCTAGCTGTGCGGTGAGTGTGGCTCACGTGATGGAAAACGGTTTGATAGTTATTGCGGGTGCAGTTGTAAGCGAACGTTCGAGCTGCTCCAGTTTGTTTTGATATTGCACAATGAACACTTAGTGGTGAGGTTTTAGAGGATTATTATGTGGCACTGTTTCTTCAGTTCAAGTAGTAGGCTACACATATTTGTCTCACTGATTTACAATTATTTTCATGTATTTACATAGTGATATAAACTACTAATGGTTATGACCAGGTTAGAGGGGTAATACCTGAAACATGTTTATTATTTTCTTTATTAATCTGTAATCCAGAAAGCCATTGTAACATCATATAGGACAGAGGATGTCAAGTTAGAATTCAGTTTTATATTGAGATGTGACGATTTTCTTTATTTAATTGAGGTAATGATACAGAAACAAGTTACTGACACAGAAATAGTTTGATTCTGTTTGTCTAGTGTGATGTCTTTCAATAAATGATTCTGCTACAGGGAGCAAATGGAACCGGCCTAACTCTCTGTCTCCTTCTTTTATCTGTTCATGAACAGAATCTTATCTGTATAGGTCTCACACCTGAGACTTGTAACACATGCCTTCTAGCGAACAAAGAAAAGTAGATACCTTCAATTGGATGTCTTGGCTGGTATGGCTAATATTACAGTTTGGTATGGGTAATATTACAGTTTGGTATGGCTTATATTACAGTTTGGTATGGGTAATATTACAGTTTGGTATGGCTTATATTACAGTTTGGTATGGCTAATATTACAGTTTGGTATGGCTTATATTACAGTTTGGTATGGCTAATATTACAGTACAACAAGAATGAGAATGTTATGCTGATCTGGTGTAATGTGATAATGACTTCAGCGCAACTAATGTCTATTGATTTTTTACCTAATGTGAATCACATAGTCGGTGAAACTTCCCCTTATTGATTGAACTAGAATTTGTAAAGGGAGCAGAGTGTTGACTAACTAAAGATTTTACACTTCATAATTCTATCCTGCAGTGTCAGTTCACAAAAGAGATACCGAGACACCAATCCAGCAAGGTCAATACAGGGGGAGAGAAAAATACACGTAGGCTAACAGTCCAGGTACACACAGACAGGCAGCTCCAGGTACACAGACAGGCAGCTCCAGGTACACAGACAGGCAGCTCCAACTACACAGACAGGCAGCTCCAGGTATACAGGCATTTTGTAGAAATTTGCTAGTACTGTTTCTTATTGTTGGGTCTTGGGTACAGTAATTTCCCTGGAAGCTTACATAACACAGGTACTGAATGTAGCATGTGAAGCCATCGCCAGCCCAGAGGTCTTAACTATTCCTCACGCAAGACTGCGGCAGTCTGGTCCAGGAGTCTTTGAGGCCTCATCTTGAATATCCACAGAAAATAAGTCATCTGATAAAGAACTCTGCCTTTGATACAATCCAGGCACAACTGTTCCAACTAAGGCTAGTGCTAAATGCAGGCAAAACTGAGGCCATGTTCTTTGCTAACAATAAGAGGATGCCAGCGGTTTTGCCTTGCATCATGTCTGCCCAAGGTACCCCCATTGAGATGGTGGCCTCTTACAAATACCTAGGCATCAGAGTGGATAACAGTCTTTCCTTTAAATGTCACATTGACCAACTCCTCAGAAAACTGAAGGTCAAGTTGGTTTTTTTTCTTTAGAAACCGGTCATGTTTTTCTTTTGTTACCAGGAAACGTCTTGTTGCCGCCACTTTTATGTCTCTTCTGGATGATTGTGATGTTGTGTACATGAACGCCTCTGCCCACTCCCTACATCTGCTGGATGCTGTGTACCACAGAGCCTTAAGATTCATTATAGGTTCTAAGCCTTTTTCACATCACTGTACTTTGTACTCTCTGACAGGCTGGTCCTCACTGTCCATGCGCAGAACCACTCACTGGTATGTTTTTTTTTACAAAGCAATCCTCGGTCTGCTCCCCACCTATCTGTCAATCTACATGACACTGCAGCCTCCGGTCCCAGGATTTCACCAGCTTTGCTATCCCCCCAGTCCGTACTGAACTCGGGGAAAAAAGCCTTCTCCTACTCTGCCCCTGCTACCTGGAACAAGCAGCAGGTACTGAAGCTGTATGGCTTGATTCCCCTTGGGGAGTTCAAAGGTCTTACCGGAAGGCTGGAGGGGGCAACCGTGGACCGTTGCACTTGTAATTAGGGCCCGAGCACTGGCGGTGCGAGGCCCTATTGAATTTCGAAGGATTATTATTCTACCTTCTTGTTAGGGCCCGAGCACTGGCGGTGCGAGGCACTATTGAAACTCGAAGGATTATTATTCTCCTTCTCCTTCTTCTCCCCAAACAAATGCCTTTTTGGCGGCCTAAACATCGATGAAAACGGATGAAACTTTGCAGATACATCAGTCCCGGTGAAAATCGGATATTTCATTGGTGACGGAAATGGGCGTGGCAAAACGGCTCAAGAGCGCCCCCTGGAAAGTTTAAAATGGCGAGCCCCACCTTTCAGTTTGATGTAGGCGAACGAAATTCGGTGGGCATATGTATTTCATCGAGCCACACTTAAATGTCTCTTGGAGCTATACCCAACATGCAACAGGAAGTCCGCCATTTTGCTCTTAATGTGCCATTTTGTCCTTGTTTTGACCATTTCCATGCCTCGTACTTCGACGAACTCCTCCTACAGATTTCATCTGATCAACTTCATATCGGGTCAGCATCATCTTAAGACCTTTGTGATCAAAAGTTATCAAAAAAATTGAGTTTTCACCAAACACCCTTGCCGTGGCGCCTCGCCAAAGTTTGACATTTCGCCATAAAACACGAAGTCCTCATAACTCCTCCATACATTATCCAATTTGTCCGATATATCTCATGCTTCATGACGATTCTGTCCTGAACACATCTATGTGTCAGTATTGCGTCATACTTATAGCGCCACCTATTGGTGAAACAGGAAGTCCTCATAACTCCTCCATACATTATCCAATTTGTCCGATATATCTCACGCTTCATGACGGTTCTGTCCTGAACACATCTATGTTTCAGTATTGCGTCATACTTATAGCGCCACCTATTGGTGAAACAGGAAGTCCTCATAACTCCTCCATACATTATCCAATTTGTCCGATATAGCTCACGCTTCATGACGGTTCTGTCCTGAACACATCTATGTGTCAGTATTGCATCATATGTATATCGCCACCTATTGGTGAAACAGGAAGTCCTCATAACTCCTGCATACATCATCCGATTTGCACCAAATTGCTGACGCTTCATGAAGGTGGCCTTCTGAACCCATCTATGTGTCGGTATTGAGTCACACTTACAGCGCCACCTACTGGTGAAACAGGAAGTACTCATAACTCCTACATATGTTATCCGATTTACACCAAATTGCTCATGCTTGATGAAGGTCGTGTCCTAAACACATCTGTAGGTCAGTATTAAGTCATTCTTATAGCGCCGCCTACAGGTCAAGCAGAAAGTCATCATAACTCCTACATACATTATCCGATTTACTCAACATGTCTCACGCTTTATCAATGTACCGTCCTGAACAGATCTATGCTTCGGTATTGAGTCACGCCTAGAGCGCCACCTACTGGTGACAGGAAGTTTCTCTCAGCACAGGACACCGAAATAGCACACCCTTTAACGGCGCCGCACCCCGACATGCGTGGGGTGCGAGGGCCCGCTCACTGCTGCTCGCAGCACTAGTTAGGGCCCGAGCACTGGCGGTGCGAGGCCCTATTGTATTTCGAAGGATTATTAGGGCCCGAGCACTGGCGGTGCGAGGCCCTATTGAAACTCGAAGGATTATTATTAGGGCCCGAGCACTGGCGGTGCGAGGCCCTATTGAAACTCGAAGGATTATTATTCTCCTTCTTCTCCTTCTCCTTCTCCTTCTTCTCCCCAAACAAATGCCTTTTTGGCGGCCTAAACATCGATGAAAACGGATGAAACTTTGCAGATACATCAGTCCCGGTGTAAATCGGATATTTCATGGGTGACGGAAATGGGCGTGGCAAAACGGCTCAAGAGCGCCCCCTGGAAAGTTTAAAATGGCGAGCCACACCTTTCAGTTTGATGTAGGCAAACGAAATTCGGTGGGCATATGTATTTCATCAAGACACACTAAAATGTCTCTTGGAGCTATACCCAACATGCAACAGGAAGTCCGCCATTTTGCTTTTAATGTGCCATTTTGTCCTAGTTTTGACCATTTCCATGCCTCGTACTTCGACGAACTCCTCCTAGAGATTTCATCCGATCAACTTCATATTGGGTCGGCTTCATCTTAAGACCTTTGTGATCAAAAGTTATCAAAAAAATTGAGTTTTCACTACACACCCTTGCCGTGGCGCCCCGCTAAAGTTTGACATTTCGCCATGAAACACGAAGTCCTCATAACTCCTCCATACATTATCCAATTTGTCCGATATATCTCACGCTTCATGACGGTTCTGTCCTGAACACATCTATGTGTCAGTATTGCGTCATACTTATAGCGCCACCTATTGGTGAAACAGGAAGTCCTCATAACTCCTCCATACATTATCCGATTTGTCCGATATGTCTCACGCTTCATGACGGTTCTGTCCTGAACACATCTATGTGTCAGAATTGCGTCATACTTATAGCGCCACCTATTGGTGAAACAGTACATCCTCATAACTCCTCCATACATTATCCGATTTGTCCGATATGTCTCGCGCTTCATGACAGTTCTGTCCTGAACACATCTATGTATCAGTATTGCGTCATACTTATAGCGCCACCTATTGGTAAAACAGTACGTCCTCATAACTCCTCCATACATTATCCGATTTGTCCGATATGTCTCACGCTTCATGACAGTTCTGTCCTGAACACGTCTATGTGTCAGTATTGCGTCATACTTATAGCGCCACCTATTGGTGAAACAGTACGTCCTCATAACTCCTACATACATTATCCGATTTGCACCAAATTGCTGATGCTTCATGAAGGTCACATTCTGAACACATCTATGCTTCGGTTTTGAGTCACACTTACAGCGCCACCTACTGGTGAAACAGGAAGTACTCATAACTTCTACATACGTTATCCGATTTACTCCAAATTGCTCAAGCTTGATGAAGGTCGCAGCCTTAACACATCTGTGCATCAGCAGTGAGTCATACTTATAGCGCCGCCTACAGGTCAAGCAGGAAGTCATCATAACTCCTACATACATTATCAGATTTACTCAACATTTCTCAGGCTTCATCAAGGTACCGTCCTGAACACATCTATGCATCTGTATTGAGTCACGCTTAGAGCGCCACCTACTGGTGACAGGAAGTTTCTCGCAGTACTGCACACTGAAATAGCACACCCTTTAACGGCGCGGCACCCCGACACGCGTGGGGTGCGAGGGCCCGCTCACTGCTGCTCGCAGCACTAGTTCTCCTTCTTCTCCTTCTTCTCCTCCTTCTCCCCAAACAAATGCCTTTTTGGCAGCCTAAACATCGATGAAAACGGATGAAACTTTGCAGATACATCAGTCCCGGTGAAAATCGGATATTTCATTGGTGACGGAAATGGGCGTGGCAAAACGGCTCAAGAGCGCCCCCTGGAAAGTTTAAAATGGCGAGCCCCACCTTTCAGTTTGATGTAGGCAAACGAAATTCGGTGGGCATATGTATTTCATCGAGCCACACTAAAATGTCTCTTGGAGCTATACCCAACATGCAACAGGAAGTCCGCCATTTTGCTCTTAATGTGCCATTTTGTCCTTGTTTTGACCATTTCCATGCCTCGTACTTCGACGAACTCCTCCTACAGATTTCATCTGATCAACTTCATATCGGGTCAGCTTCATCTTAAGACCTTTGTGATCAAAAGTTATCAAAAAAATTGAGTTTTCACCAAACACCCTTGCCGTGGCGCCCCGCCAAAGTTTGACATTTCGCCATAAAACACGAAGTCCTCATAACTCCTCCATACATTATCTAATTTGTCCGATATATCTCACCCTTCATGACGGTTCTGTCCTGAACACATCTATGTGTCAGTATTGCATCATACTTATAGCGCCACCTATTGGTGAAACAGGAAGTCCTCATAACTCCTCCATACATTATCCGATTTGTCCGATATATCTCACGCTTCATGACGGTTCTGTCCTGAACACATCTATGTGTCAGTATTGCGTCATACTTATAGCGCCACCTTTTGGTGAAACAGGAAGTCCTCATAACTCCTCCTTACATTATCCGATTTGTCCGATTTATCTCACGCTTCATGATGGTTCTGTCCTGAACACATCTTTGTGTCAGTATTGCGTCATACTTATAGCGCCACCTATTGGTGAAACAGGAAGTCCTCATAACTCCTCCATACATTATCCAATTTGTCCGATATAGCTCACGCTTCATGACGGTTCTGTCCTGAACACATCTATGTGTCAGAATTGCATCATACTTATAGCGCCACCTATTGGTGAAACAGTACGTCCTCATAACTCCTCCATACATTATCCGATTTGTCTGATATGTCTCACGCTTCATGACAGTTCTGTCCTGAACACATCTATGTGTCAGTATTGCGTCATACTTATAGCGCCACCTATTGGTGAAACAGGAAGTCCTCATAACTCCTGCATACATCATCCGATTTGCACCAAATTGCTGACGCTTCATGAAGGTGGCCTTCTGAACCCATCTATGTGTCGGTATTGAGTCACACTTACAGCGCCACCTACTGGTGAAACAGGAAGTCCTCATAACTCCTACATACGTTATCCGATTTACTCAACATTTCTCACGCTTCATCAAGGTACCGTCCTGAACACATCTATGCTTCGGTATTGAGTCACGCCTAGAGCGCCACCTACTGGTGACAGGAAGTTTCTCTCAGTACTGCACACCGAAATAGCACAGCCTTTAACGGCGCAGCACCCCGACACGCGTGGGGTGCGAGGGCCCGCTCACTGCTGCTCGCAGCACTAGTTATTCTACCTTCTTGTTCTTCTTCTTCTCCCCAAACAAATGCCTTTTTGGCGGCCTAAACATCGATGAAAACGGATGAAACTTTGCAGATACGTCAGTCCCGGTGAAAAAATTGATAATTCCTGGGTGCCGGAAATAGGCGTGGCAAAACGGCTCAAGAGCGCCCCCTGGAAAATTTAAAATGGCGAGCCCCACCTTTCAGTTTGATGTAGGCGAACGAAATTCGGAGGGCATATGTATTTCATCGAGCCACACTTAAATGTCTCTTGGAGCTATACCCAACATGCAACAGGAAGTCCGCCATTTTGCTCTTAATGTGCCATTTTGTCCTTGTTTTGACCATTTCCATGCCTCGTACTTCGACGAACTCCTCCTACAGATTTAATCCGATCAACTTCATATCGGGTCAGCTTCATCTTAAGACCTTTGTGATCAAAAGTTATCAAAAAAATTGAGTTTTCACCATACACCCTTCCCGTGGCGCCCCGCCAAAGTTTGACATTTCGCAATAAAACACGAGGTCCTCATAACTCCTGCATACATTATCCAATTTGTCCGATATATCTCACGCTTCATGACGGTTCTGTCCTGAACACATCTATGTGTCAGTATTGCATCATACTTATAGCGCCACCTATTGGTGAAACAGGAAGTCCCCATAACTCCTCCATACATTATCGGATTTGTCCGATATATCTCACGCTTCATGACGGTTCTGTCCTGAACACATCTATGTGTCAGTATTGCGTCATACTTATAGCGCCACCTATTGGTGAAACAGGAAGTCCTCATAACTCCTACATACATTATCCAATTCGTCCGATATATCTCACGCTTCATGACGGTTCTGTCCTGAACACATCTATGTGTCAGTATTGCATCATACTTATAGCGCCACCTATTGGTGAAACAGGAAGTCCTCATAACTACTACATACATTATCCAATTTGTCTGATATATCTCACGCTTCATGACGGTTCTGTCCTGAACACATCTATGTGTCAGTATTGCATCATACTTATAGCGCCACCTATTGGTGAAACAGGAAGTCCTCATAACTCCTCCATACATTATCCGATTTGTCCGATTTATCTCACGCTTCATGACGGTTCTGTCCTGAACACATCTATGTGTCAGTATTGCGTCATACTTATAGCGCCACCTATTGGTGAAACAGGAAGTCCTCATAACTCCTGCATACATCATCCGATTTGCACCAAATTGCTGACGCTTCATGAAGGTCACCTTCTGAACACATCTATGCGTCGGTATTGAGTAACACTTACAGCGCCACCTACTGGTGAAACAGGAAGTACTCATAACTCCTACATACATTATCCGATTTACTCCAAATTGCTCATGCTTGATGAAGGTCGCATCTTGAACACATCTGTAGGTCAGTATTGCGTCATACTTACAGCGCCACCTACTGCTTACAGGAAGTCCTCATAACTCCTACATACTTTGTCCGATTTACACAACATTTCTCACACTTCATCAAGGTACTGTCCTGAACACATCTATGCGTCGGTATTGAGTCACGCTTAGAGCGCCACCTACTGGTGACAGGAAGTTTCTGTCAGTACTGGACACCGAAATAGCACACCCTTTAACGGCGCCACACCCCGACCCGCGTGGGGTGCGAGGGCCCGCTCACTGCTGCTCGCAGCACTAGTTAGGGCCCGAGCACTGGCGGTGCGAGGCCCTATTGTATTTCGAAGGATTATTATTATTCTCCCTTCTCCTTCTCCTTCTCCTTCTCCTTCTTCCAAAACAAATGCCTTTTTGGCGGCCTAAACATCGATGAAAACGAATAAAACTTTGAAGATACGTCAGTCCTGGTGAAAAATTTGATAATTCATGGGTGACGGAAATGGGCGTGGCAAAACGGCTCAAGAGCGCCCCCTGGAAAATTTAAAATGGCGAGCCCCACCTTTCAGTTTGATGTAGGCGTACGAAATTCGGTGGGCATATGTAGTTCATCGAGACACACTAAAATGTCTCTTGGACCTATACCCAACATCCGACAGGAAGTCAGCCATTTTGCTTTTAATGTGACATTTTGTCCTTGTTTGGACCATTTCCATGTCTCGTACTTCAACGAACTCCTCCTACAGATTTCATCCGATCAACTTCATATTCGGTCAGCTTCATCTTAAGACCTTTGTGATCAAAAGTTATCAAAAAAATTGAGTTTTCACCATACACCCTTCCCGTGGCGCCCCGCCAAAGTTTGACATTTCGCCATAAAACACGAAGTCTTCATAACTCGTCCATACATTATCCGATTTGTCCGATATATCTCACGCTTCATGATGGTTCTGTCCTGAACACATCCATGTGTCAGTATTGCGTCATACTTATAGCGCCACCTATTGGTGAAACAGTACGCCCTCATAACTCCTCCAAACATTATCCGATTTGTCCGATATGTCTCACGCTTCATGATGGTTCTGTCCTGAACACATCTATGTGTCAGCATGCGTCATACTTATAGCGCCACCTATTGGTGAAACAGTACGTCCTCATAACTCCTCCATACATTATCCGATTTGTCCGATATGTCTCACGCTTCATGACAGTTCTGTCCTGAACACATCTATGTGTCAGTATTGCGTCATACTTATAGCGCCACCTATTGGTGAAACAGTACGTCCTCATAACTCCTCCATACATTATCCGATTTGTCCGATATGTCTCACGCTTCATGACAGTTCTGTCCTGAACACATCTATGTGTCAGTATTTCGTCATACTTATAGCGCCACCTATTGGTGAAACAGTACGTCCTCATAACTCCTACATACATTATCCGATTTGTCCGATATGTCTCACGCTTCATGACAGATCTGTCCTGAACACATCTATGTGTCAGTATTGCGTCATACTTATAGCGCCACCTATTGGTGAAACAGTACGTCCTCATAACTCCTCCATACATTATTTGATTTGTCCGATATGTCTCACGCTTCATGACAGTTCTGTCCTGAACACATCTATGTGTCAGTATTGCGTCATACTTATAGCGCCACCTATTGGTGAAACAGTACGTCCTCATAACTCCTCCATACATTATCCGATTTGTCCGATATGTCTCACGCTTCATGACAGTTCTGTCCTGAACACATCTATGTGTCAGTATTTCGTCATACTTATAGCGCCACCTATTGGTGAAACAGTACGTCCTCATAACTCCTACATACATTATCCGATTTGTCCGATATGTCTCACGCTTCATGACAGTTCTGTCCTGAACACATCTATGTGTCAGTATTGTGTCATACTTATAGCGCCACCTATTGGTGAAACAGTACGTCCTCATAACTCCTCCAAACATTATCCGATTTCTCCGATATGTCTCACGCTTCATGTCAGTTCTGTCCTGAACACATCTATGTGTCAGCCTGCGTCATACTTATAGCGCCACCTATTGGTGAAACAGTACGTCCTCATAACTCCTCCATACATTATCCGATTTGTCCGATGTCTCACGCATCATGACGGTTCTGTCCTGAACACATCTATGTGTCAGTATTGCGTCATACTTATAGCGCCACCTATTGGTGAAACAGGAAGTCCTCATAACTCCTGCATACATCATCCGATTTGTCCGATGTCTCACGCATCATGACGGTTCTGTCCTGAACACATCTATGTGTCAGTATTGCGTCATACTTATAGCGCCACCTATTGGTGAAACAGGAAGTCCTCATAACTCCTGCATACATCATCCGATTTGCACCAAATTGCTGACGCTTCATGAAGGTCGCATTCTGAACACATCTATGCGTCGGTATTGAGTCACACTTACAGCGCCACCTACTGGTGAAACAGGAAGACCTCATAACTCCTACATACATTATCCGATTTGTCCGATATTTCTCACGCTTCATGAAGGTTCTGTCCTGAACACATCTATGTGTCAGTATTGCGTCATACTTATAGCGCCACCTATTGGTGAAACAGGAAGTCCTCATAACTCCTACATACATTATCCAATTTGTCCGATATATCTCACGCTTCATGACGGTTCTGTCCTGAACACATCTATGTGTCAGTATTGCGTCATACTTATAGCGCCACCTATTGGTGAAACAGGAAGTCCTCATATCTCCTCCATACATAATCCAATTTGTCCCATATATCTCACGCTTCATGACGGTTCTGTCCTGAACACATCTATGTGTCAGTATTGCATCATACTTATGGCGCCACCTATTGGTGAAACAGGAAGTCCTCATAACTCCTGCATACATCATACGATTTGCACCAAATGGCTGACGCTTCATGAAGGTCACCTTCTGAACACATCTATGCGTCGGTATTGAGTTACACTTACAGCGCCACCTACTGGTGAAACAGGAAGTACTCATAACTCCCACATACATTATCCGATTTACTCCAAATTGCTCATGCTTGATGAAGGTCGCATCTTGAACACATCTGTAGGTCAGTATTGCGTCATACCTACAGCGCCACCTACTGCTTACAGGAAGTCCTTATAACTCCTACATACTTTGTCCGATTTACACAAGATTTCTCACGCTTTATCAAGGTACTGTCCTGAACACATCTATGCGTCGGTATTGAGTCACGCTTAGAGCGCCACCTACTGGTGACAGGAAGTTTCTGTCAGTACTGGACACCGAAATAGCACACCCTTTAACGGCGCCACACCCCGACCCGCGTGGGGTGCGAGGGCCCGCTCACTGCTGCTCGCAGCACTAGTTATTCTTCTACCTTCTACCTTCTCCTTCTTTACTCCAAACAAATGCCTTTTAGGCGGCCTGAACATCGATGAAAACGGATGAAACTTTGCAGATACGTCAGTCCCGGTGAAAAATTTGATAATTCATGGGTGACGGAAATGGGTGTGGCAAAACGGCTCAGGAGCGCCCCCTGGAAAGTTTAAAATGGCGAGCCCCACCTTTCAGTTTGATGTAGGCGAACGAAATTCGGTGGGCATATGTATTTCATCGAGCCACACTTAAATCTCTCTTGGAGCTATACCCAACATGCAACAGGAAGTCCGCCATTTTGATCTTAATGTGCCATTTTGTCCTTGTTTTGACCATTTCCATGCCTCGTACTTCGACGAACTCCTCCTACAGATTTCATCCGATCAACTTCATATCGGGTCAGCTTCATCTTAAGACCTTTGTGATCAAAAGTTATCAAAAAAATTGAGTTTTCACCAAACACCCTTGCCGTGGCGCCCCGCCAAAGTTTGACATTTCGCCATAAAACACGAAGTCCTCATAACTCCTACATACATTCTCCAATTTGTCCGATATATCTCACGCTTCATGACGGTTCTGTCCTGAACACATCTATGTGTCAGTATTGTGTCATACTTATAGCGCCACCTATTGGTGAAACAGGAAGTCCTCATAACTCCTCCATACATTATCCAATTTGTCCGATAAAGCTCACGCTTCATGACGGTTCTGTCCTGAACACATCTATGTGTCAGTATTGCGTCATACGTATAGCGCCACCTATTGGTGAAACAGGAAGTCCTCATAACTCCTGCATACATCATCCGATTTGCACCAAATTGCTGATGCTTCATGAAGGTGGCCTTCTGAACCCATCTATGTGTCGGTATTGAGTCACACTTACAGCGCCACCTACTGGTGAAACAGGAAGTCCTCATAACTCCTACATACTTTGTCCGATTTACACAACATTTCTCACGCTTCATCAAGGTACTGTCCTGAACACATCTATGCGTCGGTATTGAGTCACGCTTAGAGCGCCACCTACTGGTGACAGGAAGTTTCTGTCAGTACTGGACACCGAAATAGCACACCCTTTAACGGCGCCACACCCCGACCCGCGTGGGGTGCGAGGGCCCGCTCACTGCTGCTCGCAGCACTAGTTAGGGCCCGAGCACTGTCGGTGCGAGGCCCTATTGAAACTCGAAGGATTATTATTCTCCTTCTTCTCCCCAAACAAATGCCTTTTTGGCGGCCTAAACATCGATGAAAACGGATGAAACTTTGCAGATACATCAGTCCCGGTGAAAATCGGATATTTCATGGGTGACGGAAATGGGCGTGGCAAAACGGCTCAAGAGCGCCCCCTGGAAAGTTTAAAATGGCGAGCCCCACCTTTCAGTTTGATGTAGGCGAACGAAATTCGGTGGGCATATGTATTTCATCGAGCCACACTTAAATGTCTCTTGGAGCTATACCCAACATGCAACAGGAAGTCCGCCATTTTGCTCTTAATGTGCCATTTTGTCCTTGTTTTGACCATTTCCATGCCTCGTACTTCGACGAACTCCCCCTACAGATTTCATCCGATCAACTTCATATCGGGTCAACTTCATCTTAAGACCTTTGTGATCAAAAGTTATCCAAAAAATTGAGTTTTCACCAAACACCCTTGCCGTGGCGCCCCGCCAAAGTTTGACATTTCGCCATAAAACACGAAGTCCTCATAACTCCTCCATACATTATCCAATTTGTCCGATATATCTCACGCTTCATGACGGTTCTGTCCTGAACACATCTATGTGTCAGTATTGCGTCATACTTATAGCGCCACCTATTGGTGAAACAGGAAGTCCTCATAAATCCTCCATACATTATCCAATTTGTCCGATATATCTCACGCTTCATAACGGTTCTGTCCTGAACACATCTATGTTTCAGTATTGCGTCATACTTATAGCGCCACCTATTGGTGAAACAGGAAGTCCTCATAACTCCTCCATACATTATCCAATTTGTCCGATATATCTCACGCTTCATGACGGTTCTGTCCTGAACACATCTATGTGTCAGTATTGCGTCATACTTATAGCGCCACCTATTGGTGAAACAGGAAGTCCTCATAACTCCTCCATACATTATCCAATTTGTCCGATATATCTCACGCTTCATGACGGTTCTGTCCTGAACACATCTATGTGTCAGTATTGCGTCATACTTATAGCGCCACCTATTGGTGAAACACGAAGTCCTCATAACTCCTCCATACATTATCCGATTTGTCCGATATATCTCACGCTTCATGACGGTTCTGTCCTGAACACATCTTTGTGTCAGTATTGCGTCATACTTATTGCGCCACCTATTGGTGAAACAGGAAGTCCTCATAACTCCTCCATACATTATCCAATTTGTCCGATATATCTCACGCTTCATGACGGTTCTGTCCTGAACACATCTATGTGTCAGTATTGCGTCATACTTATAGCGCCACCTATTGGTGAAACAGGAAGTCCTCATAACTCCTCCATACATTATCCGATTTGTCCGATTTATCTCACGCTTCATGACGGTTCTGTCCTGAACACATCTATTTGTCAGTATTGCGTCATACTTATAGCGCCACCTATTGGTGAAACAGGAAGTCCTCATAACTCCTCCATACGTTATCCAATTTGTCCCATATATCTCACGCTTCATGACGGTTCTGTCCTGAACACATCTATGTGTCTGTATTGCGTCATACTTATAGCGCCACCTATTGGTGAAACAGGAAGTCCTCCTAACTCCTACATATGTTATCCCATTTACTCCTAATTGCTCAGGGTTGATGAAGGTCACATCCTGAACACATCTGTAGGTCAGTATTGAGTCATACTTATAGCGCCGCCTACAGGTCAAGCAGGAAGTCCTCATAACTTCTACATACGTTATCCCATTTACTCCAAATTGCTCAGGGTTGTTGAAGGTCGCATCCTGAACACATCTGTGCGTGAGCATTGGGTCATACTAATAGCGCCACCTACTGCTTACAGGAAGTCATCATAACTCCTACATACATTGTCTGATTTACACAACATTTCTCACGCTTCATCAAGGTACTGTCCTGAACACATCTATGTGTTGGTATTGAGTCACGCTTAGAGCGCCACCTACTGGTGACAGGAAGTTTCTCTCAGTACTGGACACCGAAATAGCACACCCTTTGATGGCGCCACACCCCGACCCGCATGGGGTGCGAGGGCCCGCTCACTGCTGCTCGCAGCACTAGTTCTCCTTCTACCTTCTTCTTCTCCCCAAACAAATGCCTTTTTGGCGGCCTAAACATCGATGAAAACGGATGAAACTTTGCAGATACATCAGTCCCGGTGTAAATCGGATATTTCATGGGTGACGGAAATGGGCGTGGCAAAACGGCTCAAGAGCGCCCCCTGGAAAGTTTAAAATGGCGAGCCCCACCTTTCAGTTTGATGTAGGCGAACGAAATTCGGTGGGCATATGTATTTCATCGAGCCACACTAAAATGTCTCTTGGAGTTATACCCAACATGCAACAGGAAGTCCGCCATTTTGCTTTTAATGTGCCATTTTGTCCTTGTTTTGATCATTTCCATGCCTCGTACTTCGACGAACTCCTCCTACAGATTTCATCTGATCAACTTCATATCGGGTCGGCTTCATCTTAAGACCTTTGTGATCAAAAGTTATCAAAAAAATTGAGTTTTCACCACACACCCTTGCCGTGGCGCCCCGCTAAAGTTTGACATTTCGCCATAAAACACGAAGTCCTCATAACTCCTCCATACATTATCCAATTTGTCAGATATATCTCACGCTTCATGACGGTTCGGTCCTGAACAGATCTATGTGTCCGTATTGTGTCATACTTATAGCGCCACCTATTGGTGAAACAGTACGTCCTCATAACTCCTCCATACATTATCCGATTTGTCCGATATGTCTCACGCTTCATAACAGTTCTGTCCTGAACACATCTATGTGTCAGTATTGCATCATACTTATAGCGCCACCTATTGGTGAAACAGGAAGTCCTCATAACTCATCCATACATTATCCAATTTGTCCGATATATCTCACGCTTCATGACGGTCCTGTCCTGAACACATCTATGTGTTAGTATTGCATCATACTTATAGCGCCACCTATTGGTGAAACAGGAAGTCCTCATAACTCCTCCATACATTATCCCATTTGTCCGATTTATCTCACGCTTCATGACGGTTCTGTCCTGAACACATCTATGTGTCAGTATTGCTTCATACTTATAGCGCCACCTATTGGTGGAACAGGAAGTCCTCATAACTCCTGCATACATCATCCGATTTGCACCAAATTGCTGACGCTTCATGAAGGTCACCTTCTGAACACATCTATGCGTCGGTATTGAGTTACACTTACAGCGCCACCTACTGGTGAAACAGGAAGTACTCATAACTCCTACATACATTATCCGATTTACTCCAAATTGCTCATGCTTGATGAAGGTCGCATCTTGAACACATCTGTAGGTCAGTATTGCGTCATACCTACAGCGCCACCTACTGCTTACAGGAAGTCCTCATAACTCCTACATACTTTGTCCGATTTACACAACATTTCTCACGCTTCATCAAGGTACTGTCCTGAACACATCTATGCCTCGGTATTGAGTCACGCTTAGAGCGCCACCTACTGGTGACAGGAAGTTTCTGTCAGTACTGGACACCGAAATAGCACACCCACTAACGGCGCCACACCCCGACCCGCGTGGGGTGCGAGGGCCCGCTCACTGCTGCTCGCAGCACTAGTTAGGGCCCGAGCACTGGCGGTGCGAGGCCCTATTGAAACTCGAAGGATTATTATTATTCTCCTACCTTCTCCTTCTTCTTCTTCTTCTCCCCAAACAAATGCCTTTTTGGCGGCCTAAACATCGATGAAAACGGATGAAACTTTGCAGATACGTCAGTCCCGGTGAAAAATTTGATAATTCATGGGTGACGGAAATGGGCGTGGCAAAACGGCTCAAGAGCGCCCCCTGGAAAATTTAAAATGGCGAGCCCCACCTTTCAGTTTGATGTAGGCGAACGAAATTCGGTGGGCATATGTAGTTCATCGAGACACACTAAAATGTCTCTTGGACCTATACCCAACATGCAACAGGAAGTCCGCCATTTTGCTCTTAATGTGCCATTTTGTCCTTGTTTTGACCATTTCCATGCCTCGTACTTCGACGAACTCCTCCTACAGATTTCATCTGATCAACTTCATATCGGGTCAGCTTCATCTTAAGACCTTTGTGATCAAAAGTTATCAAGAGAATTGAGTTTTCACCAAACACCCTTGCCGTGGCGCCCCGCCAAAGTTTGACATTTCGCCATAAAACACGAAGTCCTTATAACTCCTCCATACATTATCTAATTTGTCCGATATATCTCACGCTTCATGACGGTTCTGTCCTGAACACATCTATGTGTCAGTATTGCATCATACTTATAGCGCCACCTATTGGTGAAACATGAAGTCCTCATAACTCCTACATACATTATCCAATTTGTCCGATATATCTCACGCTTCATGACGGTTCTGTCCTGAACACATCTTTGTGTCAGTATTGCATCATACTTATAGCGCCACCTATTGGTGAAACAGGAAGTCCCCATAACTCCTCCATACATTATCGGATTTGTCCGATATATCTCACGCTTCATGACGGTTCTGTCCTGAACACATCTATGTGTCAGTATTGCGTCATACTTATAGCGCCACCTATTGGTGAAACAGGAAGTCCTCATAACTACTACATACATTATCCAATTTGTCCGATATATCTCACGCTTCATGACGGTTCTGTCCTGAACACATCTATGTGTCAGTATTGCGTCATACTTATAGCGCCACCTATTGGTGAAACAGGAAGTCCTCATAACTCCTCCATACATTATCCGATTTGTCCGATTTATCTCACGCTTCATGACGGTTCTGTCCTGAACACATCTATGTGTCAGTATTGCGTCATACTTATAGCGCCACCTATTGGTGAAACAGGAAGTCCTCATAACTCCTCCATACATTATCCGATTTGTCCGATATATCTCATGCTTCATGAGGGTTCTGTCCTGAACACATCTATGTGTCAGTATTGCGTCATACTTATAGCGCCACCTATTGGTGAAACAGGAAGTCCCCATAACTCCTCCATACATTATCGGATTTGTCCGATATATCTCACGCTTCATGAGGGTTCTGTCCTGAACACATCTATGTGTCAGTATTGCGTCATACTTATAGCGCCACCTATTGGTGTAACAGGAAATCCTCATAACTCCTCCATACATTATCCAATTTGTCAGATATATCTCACGCTTCATGACGGTTCGGTCCTGAACAGATCTATGTGTCCGTATTGTGTCATACTTATAGCGCCACCTATTGGTGAAACAGTACGTCCTCATAACTCCTCCATACATTATCCGATTTGTCCGATATGTCTCACGCTTCATAACAGTTCTGTCCTGAACACATCTATGTGTCAGTATTGCATCATACTTATAGCGCCACCTATTGGTGAAACAGGAAGTCCTCATAACTCATCCATACATTATCCAATTTGTCCGATATATCTCACGCTTCATGACGGTCCTGTCCTGAACACATCTATGTGTTAGTATTGCGTCATACTTATAGCGCCACCTATTGGTGAAACAGGAAGTCCTCATAACTCCTCCATACATTATCCCATTTGTCCGATTTATCTCACGCTTCATGACGGTTCTGTCCTGAACACATCTATGTGTCAGTATTGCTTCATACTTATAGCGCCACCTATTGGTGAAACAGGAAGTCCTCATAACTCCTGCATACATCATCCGATTTGCACCAAATTGCTGACGCTTCATGAAGGTCACCTTCTGAACACATCTATGCGTCGGTATTGAGTTACACTTACAGCGCCACCTACTGGTGAAACAGGAAGTACTCATAACTCCTACATACATTATCCGATTTACTCCAAATTGCTCATGCTTGATGAAGGTCGCATCTTGAACACATCTGTAGGTCAGTATTGCGTCATACCTACAGCGCCACCTACTGCTTACAGGAAGTCCTCATAACTCCTACATACTTTGTCCGATTTACACAACATTTCTCACGCTTCATCAAGGTACTGTCCTGAACACATCTATGCCTCGGTATTGAGTCACGCTTAGAGCGCCACCTACTGGTGACAGGAAGTTTCTGTCAGTACTGGACACCGAAATAGCACACCCACTAACGGCGCCACACCCCGACCCGCGTGGGGTGCGAGGGCCCGCTCACTGCTGCTCGCAGCACTAGTTAGGGCCCGAGCACTGGCGGTGCGAGGCCCTATTGAAACTCGAAGGATTATTATTATTCTCCTACCTTCTCCTTCTTCTTCTTCTTCTCCCCAAACAAATGCCTTTTTGGCGGCCTAAACATCGATGAAAACGGATGAAACTTTGCAGATACGTCAGTCCCGGTGAAAAATTTGATAATTCATGGGTGACGGAAATGGGCGTGGCAAAACGGCTCAAGAGCGCCCCCTGGAAAATTTAAAATGGCGAGCCCCACCTTTCAGTTTGATGTAGGCGAACGAAATTCGGTGGGCATATGTAGTTCATCGAGACACACTAAAATGTCTCTTGGACCTATACCCAACATGCAACAGGAAGTCCGCCATTTTGCTCTTAATGTGCCATTTTGTCCTTGTTTTGACCATTTCCATGCCTCGTACTTCGACGAACTCCTCCTACAGATTTCATCTGATCAACTTCATATCGGGTCAGCTTCATCTTAAGACCTTTGTGATCAAAAGTTATCAAAAGAATTGAGTTTTCACCAAACACCCTTGCCGTGGCGCCCCGCCAAAGTTTGACATTTCGCCATAAAACACGAAGTCCTTATAACTCCTCCATACATTATCTAATTTGTCCGATATATCTCACGCTTCATGACGGTTCTGTCCTGAACACAACTATGTGTCAGTATTGCATCATACTTATAGCGCCACCTATTGGTGAAACATGAAGTCCTCATAACTCCTACATACATTATCCAATTTGTCCGATATATCTCACGCTTCATGACGGTTCTGTCCTGAACACATCTTTGTGTCAGTATTGCATCATACTTATAGCGCCACCTATTGGTGAAACAGGAAGTCCCCATAACTCCTCCATACATTATCGGATTTGTCCGATATATCTCACGCTTCATGACGGTTCTGTCCTGAACACATCTATGTGTCAGTATTGCGTCATACTTATAGCGCCACCTATTGGTGAAACAGGAAGTCCTCATAACTACTACATACATTATCCAATTTGTCCGATATATCTCACGCTTCATGACGGTTCTGTCCTGAACACATCTATGTGTCAGTATTGCGTCATACTTATAGCGCCACCTATTGGTGAAACAGGAAGTCCTCATAACTCCTCCATACATTATCCGATTTGTCCGATTTATCTCACGCTTCATGACGGTTCTGTCCTGAACACATCTATGTGTCAGTATTGCGTCATACTTATAGCGCCACCTATTGGTGAAACAGGAAGTCCTCATAACTCCTCCATACATTATCCGATTTGTCCGATATATCTCATGCTTCATGAGGGTTCTGTCCTGAACACATCTATGTGTCAGTATTGCGTCATACTTATAGCGCCACCTATTGGTGAAACAGGAAGTCCCCATAACTCCTCCATACATTATCGGATTTGTCCGATATATCTCACGCTTCATGAGGGTTCTGTCCTGAACACATCTATGTGTCAGTATTGCGTCATACTTATAGCGCCACCTATTGGTGTAACAGGAAATCCTCATAACTCCTCCATACATTATCCAATTTGTCAGATATATCTCACGCTTCATGACGGTTCGGTCCTGAACAGATCTATGTGTCCGTATTGTGTCATACTTATAGCGCCACCTATTGGTGAAACAGTACGTCCTCATAACTCCTCCATACATTATCCGATTTGTCCGATATGTCTCACGCTTCATAACAGTTCTGTCCTGAACACATCTATGTGTCAGTATTGCATCATACTTATAGCGCCACCTATTGGTGAAACAGGAAGTCCTCATAACTCATCCATACATTATCCAATTTGTCCGATATATCTCACGCTTCATGACGGTCCTGTCCTGAACACATCTATGTGTTAGTATTGCGTCATACTTATAGCGCCACCTATTGGTGAAACAGGAAGTCCTCATAACTCCTCCATACATTATCCCATTTGTCCGATTTATCTCACGCTTCATGACGGTTCTGTCCTGAACACATCTATGTGTCAGTATTGCTTCATACTTATAGCGCCACCTATTGGTGAAACAGGAAGTCCTCATAACTCCTGCATACATCATCCGATTTGCACCAAATTGCTGACGCTTCATGAAGGTCACCTTCTGAACACATCTATGCGTCGGTATTGAGTTACACTTACAGCGCCACCTACTGGTGAAACAGGAAGTACTCATAACTCCTACATACATTATCCGATTTACTCCAAATTGCTCATGCTTGATGAAGGTCGCATCTTGAACACATCTGTAGGTCAGTATTGCGTCATACCTACAGCGCCACCTACTGCTTACAGGAAGTCCTCATAACTCCTACATACTTTGTCCGATTTACACAACATTTCTCACGCTTCATCAAGGTACTGTCCTGAACACATCTATGCCTCGGTATTGAGTCACGCTTAGAGCGCCACCTACTGGTGACAGGAAGTTTCTGTCAGTACTGGACACCGAAATAGCACACCCACTAACGGCGCCACACCCCGACCCGCGTGGGGTGCGAGGGCCCGCTCACTGCTGCTCGCAGCACTAGTTAGGGCCCGAGCACTGGCGGTGCGAGGCCCTATTGAAACTCGAAGGATTATTATTATTCTCCTACCTTCTCCTTCTTCTTCTTCTTCTCCCCAAACAAATGCCTTTTTGGCGGCCTAAACATCGATGAAAACGGATGAAACTTTGCAGATACGTCAGTCCCGGTGAAAAATTTGATAATTCATGGGTGACGGAAATGGGCGTGGCAAAACGGCTCAAGAGCGCCCCCTGGAAAATTTAAAATGGCGAGCCCCACCTTTCAGTTTGATGTAGGCGAACGAAATTCGGTGGGCATATGTAGTTCATCGAGACACACTAAAATGTCTCTTGGACCTATACCCAACATGCAACAGGAAGTCCGCCATTTTGCTCTTAATGTGCCATTTTGTCCTTGTTTTGACCATTTCCATGCCTCGTACTTCGACGAACTCCTCCTACAGATTTCATCTGATCAACTTCATATCGGGTCAGCTTCATCTTAAGACCTTTGTGATCAAAAGTTATCAAAAGAATTGAGTTTTCACCAAACACCCTTGCCGTGGCGCCCCGCCAAAGTTTGACATTTCGCCATAAAACACGAAGTCCTTATAACTCCTCCATACATTATCTAATTTGTCCGATATATCTCACGCTTCATGACGGTTCTGTCCTGAACACATCTATGTGTCAGTATTGCATCATACTTATAGCGCCACCTATTGGTGAAACATGAAGTCCTCATAACTCCTACATACATTATCCAATTTGTCCGATATATCTCACGCTTCATGACGGTTCTGTCCTGAACACATCTTTGTGTCAGTATTGCATCATACTTATAGCGCCACCTATTGGTGAAACAGGAAGTCCCCATAACTCCTCCATACATTATCGGATTTGTCCGATATATCTCACGCTTCATGACGGTTCTGTCCTGAACACATCTATGTGTCAGTATTGCGTCATACTTATAGCGCCACCTATTGGTGAAACAGGAAGTCCTCATAACTACTACATACATTATCCAATTTGTCCGATATATCTCACGCTTCATGACGGTTCTGTCCTGAACACATCTATGTGTCAGTATTGCGTCATACTTATAGCGCCACCTATTGGTGAAACAGGAAGTCCTCATAACTCCTCCATACATTATCCGATTTGTCCGATTTATCTCACGCTTCATGACGGTTCTGTCCTGAACACATCTATGTGTCAGTATTGCGTCATACTTATAGCGCCACCTATTGGTGAAACAGGAAGTCCTCATAACTCCTCCATACATTATCCGATTTGTCCGATATATCTCATGCTTCATGAGGGTTCTGTCCTGAACACATCTATGTGTCAGTATTGCGTCATACTTATAGCGCCACCTATTGGTGAAACAGGAAGTCCCCATAACTCCTCCATACATTATCGGATTTGTCCGATATATCTCACGCTTCATGAGGGTTCTGTCCTGAACACATCTATGTGTCAGTATTGCGTCATACTTATAGCGCCACCTATTGGTGTAACAGGAAATCCTCATAACTCCTCCATACATTATCCAATTTGTCAGATATATCTCACGCTTCATGACGGTTCGGTCCTGAACAGATCTATGTGTCCGTATTGTGTCATACTTATAGCGCCACCTATTGGTGAAACAGTACGTCCTCATAACTCCTCCATACATTATCCGATTTGTCCGATATGTCTCAAGCTTCATAACAGTTCTGTCCTGAACACATCTATGTGTCAGTATTGCATCATACTTATAGCGCCACCTATTGGTGAAACAGGAAGTCCTCATAACTCATCCATACATTATCCAATTTGTCCGATATATCTCACGCTTCATGACGGTCCTGTCCTGAACACATCTATGTGTTAGTATTGCGTCATACTTATAGCGCCACCTATTGGTGAAACAGGAAGTCCTCATAACTCCTCCATACATTATCCCATTTGTCCGATTTATCTCACGCTTCATGACGGTTCTGTCCTGAACACATCTATGTGTCAGTATTGCTTCATACTTATAGCGCCACCTATTGGTGAAACAGGAAGTCCTCATAACTCCTGCATACATCATCCGATTTGCACCAAATTGCTGACGCTTCATGAAGGTCACCTTCTGAACACATCTATGCGTCGGTATTGAGTTACACTTACAGCGCCACCTACTGGTGAAACAGGAAGTACTCATAACTCCTACATACATTATCCGATTTACTCCAAATTGCTCATGCTTGATGAAGGTCGCATCTTGAACACATCTGTAGGTCAGTATTGCGTCATACCTACAGCGCCACCTACTGCTTACAGGAAGTCCTCATAACTCCTACATACTTTGTCCGATTTACACAACATTTCTCACGCTTCATCAAGGTACTGTCCTGAACACATCTATGCCTCGGTATTGAGTCACGCTTAGAGCGCCACCTACTGGTGACAGGAAGTTTCTGTCAGTACTGGACACCGAAATAGCACACCCACTAACGGCGCCACACCCCGACCCGCGTGGGGTGCGAGGGCCCGCTCACCGCTGCTCGCAGCACTAGTTAGGGCCCGAGCACTGGCGGTGCGAGGCCCTATTGAAACTCGAAGGATTATTATTATTCTCCTACCTTCTCCTTCTTCTTCTTCTTCTCCCCAAACAAATGCCTTTTTGGCGGCCTAAACATCGATGAAAACGGATGAAACTTTGCAGATACGTCAGTCCCGGTGAAAAATTTGATAATTCATGGGTGACGGAAATGGGCGTGGCAAAACGGCTCAAGAGCGCCCCCTGGAAAATTTAAAATGGCGAGCCCCACCTTTCAGTTTGATGTAGGCGAACGAAATTCGGTGGGCATATGTAGTTCATCGAGACACACTAAAATGTCTCTTGGACCTATACCCAACATGCAACAGGAAGTCCGCCATTTTGCTCTTAATGTGCCATTTTGTCCTTGTTTTGACCATTTCCATGCCTCGTACTTCGACGAACTCCTCCTACAGATTTCATCTGATCAACTTCATATCGGGTCAGCTTCATCTTAAGACCTTTGTGATCAAAAGTTATCAAAAGAATTGAGTTTTCACCAAACACCCTTGCCGTGGCGCCCCGCCAAAGTTTGACATTTCGCCATAAAACACGAAGTCCTTATAACTCCTCCATACATTATCTAATTTGTCCGATATATCTCACGCTTCATGACGGTTCTGTCCTGAACACAACTATGTGTCAGTATTGCATCATACTTATAGCGCCACCTATTGGTGAAACATGAAGTCCTCATAACTCCTACATACATTATCCAATTTGTCCGATATATCTCACGCTTCATGACGGTTCTGTCCTGAACACATCTTTGTGTCAGTATTGCATCATACTTATAGCGCCACCTATTGGTGAAACAGGAAGTCCCCATAACTCCTCCATACATTATCGGATTTGTCCGATATATCTCACGCTTCATGACGGTTCTGTCCTGAACACATCTATGTGTCAGTATTGCGTCATACTTATAGCGCCACCTATTGGTGAAACAGGAAGTCCTCATAACTACTACATACATTATCCAATTTGTCCGATATATCTCACGCTTCATGACGGTTCTGTCCTGAACACATCTATGTGTCAGTATTGCGTCATACTTATAGCGCCACCTATTGGTGAAACAGGAAGTCCTCATAACTCCTCCATACATTATCCGATTTGTCCGATTTATCTCACGCTTCATGACGGTTCTGTCCTGAACACATCTATGTGTCAGTATTGCGTCATACTTATAGCGCCACCTATTGGTGAAACAGGAAGTCCTCATAACTCCTCCATACATTATCCGATTTGTCCGATATATCTCATGCTTCATGAGGGTTCTGTCCTGAACACATCTATGTGTCAGTATTGCGTCATACTTATAGCGCCACCTATTGGTGAAACAGGAAGTCCCCATAACTCCTCCATACATTATCGGATTTGTCCGATATATCTCACGCTTCATGAGGGTTCTGTCCTGAACACATCTATGTGTCAGTATTGCGTCATACTTATAGCGCCACCTATTGGTGTAACAGGAAATCCTCATAACTCCTCCATACATTATCCAATTTGTCAGATATATCTCACGCTTCATGACGGTTCGGTCCTGAACAGATCTATGTGTCCGTATTGTGTCATACTTATAGCGCCACCTATTGGTGAAACAGTACGTCCTCATAACTCCTCCATACATTATCCGATTTGTCCGATATGTCTCACGCTTCATAACAGTTCTGTCCTGAACACATCTATGTGTCAGTATTGCATCATACTTATAGCGCCACCTATTGGTGAAACAGGAAGTCCTCATAACTCATCCATACATTATCCAATTTGTCCGATATATCTCACGCTTCATGACGGTCCTGTCCTGAACACATCTATGTGTTAGTATTGCGTCATACTTATAGCGCCACCTATTGGTGAAACAGGAAGTCCTCATAACTCCTCCATACATTATCCCATTTGTCCGATTTATCTCACGCTTCATGACGGTTCTGTCCTGAACACATCTATGTGTCAGTATTGCTTCATACTTATAGCGCCACCTATTGGTGAAACAGGAAGTCCTCATAACTCCTGCATACATCATCCGATTTGCACCAAATTGCTGACGCTTCATGAAGGTCACCTTCTGAACACATCTATGCGTCAGTATTGAGTTACACTTACAGCGCCACCTACTGGTGAAACAGGAAGTACTCATAACTCCTACATACATTATCCGATTTACTCCAAATTGCTCATGCTTGATGAAGGTCGCATCTTGAACACATCTGTAGGTCAGTATTGCGTCATACCTACAGCGCCACCTACTGCTTACAGGAAGTCCTCATAACTCCTACATACTTTGTCCGATTTACACAACATTTCTCACGCTTCATCAAGGTACTGTCCTGAACACATCTATGCCTCGGTATTGAGTCACGCTTAGAGCGCCACCTACTGGTGACAGGAAGTTTCTGTCAGTACTGGACACCGAAATAGCACACCCACTAACGGCGCCACACCCCGACCCGCGTGGGGTGCGAGGGCCCGCTCACTGCTGCTCGCAGCACTAGTTAGGGCCCGAGCACTGGCGGTGCGAGGCCCTATTGAAACTCGAAGGATTATTATTATTCTCCTACCTTCTCCTTCTTCTTCTTCTTCTCCCCAAACAAATGCCTTTTTGGCGGCCTAAACATCGATGAAAACGGATGAAACTTTGCAGATACGTCAGTCCCGGTGAAAAATTTGATAATTCATGGGTGACGGAAATGGGCGTGGCAAAACGGCTCAAGAGCGCCCCCTGGAAAATTTAAAATGGCGAGCCCCACCTTTCAGTTTGATGTAGGTGAACGAAATTCGGTGGGCATATGTAGTTCATCGAGACACACTAAAATGTCTCTTGGACCTATACCCAACATGCAACAGGAAGTCCGCCATTTTGCTCTTAATGTGCCATTTTGTCCTTGTTTTGACCATTTCCATGCCTCGTACTTCGACGAACTCCTCCTACAGATTTCATCTGATCAACTTCATATCGGGTCAGCTTCATCTTAAGACCTTTGTGATCAAAAGTTATCAAAAGAATTGAGTTTTCACCAAACACCCTTGCCGTGGCGCCCCGCCAAAGTTTGACATTTCGCCATAAAACACGAAGTCCTTATAACTCCTCCATACATTATCTAATTTGTCCGATATATCTCACGCTTCATGACGGTTCTGTCCTGAACACATCTATGTGTCAGTATTGCATCATACTTATAGCGCCACCTATTGGTGAAACATGAAGTCCTCATAACTCCTACATACATTATCCAATTTGTCCGATATATCTCACGCTTCATGACGGTTCTGTCCTGAACACATCTTTGTGTCAGTATTGCATCATACTTATAGCGCCACCTATTGGTGAAACAGGAAGTCCCCATAACTCCTCCATACATTATCGGATTTGTCCGATATATCTCACGCTTCATGACGGTTCTGTCCTGAACACATCTATGTGTCAGTATTGCGTCATACTTATAGCGCCACCTATTGGTGAAACAGGAAGTCCTCATAACTACTACATACATTATCCAATTTGTCCGATATATCTCACGCTTCATGACGGTTCTGTCCTGAACACATCTATGTGTCAGTATTGCGTCATACTTATAGCGCCACCTATTGGTGAAACAGGAAGTCCTCATAACTCCTCCATACATTATCCGATTTGTCCGATTTATCTCACGCTTCATGACGGTTCTGTCCTGAACACATCTATGTGTCAGTATTGCGTCATACTTATAGCGCCACCTATTGGTGAAACAGGAAGTCCTCATAACTCCTCCATACATTATCCGATTTGTCCGATATATCTCATGCTTCATGAGGGTTCTGTCCTGAACACATCTATGTGTCAGTATTGCGTCATACTTATAGCGCCACCTATTGGTGAAACAGGAAGTCCCCATAACTCCTCCATACATTATCGGATTTGTCCGATATATCTCACGCTTCATGAGGGTTCTGTCCTGAACACATCTATGTGTCAGTATTGCGTCATACTTATAGCGCCACCTATTGGTGTAACAGGAAATCCTCATAACTCCTCCATACATTATCCAATTTGTCAGATATATCTCACGCTTCATGACGGTTCGGTCCTGAACAGATCTATGTGTCCGTATTGTGTCATACTTATAGCGCCACCTATTGGTGAAACAGTACGTCCTCATAACTCCTCCATACATTATCCGATTTGTCCGATATGTCTCACGCTTCATAACAGTTCTGTCCTGAACACATCTATGTGTCAGTATTGCATCATACTTATAGCGCCACCTATTGGTGAAACAGGAAGTCCTCATAACTCATCCATACATTATCCAATTTGTCCGATATATCTCACGCTTCATGACGGTCCTGTCCTGAACACATCTATGTGTTAGTATTGCGTCATACTTATAGCGCCACCTATTGGTGAAACAGGAAGTCCTCATAACTCCTCCATACATTATCCCATTTGTCCGATTTATCTCACGCTTCATGACGGTTCTGTCCTGAACACATCTATGTGTCAGTATTGCTTCATACTTATAGCGCCACCTATTGGTGAAACAGGAAGTCCTCATAACTCCTGCATACATCATCCGATTTGCACCAAATTGCTGACGCTTCATGAAGGTCACCTTCTGAACACATCTATGCGTCGGTATTGAGTTACACTTACAGCGCCACCTACTGGTGAAACAGGAAGTACTCATAACTCCTACATACATTATCCGATTTACTCCAAATTGCTCATGCTTGATGAAGGTCGCATCTTGAACACATCTGTAGGTCAGTATTGCGTCATACCTACAGCGCCACCTACTGCTTACAGGAAGTCCTCATAACTCCTACATACTTTGTCCGATTTACACAACATTTCTCACGCTTCATCAAGGTACTGTCCTGAACACATCTGTGCCTCGGTATTGAGTCACGCTTAGAGCGCCACCTACTGGTGACAGGAAGTTTCTGTCAGTACTGGACACCGAAATAGCACAACCACTAACGGCGCCACACCCCGACCCGCGTGGGGTGCGAGGGCCCGCTCACTGCTGCTCGCAGCACTAGTTAGGGCCCGAGCACTGGCGGTGCGAGGCCCTATTGAAACTCGAAGGATTATTATTATTCTCCTACCTTCTCCTTCTTCTTCTTCTTCTCCCCAAACAAATGCCTTTTTGGCGGCCTAAACATCGATGAAAACGGATGAAACTTTGCAGATACGTCAGTCCCGGTGAAAAATTTGATAATTCATGGGTGACGGAAATGGGCGTGGCAAAACGGCTCAAGAGCGCCCCCTGGAAAATTTAAAATGGCGAGCCCCACCTTTCAGTTTGATGTAGGCGAACGAAATTCGGTGGGCATATGTAGTTCATCGAGACACACTAAAATGTCTCTTGGACCTATACCCAACATGCAACAGGAAGTCCGCCATTTTGCTCTTAATGTGCCATTTTGTCCTTGTTTTGACCATTTCCATGCCTCGTACTTCGACGAACTCCTCCTTCAGATTTCATCTGATCAACTTCATATCGGGTCAGCTTCATCTTAAGACCTTTGTGATCAAAAGTTATCAAAAGAATTGAGTTTTCACCAAACACCCTTGCCGTGGCGCCCCGCCAAAGTTTGACATTTCGCCATAAAACACGAAGTCCTTATAACTCCTCCATACATTATCTAATTTGTCCGATATATCTCACGCTTCATGACGGTTCTGTCCTGAACACATCTATGTGTCAGTATTGCATCATACTTATAGCGCCACCTATTGGTGAAACATGAAGTCCTCATAACTCCTACATACATTATCCAATTTGTCCGATATATCTCACGCTTCATGACGGTTCTGTCCTGAACACATCTTTGTGTCAGTATTGCATCATACTTATAGCGCCACCTATTGGTGAAACAGGAAGTCCCCATAACTCCTCCATACATTATCGGATTTGTCCGATATATCTCACGCTTCATGACGGTTCTGTCCTGAACACATCTATGTGTCAGTATTGCGTCATACTTATAGCGCCACCTATTGGTGAAACAGGAAGTCCTCATAACTACTACATACATTATCCAATTTGTCCGATATATCTCACGCTTCATGACAGTTCTGTCCTGAACACATCTATGTGTCAGTATTGCGTCATACTTATAGCGCCACCTATTGGTGAAACAGGAAGTCCTCATAACTCCTCCATACATTATCCGATTTGTCCGATTTATCTCACGCTTCATGACGGTTCTGTCCTGAACACATCTATGTGTCAGTATTGCGTCATACTTATAGCGCCACCTATTGGTGAAACAGGAAGTCCTCATAACTCCTCCATACATTATCCGATTTGTCCGATATATCTCATGCTTCATGAGGGTTCTGTCCTGAACACATCTATGTGTCAGTATTGCGTCATACTTATAGCGCCACCTATTGGTGAAACAGGAAGTCCCCATAACTCCTCCATACATTATCGGATTTGTCCGATATATCTCACGCTTCATGAGGGTTCTGTCCTGGACACATCTATGTGTCAGTATTGCGTCATACTTATAGCGCCACCTATTGGTGTAACAGGAAATCCTCATAACTCCTCCATACATTATCCAATTTGTCAGATATATCTCACGCTTCATGACGGTTCGGTCCTGAACAGATCTATGTGTCCGTATTGTGTCATACTTATAGCGCCACCTATTGGTGAAACAGTACATCCTCATAACTCCTCCATACATTATCCGATTTGTCCGATATGTCTCACGCTTCATAACAGTTCTGTCCTGAACACATCTATGTGTCAGTATTGCATCATACTTATAGCGCCACCTATTGGTGAAACAGGAAGTCCTCATAACTCATCCATACATTATCCAATTTGTCCGATATATCTCACGCTTCATGACGGTCCTGTCCTGAACACATCTATGTGTTAGTATTGCGTCATACTTATAGCGCCACCTATTGGTGAAACAGGAAGTCCTCATAACTCCTCCATACATTATCCCATTTGTCCGATTTATCTCACGCTTCATGACGGTTCTGTCCTGAACACATCTATGTGTCAGTATTGCTTCATACTTATAGCGCCACCTATTGGTGAAACAGGAAGTCCTCATAACTCCTGCATACATCATCCGATTTGCACCAAATTGCTGACGCTTCATGAAGGTCACCTTCTGAACACATCTATGCGTCGGTATTGAGTTACACTTACAGCGCCACCTACTGGTGAAACAGGAAGTACTCATAACTCCTACATACATTATCCGATTTACTCCAAATTGCTCATGCTTGATGAAGGTCGCATCTTGAACACATCTGTAGGTCAGTATTGCGTCATACCTACAGCACCACCTACTGCTTACAGGAAGTCCTCATAACTCCTACATACTTTGTCCGATTTACACAACATTTCTCACGCTTCATCAAGGTACTGTCCTGAACACATCTATGCCTCGGTATTGAGTCACGCTTAGAGCGCCACCTACTGGTGACAGGAAGTTTCTGTGAGTACTGGACACCGAAATAGCACACCCACTAACGGCGCCACACCCCGACCCGCGTGGGGTGCGAGGGCCCGCTCACTGCTGCTCGCAGCACTAGTTAGGGCCCGAGCACTGGCGGTGCGAGGCCCTATTGAAACTCGAAGGATTATTATTATTCTCCTACCTTCTCCTTCTTCTTCTCCCCAAACAAATGCCTTTTTGGCGGCCTAAACATCGATAAAAACGGATGAAACTTTGCAGATACGTCAGTCCCGGTGAAAAATTTGATAATTCATGGGTGACGGAAATGGGCGTGGCAAAACGGCTCAAGAGCGCCCCCTGGAAAATTTAAAATGGCGAGCCCCACCTTTCAGTTTGATGTAGGCGAACGAAATTCGGTGGGCATATGTAGTTCATCGAGACACACTAAAATGTCTCTTGGACCTATACCCAACATGCAACAGGAAGTCCGCCATTTTGCTCTTAATGTGCCATTTTGTCCTTGTTTTGACCATTTCCATGCCTCGTACTTCGACGAACTCCTCCTACAGATTTCATCTGATCAACTTCATATCGGGTCAGCTTCATCTTAAGACCTTTGTGATCAAAAGTTATCAAAAGAATTGAGTTTTCACCAAACACCCTTGCCGTGGCGCCCCGCCAAAGTTTGACATTTCGCCATAAAACACGAAGTCCTTATAACTCCTCCATACATTATCTAATTTGTCCGATATATCTCACGCTTCATGACGGTTCTGTCCTGAACACATCTATGTGTCAGTATTGCATCATACTTATAGCGCCACCTATTGGTGAAACATGAAGTCCTCATAACTCCTACATACATTATCCAATTTGTCCGATATATCTCACGCTTCATGACGGTTCTGTCCTGAACACATCTTTGTGTCAGTATTGCATCATACTTATAGCGCCACCTATTGGTGAAACAGGAAGTCCCCATAACTCCTCCATACATTATCGGATTTGTCCGATATATCTCACGCTTCATGACGGTTCTGTCCTGAACACATCTATGTGTCAGTATTGCGTCATACTTATAGCGCCACCTATTGGTGAAACAGGAAGTCCTCATAACTACTACATACATTATCCAATTTTTCCGATATATCTCACGCTTCATGACGGTTCTGTCCTGAACACATCTATGTGTCAGTATTGCGTCATACTTATAGCGCCACCTATTGGTGAAACAGGAAGTCCTCATAACTCCTCCATACATTATCCGATTTGTCCGATTTATCTCACGCTTCATGACGGTTCTGTCCTGAACACATCTATGTGTCAGTATTGCGTCATACTTATAGCGCCACCTATTGGTGAAACAGGAAGTCCTCATAACTCCTCCATACATTATCCGATTTGTCCGATATATCTCATGCTTCATGAGGGTTCTGTCCTGAACACATCTATGTGTCAGTATTGCGTCATACTTATAGCGCCACCTATTGGTGAAACAGGAAGTCCCCATAACTCCTCCATACATTATCGGATTTGTCCGATATATCTCACGCTTCATGAGGGTTCTGTCCTGAACACATCTATGTGTCAGTATTGCGTCATACTTATAGCGCCACCTATTGGTGTAACAGGAAATCCTCATAACTCCTCCATACATTATCCAATTTGTCAGATATATCTCACGCTTCATGACGGTTCGGTCCTGAACAGATCTATGTGTCCGTATTGTGTCATACTTATAGCGCCACCTATTGGTGAAACAGTACGTCCTCATAACTCCTCCATACATTATCCGATTTGTCCGATATGTCTCACGCTTCATAACAGTTCTGTCCTGAACACATCTATGTGTCAGTATTGCATCATACTTATAGCGCCACCTATTGGTGAAACAGGAAGTCCCCATAACTCCTCCATACATTATCGGATTTGTCCGATATATCTCACACTTCATGACGGTTCTGTCCTGAACACATCTATGTGTCAGTATTGCGTCATACTTATAGCGCCACCTATTGGTGAAACAGGAAGTCCTCATAACTCCTGCATACATCATCCGATTTGCACCAAATTGCTGACGCTTCATGAAGGTGGCCTTCTGAACCCATCTATGTCTCGGTATTGAGTCACACTTACAGCGCCACCTACTGGTGAAACAGGAAGTCCTCATAACTCCTACATACGTTATCCGATTTACTCCAAATTGCTCAGGGTTGATGAAGGTCGCATCCTGAACACATCTGTGCATCAGCATTGAGTCATAATTATAGCGCCACCTACTGCTTACAGGAAGTCCTCATAACTCCTACATACGTTATCCGATTTACACCACATTGCTCACGCTTGATGAAGGTCGCGTCCTGAACTCATCTGTAGGTCAGTATTGAGTCATGCTTATAGCGCCGCCTACAGGTCAAGCAGGAAGTCATCATAAGTCCTACATACATTGTCCGATTTACACAACATTTCTCACGCTTCATCAAGGTACCGTCCTGAACACATCTATGTGTCGGTATTGAGTCACGCTTAGAGCGCCACCTACTGGTGACAGGAAGTTTCTCTCAGTACTGGACACCGAAATAGCACACCCTTTTACGACGCGCACCCCGACACGCATGGGGTGCGAGGGCCCGCTCACTGCTGCTCGCAGCCCTAGTTGGGGGCCAAGCAGCGAAGCGCTAAGCGCTGGCACCCATTGTTCTTGTACCTTTTCTTATTATTTATTATTATTATTTATTATTCTTCTGCCATTGGAGTCTATGGCAGCCCATAGAACCGTATGGTAAAAAGTTGGGAAAATTGGCACACTCATTCATGACAGTCCCCAAAGTCTTCTCACCAAGACCCATGTCCACAGCTTGAACGCTCTAGCGCCACCAACGTGTCAAAGTTGGAGGTGCATTTGTGCATGCAACTTTTGACCTGTAAGCCTGATTTTCAAAAACGAGGCAGCGTTGGATTCCTTCGCTCAAGCCAAGTTCAACGCACCCTATGACATCATTTTCTACCATATTGGATTTCCCGCCATATTGGACTTAGTGTAAAACACTCAAAATGTATCTCCTCCTAGGTTTTTTCACCAATCTGCACCAAACGCAGTATGCACAATCTATAGACCGATGTCCACAAAAGTCTTACAGGGATTTTTGATTGTCCATTGCGTTCCCTCGTGACAGCCAATCAAAATTGGCCGAAAAGCTGCAAAACAGGAACTGGGGTCATATCTCAGTAATGTTTTAATCTATCAAAACCACATTTGGCACACTCATCCGGGACACACCCATGACATCTGTCACCAAGCCTTACGTTGACATCTCGTGCACTCTAGCGCCACCAGCGTGTCAAAGTTGGAGTTGCGTTTATGCCAGTAACTTTTGAACTGTATGTCCAATCTTCAAAATGATGGTAGCAATGGATTCCCTGGCTCATGCCGAGTTCAAAACACCCCATGCTTTCATTATTACTTCATTTGTTTGATTGCAGAATGAAAGGAACACTTTTTGTCCTCTGCACAATTTCACCAGTTTCAGAGGTTTTTGGAAAAAGTCACACATTTTCTAAACTGCCATCCCTCTTCTAATTCTCACAGCTCATACACATTTTATATATCAAAACGTTCACACGACTCTTGGGATTCATAAAATCAAAAAAGCTAAGCTCTTCAATGTATATTTTTCACTCTGTGACAGTTCGAATAATGACTCCCCCCCCTCCATTGAAATCAATGGAGCCACGCTCTAGAAAATCTCTCTTCGCTCTAGAATCTCTAACTGTTTCTAACTCTTCACCTCTCCTACACTTCTGAAGACCGAAGGACATTTTATACATGGAAATGTTCGCGTGATTGTCTGGATTCTGAAGAAGTAAATAGTTGAGCTATGCTATGTATACTTTTCGCTGTGTGCCAATTTAAACAACGACACCCCCCCCTCTCACTCTACCGAGAGGAAGCAACCCTACCAGGTGACATTAATTAAGTGCTCAGGACTCAGACTCACGGGGTTAGGGAAGGCTCACATGCCTTGTGGACTAGGGCGATTCACCCTCGCAACATCCTGCGTAGCACAGTGGTTAGCATGTCGGCTTTGCAAGCAGCAGGTACAGAGATCGAATCTTGCGCAGGGGCTTATTTTTTTATATGTGACTAAAAAAGACATGCGTGCTGAGTTCATGTTGCGTCGCGGGTATAGTGCATTATAGTAGGCCTCGCGTTTTCGACTCGCCTCAGGCATTGCATCTGTGAGTGTGTCATGGGTCACACCTTTCAAAACATTAATAACTCATCGGAGACAGTCCCATGACCCCTGTCAGCAAGTGTCATCACAACAGCTTGAACCCTCTAGTGCCACCACCATGTCAAAGTTGGAAGTGCATTTAGGCACACAACTTTTGACCTGTGTGACCCATTTTCAAAAATGAGGTACCATTGGAATCCCTGGCTGATGCCGAGTTCATCGTACCCTATGATGTCATTTTCCACCAATTGGATTTCCCGCCATTTGGTATTTTGTGTAAAACACTTAAAATGTATCTCCTCCTAGGAACTTTCACCAATCTACATGAAACTGGATGGACACATTCTCTAGACAAATGTCCACAAAAGTGTTACAGGGATTTTAGATTGTTGAAGGTGTTCGCCCGCTACACCCAATTGAATTTGGTGTCCAAGTCACCATACAGGAAGTGTGGTCATATCTCAGTTACGTTTTGATGTATCATAACCACATTAGGCACACTCATCGGGGATGGTCCCGTGGACACCTCGAACTCTCTAGAGCCACCAACCTGTCAAAGTTGGAAGTGTAAAGTCAATTCATGCTATCTGCTACAGTTCTATGTCATGCCTGATTTCAACATCTTTAACATATGATATATGATAGAAAGAGAAACTTATGGAATCATATACAATTTATTTATAAAGCACATTTCATACAATTTTTGACAGCAGCAAAAATTAAACAGTTCATATAAGTGTTACTATTAATTCATATTACGATTGAGACAGTGCAAATGATGTAGTTAGGGTTCAAATAATTTAGGCTATATTTATAGTTTGTAGTATTACTGCCTATAAAAATAATACTGTACAATTTCAAAAGTGATAAGTGGACAAACACACAAGAATGGGCTAACAAAAATCAAACCACACTAAAACATAATACACCACACAGGCAGAAAGACAAAAGCCACAAAACTATTAAATAATTAATGTCTCACTTGACAAGGCCAACATTGCTTCGGGTGGAATAAGTAGTCAACAGAATGGTTCTACCCCAATTTGTGGGAGGAAATTAGTCTTGACCCTAACTTGCCTCCACAGTCCTGAGTGAGTAGATGGTTGCTTGTGCTGCACATGGCCCTTTGCAAAAGAGGCCTTTCTATGAGGTCTGTGGTGTTGCTGTGGACGGGCCTCAGCAGGCCCTGCCCCTGGTTGATGGGCCCTGTGGCTGGAGATGGCTGATGAGCTTCAGCAGACCCCACCCCTGGTGGAACTGAATGAGCCTCAACAGTCCTCACTGATGGTATCTCCCATGGCTGGTGGAACAGGCACATGGCCCAGCTGTGCTTGTACCTCACACCTAATGCATTTGGGAAGGAGGCTATGTTAGGTACATATTTTTTCAGCACTTTAATATTGTCTCTCAAGAAAAAGTGCTTTCTAAATATTATTAAATTTGTATTGTTATTATTATTATTTACCTGCAGTAGTGGTTAAACTAGAGCTGTGAAGAGTTTGAGTAGTAGGAGAAGTGGTAGTAGTTCCCACAGCAGTGTTTGCAAAAGGTCTCCTCTGGATTCAGGAAGGCAGGATCATAGTCCACTATAGGTCACACTCAGAGAACTGCCTCTCCAAAGTCTCCATCAGGAAAGCCGTAACCTTCCAGTTCTCCAGTTGTAGCCACTTCAGTAAATGGTTAACTAGACTAGAAGAACCATATTAAGATTGAGAACATTTCTTCATTGAAATTGGTAAAGTAATTAGAAAACATTATTGTACAAAAGGTATGCATGGTTTGTTGCATAGGTGAAACAAAGCACATATCCATGCATTAAAAATGTATTCAATGTATATTCTATCAGATGTGCATAATATCATAAACAGCATGTCCATTTTGGAAGAATAAATATACTGTTAAAACCACATACACTCACTTCATGTGACTGTCCTTGTATGAGAGAACATAAAGTGAGAGCGATTCTGAATATGCTGTTGTCGCTCAGAAAGTCATAGAAGACTCCTTCACTCCTTCTGATCTATAATTTCTTGTTGATCCATGTATTGAATAATGTCCAATCCGTTGTTTTGTGGCAGTTCACTTCAGATCTGTAAGGTAATTAGAGGAGACATGTTAATGTACAAAAAGTACACATGCCTTTGTTGCATTGGAGAAACAAAGCAACCTAATATGTCCATTAATTAAGGATGTATACAGTGTAGACTCTATCAGACTTGCATAATACATATATCACATATAAATAAAAGAATAACTATAGTATTAAGACCATATGTACTCACATGTGTCTTTGGATGACAGAACACCTCATTGAAGATTTAAGTAATTCATTGCTTTTGATCTACGGTAAGATTTCTTATTATTGCCTAAATCCATGCATTGAATAATGTCCAATCCATTGTTTTGTGGTAGTGCATTTCACAGATTCAACAGTAATATTTCATATTTCATCACTGTATATAAAAACTATAGACAAACAAGCAAAATTCATAGCAGAAATTAAAAGGAATGCATGGACAGAATTGTATATCTTTTACAGTATGGTACATAGAAATAAAAGAAAATTTAAAACTGTAAATTTAAAACAGTTTATATAATATACATTTACCACTGAAAGTATTTTTTAAGAAAAAAAAGGTAACATTATTAATAAAACAAGCACATTGGTGGAGAATAATATTAATTTAGCCTAGGTGTTATTTGCACTGTCTCAATGGTGTTATTTACCCCTATCCACTGCACAAGGGGTGACTGATAAGTTTGTGGCCTAAGTTAAAAATTGTAGAGGAAGCAGCAGCAGCTGTCAGTCATATCATTCTATCTTACAGTAGGCCACAAACTAATCAATTACTCCTCATAATAAACCTACCCGAGTCTTTCGACCGAAATGCCCACTTTGAGAAATAACATTTCTAGGCATGCAAAGATCTATCTAAGGTTTTCACTAAGGTTTTTGCTATTGTTGTCAAGGTAGTGTGTGTTGCACACCAGGGGACTCTGAGAGGTAGCAGTATTTAATATGCAAGATGGTGATGATGATGATGATGTACTGATCCTGTTTTTTACTGTATTTATTGTTTTTTTTGCTTTGTATTGTCCTGGGTTGTATGACTGACTCAACTGCAAGCCAAATCCGTTGGGTATCAAATAAAGTAAACTAAACTAAACTATCTGTTCGTATTCCAAAAGTGGCCATTTCGGTAGAATGTCTCACCCCTCCCACCCTCTGCAAGGAGCCGTCCAGTGGTATACCTCCTTCCCCCCAGTTAGCGGACGGAATACAGAAAAAAGAACATCAACAAACTGATTATGTTATGCTTTCTAAAATATTCAGAATATGTATACGTTACTATTTAATGGTGAATATCACAAATACTACAGAAGTGAAATAAGTATGGCTTCATGAAAACTGTAGTATGTCTGCACGACTTCAACAATAACATCTTCTGTGCCTTTAATATAGACGTGGTCTATCAGCGTACCTTTTTCAGTTGTTGCTGTTTTTACATGTTGAGTGTATCCATGCTGTTCCATTAACTTCAGAATTGTAGACGAAACAAAGACATCTTCATTAAAGTCTCCCATTATGACTTTCTTCCCTGGATGCCTCTCAAGTTCACAGATAACTATTAAGAGATGTTCTCGAAACATGTCAATTTTATAGGAACTAGGCCTGTACAACACGGCAGCAGTCAAATTTACATGAGGTACTGCAAAATACAAACATTCCAAATTACCTCTTTCTGGAATCAAGACGTTTATTTCAATATTGTCTGAATAATACATACCAACTCCGCCTCTTTGTTGTCTTTTCAGTTTTGTGAAGAGTGGCTCTGTGTCATCGTAACAGTTTGCTCTTGGATTGTGGCTGAAGAGAAATCCTGGAAGTCCTGGTATTTCTTCAGTGCCTACATTGAGCCATGTCTCAGTTAAGCAAATGCAATCAGCTTGCACTAGGGTTTTATGGGCCTGGATGTCTAGAATGTGAGCTTTCAGACTCTGTACATTGTGAAGTACTACTTTACATGTACAGTTAACATCAGAGAAAACAGATTTTTCATATTTAAACCGAGGCAGGTTTTCCATGGCCAAGTCTATTTTGTTATTGCAATATATGGTTGAGTCTTTGAAGTTGTCAATTATCAGTCCGGTGAGAGTTTTCACTCGACTTAAAGCAACATATGCTTGCCCTGCAGTAAAGATCTTCTTGAGTGATACAACAGCTTTTTCAACAGTAAGACCTTGAACCTTGTGTATCGTGCATGCCCATGCAAGTCTGAGTGGAAATTGACGTCGTACCCCACCAGCATTTGTGACTTGATCCTCTTGTACTTCAATTATTGTTGAATGTTCAGAAAACCTCTGATTTGTTTTTGATCTCTGAATCTTGCCAACATTTGGGTAATCAAACTCTACATGAATAGCTGAAGGGAAATCATCCCGTTGTTCACCTTCACTGATGTGCACAACTGTACCAAATGCTCCATTGACAAGGCCATCAGACACATCCATATTTTTCTTCAACATTACTCTTGCTCCAATACCCACATTAACACAGTTTGACAAACATGAATTGAAAACTTTGCTGTGACAGCCAACTAGGGGTTCCATTCTTCCAGTTTTGGGATTTCTGACAAAATCTTGAGCATGTATACTGATTGCATCTGGGCAGGTCTCTTGCAGTCTCTTAATGTTATATTTATCAACTTCTGCATTTGTAGCGAATATGTGGATGTCCTTAGGTTCTTCACCAGTTTCACACTGCTTCAACATGAGAAGATCATTGGTACTTAGAGGCTCATTCTTTTTACGAACTCTCAGACGGTTCAACATTTCTGCAAATGCTGCATTTTGTTGTCTAATAACTTTAGTTAGTTCAGCAACTTCAAAGTTGTTCTCCCACAGGTTGGCTCCTTTGTTATCAGCAAAGAGAGGAGTACCTTTTACAGGTGGCAACTGATAGAAATCACCCACAGCAACAATGCACACTTTTCCAAAGGGGGAGTAGTCACCGGTCTGCTTGATCTGACGTAGTCTACCATGAATGTAGGACAGAAGGCGATGGTCAACCATGGACACTTCATCAATGATGAGGATTTGCAAATTTCCCATTTTGGTCCATAAAGAATTAACCTTCTCATCACCTAGAGGTTGATAAGGCAATCTGATATTGGCACCAATGGAGAATGTGTTGTGAATTGTTGCAGCACCAATGTTATATGCAGCCACACCTGTTGATGCTGTTAAAAGGACAGTGAGATCATCAGGATTTTCAGCAAGCTGAGATAACAGTCTGGAGGATTCATAATGTATCGCTTTGATTAAATGGCTTTTCCCTGTGCCTGCTCCACCAGTAACAAATAATCGAAATGGTTCCGGAGTTTTTCCAAGCAACTTTTGCAAACACCACTTACGGACACTATAGAATATAGCTGACTGCTCTTCATTTAATGATCGCAGTAAATGCAGCGCGTCCTCTCTGGGCATTGAGACATGATTTGTTTCAAGAGTACACTGAGTTACTGGATTTGCTGTAAGGTCTGGAATGAGTTCCTCATGATCATCTTCATCAGCCACAACTTTGTCTTTCATCAGTTCTAAACAACCAAGACGCTCTCTTTCTGTTTCAGGACATATTTGAGCCCAAGCGTCCTCTAAATCAATGTTCTCTTCCAGCAACTCTTTAGCTCTGTCTATTTCATCACTTTCTCTTTCAAAAAGAGCTCTGTTCGATTCAACAATTGATTTCACTGTTTGGAGATCATTGCCACATTTCACTGCACCAGTCTTATAGAAATGCTCATATGTATCAAAGTGGACTGGCTTGAGCTGATGGTCTTCATAGTATGGCAAAAAGAGTTGCAGCAAGGCATGAAAGTATTTTCCTGAGTTTTTGGTGGGAGAAAATCTGGGATACCTTACAACAGCTGGTTCCGTTCGAGTCCTTCGTTTCACAAAGCCACAGTTGTTGTTGAGTTTTATTACATCATGTTCTGAAGAAACTTTCTCTGAGGACACTTGTGACCCGTAGAGTACTCTGTATTCAGAACAAAAAGTGGCAAGGCAAACATTTTCTAATTGCTCTGTCCTGGGTCTGTTCTTATATCTTTCAACCATATTGGTCATCCACAAAGCGCTTTCATCATTAGACTGTTCACGTTCAGCTTTACTCTGGAGTACGTGCAAAGGCAAACTCATCCTTACTGGGTTTTCTCCAATGGGAATGTATTGTACTTGACGAGAGCATTCCTTCAAGTGCATATGTGTTAACCGATACACTGCCTCTTGAGCTGAAACTTCTCTGTTGTGAAGGTATACGCTTCCGAGCTGTTTAAATGCTCCTTTTGCATCAAGGTTCCCATTCATGGCCTCATTTTGTGCACGTTGCAGCAGCAATCCCATTTCTTGTTCTGCTTTAGTGATGTATGTGAGAATATAGACCACTACTGAGAAAGCATCTGTGACATACTGGATATCCATATTGCCTTGCCATGCATGCAAGAGGTCTTTGTTATACTGATTTACCCAAATGTCTTTTGGATTTCGTTTCAGGACAATGCTTTTCTTTTTGGAACATATGTTGTACGCTCTCTCAAACAAGCCTTGATCTATCCCAAGAGACTCAAAAAATGCATCTGTTGAATCAAAATTTAGGTCAGGCTTGGTCAATGCACTTTTGACTTTCTGCATAATTGCACTGGAATTTTTATTTTTGTCTTTGTTATTCAAGTCTTCTGAGTTACCTCCTCTTGTGATAAAAGTACGGCTTGATGGTGGTCGTGGGAAATTAAACCGACAGACTGTGTTTTTCTTACGGCATGTTTTGGAATGTCTTGTACTGTGCTTTTGCACGCTGTTTACAGTCTCATAAAGCTCTGCGTCAGTTTGAGGTGGAGTCTCACAAGTAATGTATGCGTCTATAAAATGTGCTACTTCAGCATCACTCTCTTTATCAATCTTAGGAGCATTCTCAACCCAAAAAAGACAGTGGACGTGAGGAGAACCACGCTGTTGAAATTCAACACGGTAGAAGTAGTCCTTGATTTTCCCTATGGGTTCAGCTGCAGACATGATTACATCACGCAAAAAGCAATGCCATCTATGATCAAACATTCTTGCTGCCGTCACAGGATTACGTCGTAGAAGTCCACATTTTGTAGACCAGTCAAGCTCATCAACATTGATTTGTTGTCCTTCTAGCCTTACCATAGTGTTCAGCATTTCAGGCCATCTTAAATCAGCAGAGCTAAAAGATGCAAAGAAAGTGGGTATGGACAGTTGTCTTATCATAGCAAACAGGTCTTTCTGCGCTGACATCCAGAATGGAGGTGTCCCACGAATTCCTCTCAAAAACTTGTATCCTTCATCATTGTGTAAAATTTTACTTAGTGACTGAGAGTTTAACAACATGTCTGGAGTTACTTCTTTCAGAGACTTATTGTCACCACCTTTGCGTAATGCGACAGAAACACTACACACAACTTGATGCACCTCTGATATGTATTGTGCATAAAATATGAAGTCTGTATTCCGTGCAAAACGACCATCTGCATTGAGTATGCGTGTATTCAGGTATCGTGCCAGAGTTATTTTTACCTCTCTATTATCATGGAAGGTCGGTCCACCAGTTGGATACAGGACAGGGAAACATTTTGCCTCATTGGTTTTATCTGACAGCAACCTAACTGGACTGTTACCTTCACCAGGTGCAACATTTAATATATCTTGAAAATTATGATCAATAATCTCTGTACCCAGATCAACTGGTTGTAATGACGTATCTGACAAAAGCCCATCCTGATCTTTAATATATGTCAAGTCTTCCTCTGCTTGGTCTTCAGGAGTATTTTCCTCATCACTCTTTTCAGCTGTTTCGTGACACTCCGTTTCATGTTTGATGTTTTCCTCTTGCTCATCATGATCAGTTCCATCCAAAGAGTTTACCCACTCTTCATTAAATGTGACATCCTCATACCACTTATTGTTTCTTATCAAATACTTCAGTGCATTTCTGACACGATCAGTATGGACAAACTTATACTCATAATGACCTTTGAATGTCAATTTACGTTTCAGTTTTACTCTTATCATCTTGTCATCACATTCATTTCTTGGAAGTATATTTGTTACATCTGGTATGGTATTAATAGGAACAGACACACATGGACCATGACACGCATTCTGACGCCCTCGAGGCAAACACAACAGTTTCATGAAGGGAATATGACGTGCAATAAGATGTTGCTCCAAAGAGTTCAGACATTTAAGTTCTGCTGGAATTTCCTCCAAATGCATGTTATTGGTAACACTCTCTTCTGGAAGTTTTCCATTGAGTATTTTTCGATGGCATGTATAACAAATCCATAACTTGCTTGATGAACTGTCAGACAAATAGCAGCCCTGCTTACATTCAGCATCACAAACATGTAAATATTGTAATGTTATGCATCTATTAGCTAGTGCAGCAATTTTATCTCCTTTGCTTTCATAGCAATGTCTTTTACACTCAACCACCTGTTTCCTGAAGAGTAAACGGTGACAGACAGAGCATACATATTCTGGACCACGGCTGACCTCTTGACGAAAATGATCAATAGCAAAATCTATGTCTTCCTGTCTCTTTTGCCACTTTGCATAACTCTCACAACTTCTTTTGGTTTTATTTACACGGATATTTTCATTTTCATGGTATTTCCTCATGTTGTCTGCTTTGCGTTTGTTTTGAAATTTCCTATATTGCTTTTGAGAATTGTCACGCATGTATTTTTGAAACACTGGATCAGTCTTATACTTCTTCCGAACACGCTCACGCATGCGTTCACGCATGTATTTCTGAAACACTGGATCAGTCTTATACTTATTCCGAACACGCTCACGCATGTATTTCTGAAACACTGGATCAGTCTTATACTTATTCCGAACACGCTCACGCATGTATTTCTGAAACACTGGATCAGTCTTATACTTATTCCGAACACGCTCACGCATGTATTTCTTAAACACTGGATCAGTCTTATACTTCTTCCGAACACGCTCACGCATGCGTTCACGCATGTATTTCTGAAACACTGGATCAGTCTTATACTTATTCCGAACACGCTCACGCATGTATTTCTGAAACGTTGGATCTGTTCTGTATTTTTTTCGGATATACTCACACTTACATTCCCCAAAGTCTGCGTCTTTGTGATATTTATCTTTAAGGTCTTGAAGTTTTCTCTCTTTGTAATCACTCTTATTGTGGTACCGTTGGTGTTCTTTCTTAGCTTTCAGATTTTCTGGTTCATTATTCAACTTCCTTTTACGTAGTACCCTTAAGTTGTCATTGCTCTTGTCGTGCTGACATGTTCCCGCACAAGCATTTCCTGCGTCTTTCTGTTTAACACATATTGCAACTTCATAATGATTGCCAGTGTGGTTTAAATACATACAATTAGCTGTGAATGAATCTGAAGTAGGCCTGTGTGCATTCCATCTACTATCATTACAAGTCATGATGGTTGTTTTAAAAAAGTCAGCTGCAGCAAAAATGTCAATCTCAGTTGCCCATGAACCACAGTAATATATTCTTGATTTGGTCACGTAGTCCTGCACAGATGTGTACCCATCTCTCAAATACATTTCAAATTTGGAGCTGTTCTTTTGAAGGTGTCGCACAATCGCCCGTCTTATTTTGAGATGCTTTTCTTCATTTCCACATATGCTAAATGCAAGGCTACGGTAGAAACAGTTTCCATCTGGCTTTATACTCTTGATCTTACAGGGAGACCCCATGACATCAACCTTTGTTGCTGTAGTAACATCAGTATTTTCATTAGTGAGTTCTAAACGTGCGCACAGAGCATCCTGATCCTGACGCATTAAGGGTTTAAAAGGCTGTTCATGAATTCTCACATCGCAAATAATTACACTGTCTGTTGCTTCTCTTTCTCTTTGTGTTAATTCTCTGGTAGTCAGATAAAGTGACTGACATGTCAACACTGCTTTGTCACTTGAGTTCAAAGGTTTTACATGACTGTGGTTCTTCACAGCATTTAAGGTGTTTGTTCTGGTGGCTGGCTTTTTCCTGTTTCCACATACCTCATGCATTTGCTGACTTCTACCTCCGTCTGTAGGTACAGTTTTTATAACAGGTGTTTCATTATATAGTTTGTGTTTACCTTGTACCACATCGCTGTAGAGAGGGTGTTCACTTTCAACATCACCTGACTGAGAAGTCTTCACAGTATTTGACGTGTCTGTAGGCCTACTGGTGGCTGGCTTTTTCCACTTTGCACATACCTCACGTGTTCGTTGAGTTCTACCTCTGTCTGTAGGTACAGTTCTTACAACATTCATAGTTTCACTGTGATGCTCACCACTTACATGGCTCTCCTGTTCTCGGCTCATGACCTCTACCTTGACTCCAGTAATCTCAAAACATTTCTCCCATTCTGTTTTGGCACTAGCAGTCAGTTGGTATAGGAGATCTCTAACATGTTTATAAACACCATCAAAATCAGAATGATGAATCACTACAGCCTTGTCACTGTGTGGATCAAACAGGCCTGTGCTGTTGCGTGAATGAGGATCAAACACACTAAAATAGTTACCTTGCTTAATAACTACACATGTGGCTGTCCTGATGGTTACAAAACAGGCATCATATTCAGTCAATGCTCTCTGAATTGCTAAATCCAACGGCATCTGAATGTCTCGCATGTCTACTTCAGCTTCTTCATCCATCTCACCATTTCCCACATAGCTTTGACCATGATCAACTGAAAAAATTGTTCCCTTCATAGTGTAATACTCTGGGAGATCAGCAATTAACAGGTACACATTAGAACCACGGATATTACCTGCACTTCTCACCACGCTGTATAGTTTATTGCCTTCAATCAATACATCGTTGATATTTTCTTTAGCCCATGTCAGGATGCTTTTGTTCTCATTCATCATTACTGCCACTAAACTGTTTGCAACACATTGTTGGTCTGCATTCGCTCCAAATTTCTTATGGCCTTGAGAAAACGAACCAAATACACAAGATCTGATGGGTACATGTGGCCTACAATCTTCAGGATGTTCTGTTGCAGTTGGGATGGTCAGATGACTGTTGTAATAGCTTTGGGGCTCTCTGTCAGTGAGTGGAACAGCAATTTCAGACACACACATCTGCAGGGGAAAAGAACAATCATCTTTACCAGATAAACACGGATCAGACACGTTCAAAGGCTTTGAGGGAGTTTTGTTCATGGTGCTTTTCAAGGTTCGAGCCAAAGGCTTTTTCAAGGTTTTCAGGGGCTCGGCCATAGGCATACAATCATTCTGTGCGTCATGTGCAGACCTTGCAACATGTGCGTTATGTGCGGCATGTGCATCAAGTGCAACATGTGCGTTTTGTCCACTTTCGTGAAACGTTTCTGAGTTTTTTTCATGAGGAGTCAGAAAATCCTCAGCCAAGGCACGTGTCTCCACGTGCCTCTTAGTGGCAGCCTGGGACTTCTTACTTCTCTTCGGCATCTGGAAAGAAATACAAGCACACAGCGATATGCATTAGTTATGTCCATTACATTCACCCCGCCAGTACCAACAGTATTAGTTGGCTGTCGTAACCCCTCAATGCTAAAATGCGCTGACTATTAAGATGAAACATATTAACGTTTTCCTTACGAACACATTAACTTAAACACTTTAATTTGTTCTCACACTGGATTGCAAAATACCCCAATTGTTTTAATTCCTCTGAATGTATTACACCGTAATCTTTTATATTCTGTTTGCTGTAGTTATATCTACAGTAACTGCAGTGTAACTGTTCTTCTAAGTGCAAGATAACAATACATGAGTAGTGTGAATACTACTACAACAATGTTCCCTCCATATTTAACTTTCCCTGCTATGGTAACAACCTTTTAGTGAGGAATATTTAGAGATTTATGTTGGAAATTCAGAAGAGGCTGATCAAACTGACATTATAGCATTATACAAAACCTGAGGTTTCTTTCTGATTTTTCGCTAACTCTCACTATTGGTGAAGTTGATCACATGACTTGGCAACATTTATTCCCAAATAATGAAAAAGACTAGTTGGTGTTATGCTGTCAAACTATCCAGCTGTGTTCAACGTAGTCTTTCCAAGATGAGCTTGTACCAATACACAACTTTTTTGACTACCAACCATCACCACTTCAATTAGTTTGAAGCAACTGAAGTAATTTCTACTCTGTTCACTCAGGAAGTCCAATACGTTGGAGGTTGTGCATGTAAATACGTAGTTAAATCTATCTGCATTCAGGACCTCCAACATGGCTGATGTCCTGACTCATGACAGGCCATGAAACAGTATTGGCTTGACACTGCAGTGATTCAATGCTCTTCAATCCATATAAAATTGCATCAAATGCCTTTACCCAATCACTGAATTAACAATCCGTCCAAGATTCAAGTCCTTTTCCCCTACAGCAGGGGTGTCAAACTCTGGCCCGCGGGCCAAATTTGGCCCGCAGTGTAATTATATTTGGCCCGCGAGGCAATACCAAATGACTACTAGAGCTGGCCCGCCAGTATTATATAGCGCATTCACCGCTAATACTACAAATCCCATAATGCTCTGCTGTTGTTTTGGCGCGTCAATCAAGACAGGACCCAGAAACGCCCTCTCTTCTGTGACTGTAGTCATAGCAATCTCATACTACAACTGTAACCGTGTTACCACTTCTTAAAAATGGCGAAAAGAAAGGCAGAAAACAGAAGCTTTACGTTATGTAACGTCTCACTGTGATGGAGACACCTGTGTTGACCTAGCCGGCCGCTGTGTTTGCTCTGTTCCTGTTCATTCAATCCTGTCTGCCTTCTTGCCGGCCTGTCTGCCTGCCTGTCTGCCTGGCTGTCTGTTTGCATGCCGGCTGTCTGTCTGTGTGCCTGGCTGTAGGACAGTCAGGGTTTTACAAGCTTCTCTACTGAGCAGATGGAGCACCAACACTTGTGTCTGAGGGCGTATTCACATATGTTAGTGCACACCATTGATGCGCACCAAAAGCGAAAGTGATAAGTGCATATTCAATGTTAAAGCAAACCTTGTTTGGGTCCATATTAAAATTTTCATTTGTTCAATGTTGGCCCGCGACTTTGTCAAGTTTTACATTTTGGCCCACTGTGTATTTGAGTTTGACACCCCTGCCCTATAGCATCTTAGGGACACCAGGACAACAATTACTACAAAAAAACAACCGTACAGTGGAATTGGATATTCTCACCTGATATTAATCCCCGGACCAGAAGAGATACATGGAAGACAAATAAATAGATACAGGTACATTAGATAGCAGGTCATTGTAATACTTTAATAAACTTTACTTTTTTTTTTTCATTAAATGACTTTACAATGACAACACTGCCGCACCACTATATATTAACTCTTTACACAGCTAGCTGCCTACTTCTAAAGCATAATTTATACTTCATGAGACGGCTCATGGGGCAAATATTTAAGTCTTTTTCCCCCACAGAACTTGAGCTCTGCCTGCAAGAGGTTAGAGTCCTACAGGAGGAAGGTGGAGAAGAAGTTTCAGCAGAACAATATGAGGGAGGTCTGGGAAGGAATGAAAACCATCACAGGCTGTAAGCAGAAGGGCAGCACAACAGAGGGCAGCATGGAGAGAGCAAATGAGCCACCCTCTCACACAGCAACCCCTCCCTTCCCCCTCCCCTATAGCAGTACATCTGCTCAGGCCAGCGCCCCCCTGCAGCCCATGACCCCCCCCCCCCCCCACACACACACACATCCCATTACTGCAAAGGAGGTCAGTGGAGAGCTGAAGAGACTCTCCACTGACAGCGGCCCAGGAAAGCAGCCAGCCCAGACCAGGTGTGCTCGAGACTACTGAAGGCCTGCAACACCGAGCTGGAGGAACCCCTCCAGCATGTCTTTAACCTGAGCCTGTGACTGGGGAGGGTCCCCACACTGTGGAAGACATCATGCATCATCCCAGTGCCTCAGAAGGAGCGTTGCAGCAACCGCAACCACCTCAGGCCGGTGGCACTAACATCACATCATGAAGACCCTGGAGCAGCTGATCCTGCACCGCCTCAGACTGCAGGTCCAGCATGTACTGGACCCCCTGCAGTTTGCCTACCAGGAGAAAGTGGGTGTAGAGGATGCTGTCCTCTACCTCCTCCACTGGGTCTACTTTCATCTGGACAAGGGAAGCAGCGCTGTGAGAATCATGTTTTTTAAAATGTATTTCTCCAGTGCCTTCAACACCACAAAGCCCCCCATACTGAGAGAAAAGCTACACAGAATGGCAGTGGATGGACCCACATCTCGTGGCCTGGATCACAGACTACCTCACTGACAGACCACAGTATGTCAGGCTGAGGGACTGCACATCAGAGACTGTGGTCAGCAGCTCAGGGGCACCACAGGGTACTGTGCTCTCCCCTGCCCTCTTCAGTCTATACACCTCAGACTTCTGGTACAACTCGGAGACGTGCCACATGCGGAAGTTCTGGGACAACACTGCTATTGTGGGGTGTATCAGGGCTGGACAGGAGCCTTTCAAAGAAGAGATTGTACCAATAGACAATTGTTTGTGATTATCAACCATCGCCACTTCAATTGCTATAGTGCTTGTGCCATAGACCTTTGAAGAAACTGAAGTAAATTCAACTGTTTTATCAGAAAGTAGAACACGGAGGTAGTAAAAAATAAAAAATAAAAAAAACTGTACATTGGAATTATTATATATTCTCACCTGATATTGATAACCATCATCGGACCAAAAGAGACATAAGACAAAAACAAACAGATGCAGTAACATTAGATACATTAGAACAGGTCATTCTAATAATTTAATTAACTTTTAAATTAAAGACACCATCTCCTCACCACTCTATAATGATGATCATCCAGCTAGTCATGGACATTTAAAGTAACTGAACTAAATTACTTTGATAATTTGTACTTGTTTTAGATGGGGGGACTGTATATAATGAGTGGTGAAACTGAAGGCCTTGTTGAATTTGTCTGCTCAGAAAAAACTAACTGAAGCTTCTCATTTCATCATTTCTGTTAGTAGGCCCTCTCCATCTCTCCTCCTCCTGCCTCTCCTCCACCCCCCCCCCCCTGTATCTCCTCCCCCACCCCCCTGCCTACCCATCCTCCCCTGCCTGCCCTCTCCTCCCTGTCCCCCCCCCCCCCATCTGTCTACCACCACTATCCTCCCCGTCTCTTCTTTCTCCTCCACCATCTCCTCCCGTCTCCACCCCCTCCTCCGATCTCTACTCCACTTGTCTCTCCTCCCGTCTCTCCTCCGTCTCTACTCCACTTCTCTCTCCTCCCGTCTCTTCCCCCCTCCTCCTGTCTATACTCCACTTCTCTCCTCCTGTCTCTCCTCTCCCCTGTCTACTTCACTTTTCTCTCCTCCTTGTCTCTCCTCTCCAACCCCCTCTCCCGTCTCTACTCCATTTTTCTCTCGTCCTAGCCCCCCCCTCCCCGTCTACTCCACTCCTCTCTCCTCCCCTGTCAACCCCCGTCTCTACTCCACTTCTCTCCTCTTTGTCTCTCCTCTCCCCCTCCTCCTCCTGCCTCTACTCCACCACTCCCCCCCCCCCCGTCTCTACTCCACTTCTCTCTCCTCCAGTCTCTCCTCTCCTCCTGTTTATACTCCACTTCTCTCCTCCCCTGTCTCTCCTCCCGTCTCTACTCCACTTCTATCTCCTCCTTGTCTCTCCTCATTTCTGTAACTGTAAAAAACTGTACAGTGCAAATGTATTCACCTGATATTGATCAACATGACCGGACCCGAAGACACACATGGAGCACACAAAAACAATCATACAGTAACATTAGATGTATGTTGCACCCATAAACTTTCTAGCTGGTTTCTCTAATTCAATATCATTACACACATTGGGCCTCATTTATCATTATGGATACACCCTTTTTCATTTACACATGATTTTTGTAACTGCTTTTTCCAGAACTCGATGGGAAATATTGTGAGATATATACACAATATGTCCCATAGAGTTTTGTCATGATACATCACATTATTTGTGGAGAAAAGCACGTACAAAAAGCAGGTGTAAATGAAAAAGGGTGTATCCACAATGATAAATGAGGCCCCTTGTGTCCAACTTACAGCCTTTCCAAGAAGAGATTGTAATAGACAACTATTTTGACTATCAGCAAACGCCACTTCAATTGCTATAGTACTTGTGACATGGACACTTGTAATAACTGAAGTCAATTCAACTCTGTTCAATCAGGAATTAGAACACTTTGGAAATCGCAAATGTAAATAGGTACCTAGATAGATCTAACTACATTTAGTGCCTCCAACATGGCTGATGTCCTGATTCATAACAGGGTGTGAAAAGACTCTTGGCTTGACACTACATGGACACAATGCTCTTCAGTCGACAGGAAATGGCATCACATGCATTTACCCAATCACTCATTAAACAACCTGTCAAAGATTTTAGTTTTTTCCCCAACAGCATCCTAGGAACACTAATTATTAAAAAACAACTACAACTGTACATTGAAATTGTATATTCTCACCTGATATTGATAACCACCACACGACCAGAAGAGACACATAAAAGACAAAAACAAACAGATACAGTAACATTACATAACAGTTCATTCTAATAATTTATTTAACTTAAAATTTTAAATTAAACTCTGTATAATGAGTAATGACATCCCCTCACCACTCTATAGTGATGAATACAGCTAGCCGTGGATATTTGAAGTAACTTAAGTCAATTACTTTGATAATTTGTACCTTCTTCAGATGGAGGAGCTGTATCTAATGAATGGTGAATCTGAAGGCCTTGTTGAATTATGGACTATGGACAACTACAGGCTATAGCCTCCCAAATTAGATCACTGGCTAGCAAGCAAGCTATGTAGCTATCAGTATGCTGTGTTGGAAAGTAGCAACAGATAGAAAAAATCGTTGGTAGTATCCAGTTCTCTGGCGTGCATGGAAAACAACATTGGCCGGCCAGGTAGCTACCTAGCTGGCTCACTTAGCTTCATCTTCTAGGGAACACTGGCTAGCAAGCTATTAACCAGACAACATTAGCTAGACTAGTAGCTAGCGTAAGATACCAAAAGGAAATGTTTGCCTCAATATTGTTAGTTAGCCAGCTGGCCCCTGGCTAGCTAAAAGCCTTGCATAGCTAGATAATATAACAGATAAAAACCCAACAATTCTGTCAGACATAGCTATGAAAATAAACAGCACAATGTGAAGCCCAGTCTGACATTTGTCATCATAATCAACCATTACACCAGCTAACTTTCATCAGCAAAATATTAACCAACATAATCACCAACAGTTCACGCATTTTCAAAACACTGCACAGGAAATATATAGCCATTCCCAATCAAAATGAATCATGTGTAACTAGATATGTAGCAAGAACTATAGCCAAATGGTTCAAATGGTAATTCAGGTGTGCCATCCTATGGACAAGTAATTGCTTTAGCCTACCAAATTAGCATACTAGCTAGCAAGCAAGTTACCACTATGGTACTGACAGTAACAGCACATGGTACAGATCTTTGGTAGTAGCCAGTTTACTGGCTGTCTTGGAAAACAACATTGGATGCAGCTGGCTAGCTCGGTATCTGGACAGCTACTTGCATGTTCTAGGGAACACTAGCTAGCAAGCTAGAAGTCAACACACCCCACGGTTAGCTAGCCAGCTGATCCCTGACTAGTTAATATATGCATAGCTAGTTAATATAACTGCTTTAACAAACTGTCAAAGATTTTAGTTTTTTCCCCATAGCATCCTGAGGACACTAATTACTGAAAAACAACAACTCTACAGTGAAATTGTACTCACCTGATATTGATAACCATCACCAGACCACAAGAGACACATGGAAGACAAAAATAAACAAACAGATACAGTAACATTAGATATGCATGTTGCACCCATACACTTTCCAGCTGATTCCTCACATTCAATGCCATTTTTAGCTTTTCCAAGTCATTTAGCTGAGAGCCACCCAGTCGTTCGCTTTAATGCGTTCCTTAACCCAGAAAATTTATATTTTGACACCAAGAATGACCTTCTAAGTGGCTTGCTGATAGCTGATAGAAAAGCAAGTGGGAAAAATGCTTCATGCCCATGCTTCTGTCGGCCGTGTCCCCATCATTTTGCTAAGCCACCTGACTATTTTGACATATTTCGCAAATATCTTTCCATTTTGTACTACACACCACAATGGTGCCAATGCTAACCAACATATAAAATGACATCACCTCACCACTACATTAACGTTTCATATACCTAGCTGGCTACATCAAAGAACACCATTAACAGAGCTAGCAAGCACGGCTCGCCTACAAGACAATAGCTGCCCAGCTAACGCTTCAGGTTAGCAACAATTAATTAACTTTTAAATTAAAGACACCATCTCCTCACCACTCTATAATGATGATCATCCAGCTAGTCATGGACATTTAAAGTAACTGAACTAAATTACTTTGATAATTTGTACTTGTTTTAGATAAGGGGACTTAATATAATGAGTGGTGAAACTGAAGGCCTTGTTGAAGACTAAGTTGAAAACTAACTGAAGCTTCTCATTTCATCATTTCTGTTAGTAGGCCCTCTCCATCTCTCCTCCTCCTGCCTCTCCTCCACCCCCCCCCCTGTATCTCCTCCCCCACCTCCCTGCCTACCCCTCCTCCCCTGCCTGCCCTCTCCTCCCTGTCTCCCCCCCCCCATCTGTCTACCACCACTATCCTCCCCGTCTCTTCTTTCTCCTCCACCATCTCCTCCCGTCTCCACCCCCTCCTCCGATCTCTACTCCACTTGTCTCTCCTCCGTCTCTACTCCACTTCTCTCTCCTCCCGTCTCTTCCCCCCTCCTCCTGTCTATACTCCACTCCTCCTGTCTCTCCTCTCCCCTGTCTACTTCACTTTTCTCTCCTCTCCGCCCCCCTCTCCACTCCATTTTTCTCTCGTCCTTGCCCCCCCCCTACTCCACTCCTCTCTCCTCCCCTGTCAACCCCCGTCTCTACTCCACTTCTCTCCTCTTTGTCTCTCCTCTCCCCTTCCTCCTCCCGTCTCTACTCCACCGCTCTCCTCCCCTGTCCCCCCCGTCTCTACTCCACTTCTCTCTCCTCCTTGTCTCTCCTCATTTCTGTAACTGTAAAAAACTGTACAGTGCAAATGTATTCACCTGATATTGATCAACATGACCGGACCCGAAGACACACATGGAGCACACAAAAACAATCATACAGTAACATTAGATGCATGTTGCACCCATAAACTTTCTAGCTGGTTTCTCTAATTCAATATCATTACACACATTGGGCCTCATTTATCATTATGGATACACCCTTTTTCATTTACACATGATTTTTGTAACTGCTTTTTCCAAAACTCGATGGGAAATTTTGTGAGATATATACACAATATTTCCCATAGAGTTTTGTCATGATACATCACATTATTTGTGGAGAAAAGCACATACAAAAAGCAGGTGTAAATGAAAAAGGGTGTATCCACAATGATAAATGAGGCCCCTTGTGTCCAACTTACAGCCTTTCCAAGAAGAGATTGTAATAGACAACTATTTTGAACTTCATCAGCAAACGCCACTTCAATTGCTATAGTACTTGTGACATGGACACTTGTAATAACTGAAGTCAATTCAACTCTGTTCAATCAGGAATTAGAACACTTTGGAAATCGCAAATGTAAATAGGTACCTAGATAGATCTAACTACATTTAGTGCCTCCAACATGGCTGATGTCCTGATTCATAACAGGGTGTGAAAAGACTCTTGGCTTGACACTACAGGGACACAATGCTCTTCAGTCGACAGGAAATGGCATCACATGCATTTACCCAATCACTGATTTAACAACCTGTCAAAGATTTTAGTTTTTTCCCCAACAGCATCCTAGGAACACTAATTATTAAAAAACAACTACAACTGTACATTGAAATTGTATATTCTCACCTGATATTGATAACCACCACACGACCAGAAGAGACACATAAAAGACAAAAACAAACAGATACAGTAACATTACATAACAGCTCATTCTTATAATTTATTTAACTTAACATTTTAAATTAAACTCTGTATAATAAGTAATGACATCCCCTCACCACTCTATAATGATGAATACAGCTAGCCGTGGACATTTGAAGTAACTTAAGTCAATTACTTTGATAATTTGTACCTTCTTCAGATGGGGGAGCTGTATCTAATGAATGGTGAATCTGAAGGCCTTGTTGAATTATGGACTATGGACAACTACAGGCTATAGCCTCCCAAATCAGATCACTGGCTAGCAAGCAAGCTATGTAGCTATCAGTATGCTGTGTTGGAAAGTAGCAACAGATAGAAAAAATCGTTGGTAGTATCCAGTTCTCTGGCGTGCATGGAAAACAACATTGGCCGGCCAGGTAGCTACCTAGCTGGCTCACTTAGCTTCATCTTCTAGGGAACACTGGCTAGCAAGCTATCAACCAGACAACATTAGCTAGACTAGTAGCTAGCGTAAGATACCAAAACCAAATGTTTGCCTCAATATTGTTAGTTAGCCAGCTGGCCCCTGGCTAGCTAAAAGCCTTGCATAGCTAGATAATATAACAGATAAAAACCCAACAATTCTGTCAGACATAGCTTTGAAAATAAACAGCACAATGTGAAGCCCAGTCTGACATTTGTCATCATAATCAACCATTACACCAGCTAACTTTCATCAGCAAAATATTAACCAACATAATCACCAACAGTTCACGCATTTTCAAAACACTGCACAAGAAATATATAGCCATTCCCAATCAAAATGAATCACGTGTAACTAGATATGTAGCAAGAACTATAGCCAAATGGTTCAAATGGTAATTCAAGTGTGCCATCCTATGGACAAGTAATTGCTTTAGCCTACCAAATTAGCATACTAGCTAGCAAGCAATTTACCACTATGCTACTGACAGTAACAGCACATGGTACAGATCTTTGGTAGTAGCCAGTTTACTGGCTGTCTTGGAAAACAACATTGGATGCAGCTGGCTAGCTCGGTATCTGGACAGCTACTTGCATGTTCTAGGGAACACTAGCTAGCAAGCTAGAAGTCAACACACCCCACGGTTAGCTAGCCAGCTGATCCCTGACTAGTTAATATATGCATAGCTAGTTAATATAACTGCTTTAACAAACTGTCAAAGATTTTAGTTTTTTCCCCATAGCATCCTGAGGACACTAATTACTGAAAAACAACAACTCTACAGTGAAATTGTACTCACCTGATATTGATAACCATCACCAGACCACAAGAGACACATGGAAGACAAAAATAAACAAACAGATACAGTAACATTAGATATGCATGTTGCACCCATACACTTTCCAGATGATTCCTCACATTCAATGTCATTTTTAGCTTTTCCAAGTCATTTAGCTGAGAGCCACCCACTCGTTCGCTTTAATGCGTTCCTTAACCCAGAAAATTTATATTTTGACACCAAGAATGACCTTCTAAGTGGCTTGCTGATAGCTGATAGAAAAGCAAGTGGGAAAAATGCTTCATGCCCATGCTTCTGTCGGCCGTGTCCCCATCATTTTGCTAAGCCACCTGACTATTTTGACATATTTCGCAAATATCTTTCCATTTTGTACTACACACCACAATGGTGCCAATGCTAACCAACATATAAAATGACATCACCTCACCACTACATTAACGTTTCATATACCTAGCTGGCTACATCAAAGAACACCATTTACAGAGCTAGCAACCACGGCTCGCCTACAAGACAATAGCTGCCCAGCTAATGCTTCAGGTTAGCAACAATTAATTAACTTTTAAATTAAAGACACCATCTCCTCACCACTCTATAATGATGATCATCCAGCTAGTCATGGACATTTAAAGTAACTGAACTAAATTACTTTGATAATTTGTACTTGTTTTAGATGGGGGGACTGTATATAATGAGTGGTGAAACTGAAGGCCTTGTTGAAGACTAAGTTGAAAACTAACTGAAGCTTCTCATTTCATCATTTCTGTTAGTAGGCCCTCTCCATCTCTCCTCCTCCTGCCTCTCCTCCACCCCCCCCCCCCTGTATCTCCTCCCCCACCTCCCTGCCTACCCCTCCTCCCCTGCCTGCCCTCTCCTCCCTGTCCCCCCCATCTGTCTACCACCACTATCCTCCCCTTCCTCTCCTCCCCGTCTCTTCTTTCTCCTCCACCATCTCCTCCCGTCTCCACCCCCTCCTCCGATCTCTACTCCACTTGTCTCTCCTTCCGTCTCTCCTCCACTTCTCTCTCCTCCCGTCTCTTCCCCCCTCCTCCTGTCTATACTCCACTTCTCTCCTCCTGTCTCTCCTCTCCCCTGTCTACTTCACTTTTCTCTCCTCTCCGCCCCCCTCTCCCGTCTCTACTCCATTTTTCTCTCGTCCTTGCCCCCCCTCCCCGTCTACTCCACTCCTCTCTCCTCCCCTGTCAACCCCCGTCTCTACTCCTCTTTGTCTCTCCTCTCCCCTTCCTCCTCCCGTCTCTACTCCACCGCTCTCCTCCCCTGTCCCCCCCCGTCTCTACTCCACTTCTCTCTCCTCCAGTCTCTCCTCTCCTCCTGTTTATACTCCACTTCTCTCCTCCCCTGTCTCTCCTCCCGTCTCTACTCCACTTCTATCTCCTCCTTGTCTCTCCTCATTTCTGTAACTGTAAAAAACTGTACAGTGCAAATGTATTCACCTGATATTGATCAACATGACCGGACCCGAAGACACACATGGAGCACACAAAAACAATCATACAGTAACATTAGATGTATGTTGCACCCATAAACTTTCTAGCTGGTTTCTCTAATTCAATATCATTACACACATTGGGCCTCATTTATCATTATGGATACACCCTTTTTCATTTACACATGATTTTTGTAACTGCTTTTTCCAGAACTCGATGGGAAATATTGTGAGATATATACACAATATGTCCCATAGAGTTTTGTCATGATACATCACATTATTTGTGGAGAAAAGCACGTACAAAAAGCAGGTGTAAATGAAAAAGGGTGTATCCACAATGATAAATGAGGCCCCTTGTGTCCAACTTACAGCCTTTCCAAGAAGAGATTGTAATAGACAACTATTTTGAGCTTCATCAGCAAACGCCACTTCAATTGCTATAGTACTTGTGACATCGACACTTGTAATAACTGAAGTCAATTCAACTCTGTTCAATCAGGAATTAGAACACTTTGGAAATCGCAAATGTAAATAGGTACCTAGATAGATCTAACTACATTTAGTGCCTCCAACATGGCTGATGTCCTGATTCATAACAGGGTGTGAAAAGACTCTTGGCTTGACACTACAGGGACACAATGCTCTTCAGTCGACAGGAAATGGCATCACATGCATTTACCCAATCACTGATTTAACAACCTGTCAAAGATTTTAGTTTTTTCCCCAACAGCATCCTAGGAACACTAATTATTAAAAAACAACTACAACTGTACATTGAAATTGTATATTCTCACCTGATATTGATAACCACCACAGGACCAGAAGAGACACATAAGACAAAAACAAACAGATACAGTAACATTACATAACAGCTCATTCTAATAATTTATTTAACTTTTTTTTTAAATTAAACTCTGTATAATAAGTAATGACATCCCCTCACTACTCTATAATGATGAATACAGCTAGCCGTGGACATTTGAAGTAACTTAAGTCAATTACTTTGATAATTTGTACCTTCTTCAGATGGGGGAGCTGTATCTAATGAATGGTGAATCTGAAGGCCTTGTTGAATTATGGACTATGGACAACTACAGGCTATAGCCTCCCAAATTAGATCACTGGCTAGCAAGCAAGCTATGTAGCTATCAGTATGCTGTGTTGGAAAGTAGCAACAGATAGAAAAAATCGTTGGTAGTATCCAGTTCTCTGGCGTGCATGGAAAACAACATTGGCCGGCCAGGTAGCTACCTAGCTGGCTCACTTAGCTTCATCTTCTAGGGAACACTGGCTAGCAAGCTATCAACCAGACAACATTAGCTAGACTAGTAGCTAGCGTAAGATACCAAAACCAAATGTTTGCCTCAATATTGTTAGTTAGCCAGCTGGCCCCTGGCTAGCTAAAAGCCTTGCATAGCTAGATAATATAACAGATAAAAACCCAACAATTCTGTCAGACATAGCTTTGAAAATAAACAGCACAATGTGAAGCCCAGTCTGACATTTGTCATCATAATCAACCATTACACCAGCTAACTTTCATCAGCAAAATATTAACCAACATAATCACCAACAGTTCACGCATTTTCAAAACACTGCACAAGAAATATATAGCCATTCCCAATCAAAATGAATCACGTGTAACTAGATATGTAGCAAGAACTATAGCCAAATGGTTCAAATGGTAATTCAGGTGTGCCATCCTATGGACAAGTAATTGCTTTAGCCTACCAAATTAGCATACTAGCTAGCAAGCAATTTACCACTATGCTACTGACAGTAACAGCACATGGTACAGATCTTTGGTAGTAGCCAGTTTACTGGCTGTCTTGGAAAACAACATTGGATGCAGCTGGCTAGCTCGGTATCTGGACAGCTACTTGCATGTTCTAGGGAACACTAGCTAGCAAGCTAGAAGTCAACACACCCCACGGTTAGCTAGCCAGCTGATCCCTGACTAGTTAATATATGCATAGCTAGTTAATATAACTGCTTTAACAAACTGTCAAAGATTTTAGTTTTTTCCCCATAGCATCCTGAGGACACTAATTACTGAAAAACAACAACTCTACAGTGAAATTGTACTCACCTGATATTGATAACCATCACCAGACCACAAGAGACACATGGAAGACAAAAATAAACAAACAGATACAGTAACATTAGATATGCATGTTGCACCCATACACTTTCCAGCTGATTCCTCACATTCAATGCCATTTTTAGCTTTTCCAAGTCATTTAGCTGAGAGCCACCCAGTCGTTCGCTTTAATGCGTTCCTTAACCCAGAAAATTTATATTTTGACACCAAGAATGACCTTCTAAGTGGCTTGCTGATAGCTGATAGAAAAGCAAGTGGGAAAAATGCTTCATGCCCATGCTTCTGTCGGCCGTGTCCCCATCATTTTGCTAAGCCACCTGACTATTTTGACATATTTCGCAAATATCTTTCCATTTTGTACTACACACCACAATGGTGCCAATGCTAACCAACATATAAAATGACATCACCTCACCACTACATTAACGTTTCATATACCTAGCTGGCTACATCAAAGAACACCATTAACAGAGCTAGCAAGCACGGCTCGCCTACAAGACAATAGCTGCCCAGCTAACGCTTCAGGTTAGCACAAATAACCAGGCCTAATTTTAGTTTGTGCTTACAACATCATATCAACAATATTCTAGGTTTGAAATGTGTGCCGCCAGCATAGAGGCCAAAACCGTCGTAACCTTCCCTAAGCTTGATGCAGCTTTGCTAGGTCTAGCTAGCTAGCGTTAGCTACCTAGCCTAGTGCTACATAACGTTTGATGAAACGGATGCTCTTAATGCACAAAACAACTCGTTTATAGCCCTTCCAAGCTTATCAGTTAATCGACAATTTATGTAGACAGATGTAGCTGGATATGTGATAGAGTAGGTTTATAGCCCATAGCAGGCACACAAAAACATGGTTGTGGAGAAACGCATGCATACATACCTCTCTATCGGATAATCACTCAATGACCGTCGTCAACACGTTATCTTGAAGCTTCCCACAATGCATTGCGGAGTGAAATCTCATTGGCTGGTGTTGATTTCTGAGAACGTGATTGGTTCAGATTCGTCACGTGACGTGCTTGACACTTCCTGATAGCTTTCAGCGGGACCTTTAAAAATCTCAAGATGCCGACGCCAATTAGTGTAAAACGCTCACAGAAAAGACGACAACAGTTGTCACTTGCAAGGTGTAATCAGAAAAAGGGAATGGAAGAGAAGGGAAAGCAATCGAATGAAGCAGACAGTGAAATTACTTCACAAAGTGCATCGATGCGCAAGCTGTCAGCCGGACAACAGGAGAGAGATAGCGGGAGGGACCAACGCGCCACACAGCAGTACTAATTCATGTCGCGCGTTTGAATGAACATATGGAGCAGGCATGGAAACCTAGGCTAAAGACAGGCATGGTCAACTAGGCTGTGTTATAGAGGTAGACATACAACAAACTAGGTTGGCAGTTCTACTGGTGGCAGTGTGTGTGTGTGTGTGTGTGTGTGTGTGTGTGTGTGTGTGTGTGTGTGTGTGTGCGCGCGCGTGTGTGTGTGTGTGTGAGAGAGAGACTGGTTCTATTCAGTTCATAAATGCTGTTATTGTCATCAGTTTTTATGTTTTAGATGTTCAATATTGTTGTTTCTAATGATTTGATTAGATATTGTGTCTGTAAAAAGTGCTTTCCAACAAAATGTATGGAATCATATTTTAAAAGCCTGTTTTCTCTAAATGAGTTTTTTCTCATACTCTGAGATCAAAATCTCCACTTCAGTAGCACGTACATACACCAAACTTTCCAGTTTTACTCCCATCTATGTTTAGGCTTTTACAGAGGGGTTTGTTCATATGTCATTCAAAGCCTGAATTATATAACATTTTTATTCCTAAAAACATGGCGAAAATATATTTTTTTATGGCTGTTGAACTATTTTCTGCTTTATGGAGTGATAAAAAGAGATATCAAAAATCCCCTCTGTAAAAGCCTTTGACTCTAATATGTCAACAAAATGAAACAATAATTTTTAATCTGGCTTTATCCAAACTTCAGATTTCTGTTCTGGAAAGTTATGCAAATTAGCGCATATTTGATAAGATAATGACTAATTTGCATATTTAAACATAACATTTCATAAAACTTGAAATACAAAAAAACATAGTCTTATAAGTAATCAACTGGGTAATTATCATGGTGATACCTATTAAATCATTTTTTTAGCCTATTCACCTGGGGTGTCTCGCCTCTGATTGGTCTAGACAATAACCGCGCGCCACTGATTGATTAGCAATTAATCAAGTCATACAACTCACCTGCTAACCTCCTCACGTCCCAGAATCCAACGGGCCTGTACCCTATTTAAACGCCAGCTTGAATCCTCAAACATAACACGCTGAAGGCAGAGAAGAACAAAAAAACAGAAAACGAGACTAAACCTACGAGAACAACGACAGACAAGAAGACCGCGCAGAAAACTGCGAGACGGCGTTTACCTCGCACACCTGAAGAGAACCCAGGTGAGATATTTCAGCAAGCCTCATTTGTTGCTCTTTGGGTTTTTACTTGACCATGAAGACTTGTCGTGTATCTATCCCATGTTTTTTGTTGTGGCGCTTCCAGAATATTGTCACCGTCAAGTTATGTTATGTAATCATGCGCTAAAGTAAACTAGCACATTCAAACTAAGGCTGTTTCTATGTCTGCTACGATATAACCATTCATCTCCACGCATGCCATAGGTAGGCTAGCTAGTGAGCCAGCTACCCGAAAATACGCCTGCTGAATGTATTGTTACTTTGGTTTGGAACAGCCTCCCTCCACACATTAGACACGCACAGAACCTAGGGCTCTTTAAGTCTCAGCTTAAGACTCACTTGTTTGCACTGGCTTTTGAGGCCTGATGGCCTACATCCCCTGTCCTGTTTTGTGTCCTGTCCTTTTATTGTTCTGTGATTATGTGCACTTTACACATACAAGTCCCCCCCCCCCACACACGCATACATAGTTAAACAGACAAATACAAGTAGAGCTGGCCTATACATGTAACTGTTAACGTATTATCTTGCATGCATGTCTGTAGACTGCTGTATCATTTCTGATGCAATGGTCACCTGTCTAACAAGGGATTCTGTGTGTTACAGGAGTCCAGTGCAACTACATGATGTTGCGTTTCGCCAATCAAGATACAAGCCTTGTGAGATGGACATCATCGTCAGTGACCGCACCCGCATGTCCTTGAAGCGCAAGCTTGACTTTGCTTTTGCGAGTGGTCAGCAGTGTGACACCACTGAGATGACACTACAAGAAATTACTCATGATCCTAGGGAAAATCTGGATGTAAGTTCAAGTAACGGGGGTTATGAGGGAATGTATTGGGACCAAAAACAAACGATGCAAACAATACATTATGTCCTGCTCACTACTGCATGTGGTATTATGAGCATCCGCAAAACTTTATACTGTAGTCATGTTGCCTTTATAACCTTATGTATGTACTGTGGTGTTTTATTGCTATGGAGTGTGGACTCACCCTTTTGAGTCATGTTGGGCTGGATGTCAACTGAGCCTCAATCTGTGTTCATGTTTTCCAGGTGAATGTCACAGTCAAGATTATAGAGCTCAAGGAGTCACGCACCATTGCAACAAGAAATGGCCCCAGAAAGATCTCCGTTTATGCTGTTGACAGTACAGGCACCATGGACCTTACTGTGTGGGGTGAAAAGGAGGTGGTCATCAGTGAGTGGTACAATTGCACACGTGTGTTTGTCAAGGAGTTCAAGGGGCAGTACACATTAAATTGCAGTTACAAGACCGCCATGACCATCACACATGATCAGGGGCATGCAGCTGAGGCTCCTAGTGATGTTACAGACATAACAGGTGACCTCATAGGAGCTTCAGTAAATAGGGCATATTACTGTCCTAAGCGTCATATTGTTGACAAAGTTAATGACAATACAGTCTGTTCCAGGTGTACTGTATGTAATATGTCCTACCGCAACAAAGTATTGACAGTGGAAGTTTCCGCTCAACTCTCTGTGAAAGGTGTAGATGAGAATATTTACACTGTATCTGTTGACAACACATTGCTTAGGGAAGCGGTTCCACTAAGCGGCATTTCTAACAATATCCTCAGTGTAGAAGCGGAGATATGTAGCCACGAAAAAGTTCATCTCAAAGTTAGGGGTGAGCGTGCGTTGGCTATGGATTTTGCTCAGGCTGCCAATCTAACACAAAACCCTTACATAGAGGACAACATGGCTTTGCCAGATGCCCCTGTACTTTGTACTCGTCTGTTTGATGCTGCCGATGACTCCTCTGCCAGTTCAGAAAAGCATCTTGGTAAGCAGAAGTTGACAAAGAGGCATTCTAAAAAGTAGATCACTGGCCATTTTTTGGGGTGGCATTCAAGAGCATTACTTGTCTGACTTGTCACTTTTGGTTTACAACTGGATTTACTGACACACTGTACTTAACATGTATGTTTTTGGTTTATTGTTACCTGCCTACCATGGCTTGTAGTGAACACTACTTGGTGCCAAGTCTTGCCAATAAATAATTCAAATTTCTATATGTGTTTGTGCCATTAAGAAGCATTGTCCATAGATTGCTCTTGTTTAGATAAGTAATATGTGTGTATTACAAATGTTTGCCATGTTGGGTAGGCGTTGCATCTTGAGTGTCATGGGTCACACTTTTCCAAAACATTAATAACTTAATGGTGCGTTTCACTTGTCTTTGATGCGCCGGTCAGGCATCCTGCTTGCCCAACACCGCAAACTCCATCTTTCAGCTGGTCCTCCCTACAGCCTTGAAAGAGAAGGTGTGGCAGAATTTCCACGAACGGGCTGGCCACACGGGTGTGGGAAAGACTTTAGCTCTCATCCGCTGCCCACGAGTGTTGAGTATTAGACCAGCCTACTTTTCTTGTTTTATTGAGCTGAATGATTTTCATAGTTTGCAGTGGTTGAAGTTTACAGTGGTTATAACGTTTGCTGTGTTTACCAAGTCTGCAGTGTAGTTGCAGTCTGACAAACATATCTCTAAAGCCTTCATCAGCTGCACTCTCCAGTGAAGTTCTCAAAACGCGACAGATGCCCGGATCAGTAGCCTATAGCGGGAGGGACCAACGCGCCACACAGCAGTACTAATTCATGTCGCGCGTTTGAACGAACATATGGAGCAGGCATGGAAACCTAGGCTAAAGACAGGCATGGTCAACTAGGCTGTGTTATAGAGGTAGACATACAACAAACTAGGTTGGCAGTTCTACTGGTGGCAGTGTGTGTGTGTGTGTGCGCGTGTGTGTGTGTGTGTGTGTGTGTGAGAGAGAGACTGGTTCTATTCAGTTCATAAATGCTGTTATTGTCATCAGTTTTTATGTTTTAGATGTTCAATATTGTTGTTTCTAATGATTTGATTAGATATTGTGTCTGTAAATAGTGCTTTCCAACAAAATGTATGGAATCATATTTTAAAAGCCTGTTTTCTCTAAATGAGTTTTTTCTCATACTCTGAGATCAAAATCTCCACTTCAGTAGCACGTACATACACCAAACTTTCCAGTTTTACTCCCATCTATGTTTAGGCTTTTACAGAGGGGTTTGTTCATATGTCATTCAAAGCCTGAATTATATAACATTTTTATTCCTAAAAACATGGCGAAAATATATTTTTTTATGGCTGTTGAACTATTTTCTGCTTTATGGAGTGATAAAAAGAGATATCAAAAATCCCCTCTGTAAAAGCCTTTGACTCTAATATGTCAACAAAATGAAACAATAATTTTTAATCTGGCTTTATCCAAACTTCAGATTTCTGTTCTGGAAAGTTATGCAAATTAGCGCATATTTGATAAGATAATGACTAATTTGCATATTTAAACATAACATTTCATAAAACTTGAAATACAAAAAAACAGTCTTATCATAAGTAATCAACTGGGTAATTATCATGGTGATACCTATTAAATCATTTTTTTAGCCTATTCACCTGGGGTGTCTCGCCTCTGATTGGTCTAGACAATAACCGCGCGCCACTGATTGATTAGCAATTAATCAAGTCATACAACTCACCTGCTAACCTCCTCACGTCCCAGAATCCAACGGGCCTGTACCCTATTTAAACGCCAGCTTGAATCCTCAAACATAACACGCTGAAGGCAGAGAAGAACAAAAAAACAGAAAACGAGACTAAACCTACGAGAACAACAACGACAGACAAGAAGACCGCGCAGAAAACTGCGAGACGGCGTTTACCTCGCACACCTGAAGAGAACCCAGGTGAGATATTTCAGCAAGCCTCATTTGTTGCTCTTTGGGTTTTTACTTGACCATGAAGACTTGTCGTGTATCTATCCCATGTTTTTTGTTGTGGCGCTTCCAGAATATTGTCACCGTCAAGTTATGTTATGTAATCATGCGCTAAAGTAAACTAGCACATTCAAACTAAGGCTGTTTCTATGTCTGCTACGATATAACCATTCATCTCCACGCATGCCATAGGTAGGCTAGCTAGCGAGCCAGCTACCCAAAAATACGCCTGCTGAATGTATTGTTACTTTGGTTTGGAACAGCCTCCCTCCACACATTAGACACGCACAGAACCTAGGGCTCTTTAAGTCTCAGCTTAAGACTCACTTGTTTGCACTGGCTTTTGAGGCCTGATGGCCTACATCCCCTGTCCTGTTTTGTGTCCTGTCCTTTTATTGTTCTGTGATTATGTGCACTTTATTCTGTTTTTTGTTTTAGTTTATTTTATATATTGTACAGCACTTTGGTGCAACTTCGGTTGATTTTAAACGTGCTTTATAAATAAAGTTGACCTTGACCTTGACCTTGTTACTTTGGTTGCAGTATGGACCGTTCTAGTAAAGTGGCGCCGACTGGTGTGGAGAAGATTGGTGTGGAGGGCTATCTTCATGACGTCTCCGACATTATGCAAGCCCAGAGCTCCAGCACCAAGTATTTCGAAGCCACTCTCCAGGAGGCCGACAAGACCAGCCGGATTGTGGTCTTCACACCCAAACGCCGCAACGAATTTGCTATCGCCGAAAAAGACAGGTAACAAGTGTAGACAATTTCATTCATGGACAACATTTGCTATACGTTTTGTATAAAAGCATACAAATGTTTTAGCCTTGCCATGCTGAAATACATTTGTGCACTAGCCTACAACAGCAGTCAACATGTTTGTTTTCAAACTTTAGGATAACATGCCTACATTGCTTTCTTTATTTGTTTAATCTTTTTTGACAAAGGACAATGGACAAATCAACCATACATGTCACTTAATGCATTTCCCCCCCTTTATCTTAAAGGTTATTTGCATCTGCAGTCCCTGCAAGCTTTACAGAACGTATACAACAGATATAAAGGCAGCATTTTCTTACACATTTGAATATGCTACAAGTCCCCCCCCCCCCCACACACGCATACATAGTTAAACAGACAAATACAAGTAGAGCTGGCCTATACATGTAACTGTTAACGTATTATCTTGCATGCATGTCTGTAGACTGCTGTATCATTTCTGATGCAATGGTCACCTGTCTAACAAGGGATTCTGTGTGTTACAGGAGTCCAGTGCAACTACATGATGTTGCGTTTCGCCAATCAAGATACAAGCCTTGTGAGATGGACATCATCGTCAGTGACCGCACCCGCATGTCCTTGAAGCGCAAGCTTGACTTTGCTTTTGCGAGTGGTCAGCAGTGTGACACCACTGAGATGACACTACAAGAAATTACTCATGATCCTAGGGAAAATCTGGATGTAAGTTCAAGTAACGGGGGTTATGAGGGAATGTATTGGGACCAAAAACAAACGATGCAAACAATACATTATGTCCTGCTCACTACTGCATGTGGTATTATGAGCATCCGCAAAACTTTATACTGTAGTCATGTTGCCTTTATAACCTTATGTATGTACTGTGGTGTTTTATTGCTATGGAGTGTGGACTCACCCTTTTGAGTCATGTTGGGCTGGACATCAACTGAGCCTCAATCTGTGTTCATGTTTTCCAGGTGAATGTCACAGTCAAGATTATAGAGCTCAAGGAGTCACGCACCATTGCAACAAGAAATGGCCCCAGAAAGATCTCCGTTTATGCTGTTGCTGACAGTACAGGCACCATGGACCTTACTGTGTGGGGTGAAAAGGAGGTGGTCATCAGTGAGTGGTACAATTGCACACGTGTGTTTGTCAAGGAGTTCAAGGGGCAGTACACATTAAATTGCAGTTACAAGACCGCCATGACCATCACACATGATCAGGGGCATGCAGCTGAGGCTCCTAGTGATGTTACAGACATAACAGGTGACCTCATAGGAGCTTCAGTAAATAGGGCATATTACTGTCCTAAGCGTCATATTGTTGACAAAGTTAATGACAATACAGTCTGTTCCAGGTGTACTGTATGTAATATGTCCTACCGCAACAAAGTATTGACAGTGGAAGTTTCCGCTCAACTCTCTGTGAAAGGTGTAGATGAGAATATTTACACTGTATCTGTTGACAACACATTGCTTAGGGAAGCGGTTCCACTAAGCGGCATTTCTAACAATATCCTCAGTGTAGAAGCGGAGATATGTAGCCACGAAAAAGTTCATCTCAAAGTTAGGGGTGAGCGTGCGTTGGCTATGGATTTTGCTCAGGCTCCCAATCTAACACAAAACCCTTACATAGAGGACAACATGGCTTTGCCAGATGCCCCTGTACTTTGTACTCGTCTGTTTGATGCTGCCGATGACTCCTCTGCCAGTTCAGAAAAGCATCTTGGTAAGCAGAAGTTGACAAAGAGGCATTCTAAAAAGTAGATCACTGGCCATTTTTTGGGGTGGCATTCAAGAGCATTACTTGTCTGACTTGTCACTTTTGGTTTACAACTGGATTTACTGACACACACTGTACTTAACATGTATGTTTTTGGTTTATTGTTACCTGCCTACCATGGCTTGTAGTGAACACTACTTGGTGCCAAGTCTTGCCAATAAATAATTCAAATTTCTACATGTGTTTGTGCCATTAAGAAGCATTGTCCATAGATTGCTCTTGTTTAGATAAGTAATATGTGTGTATTACAAATGTTTGCCATGTTGGGTAGGCGTTGCATCTTGAGTGTCATGGGTCACACTTTTCCAAAACATTAATAACTTAATGGTGCGTTTCACTTGTCTTTGATGCGCCGGTCAGGCATCCTGCTTGCCCAACACCGCAAACTCCATCTTTCAGCTGGTCCTCCCTACAGCCTTGAAAGAGAAGGTGTGGCAGAATTTCCACGAACGGGCTGGCCACACGGGTGTGGGAAAGACTTTAGCTCTCATCCGCTGCCCACGAGTGTTGAGTATTAGACCAGCCTACTTTTCTTGTTTTATTGAGCTGAATGATTTTCATAGTTTGCAGTGGTTGAAGTTTACAGTGGTTATAACGTTTGCTGTGTTTACCAAGTCTGCAGTGTAGTTGCAGTCTGACAAACATATCTCTAAAGCCTTCATCAGCTGCACTCTCCAGTGAAGTTCTCAAAACGCGACAGATGCCCGGATCAGTAGCCTATAGCGGGAGGGACCAACGCGCCACACAGCAGTACTAATTCATGTCGCGCGTTTGAATGAACATATGGAGCAGGCATGGAAACCTAGGCTAAAGACAGGCATGGTCAACTAGGCTGTGTTATAGAGGTAGACATACAACAAACTAGGTTGGCAGTTCTACTGGTGGCAGTGTGTGTGTGTGTGCGCGTGTGTGTGTGTGTGTGAGAGAGAGACTGGTTCTATTCAGTTCATAAATGCTGTTATTGTCATCAGTTTTTATGTTTTAGATGTTCAATATTGTTGTTTCTAATGATTTGATTAGATATTGTGTCTGTAAATAGTGCTTTCCAACAAAATGTATGGAATCATATTTTAAAAGCCTGTTTTCTCTAAATGAGTTTTTTCTCATACTCTGAGATCAAAATCTCCACTTCAGTAGCACGTACATACACCAAACTTTCCAGTTTTACTCCCATCTATGTTTAGGCTTTTACAGAGGGGTTTGTTCATATGTCATTCAAAGCCTGAATTATATAACATTTTTATTCCTAAAAACATGGCGAAAATATATTTTTTTATGGCTGTTGAACTATTTTCTGCTTTATGGAGTGATAAAAAGAGATATCAAAAATCCCCTCTGTAAAAGCCTTTGACTCTAATATGTCAACAAAATGAAACAATAATTTTTAATCTGGCTTTATCCAAACTTCAGATTTCTGTTCTGGAAAGTTATGCAAATTAGCGCATATTTGATAAGATAATGACTAATTTGCATATTTAAACATAACATTTCATAAAACTTGAAATACAAAAAAACATAGTCTTATCATAAGTAATCAACTGGGTAATTATCATGGTGATACCTATTAAATCATTTTTTTAGCCTATTCACCTGGGGTGTCTCGCCTCTGATTGGTCTAGACAATAACCGCGCGCCACTGATTGATTAGCAATTAATCAAGTCATACAACTCACCTGCTAACCTCCTCACGTCCCAGAATCCAACGGGCCTGTACCCTATTTAAACGCCAGCTTGAATCCTCAAACATAACACGCTGAAGGCAGAGAAGAACAAAAAAACAGAAAACGAGACTAAACCTACGAGAACAACAACGACAGACAAGAAGACCGCGCAGAAAACTGCGAGACGGCGTTTACCTCGCACACCTGAAGAGAACCCAGGTGAGATATTTCAGCAAGCCTCATTTGTTGCTCTTTGGGTTTTTACTTGACCATGAAGACTTGTCGTGTATCTATCCCATGTTTTTTGTTGTGGCGCTTCCAGAATATTGTCACCGTCAAGTTATGTTATGTAATCATGCGCTAAAGTAAACTAGCACATTCAAACTAAGGCTGTTTCTATGTCTGCTACGATATAACCATTCATCTCCACGCATGCCATAGGTAGGCTAGCTAGCGAGCCAGCTACCCAAAAATACGCCTGCTGAATGTATTGTTACTTTGGTTTGGAACAGCCTCCCTCCACACATTAGACACGCACAGAACCTAGGGCTCTTTAAGTCTCAGCTTAAGACTCACTTGTTTGCACTGGCTTTTGAGGCCTGATGGCCTACATCCCCTGTCCTGTTTTGTGTCCTGTCCTTTTATTGTTCTGTGATTATGTGCACTTTATTCTGTTTTTTGTTTTAGTTTATTTTATATATTGTACAGCACTTTGGTGCAACTTCGGTTGATTTTAAACGTGCTTTATAAATAAAGTTGACCTTGACCTTGTTACTTTGGTTGCAGTATGGACCGTTCTAGTAAAGTGGCGCCGACTGGTGTGGAGAAGATTGGTGTGGAGGGCTATCTTCATGACGTCTCCGACATTATGCAAGCCCAGAGCTCCAGCACCAAGTATTTCGAAGCCACTCTCCAGGAGGCTGACAAGACCAGCCGGATTGTGGTCTTCACACCCAAACGCCGCAACGAATTTGCTATCGCCGAAAAAGACAGGTAACAAGTGTAGACAATTTCATTCATGGACAACATTTGCTATACGTTTTGTATAAAAGCATACAAATGTTTTAGCCTTGCCATGCTGAAATACATTTGTGCACTAGCCTACAACAGCAGTCAACATGTTTGTTTTCAAACTTTAGGATAACATGCCTACATTGCTTTCTTTATTTGTTTAATCTTTTTTGACAAAGGACAATGGACAAATCAACCATACATGTCACTTAATGCATTTCCCCCCCTTTATCTTAAAGGTTATTTGCATCTGCAGTCCCTGCAAGCTTTACAGAACGTATACAACAGATATAAAGGCAGCATTTTCTTACACATTTGAATATGCTACAAGTCCCCCCCCCCACACACGCATACATAGTTAAACAGACAAATACAAGTAGAGCTGGCCTATACATGTAACTGTTAACGTATTATCTTGCATGCATGTCTGTAGACTGCTGTATCATTTCTGATGCAATGGTCACCTGTCTAACAAGGGATTCTGTGTGTTACAGGAGTCCAGTGCAACTACATGATGTTGCGTTTCGCCAATCAAGATACAAGCCTTGTGAGATGGACATCATCGTCAGTGACCGCACCCGCATGTCCTTGAAGCGCAAGCTTGACTTTGCTTTTGCGAGTGGTCAGCAGTGTGACACCACTGAGATGACACTACAAGAAATTACTCATGATCCTAGGGAAAATCTGGATGTAAGTTCAAGTAACGGGGGTTATGAGGGAATGTATTGGGACCAAAAACAAACGATGCAAACAATACATTATGTCCTGCTCACTACTGCATGTGGTATTATGAGCATCCGCAAAACTTTATACTGTAGTCATGTTGCCTTTATAACCTTATGTATGTACTGTGGTGTTTTATTGCTATGGAGTGTGGACTCACCCTTTTGAGTCATGTTGGGCTGGACGTCAACTGAGCCTCAATCTGTGTTCATGTTTTCCAGGTGAATGTCACAGTCAAGATTATAGAGCTCAAGGAGTCACGCACCATTGCAACAAGAAATGGCCCCAGAAAGATCTCCGTTTATGCTGTTGCTGACAGTACAGGCACCATGGACCTTACTGTGTGGGGTGAAAAGGAGGTGGTCATCAGTGAGTGGTACAATTGCACACGTGTGTTTGTCAAGGAGTTCAAGGGGCAGTACACATTAAATTGCAGTTACAAGACCGCCATGACCATCACACATGATCAGGGGCATGCAGCTGAGGCTCCTAGTGATGTTACAGACATAACAGGTGACCTCATAGGAGCTTCAGTAAATAGGGCATATTACTGTCCTAAGCGTCATATTGTTGACAGTTAATGACAATACAGTCTGTTCCAGGTGTACTGTATGTAATATGTCCTACCGCAACAAAGTATTGACAGTGGAAGTTTCCGCTCAACTCTGTGAAAGGTGTAGATGAGAATATTTACACTATCTGTTGACAACACATTGCTTAGGGAAGCGGTTCCACTAAGCGGCATTTCTAACAATATCCTCAGTGTAGAAGCGGAGATATGTAGCCACGAAAAAGTTCATCTCAAAGTTAGGGGTGAGCGTGCGTTGGCTATGGATTTTGCTCAGGCTGCCAATCTAACACAAAACCCTTACATAGAGGACAACATGGCTTTGCCAGATGCCCCTGTACTTTGTACTCGTCTGTTTGATGCTGCCGATGACTCCTCTTCCAGTTCAGAAAAGCATCTTGGTAAGCAGAAGTTGACAAAGAGGCATTCTAAAAAGTAGATCACTGGCCATTTTTTGGGGTGGCATTCAAGAGCATTACTTGTCTGACTTGTCACTTTTGGTTTACAACTGGATTTACTGACACACACTGTACTTAACATGTACGTTTTTGGTTTATTGTTACCTGCCTACCATGGCTTGTAGTGAACACTACTTGGTGCCAAGTCTTGCCAATAAATAATTCAAATTTCTACATGTGTTTGTGCCATTAAGAAGCATTGTCCATAGATTGCTCTTGTTTAGATAAGTAATATGTGTGTATTACAAATGTTTGCCATGTTGGGTAGGCGTTGCATCTTGAGTGTCATGGGTCACACTTTTCCAAAACATTAATAACTTAATGGTGCGTTTCACTTGTCTTTGATGCGCCGGTCAGGCATCCTGCTTGCCCAACACCGCAAACTCCATCTTTCAGCTGGTCCTCCCTACAGCCTTGAAAGAGAAGGTGTGGCAGAATTTCCACGAACGGGCTGGCCACACGGGTGTGGGAAAGACTTTAGCTCTCATCCGCTGCCCACGAGTGTTGAGTATTAGACCAGCCTACTTTTCTTGTTTTATTGAGCTGAATGATTTTAATAGTTTTCAGTGGTTGAAGTTTGCAGTGGTTATAACGTTTGCTGTGTTTACCAAGTCTGCAGTGTAGTTGCAGTCCGACAAACATATCTCTAAAGCCTTCAAAACATCAGTCGTATTTGCTTCATCTTTTGCGTGGTCAGCTTGGCCCCCACAACGCTGCTTGCAGCTTTAATTAGGGCCCGAGCACTGGCGGTGCGAGGCCCTATTGAAACTCGAAGGATTATTAGGGCCCGAGCACTGGCGGTGCGAGGCCCTATTGAAACTCGAAGGATTATTATTATTATTCTTCTCCTTCTCCTTCTCCTTCTCCTTCTTCTCCCCAAACAAATGCCTTTTTGGCGGCCTTAACATCGATGAAAACGGATGAAACTTTGCACATACGTCAGTCCCGGTAAAAAATTTGATAATTCATGGGTGACGGAAATGGGCGTGGCAAAACGGCTCAAGTGCGCCCCCTGGAAAATTTAAAATGGCGAGCCCCACCTTTCAGTTTGATGTAGTCGAACGAAATTCGGTGGGCATATGTAGTTCATCGAGACACACTAAAATGTCTCTTGGAGCTATACCCAACATGCAACAGGAAGTCCGCCATCTTGCTTTTAATGTGCCATTTTGTCCTTGTTTTGACCATTTCCATGCCTCGTACTTCAACGAACTCCTCCTACAGATTTCATCCGATCAACTTCATATTCGGTCAGCTTCATCTTAAGACCTTTGTGATCAAAAGTTATCAAAAAAATTGAGTTTTCACCAAACACCCTTGCCGTGGCGCCCCGCCAAAGTTGGACATTTCGCCATAAAACACGAAGTCCTCATAACTCCTACATACATTATCCAATTTGTCCGATATATCTCACGCTTCATGACGGTTCTGTCCTGTACACATCTATGTTTCAGTATTGCATCATACTTATAGCGCCACCTATTGGTGAAAAAAGGAAGTCCTTATAACTCCTCCATACATTATCCAATTTGTCCGATATATCTCACGCTTCATGACGGTTCTGTCCTGAACACATCTATGTGTCAGTATTGCGTCATACTTATAGCGCCACCTATTGGTGAAACAGGAAGTCCTCATAACTCCTCCATACATTATCCAATTTGTCCGATATATCTCACGCTTCATGACGGTTCTGTCCTGAACACATCTATGTGTCAGTATTGCATCATACTTATAGCGCCACCTATTGGTGAAACAGGAAGTCCTCATAACTCCTCCATACATTATCCAATTTGTCCGATATATCTCACGCTTCATGACGGTTCTGTCCTGAACACATCTATGTTTCAGTATTGCGTCATACTTATAGCGCCACCTATTGGTGAAACAGGAAGTCCTCATAACTCCTCCATACATTATCCAATTTGTCCGATATATCTCACGCTTCATGACGGTTCTGTCCTGAACACACCTATGTTTCAGTATTGCGTCATACTTATAGCGCCACCTATTGGTGAAACAGGAAGTCCTCATAACTCCTCCATACATTATCCAATTTGTCCGATATAGCTCACGCTTCATGACGGTTCTGTCCTGAACACATCTATGTGTCAGTATTGCGTCATACGTATAGCGCCCCCTATTGGTGAAACAGGAAGTCCTCATAACTCCTGCATACATCATCCGATTTGCACCAAATTGCTGACGCTTCATGAAGGTCACCTTCTGAACACATCTATGTGTCAGTATTGCGTCATACTTATAGCGCCACCTATTGGTGAAACAGGAAGTCCTCATAACTCCTCCATACATTATCCGATTTGTCCGATTTATCTCACGCTTCATGACGGTTCTGTCCTGAACACATCTATGTGTCAGTATTGCGTCATACTTATAGCGCCACCTATTGGTGAAACAGGAAGTCCTCATAACTCCTGCATACATCATCCGATTTGCACCAAATTGCTGACGCTTCATGAAGGTCACCTTCTGAACACATCTATGCATCGGTATTGAGTTACACTTACAGCGCCACCTACTGGTGAAACAGGAAGTACTCATAACTCCTACATACATTATCCGATTTACTCCAAATTGCTCATGCTTGATGAAGGTCGCATCTTGAACACATCTGTAGGTCAGTATTGCGTCATACCTACAGCGCCACCTACTGCTTACAGGAAGTCCTCATAACTCCTGCATACTTTGTCCGATTTACACAACATTTCTCACGCTTCATCAAGGTACTGTCCTGAACACATCTATGCGTAGGTATTGAGTCACGCTTAGAGCGCCACCTACTGGTGACAGGAAGTTTCTGTCAGTACTGGACACCGAAATAGCACACCCTTTAACGGCGCCACACCCCGACCCACGTGGGGTGCGAGGGCCCGCTCACTGCTGCTCGCAGCACTAGTTAGGGCCCGAGCACTGGCGGTGCGAGGCCCTATTGAAACTCGAAGGATTATTATTATTAGGGCCCGAGCACTGGCTGTGCGAGGCCCTATTGAAACTCGAAGGATTATTATTATTATTCTCCTTCTTCCAAAACAAATGCCTTTTTGGCGGCCTAAACATCGATGAAAACGGATGAAACTTTGCAGATACGTCAGTCCCGGTGAAAAATTTGATAATTCATGGGTGACGGAAATGGGCGTGGCAAAACGGCTCAAGAGCGCCCCCTGGAAAGTTTAAAATGGCGAGCCCCACCTTTCAGTTTGATGTAGGCAAACGAAATTCGGTGGGCATATGTATTTCATCGAGCCACACTTAAATGTCTCTTGGAGCTATACCCAACATGCAACAGGAAGTCCGCCATTTTGCTCTTAATGTGCCATTTTGTCCTTGTTTTGACCATTTCCATGCCTCGTACTTCGACGAACTCCTCCTACAGATTTCATCCGATCAACTTCATATCGGGTCAGCTTCATCTTAAGACCTTTGTGATCAAAAGTTATCAAAAAAATTGAGTTTTCACCAAACACCCTTGCCGTGGCGCCCCGCCAAAGTTTAACATTTCGCCATAAAACACGAAGTCCTCATAACTCCTACATACATTATCCAATTTGTCCGATATATCTCACGCTTCATGACGGTTCTGTCCTGAACACATCTATGTGTCAGTATTGCGTCATACTTATAGCGCCACCTATTGGTGAAACAGGAAGTCCTCATAACTCCTCCATACATTATCCAATTTGTCCGATATATCTCACGCTTCATGACGGTTCTGTCCTGAACACATCTATGTGTCAGTATTGCGTCATACTTATAGCGCCACCTATTGGTGAAACAGGAAGTCCTCATAACTCCTCCATACATTATCCAATTTGTCCGATATATCTCACGCTTCATGACGGTTCTGTCCTGAACACATCTATGTGTCAGTATTGCGTCATACTTATAGCGCCACCTATTGGTGAAACAGGAAGTCCTCATAACTCCTCCATACATTATCCAATTTGTCCGATATATCTCACGCTTCATGACGGTTCTGTCCTGAACACATCTATGTGTCAGTATTGCGTCATACTTATAGCGCCACCTATTGGTGAAACAGGAAGTCCTCATAACTCCTCCATACATTATCCAATTTGTCCGATATATCTCACGCTTCATGACGGTTCTGTCCTGAACACATCTATGTGTCAGTATTGCGTCATACTTATAGCGCTACCTATTGGTGAAACAGGAAGTCCTCATAACTCCTCCATACATTATCCAATTTGTCCGATATATCTCACGCTTCATGACGGTTCTGTCCTGAACACATCTATGTGTCAGTATTGCGTCATACTTATAGCGCCACCTATTGGTGAAACAGGAAGTCCTCATAACTCCTGCATACATCATCCGATTTGCACCAAATTGCTGACGCTTCGTGAAGGTCACCTTCTGAACACATCTATGCGTCGGTATTGAGTCACACTTACAGCGCCACCTACTGGTGAAACAGGAAGTCCTCATAACTCCTACATACGTTATCCGATTTACTCAACATTTCTCACGCTTCATCAAGGTACCGTCCTGAACACATCTATGCTTCGGTATTGAGTCACGCCTAGAGCGCAGCCTACTGGTGACAGGAAGTTTCTCTCAGTACTGCACACCGAAATAGCACAGCCTTTAACGGCGCAGCACCCCGACACGCGTGGGGTGCGAGGGCCCGCTCACTGCTGCTCGCAGCCCTAGTTCTCCTTCTTCTCCTTCTTTACTCCAAACAAATGTCTTTTAGGCGGCCTGAACATCGATGAAAACGGATGAAACTTTGCAGATACGTCAGTCCCGGTGAAAAATTTGATAATTCATGGGTGACGGAAATGGGAGTGGCAAAACGGCTCAAGAGCGCCCCCTGGAAAGTTTAAAATGGCGAGCACCACCTTTCAGTTTGATGTAGGCGAACGAAATTCGGTGGGCATATGTATTTCATCGAGCCACACGTAAATGTCTCTTGGAGCTATACCCAACATGCAACAGGAAGTCCGCCATTTTGCTCTTAATGTGCCATTTTGTCCTTGTTTTGACCATTTCCATGCCTCGTACTTCGACGAACTCCTCCTACAGATTTCATCCGATCAACTTCATATCGGGTCAGCTTCATCTTAAGACCTTTGTGATCAAAAGTTATCAAAAAAATTGAGTTTTCACCAAACACCCTTGCCGTTGCGCCCCGCCAAAGTTTGACATTTCGCCATAAAACACGAAGTCCTCATAACTCCTCCATACATTATCCAATTTGTCCGATATTTCTCACGCTTCATGACGGTTCTGTCCTGAACACATCTATGTGTCAGTATTGCGTCATAGGTATAGCGCCACCTATTGGTGAAACAGGAAGTCCTCATAACTCCTGCATACATCATCCGATTTGCACCAAATTGCTGACGCTTCATGAAGGTGGCCTTCTGAAGCCATCTATGTGTCGGTATTGAGTCACACTCACAGCGCCACCTACTGGTGAAACAGGAAGTCCTCATAACTCCTACATATGTTATCCGATTTACTCAACATTTCTCACGCTTCATCAAGGTACCGTCCTGAACACATCTATGCTTCGGTATTGAGTCACGCCTAGAGCGCCACCTACTGGTGACAGGAAGTTTCTCTCAGTACTGCACACCGCCAAAGTTTGATATTTCGCCATAAAACACGAAGTCCTCATAACTCCTCCATACATTATCCAATTTGTCCGATATATCTCACGCTTCATGACGGTTCTGTCCTGAACACATCTATGTGTCAGTATTGCATCATACTTATAGCGCCACCTATTGGTGAAACAGGAAGTCCTCATTACTCCTCCATACATTATCCAATCCGTCCAATATATCTCACGCTTCATGAAGGTTCTGTCCTGAACACATCTATGTGTCAGTATTGCGTCATACTTATAGCGCCACCTATTGGTAAAACAGGAAGTCCTCATAACTCCTCCATACATTATCCGATTTGTCCGATATATCTCACGCTTCATGACGGTTCTGTCCTGAACACATCTATGTGTCAGTATTGCGTCATACTTATAGCGCCACCTATTGGTGAAACAGGAAGTCCTCATAACTCCTGCATACATCATCCGATTTGCACCAAATTGCTGACGCTTCATGAAGGTCACCTTCTGAACACATCTATGCGTCGGTATTGAGTTACACTTACAGCGCCACCTACTGGTGAAAAAGGAAGTACTCATAACTCCTACATACATTATCCGATTTACTCCAAATTGCTCATGCTTGATTAAGGTCGCATCTTGAACACATCTGTAGGTCAGTATTGCGTCATACCTACAGCGCCACCTACTGCTTACAGGAAGTCCTCAAAGCTCCTACATACTTTGTCCGATTTACACAACATTTCTCACGCTTCATCAAGGTACCGTCCTGAACACATCTATGCGTCGGTATTGAGTCACGCTTAGAGCGCCACCTACTGGTGACTGGACGTTTCTGTCAGTACTGGACACCGAAATAGCACACCCTTTAACGGCGCCACACCCCGACCCGCGTGGGGTGCGAGGGCCCGCTCACTGCTGCTCGCAGCACTAGTTAGGGCCCGAGCACTGGCGGTGCGAGGCCCTATTGTATTTCGAAGGATTATTATTATTATTATTCTTCTTCCGAAACAAATGCCTTTTTGGCGGCCTAAACATCGATGAAAACGGATGAAACTTTGCAGATACGTCAGTCCCGGTGAAAAATTTGATAATTCATGGGTGCCGGAAATAGGCGTGGCAAAACTGCTCAAGAGCGCCCCCTGGAAAATTTAAAATGGCGAGCCCCACCTTTCAGTTTGATGTAGGCGAACGAAATTCGGAGGGCATATGTATTTCATCGAGCCACACTTAAATGTCTCTTGGAGCTATACCCAACATGCAACAGGAAGTCCGCCATTTTGCTCTTAATGTGCCATTTTGTCCTTGTTTTGACCATTTCCATGCCTCGTACTTCGACGAACTCCTCCTACAGATTTCATCCGATCAACTTCATATCGGGTCAGCTTCATCTTAAGACCTTTGTGATCAAAAGTTATCAAAAAAATTGAGTTTTCACCAAACACCCTTGCCGTGGCGCCCCGCCAAAGTTTGACATTTCGCCATAAAACACGATGTCCTCATAACTCCTCCATACATTATCGGATTTGTCCGATATATCTCACGCTTCATGACAGTTCTGTCCTGAACACATCTATGTGTCAGTATTGCGTCATACTTATTGCGCCACCTATTGGTGAAACAGGAAGTCCTCATAACTCCTACATACATTATCCAATTCGTCCGATATATCTCACGCTTCATGACGGTTCTGTCCTGAACACATCTATGTGTCAGTATTGCATCATACTTATAGCGCCACCTATTGGTGAAACAGGAAGTCCCCATAACTCCTCCATACATTATCGGATTTGTCCGATATATCTCACGCTTCATGAGGGTTCTGTCCTGAACACATCTATGTGTCAGTATTGCGTCATACTTATAGCGCCACCTATTGGTGAAACAGGAAGTCCTCATAACTCCTACATACATTATCCAATTCGTCCGATATATCTCACGCTTCATGACTGTTCTGTCCTGAACACATTTATGTGTCAGTATTGCATCATACTTATAGCGCCACCTATTGGTGAAACAGGAAGTCCTCATAACTCCTCCATACATTATCCAATTCGTCCGATATATCTCACGCTTCATGAAGGTTCTGTCCTGAACACATCTATGTGTCAGTATTGCGTCATACTTATAGCGCCACCTATTGGTAAAACAGGAAGTCCTCATAACTCCTCCATACATTATCCGATTTGTCCGATATATCTCACGCTTCATGACGGTTCTGTCCTGAACACATCTATGTGTCAGTATTGCGTCATACTTATAGCGCCACCTATTGGTGAAACAGGAAGTCCTCATAACTCCTCCATACATTATCCGATTTGTCCGATTTATCTCACGCTTCATGACGGTTCTGTCCTGAACACATCTATGTGTCAGTATTGCGTCATACTTATAGCGCCACCTATTGGTGAAACAGGAAGTCCTCATAACTCCTGCATACATCATCCGATTTGCACCAAATTGCTGACGCTTCATGAAGGTCACCTTCTGAACACATCTATGCGTCGGTATTGAGTTACACTTACAGCGCCACCTACTGGTGAAAAAGGAAGTACTCATAACTCCTACATACATTATCCGATTTACTCCAAATTGCTCATGCTTGATTAAGGTCGCATCTTGAACACATCTGTAGGTCAGTATTGCGTCATACCTACAGCGCCACCTACTGCTTACAGGAAGTCCTCAAAGCTCCTACATACTTTGTCCGATTTACACAACATTTCTCACGCTTCATCAAGGTACCGTCCTGAACACATCTATGCGTCGGTATTGAGTCACGCTTAGAGCGCCACCTACTGGTGACTGGACGTTTCTGTCAGTACTGGACACCGAAATAGCACACCCTTTAACGGCGCCACACCCCGACCCGCGTGGGGTGCGAGGGCCCGCTCACTGCTGCTCGCAGCACTAGTTAGGGCCCGAGCACTGGCGGTGCGAGGCCCTATTGAATTTCGAAGGATTATTATTATTATTAGGGCCCGAGCACTGGCGGTGCGAGGCCCTATTGTATTTCGAAGGATTATTATTATTATTAGGGCCCGAGCACACTGGCGGTGCGAGGCCCTATTGTATTTCGAAGGATTATTCTCCTTCTTCTCCTTCTTCCAAAACAAATGCCTTTTTGGCGGCCTAAACATCGATGAAAACGGATGAAACTTTGCAGATACGTCAGTCCCGGTGAAAAATTTGATAATTCATGGGTGACGGAAATGGGCGTGGCAAAACGGCTCAAGAGCGCCCCCTGGAAAGTTTCAAATGGCGAGCCCCACCTTTCAGTTTGATGTAGGCGAACGAAATTCGGAGGGCATATGTATTTCATCGAGCCACACTAAAATGTCTCTTAGAGCTGTACCCAACATGCAACAGGAAGGCCGCCATTTTGCTTTTAATGTGCCATTTTGTCCTTGTTTTGACCATTTCCATGCCTCGTATTTCAACGAACTCCTCCTACAGATTTCATCCGATCAACTTCATACTCGGTCAGCTTCATCTTAAGCCCTTTGTGATCAAAAGTTATTAAGAAAATTGAGTTTTCACCAAACACCCTTGCCGTGGCGCCCCGCCAAAGTTTGACATTTCGCCATAAAACACGATGTCCTCATAACTTCTCCATACATTATCCGATTTGTCCGATATATCTCACGCTTCATGACGGTTCTGTCCTGAACACATCTATGTGTCAGTATTGCGTCATACTTATAGCGCCACCTATTGGTGAAACAGGAAGTCCTCATAACTCCTCCATACATTATCGGATTTGTCCGATATATCTCACGCTTCATGACGGTTCTGTCCTGAACACATCTATGTGTCAGTATTGCATCATACTTATAGCGCCACCTATTGGTGAAACAGGAAGTCCTCATAACTCCTCCATACATTATCCGATTTGTCCGATTTATCTCACGCTTCATGACGGTTCTGTCCTGAACACATCTATGTGTCAGTATTGCGTCATACTTATAGCGCCACCTATTGGTGAAACAGGAAGTCCTCATAACTCCTACATACATTATCCAATTTGTCCGATATATCTCACGCTTCATGACGGTTCTGTCCTGAACACATCTATGTGTCAGTATTGCGTCATACTTATAGCGCCACCTATTGGTGAAACAGGAAGTCCTCATAACTCCTCCATACATTATCCAATTTGTCCGATATATCTCACGCTTCATGACGGTTCTGTCCTGAACACATCTATGTGTCAGTATTGCGTCATACTTATAGCGCCACCTATTGGTGAAACAGGAAGTCCTCATAACTCCTCCATACATTATCCAATTTGTCCGATATATCTCACGCTTCATGACGGTTCTGTCCTGAACACATCTATGTGTCAGTATTGCGTCATACTTATAGCGCCACCTATTGGTGAAACAGGAAGTCCTCATAACTCCTCCATACATTATCCAATTTGTCAGATATATCTCACGCTTCATGACGGTTCTGTCCTGAACACATCTATGTGTCAGTATTGCGTCATACTTATAGCGCCACCTATTGGTGAAACAGGAAGTCCTCATAACTCCTCCATACATTATCCAATTTGTCCGATATATCTCACGCTTCATGACGGTTCTGTCCTGAACACATCTATGTGTCAGTATTGCATCATACTTATAGCGCCACCTATTGGTGAAACAGGAAGTCCTCATAACTCCTCCATACATTATCCAATTCGTCCGATATATCTCACGCTTCATGACGGTTCTGTCCTGAACACATCTATGTGTCAGTATTGCATCATACTTATAGCGCCACCTATTGGTGAAACAGGAAGTCCTCATAACTCCTCCATACATTATCCGATTTGTCCGATTTATCTCACGCTTCATGACGGTTCTGTCCTGAACACATCTATGTGTCAGTATTGCGTCATACTTATAGCGCCACCTATTGGTGAAACAGGAAGTCCTCATAACTCCTGCATACATCATCCGATTTGCACCAAATTGCTGACGCTTCATGAAGGTCACCTTCTGAACACATCTATGCGTCGGTATTGAGTTACACTTACAGCGCCACCTACTGGTGAAACAGGAAGTACTCATAACTCCTACATACATTATCCGATTTACTCCAAATTGCTCATGCTTGATGAAGGTCGCATCTTGAACACATCTGTAGGTCAGTATTGCGTCATACCTACAGCGCCACCTACTGCTTACAGGAAGTCCTCATAACTCCTACATACTTTGTCCGATTTACACAACATTTCTCACGCTTCATCAAGGTACCGTCCTGAACACATCTATGCGTCGGTATTGAGTCACGCTTAAAGCGCCACCTACTGGTGACAGGAAGTTTCTGTCAGTACTGGACACCGAAATAGCACACCCTTTAACGGCGCCACACCCCGACCCGCGTGGGGTGCGAGGGCCCGCTCACTGCTGCTCGCAGCACTAGTTCTCCTTCTTCTTCCAAAACAAATGCCTTTTTGGCGGCCTAAACATCGATGAAAACGGATGAAACTTTGCAGATACGTCAGTCCCGGTGAAAAATTTGATAATTCATGGGTGACGGAAATGGGCGTGGCAAAACGGCTCAAGAGCGCCCCCTGGAAAGTTTAAAATGGCGAGCCCCACCTTTCAGTTTGATGTAGGCGAACGAAATTCGGTGGGCATATGTATTTCATCGAGCCACACTTAAATGTCTCTTGGAGCTATACCCAACATGCAACAGGAAGTCCGCCATTTTGCTCTTAATGTGCCATTTTGTCCTTGTTTTGACCATTTCCATGCCTCGTACTTCGACGAACTCCTCCTACAGATTTCATCCGATCAACTTCATATCGGGTCAGCTTCATCTTAAGACCTTTGTGATCAAAAGTTATCAATAAAATTGAGTTTTCACCAAACACCCTTGCCGTGGCGCCCCGCCAAAGTTTAACATTTCGCCATAAAACACGAAGTCCTCATAACTCCTACATACATTATCCAATTTGTCCGATATATCTCACGCTTCATGACGGTTCTGTCCTGAACACATCTATGTGTCAGTATTGCGTCATACTTATATCGCCACCTATTGGTGAAACAGGAAGTCCTCATAACTCCTACATACATTATCCAATTTGTCCGATATATCTCACGCTTCATGACGGTTCTGTCCTGAACACATCTATGTGTCAGTATTGCGTCATACTTATAGCGCCACCTATTGGTGAAACAGGAAGTCCTCATAACTCCTCCATACATTATCCAATTTGTCCGATATATCTCACGCTTCATGACGGTTCTGTCCTGAACACATCTATGTGTCAGTATTGCGTCATACTTATAGCGCCACCTATTGGTGAAACAGGAAGTCCTCATAACTCCTCCATACATTATCCAATTTGTCCGATATATCTCACGCTTCATGACGGTTCTGTCCTGAACACATCTATGTGTCAGTATTGTGTCATACTTATAGCGCCACCTATTGGTGAAGCAGGAAGTCCTCATAACTCCTCCATACATTATCCAATTTGTCCGATATATCTCACGCTTCATGACGGTTCTGTCCTGAACACATCTATGTGTCAGTATTGCATCATACTTATAGCGCCACCTATTGGTGAAACAGGAATTCCTCATAACTCCTGCATACATCATCCGATTTGCACCAAATTACTGACGCTTCATGAAGGTCACCTTCTGAACACATCTATGCATCGGTATTGAGTCACACTTACAGCGCCACCTACTGGTGAAACAGGAAGTACTCATAACTCCTACATATGTTATCCGATTTACTCAAAATTGCTCATGCTTGATGAAGGTCTCATCTTCAACACTTCTGTAAGTCAGTATTGCGTCATTCCTACAGCGCCGCCTGCTGGTGAAACAGGAAGTCCTCATAACTCCTACATATGTTATCCGATTTACACCACATTGCTCACGCTTGATGAAGGTCGCGTCCTGAACACATCTGTGGTTAGTATTGAGTCCTACTTATAGCGCCGCCTACAGGTCAAGCAGTAAGTCATCATAACTCCTACATACATTGTCCAATTTACTCAACATTTCTCACGCTTCATCAAGGTACCGTCCTGAACACATCTATGCATCGGTATTGAGTCACGCTTAGAGCGCCACCTACTGGTTAGAGGAAGTTTCTCTCAGTACTGGACACCGAAATAGCACAGCCTCTAACGGCGCCACACCCCGACACGCGTGGGGTGCGAGGGCCCGCTCAATGCTGCTCGCAGCCCTAGTTATTATTATACTTCTCCTTCTTCTCCTTCTTTACTCCAAACAAATGCCTTTTAGGCGGCCTGAACATCGATGAAAACGGATGAAACTTTGCAGATACGTCAGTCCCGGTGAAAAATTTGATAATTCATGGGTGACGGAAATGGGTGTGGCAAAACGGCTCAAGAGCGCCCCCTGGAAAGTTTAAAATGGCGAGCCCCACCTTTCAGTTTGATGTAGGCGAACGAAATTCGGTGGGCATATGTATTTCATCGAGCCACACTTAAATGTCTCTTGGAGCTATACCCAACATGCAACAGGAAGGCCGCCATCTTGATTTTAATGTGCCATTTTGTCCTTGTTTTGACCATTTCCATGCCTCGTATTTCAACAAACTCCTCCTACAGATTTCATCCGATCAACTTCATACTCGGTCAGCTTCATCTTAAGCCCTTTGTGATCAAAAGTTATCAAGAAAATTGAGTTTTCACCAAACACCCTTGCCGTGGCGCCCCGCCAAAGTTTGACATTTCGCCATAAAACACGATGTCCTCATAACTTCTCCATACATTATCCGATTTGTCCGATATATCTCACGCTTCATGACGGTTCTGTCCTGAACACATCTATGTGTCAGTATTGCGTCATACTTATAGCGCCACCTATTGGTGAAACAGGAAGTCCTCATAACTCCTCCATACATTATCCAATTTGTCCGATATAGCTCACGCTTCATGACGGTTCTGTCCTGAACACATCTATGTGTCAGTATTGCGTCATACGTATAGCGCCACCTATTGGTGAAACAGGAAGTCCCCATAACTCCTCCATACATTATCGGATTTGTCCGATATATCTCACGCTTCATGACGGTTCTGTCCTGAACACATCTATGTGTCAGTATTGCATCATACTTATAGCGCCACCTATTGGTGAAACAGGAAGTCCTCATAACTCCTCCATACATTATCCGATTTGTCCGATTTATCTCACGCTTCATGAAGGTTCTGTCCTGAACACATCTATGTGTCAGTATTGCGTCATACGTATAGCGCCACCTATTGGTGAAACAGGAAGTCCTCATAACTCCTGCATACATCATCCGATTTGCACCAAATTGCTGACGCTTCATGAAGGTCGCCTTCTGAACCCATCAATGTGTCGGTATTGAGTCACACTTACAGTGCCACCTACTGGTGAAACAGGAAGTCCTCATAACTCCTACATACGTTATCCGATTTACTCAACATTTCTCACGCTTCATCAAGGTACCGTCCTGAACACATCTATGCTTCGGTATTGAGTCACGCCTAGAGCGCCACCTACTGGTGACAGGAAGTTTCTCTCAGTACTGCACACCGAAATAGCACAGCCTTTAACGGCGCCACACCCCGACACGCGTGGGGTGCGAGGGCCCGCTCACTGCTGCTCGCAGCCCTAGTTAGGGCCCGAGCACTGGCGGTGCGAGGCCCTATTGTATTTCGAAGGATTATTATTCTCCCTTCTCCTTCTTCTTCTTCTTCTCCCCAAACAAATGCCTTTTTGGCGGCCTAAACATCAATGAAAACGGATGAAACTTTGCAGATACATCAGTCCCGGTGAAAAATTTGATAATTCATGGGTGACGGAAATGGGCGTGGCAAAACGGCTCAAGAGCGCCCCCTGGAAAGTTTAAAATGGCGAGCCCCACCTTTCAGTTTGATGTAGGCGAACGAAATTCGGTGGGCATATGTATTTCATCGAGCCACACTAAAATGTCTCTTGGAGCTATACCCAACATGCAACAGGAAGTCCGCCATTTTGCTCTTAATGTGCCATTTTGTACTTGTTTTGACCATTTCCATGCCTCGTACTTCGACGAACTCCTCCTACAGATTTCATCCGATCAACTTCATATCGGGTCAGCTTCATCTTAAGACCTTTGTGATCAAAAGTTATCAAAAAAATTGAGTGTTCACCAAACACCCTTGCCGTGGCGCCCCGCCAAAGTTTGACATTTCGCCATAAAACACGAAGTCATCATAACTCCTCCATACATTATCCAATTCGTCCGATATATCTCACGCTTCATGAAGGTTCTGTCCTGAACACATCTATGTGTCAGTATTGCGTCATACTTATAGCGCCACCTATTGGTGAAACAGGAAGTCCTCATAACTCCTCCATACATTATCCGATTTGTCCGATTTATCTCACGCTTCATGACGGTTCTGTCCTGAACACATCTGTGTCAGTATTGCGTCATACTTATAGCGCCACCTATTGGTGAAACAGGAAGTCCTCATAACTCCTCCAAACATTATCCAATTTGTCCGATTTATCTCACGCTTCATGACGGTTCTGTCCTGAACACATCTATGTGTCAGTATTGCATCATACTTATAGCGCCACCTATTGGTGAAACAGGAAGTCCTCATAACTACTACATACATTATCCAATTTGTCTGATATATCTCACGCTTCATGACGGTTCTGTCCTGAACACATCTATGTGTCAGTATTGCGTCATACTTATAGCGCCACCTATTGGTGAAACAGGAAGTCCTCATAACTCCTCCATACATTATCCAATTTGTCCGATATATCTCACGCTTCATGAAGGTTCTGTCCTGAACACATCTATGTGTCAGTATTGCGTCATACTTATAGCGCCACCTATTGGTGAAACAGGAAGTCCTCATAACTCCTACATACATTATCCAATTTGTCCGATATATCTCATGCTTCATGACGGTTCTGTCCTGAACACATCTTTGTGTCAGTATTGCGTCATACTTATAGCGCCACCTATTGGTGAAACAGGAAGTCCTCATAACTCCTGCATACATCATCCGATTTACACCAAATTGCTGACGCTTCGTGAAGGTCACCTTCTGAAAACATCTATGCGTTGGTATTGAGTCACAGTTACAGCACCACCTACTGGTGAAACAGGAAGTACTCATAACTCCTACATATGTTATCCGATTTACTCCAAATTGCTCATGCTTGATGAAGGTCGCATCTTGAACACTTCTGTAAGTCGGTATTGTGTCATACCTACAGTGCCACCTACTGGTGAAACAGGAAGTCCTCATAACTCCTACATACGTTATCCGATTTACTCAACATTTCTCACGCTTCATCAAGGTACCGTCCTGAACACATCTATGCTTCGGTATTGAGTCACGCTTAGAGCGTCACCTACTGGTGACAGGTTTCTCACAGTACTGCACACCGAAATAGCACACCTTTTAACGGCGCCACACCCCGACACGCATGGGGTGCGAGGGCCCGCTCACTGCTGCTCGCAGCCCTAGTTATTATTATTATTCTCCTTCTCCTTCTTTACTCCAAACAAATGCCTTTTAGGCGGCCTGAACATCGATGAAAACGGATGAAACTTTGCAGATACGTCAGTCCCGGTGAAAAATTTGATAATTCATGGGTGACGGAAACGGGCGTGGCAAAACGGCTCAAGAGCGCCCCCTGGAAAATTTAAAATGGCGAGCCCCACCTTTCAGTTTGATGTATGCGAACGAAATTCGGAGGGCATATGTATTTCATCGAGCCACACTTAAATGTCTCTTGGAGCTATACCCAACATGCAACAGGAAGTCCGCCATTTTGCTTTTAATGTGCCATTTTGTCCTTGTTTTGACCATTTCCATGCCTCGTACTTCGACGAACTCCTCCTACAGATTTCATCCGATCAACTTCATATCGGGTCAGCTTCATCTTAAGACCTTTGTGATCAGAAGTTATCAAAAAAATTGAGTTTTCACCAAACACCCTTGCCGCGGCGCCCCGCCAAAGTTTGACATTTCGCCATAAAACACGATGTCCTCATAACTCCTCCATACATTATCCGATTTGTCCGATATATCTCACGCTTCATGACGGTTCTGTCCTGAACACATCTATGGGTCAGTATTGCGTCATACTTATAGCGCCACCTATTGGTGAAACAGGAAGTCCTCATAACTCCTCCATACATTATCGGATTTGTCCGATATATCTCACGCTTCATGACGGTTGTGTCCTGAACACATCTATGTGTCAGTATTGCGTCATACTTATAGCGCCACCTATTGGTGAAACAGGAAGTCCTCATAACTCCTACATACATTATCCGATTTGTCCGATATATCTCACGCTTCATGACGGTTCTGTCCTGAACACATCTATGTGTCAGTATTGCGTCATACTTATAGCGCCACCTATTGGTGAAACAGGAAGTCCTCATAACTCCTCCATACATTATCCAATTTGTCCGATATATCTCACGCTTCATGACGGTTCTGTCCTGAACACATCTATGTGTCAGTATTGCGTCATACTTATAGCGCCACCTATTGGTGAAACAGGAAGTCCTCATAACTCCTCCATACATTATCCGATTTGTCCGATATATCTCACGCTTCATGACGGTTCTGTCCTGAACACATCTATGTGTCAGTATTGCGTCATACTTATAGCGCCACCTATTGGTGAAACAGGAAGTCCTAATAACTCCTCCATACATTATCCAATTTGTCCGATATATCTCACGCTTCATGACGGTTCTGTCCTGAACACATCTATGTGTCAGTATTGTGTCATACTTATAGCGCCACCTATTGGTAAAACAGGAAGTCCTCATAACTCCTCCATACATTATCCGATTTGTCCGATATATCTCACGCTTCATGAGGGTTCTGTCCTGAACACATCTATGTGTCAGTATTGCGTCATACTTATAGCGCCACCTATTGGTGAAACAGGAAGTCCTCATAACTACTACATACATTATCCAATTTGTCTGATATATCTCACGCTTCATGACGGTTCTCTCCTGAACACATCTATGTGTCAGTATTGCGTCATACTTATAGCGCCACCTATTGGTGAAACAGGAAGTCCTCATAACTCCTACATACATTATCCAATTTGTCCGATATATCTCACGCTTCATGACGGTTCTGTTCTGAACACATCTATGTGTCAGTATTGCGTCATACTTATAGCGCCACCTATTGGTGAAACAGGAAGTCCTCATAACTCCTGCATACATCATCCGATTTGCACCAAATTGCTGACGCTTCATGAAGGTGACATTCTGAACACATCTATGCGTCGGTATTGAGTCACACTTACAGCGCCACCTACTGGTGAAACAGGAAGTCCTCATAACTCCTACATACGTTAACCGATTTACTCAACATTTCTCACGCTTCATCAAGGTACCGTCCTGAACACATCTATGCTTCGGTATTGAGTCACGCCTAGAGCGCCACCTACTGGTGACAGGAAGTGTCTCTCAGTACTGCACACCAAAATAGCACACCCTTTAACGGCGCCACACCCCGACACGCGTGGGGTGCGAGGGCCCGCTCACTGCTGCTCGCAGCCCTAGTTAGGGCCCGAGCACTGGCGGTGCGAGGCCCTATTGAATTTCGAAGGATTATTATTATTCTCCTACCTTCTTCTACCTTCTTCCAAAACAAATGCCTTTTTGGCGGCCTAAACATCGATGAAAACGGATGAAACTTTGCAGATACGTCAGTCCCGGTGAAAAATTTGATAATTCATGGGTGACGGAAATGGGCGTGGCAAAACGGCTCAAGAGCGCCCCCTGGAAAGTTTAAAATGGCGAGCCCCACCTTTCAGTTTGATGTAGGCGAACGAAATTCGGTGGGCATATGTATTTCATCAAGCCACACTAAAATGTCTCTTGGAGCTATACCCAACATGCAACAGGAAGTCCGCCATTTTGCTCTTAATGTGCCATTTTGTCCTTGTTTTGACCATTTCCATGCCTCGTACTTCGACGAACTCCTCCTACAGATTTCATCCGATCAACTTCATATCAGGTCAGCTTCATCTTAAGACCTTTGTGATCAAAAGTTATCAAAAAAATTTAGTTTTCACCAAACACCCTTGCCGTGGCGCCCCGCCAAAGTTTGACATTTCGCCATAAAACACGAAGTCCTCATAACTCCTCCATACATTATCCAATTTGTCCGATATATCTCACGCTTCATGAAGGTTCGGTCCTGAACACATCTATGTGTCAGTATTGCGTCATACTTATAGCGCCACCTATTGGTGAAACAGGAAGTCCTCATAACTCCTACATACATTATCCAATTCGTCCGATATATCTCACGCTTCATGACGGTTCTGTCCTGAACACATCTATGTGTCAGTATTGCGTCATTCTTATAGTGCCACCTATTGGTGAAACAGGAAGTCCTCATAACTCCTACATACATCATCCGATTTGTCCGATATGTCTCACGCTTCATGACGGTTCTGTCCTGAACACATCTATGTGTCAGTATTGCGTCATACTTATAGCGCCACCTATTGGTGAAACAGTACGTCCTCATAACTCCTCCATACATTATCCGATTTGTCCGATATGTCTCACGCTTCATGACGGTTCTGTCCTGAACACATCTATGTGTCAGTATTGCGTCATACTTATAGCGCCACCTATTGGTGAAACAGTACGTCCTCATAACTCCTCCATACATTATCCGATTTGTCCGATATGTCTCACGCTTCATGACGGTTCTGTCCTGAACACATCTATGTGTCAGTATTGCGTCATACTTATAGCGCCACCTATTGGTGAAACAGTACGTCCTCATAACTCCTCCATACATTATCCGATTTGTCCGATATGTCTCACGCTTCATGACGGTTCTGTCCTGAACACATCTATGTGTCAGTATTGCGTCATACTTATAGCGCCACCTATTGGTGAAACAGTACGTCCTCATAACTCCTCCATACATTATCCGATTTGTCCGATATGTCTCACGCTTCATGACGGTTCTGTCCTGAACACATCTATGTGTCAGTATTGTGTCATACTTATAGCGCCACCTATTGGCGAAACAGTACGTCCTCATAACTCCTCCATACATTATCCGATTTGTCCGATATGTCTCACGTTTCATGACGGTTCTGTCCTGAACACATCTTTGTGTCAGTATTGCGTCATACTTATAGCGCCACCTATTGGTGAAACAGTACGTCCTCATAACTCCTCCATACATTATCCGTTTTGTCCGATATATCTCACGCTTCATGACGGTTCAGTCCTGAACACATCTATGTGTCAGTATTGCGTCACACTTATAGCGCCACCTATTGGTGAAACAGGAATTCCTCATAACTCCTGCATACATCATCCGATTTGCACCAAATTACTGACACTTCATGAAGGTCACCTTCTGAACACATCTATGCATCGGTATTGAGTCACACTTACAGCGCCACCTACTGGTGAAACAGGAAGTACTCATAACTCCTACATATGTTATCCGATTTACTCAAAATTGCTCATGCTTGATGAAGGTCTCATCTTCAACACTTCTGTAAGTCAGTATTGCGTCATTCCTACAGCGCCGCCTGCAGGTGAAACAGGAAGTCCTTATAACTCCTACATACGTTATCCGATTTACACCACATTGCTCACGCTTGATGAAGGTCGCGTCCTGAACACATCTGTGGTTAGTATTAAGTCCTACTTATAGCGCCGCCTACAGGTCAAGCAGGACGTCATCATAACTCCTACATACATTGTCCAATTTACTCAACATTTCTCACGCTTCATCAAGGTACCGTCCTGAACACATCTATGCATCGGTATTGAGTCACGCTTAGAGCGCCACCTACTGGTTACAGGAAGTTTCTCTCAGTACTGGACACCAAAATAGCACAGCCTTTAACGGCGCCACACCCCGACACGCGTGGGGTGCGAGGGCCCGCTCAATGCTGCTCGCAGCCCTAGTTAGGGCCCGAGCACTGGCGGTGCGAGGCCCTATTGAAACTCGAAGGATTATTATTCTCCTTCTCCTTCTCCTTCTCCTTCTTCTCCTTTACTCCAAACAAATGCCTTTTAGGCGGCCTGAACATCGATGAAAACGGATGAAACTTTGCAGATACGTCAGTCCCGGTGAAAAATTTGATAATTCATGGGTGACGGAACTGGGCGTGGCAAAACGGCTCAAGAGCGCCCCCTGGAAAATCTAAAATGGCGAGCCCCACCTTTCAGTTTGATGTAGGCGAACGAAATTCGGAGGGCATATGTAGTTCATCGAGACGCACTAAAATGTCTCTTGGAGCTATACCCAACATGCAACAGGAAGGCCGCCATTTTGCTTTTAATGTGCCATTTTGTCCTTGTTTTGACCATTTCCATGCCTCGTACTTCGACGAACTCCTCCTACAGATTTCATCCGATCAACTTCATATCGGGTCAGCTTCATCTTAAGACCTTTGTGATCAAAAGTTATCAAAAAAATTGAGTTTTCACCAAACACCCTTGCCGTGGCGCCCCGCCAAAGTTTGACATTTCGCCATAAAACACGAAGTCCTCATAACTCCTCCATACATTATCCAATTTGTCCGATATATCTCACGCTTCATGACAGTTCTGTCCTGAACACATCTATGTGTCAGTATTGCGTCATACTTATAGCGCCACCTATTGGTGAAACAGGAAGTCCTCATAACTCCTCCATACATTATCCAATTTGTCCGATATATCTCACGCTTCATGACAGTTCTGTCCTGAACACATCTATGTGTCAGTATTGCGTCATACTTATAGCGCCACCTATTGGTGAAACAGGAAGTCCTCATAACTCCTCCATACATTATCCAATTTGTCCGATATATCTCACGCTTCATGACGGTTCTGTCCTGAACACATCTATGTGTCAGTATTGCGTCATACTTATAGCGCCACCTATTGGTGAAACAGGAAGTCCTCATAACTCCTCCATACATTATCCCATTTGTCCGATATAGCTCACGCTTCATGACGGTTCTGTCCTGAACACATCTATGTGTCAGTATTGCGTCATACGTATAGCGCCACCTATTGGTGAAACAGGAAGTCCTCATAACTCCTGCATACATCATCCGATTTGCACCAAATTGCTGATGCTTCATGAAGGTGGCCTTCTGAACCCATCTATGTGTCGGTATTGAGTCACACTTACAGCGCCACCTACTGGTGAAACAGGAAGTCCTCATAACTCCTCCATACATTATCCAATTTGTCCGATATATCTCACGCTTCATGACGGTTCTGTCCTGAACACATCTATGTGTCAGTATTGCGTCATACTTATAGCGCCACCTATTGGTGAAACAGGAAGTCCTCATAACTCCTGCATACATCATCCGATTTGCACCAAATTACTGACGCTTCGTGAAGGTCACCTTCTGAACACATCTATGCGTCGATATTGAGTCACACTTACAGCGCCACCTACTGGTGAAACAGGAAGTACTCATAACTCCTCCATACATTATCCAATTTGTCCGATATATCTCACGCTTCATGACGGTTCTGTCCTGAACACATCTATGTGTCAGTATTGCGTCATACTTATAGCGCCACCTATTGGTGAAACAGGAAGTCCTCATAACTCCTCCATACATTATCCAATTTGTCCGATATATCTCACGCTTCATGACGGTTCTGTCCTGAACACATCTATGTGTCAGTATTGCGTCATACTTATAGCGCCACCTATTGGTGAAACAGTACGTCCTCATAACTCCTCCATACATTATCCCATTTGTCCGATATGTCTCACGCTTCATGACAGTTCTGTCCTGAACACATCTATGTGTCAGTATTGCGTCATACTAATAGCGCCACCTATTGGTGAAACAGGAAGTCCTCATAACTCCTGCATACATCATCCGATTTGCACCAAATTGCTGACGCTTCATGAAGGTGGCCTTCTGAACCCATCTATGTGTCGGTATTGAGTCATACTTATAGCGCCACCTATTGGTGAAACAGGAAGTCCCCATAACTCCTCCATACATTATCGGATTTGTCCGATATATCTCACGCTTCATGACGGTTCTGTCCTGAACACATCTATGTGTCAGTATTGCGTCATACTTATAGCGCCACCTATTGGTGAAACAGGAAGTCCTCATAACTCCTACATACATTATCCAATTCGTCCGATATATCTCACGCTTCATGACGGTTCTGTCCTGAACACATCTATGTGTCAGTATTGCATCATACTTATAGCGCCACCTATTGGTGAAACAGGTAGTCCTCATTACTCCTCCATACATTATCCAATTCGTCCAATATATCTCACGCTTCATGAAGGTTCTGTCCTGAACACATCTGTGTCAGTATTACGTCATACTTATAGCGCCACCTATTGGTAAAACAGGAAGTCCTCATAACTCCTCCATACATTATCCGCTTTGTCCGATATATCTCACGCTTCATGACGGTTCTGTCCTGAACACATCTATGTGTCAGTATTGCGTCATACTTATAGCGCCACCTATTGGTGAAACAGGACGTCCTCATAACTCCTCCATACATTATCCAATTTGTCCGATATATCTCACGCTTCATGACGGTTCTGTCCTGAACACATCTATGTGTCAGTATTGCGTCATACTTATAGCGCCACCTATTGGTGAAACAGGAAGTCCTCATAACTCCTCCATACATTATCCAATTTGTCCGATATATCTCACGCTTCATGACGGTTCTGTCCTGAACACATCTATGTGTCAGTATTGCGTCATACTTATAGCGCCACCTATTGGTGAAACAGGAAGTCCTCATAACTCCTCCATACATTATCCGATTTGTCCGATATATCTCACGCTTCATGACGGTTCTGTCCTGAACACATCTATGTGTCAGTATTGCGTCATACTTATAGCGCCACCTATTGGTGAAACAGGAAGTCTTCATAACTCCTCCATAAATTATCCGATTTGTCCGATTTATCTCACGCTTCATGACGGTTCTGTCCTGAACACATCTATGTGTCAGTATTGCGTCATACTTATAGCGCCACCTATTGGTGAAACAGGAAGTCCTCATAACTCCTGCATACATCATCCGATTTGCACCAAATTGCTGACGCTTCATGAAGGTCACCTTCTGAACACATCTATGCGTCGGTATTGAGTTACACTTACAGCGCCACCTACTGGTGAAACAGGAAGAACTCATAACTCCTACATACATTATCCGATTTACTCCAAATTGCTCATGCTTGATGAAGGTCGCATCTTGAACACATCTGTAGGTCAGTATTGCGTCATACCTACAGCGCCACCTACTGCTTACAGGAAGTCCTCATAACTCCTACATACTTTGTCCGATTTACACAACATTTCTCACGCTTCATCAAGGTACTGTCCTGAACACATCTATGCGTCGGTATTGAGTCACGCTTAGAGCGCCACCTACTGGTGACAGGAAGTTTCTGTCAGTACTGGACACCGAAATAGCACACCCTTTAACGGCGCCACACCCCGACCCGCGTGGGGTGCGAGGGCCCGCTCACTGCTGCTCGCAGCACTAGTTAGGGCCCGAGCACTGGCGGTGCGAGGCCCTATTGAAACTCGAAGGATTATTAGGGCCCGAGCACTGGCGGTGCGAGGCCCTATTGAAACTCGAAGGATTATTATTATTCTCCTTATTCTCCTTCTTCTCCTTCTTCTTCCGAAACAAATGCCTTTTTGGCGGCCTAAACATCAATGAAAACGGATGAAACTTTGCAGATACATCAGTCCCGGTGAAAATCGGATATATCATTGGTGACGGAAATGGGCGTGGCAAAACGGCTCAAGAGCGCCCCCTGGAAAGTTTAAAATGGCGAGCCCCACCTTTCAGTTTGATGTAGGCGAACGAAATTCGGTGGGCATATGTATTTCATCGAGCCACACTTAAATGTCTCTTGGAGCTATACCCAACATGCAACAGGAAGTCCGCCATTTTGCTCTTAATGTGCCATTTTGTCCTTGTTTTGACCATTTCCATGCCTCGTACTTCGACGAACTCCTCCTACAGATTTCATCCGATCAACTTCATATCGGATCAGCTTCATCTTAAGACCTTTGTGATCAAAAGTTATCAAAAAAATTGAGTTTTCACCAAACACCCTTGCCGTGGCGCCCCGCCAAAGTTTGACATTTCGCCATAAAACACGAAGTCCTCATAACTCCTACATACATTATCCAATTTGTCCGATATATCTCACGCTTCATGACGGTTCTGTCCTGAACACATCTATGTGTCAGTATTGCGTCATACTTATAGCGCCACCTATTGGTGAAACAGGAAGTCCTCATAACTCCTCCATACATTATCCAATTTGTCCGATATATCTCACGCTTCATGACGGTTCTGTCCTGAACACATCTATGTGTCAGTATTGCGTCATACTTATAGCGCCACCTATTGGTGAAACAGGAAGTCCTCATAACTCCTCCATACATTATCCAATTTGTCCGATATATCTCACGCTTCATGACGGTTCTGTCCTGAACACATCTATGTGTCAGTATTGCATCATACTTATAGCGCCACCTATTGGTGAAACAGGAAGTCCTCATAACTCCTACATACATTATCCAATTTGCACCAAATTGCTCATGCTTGATGAAGGTCACATCTTGAACACATCTGTAAGTCAGTATTGCGTCATACCTACAGCGCCACCTACTGGTGAAACAGGAAGTCCTCATAACTCCTACATACGTTATCCGATTTACTCGAAATTGCTCACCCTTGATGAAGGTCGCATCCTGAACACATCTGTAGATCAGTATTGAGTCATACTTATAGCGCCGCCTACAGGTCAAGCAGGAAGTCATTATAACTCCTATATACATTATCCGATTTACTCAACATTTCTCACGCGTCATCAAGGTACCATCCTGAACACATCTATGCATCGGTATTGAGTCACACTTAGAGCGCCACCTACTGGTGACAGGAAGTTTCTCTCAGTACTGCACACCGAAATAGCACACCCTTTAACGGCGCCACACCCCGACACGCGTGGGGTGCGAGGGCCCGCTCACTGCTGCTCGCAGCCCTAGTTATTATTATTATTCTCCTTCTCCTTCTTTACTCCAAACAAATGCCTTTTAGGCGGCCTGAACATCGATGAAAACGGATGAAACTTTGCAGATACGTCAGTCCCGGTGAAAAATTTGATAATTCATGGGTGCCGGGAATAGGCGTGGCAAAACGGCTCAAGAGCGCCCCCTGGAAAATTTAAAATGGCGAGCCCCACCTTTCAGTTTGATGTAGGCGAACGAAATTCGGAGGGCATATGTATTTCATCGAGCCACACTTAAATGTCTCTTGGAGCTATACCCAACATGCAACAGGAAGTCCGCCATTTTGCTCTTAATGTGCCATTTTGTCCTTGTTTTGACCATTTCCATGCCTCGTACTTCGACGAACTCCTCCTACAGATTTCATCCGATCAACTTCATATCGGGTCAGCTTCATCTTAAGACCTTTGTGATCAAAAGTTATCAAGAAAATTGAGTTTTCACCAAACACCCTTGCCGTGGCGCCCCGCCAAAGTTTGACATTTTGCCATAAAACACGATGTCCTCATAACTTCTCCATACATTATCCGCTTTGTCCGATATATCTCACGCTTCATGACGGTTCTGTCCTGAACACATCTATGTGTCAGTATTGCGTCATACTTATAGCGCCACCTATTGGTGAAACAGGACGTCCTCATAACTCCTCCATACATTATCCAATTTGTCCGATATATCTCACGCTTCATGACGGTTCTGTCCTGAACACATCTATGTGTCAGTATTGCGTCATACTTATAGCGCCACCTATTGGTGAAACAGGAAGTCCTCATAACTCCTCCATACATTATCCAATTTGTCCGATATATCTCACGCTTCATGACGGTTCTGTCCTGAACACATCTATGTGTCAGTATTGCGTCATACTTATAGCGCCACCTATTGGTGAAACAGGAAGTCCTCATAACTCCTCCATACATTATCCGATTTGTCCGATATATCTCACGCTTCATGACGGTTCTGTCCTGAACACATCTATGTGTCAGTATTGCGTCATACTTATAGCGCCACCTATTGGTGAAACAGGAAGTCTTCATAACTCCTCCATAAATTATCCGATTTGTCCGATTTATCTCACGCTTCATGACGGTTCTGTCCTGAACACATCTATGTGTCAGTATTGCGTCATACTTATAGCGCCACCTATTGGTGAAACAGGAAGTCCTCATAACTCCTGCATACATCATCCGATTTGCACCAAATTGCTGACGCTTCATGAAGGTCACCTTCTGAACACATCTATGCGTCGGTATTGAGTTACACTTACAGCGCCACCTACTGGTGAAACAGGAAGAACTCATAACTCCTACATACATTATCCGATTTACTCCAAATTGCTCATGCTTGATGAAGGTCGCATCTTGAACACATCTGTAGGTCAGTATTGCGTCATACCTACAGCGCCACCTACTGCTTACAGGAAGTCCTCATAACTCCTACATACTTTGTCCGATTTACACAACATTTCTCACGCTTCATCAAGGTACTGTCCTGAACACATCTATGCGTCGGTATTGAGTCACGCTTAGAGCGCCACCTACTGGTGACAGGAAGTTTCTGTCAGTACTGGACACCGAAATAGCACACCCTTTAACGGCGCCACACCCCGACCCGCGTGGGGTGCGAGGGCCCGCTCACTGCTGCTCGCAGCACTAGTTAGGGCCCGAGCACTGGCGGTGCGAGGCCCTATTGAAACTCGAAGGATTATTATTATTATTATTCTCCTTCTCCTTCTTTACTCCAAACAAATGCCTTTTAGGCGGCCTGAACATCGATGAAAACGGATGAAACTTTGCAGATACGTCAGTCCCGGTGAAAAATTTGATAATTCATGGGTGCCGGGAATAGGCGTGGCAAAACGGCTCAAGAGCGCCCCCTGGAAAATTTAAAATGGCGAGCCCCACCTTTCAGTTTGATGTAGGCGAACGAAATTCGGAGGGCATATGTATTTCATCGAGCCACACTTAAATGTCTCTTGGAGCTATACCCAACATGCAACAGGAAGTCCGCCATTTTGCTCTTAATGTGCCATTTTGTCCTTGTTTTGACCATTTCCATGCCTCGTACTTCGACGAACTCCTCCTACAGATTTCATCCGATCAACTTCATATCGGGTCAGCTTCATCTTAAGACCTTTGTGATCAAAAGTTATCAAGAAAATTGAGTTTTCACCAAACACCCTTGCCGTGGCGCCCCGCCAAAGTTTGACATTTTGCCATAAAACACGATGTCCTCATAACTTCTCCATACATTATCCGATTTGTCCGATATATCTCACGCTTCATGACGGTTCTGTCCTGAACACATCTATGTGTCAGTATTGCGTCATACTTATAGCGCCACCTATTGGTGAAACAGGAAGTCCTCATAACTCCTCCATACATTATCCAATTTGTCCGATATAGCTCACGCTTCATGACGGTTCTGTCCTGAACACATCTATGTGTCAGTATTGCGTCATACGTATAGCGCCACCTATTGGTGAAACAGGAAGTCCCCATAACTCCTCCATACATTATCGGATTTGTCCGATATATCTCACGCTTCATGACGGTTCTGTCCTGAACACATCTATGTGTCAGTATTGCATCATACTTATAGCGCCACCTATTGGTGAAACAGGAAGTCCTCATAACTCCTCCATACATTATCCGATTTGTCCGATTTATCTCACGCTTCATGACGGTTCTGTCCTGAACACATCTATGTGTCAGTATTGCGTCATACTTATAGCGCCACCTATTGGTGAAACAGGAAGTCCTCATAACTCCTGCATACATCATCCGATTTGCACCAAATTGCTGACACTTCATGAATGTCACCTTCTGAACACATCTATGCGTCGGTATTGAGTAACACTTACAGCGCCACCTACTGGTGAAACAGGAAGTACTCATAACTCCTACATACATTATCCGATTTACTCCAAATTGCTCATGCTTGATGAAGGTCGCATCTTGAACACATCTGTAGGTCAGTATTGCGTCATACTTACAGCGCCACCTACTGCTTACAGGAAGTCCTCATAACTCCTACATACTTTGTCCGATTTACACAACATTTCTCACACTTCATCAAGGTACTGTCCTGAACACATCTATGCATCGGTATTGAGTCACGCTTAGAGCGCCACCTACTGGTGACAGGAAGTTTCTGTCAGTACTGGACACCGAAATAGCACACCCTTTAACGGCGCCACACCCCGACCCGCGTGGGGTGCGAGGGCCCGCTCACTGCTGCTCGCAGCCCTAGTTATTATTATTATTCTCCTTCTTCTTCTTTACTCCAAACAAATGCCTTTTAGGCGGCCTGAACATCGATGAAAACGGATGAAACTTTGCAGATACGTCAGTCCCGGTGAAAAATTTGATAATTCATGGGTGACGGAAATGGGCGTAGCAAAACGGCTCAAGAGCGCCCCCTGGAATGTTTCAAATGGCGAGCCCCACCTTTCAGTTTGATGTAGGCGAACGAAATTCGGTGGGCATATGTATTTCATCGAGCCACACTTAAATGTCTCTTGGAGCTATACCCAACATGCAACAGGAAGTCCGCCATTTGGCTCTTAATGTGCCATTTTGTCCTTGTTTTGACCATTTCCATGCCTCGTACTTCGACGAACTCCTCCTACAGATTTCACCCGATCAACTTCATATCGGGTCAGCTTCATCGTAAGACCTTTGTGATCAAAAGTTATCAAAAAAATTGAGTTTTCACCAAACACCCTTGCCGTGGCGCCCCGCCAAAGTTTGACATTTCGCCATAAAACACGAAGTCCTCATAACTCCTCCATACATTATCCAATTTGTCCGATATATCTCACGCTTCATGACGGTTCTGTCCTGAACACATCTATGTGTCAGTATTGCGTCATACTTATAGCGCCACCTATTGGTGAAACAGGAAGTCCTCATAACTCCTCCATACATTATCCAATTTGTCCGATATATCTCACGCTTCATGACGGTTCTGTCCTGAACACATCTATGTTTCAGTATTGCGTCATACTTATAGCGCCACCTATTGGTGAAACAGGAAGTCCTCATAACTCCTCCATACATTATCCAATTTGTCCGATATAGCTCACGCTTCATGACGGTTCTGTCCTGAACACATCTATGTGTCAGTATTGCATCATACGTATAGCGCCACCTATTGGTGAAACAGGAAGTCCTCATAACTCCTGCATACATCATCCGATTTGCACCAAATTGCTGACGCTTCATGAAGGTGGCCTTCTGAACCCATCTATGTGTCGGTATTGAGTCACACTTACAGCGCCACCTACTGGTGAAACAGGAAGTCCTCATAACTCCTCCATACATTATCCAATTTGTCCGATATATCTCACGCTTCATGACGGTTCTGTCCTGAACACATCTATGTTTCAGTATTGCGTCATACTTATAGCGCCACCTATTGGTGAAACAGGAAGTCCTCATAACTCCTCCATACATTATCCAATTTGTCCGATATATCTCACGCTTCATGACGGTTCTGTCCTGAACACATCTATGTTTCAGTATTGCGTCATACTTATAGCGCCACCTATTGGTGAAACAGGAAGTCCTCATAACTCCTCCATACATTATCCGATTTGTCCGATATATCTCATGCTTCATGAGGGTTCTGTCCTGAACACATCTATGTGTCAGTATTGCGTCATACTTATAGCGCCACCTATTGGTGAAACAGGAAGTCCCCATAACTCCTCCATACATTATCGGATTTGTCCGATATATCTCACGCTTCATGAGGGTTCTGTCCTGAACACATCTATGTGTCAGTATTGCGTCATACTTATAGCGCCACCTATTGGTGTAACAGGAAATCCTCATAACTCCTCCATACATTATCCAATTTGTCAGATATATCTCACGCTTCATGACGGTTCGGTCCTGAACAGATCTATGTGTCCGTATTGTGTCATACTTATAGCGCCACCTATTGGTGAAACAGTACGTCCTCATAACTCCTCCATACATTATCCGATTTGTCCGATATGTCTCACGCTTCATAACAGTTCTGTCCTGAACACATCTATGTGTCAGTATTGCATCATACTTATAGCGCCACCTATTGGTGAAACAGGAAGTCCTCATAACTCATCCATACATTATCCAATTTGTCCGATATATCTCACGCTTCATGACGGTCCTGTCCTGAACACATCTATGTGTTAGTATTGCGTCATACTTATAGCGCCACCTATTGGTGAAACAGGAAGTCCTCATAACTCCTCCATACATTATCCCATTTGTCCGATTTATCTCACGCTTCATGACGGTTCTGTCCTGAACACATCTATGTGTCAGTATTGCTTCATACTTATAGCGCCACCTATTGGTGAAACATGAAGTCCTCATAACTCCTGCATACATCATCCGATTTGCACCAAATTGCTGACGCTTCATGAAGGTCACCTTCTGAACACATCTATGCGTCGGTATTGAGTTACACTTACAGCGCCACCTACTGGTGAAACAGGAAGTACTCATAACTCCTACATACATTATCCGATTTACTCCAAATTGCTCATGCTTGATGAAGGTCGCATCTTGAACACATCTGTAGGTCAGTATTGCGTCATACCTACAGCGCCACCTACTGCTTACAGGAAGTCCTCATAACTCCTACATACTTTGTCCGATTTACACAACATTTCTCACGCTTCATCAAGGTACTGTCCTGAACACATCTATGCCTCGGTATTGAGTCACGCTTAGAGCGCCACCTACTGGTGACAGGAAGTTTCTGTCAGTACTGGACACCGAAATAGCACACCCACTAACGGCGCCACACCCCGACCCGCGTGGGGTGCGAGGGCCCGCTCACTGCTGCTCGCAGCACTAGTTAGGGCCCGAGCACTGGCGGTGCGAGGCCCTATTGAAACTCGAAGGATTATTATTATTCTCCTACCTTCTCCTTCTTCTTCTTCTTCTCCCCAAACAAATGCCTTTTTGGCGGCCTAAACATCGATGAAAACGGATGAAACTTTGCAGATACGTCAGTCCCGGTGAAAAATTTGATAATTCATGGGTGACGGAAATGGGCGTGGCAAAACGGCTCAAGAGCGCCCCCTGGAAAATTTAAAATGGCGAGCCCCACCTTTCAGTTTGATGTAGGCGAACGAAATTCGGTGGGCATATGTAGTTCATCGAGACACACTAAAATGTCTCTTGGACCTATACCCAACATGCAACAGGAAGTCCGCCATTTTGCTCTTAATGTGCCATTTTGTCCTTGTTTTGACCATTTCCATGCCTCGTACTTCGACGAACTCCTCCTACAGATTTCATCTGATCAACTTCATATCGGGTCAGCTTCATCTTAAGACCTTTGTGATCAAAAGTTATCAAAAGAATTGAGTTTTCACCAAACACCCTTGCCGTGGCGCCCCGCCAAAGTTTGACATTTCGCCATAAAACACGAAGTCCTTATAACTCCTCCATACATTATCTAATTTGTCCGATATATCTCACGCTTCATGACGGTTCTGTCCTGAACACATCTATGTGTCAGTATTGCATCATACTTATAGCGCCACCTATTGGTGAAACATGAAGTCCTCATAACTCCTACATACATTATCCAATTTGTCCGATATATCTCACGCTTCATGACGGTTCTGTCCTGAACACATCTTTGTGTCAGTATTGCATCATACTTATAGCGCCACCTATTGGTGAAACAGGAAGTCCCCATAACTCCTCCATACATTATCGGATTTGTCCGATATATCTCACGCTTCATGACGGTTCTGTCCTGAACACATCTATGTGTCAGTATTGCGTCATACTTATAGCGCCACCTATTGGTGAAACAGGAAGTCCTCATAACTACTACATACATTATCCAATTTGTCCGATATATCTCACGCTTCATGACGGTTCTGTCCTGAACACATCTATGTGTCAGTATTGCGTCATACTTATAGCGCCACCTATTGGTGAAACAGGAAGTCCTCATAACTCCTCCATACATTATCCGATTTGTCCGATTTATCTCACGCTTCATGACGGTTCTGTCCTGAACACATCTATGTGTCAGTATTGCGTCATACTTATAGCGCCACCTATTGGTGAAACAGGAAGTCCTCATAACTCCTCCATACATTATCCGATTTGTCCGATATATCTCATGCTTCATGAGGGTTCTGTCCTGAACACATCTATGTGTCAGTATTGCGTCATACTTATAGCGCCACCTATTGGTGAAACAGGAAGTCCTCATAACTCCTCCATACATTATCGGATTTGTCCGATATATCTCACGCTTCATGAGGGTTCTGTCCTGAACACATCTATGTGTCAGTATTGCGTCATACTTATAGCGCCACCTATTGGTGTAACAGGAAATCCTCATAACTCCTCCATACATTATCCAATTTGTCAGATATATCTCACGCTTCATGACGGTTCGGTCCTGAACAGATCTATGTGTCCGTATTGTGTCATACTTATAGCGCCACCTATTGGTGAAACAGTACGTCCTCATAACTCCTCCATACATTATCCGATTTGTCCGATATGTCTCACGCTTCATAACAGTTCTGTCCTGAACACATCTATGTGTCAGTATTGCATCATACTTATAGCGCCACCTAATGGTGAAACAGGAAGTCCTCATAACTCATCCATACATTATCCAATTTGTCCGATATATCTCACGCTTCATGATGGTCCTGTCCTGAACACATCTATGTGTTAGTATTGCGTCATACTTATAGCGCCACCTATTGGTGAAACAGGAAGTCCTCATAACTCCTCCATACATTATCCCATTTGTCCGATTTATCTCACGCTTCATGACGGTTCTGTCCTGAACACATCTATGTGTCAGTATTGCTTCATACTTATAGCGCCACCTATTGGTGAAACAGGAAGTCCTCATAACTCCTGCATACATCATCCGATTTGCACCAAATTGCTGACGCTTCATGAAGGTCACCTTCTGAACACATCTATGCGTCGGTATTGAGTTACACTTACAGCGCCACCTACTGGTGAAACAGGAAGTACTCATAACTCCTACATACATTATCCGATTTACTCCAAATTGCTCATGCTTGATGAAGGTCGCATCTTGAACACATCTGTAGGTCAGTATTGCGTCATACCTACAGCGCCACCTACTGCTTACAGGAAGTCCTCATAACTCCTACATACTTTGTCCGATTTACACAACATTTCTCACGCTTCATCAAGGTACTGTCCTGAACACATCTATGCCTCGGTATTGAGTCACGCTTAGAGCGCCACCTACTGGTGACAGGAAGTTTCTGTCAGTACTGGACACCGAAATAGCACACCCACTAACGGCGCCACACCCCGACCCGCGTGGGGTGCGAGGGCCCGCTCACTGCTGCTCGCAGCACTAGTTAGGGCCCGAGCACTGGCGGTGCGAGGCCCTATTGAAACTCGAAGGATTATTATTATTCTCCTACCTTCTCCTTCTTCCTCTTCTTCTCCCCAAACAAATGCCTTTTTGGCGGCCTAAACATCGATGAAAACGGATGAAACTTTGCAGATACGTCAGTCCCGGTGAAAAATTTGATAATTCATGGGTGACGGAAATGGGCGTGGCAAAACGGCTCAAGAGCGCCCCCTGGAAAATTTAAAATGGCGAGCCCCACCTTTCAGTTTGATGTAGGCGAACGAAATTCGGTGGGCATATGTAGTTCATCGAGACACACTAAAATGTCTCTTGGACCTATACCCAACATGCAACAGGAAGTCCGCCATTTTGCTCTTAATGTGCCATTTTGTCCTTGTTTTGACCATTTCCATGCCTCGTACTTCGACGAACTCCTCCTACAGATTTCATCTGATCAACTTCATATCGGGTCAGCTTCATCTTAAGACCATTGTGATCAAAAGTTATCAAAAGAATTGAGTTTTCACCAAACACCCTTGCCGTGGCGCCCCGCCAAAGTTTGACATTTCGCCATAAAACACGAAGTCCTTATAACTCCTCCATACATTATCTAATTTGTCCGATATATCTCACGCTTCATGACGGTTCTGTCCTGAACACATCTATGTGTCAGTATTGCATCATACTTATAGCGCCACCTATTGGTGAAACATGAAGTCCTCATAACTCCTACATACATTATCCAATTTGTCCGATATATCTCACGCTTCATGACGGTTCTGTCCTGAACACATCTTTGTGTCAGTATTGCATCATACTTATAGCGCCACCTATTGGTGAAACAGGAAGTCCCCATAACTCCTCCATACATTATCGGATTTGTCCGATATATCTCACGCTTCATGACGGTTCTGTCCTGAACACATCTATGTGTCAGTATTGCGTCATACTTATAGCGCCACCTATTGGTGAAACAGGAAGTCCTCATAACTACTACATACATTATCCAATTTGTCCGATATATCTCACGCTTCATGACGGTTCTGTCCTGAACACATCTATGTGTCAGTATTGCGTCATACTTATAGCGCCACCTATTGGTGAAACAGGAAGTCCTCATAACTCCTCCATACATTATCCGATTTGTCCGATTTATCTCACGCTTCATGACGGTTCTGTCCTGAACACATCTATGTGTCAGTATTGCGTCATACTTATAGCGCCACCTATTGGTGAAACAGGAAGTCCTCATAACTCCTCCATACATTATCCGATTTGTCCGATATATCTCATGCTTCATGAGGGTTCTGTCCTGAACACATCTATGTGTCAGTATTGCGTCATACTTATAGCGCCACCTATTGGTGAAACAGGAAGTCCCCATAACTCCTCCATACATTATCGGATTTGTCCGATATATCTCACGCTTCATGAGGGTTCTGTCCTGAACACATCTATGTGTCAGTATTGCGTCATACTTATAGCGCCACCTATTGGTGTAACAGGAAATCCTCATAACTCCTCCATACATTATCCAATTTGTCAGATATATCTCACGCTTCATGACGGTTCGGTCCTGAACAGATCTATGTGTCCGTATTGTGTCATACTTATAGCGCCACCTATTGGTGAAACAGTACGTCCTCATAACTCCTCCATACATTATCCGATTTGTCCGATATGTCTCACGCTTCATAACAGTTCTGTCCTGAACACATCTATGTGTCAGTATTGCATCATACTTATAGCGCCACCTATTGGTGAAACAGGAAGTCCTCATAACTCATCCATACATTATCCAATTTGTCCGATATATCTCACGCTTCATGACGGTCCTGTCCTGAACACATCTATGTGTTAGTATTGCGTCATACTTATAACGCCACCTATTGGTGAAACAGGAAGTCCTCATAACTCCTCCATACATTATCCCATTTGTCCGATTTATCTCACGCTTCATGACGGTTCTGTCCTGAACACATCTATGTGTCAGTATTGCTTCATACTTATAGCGCCACCTATTGGTGAAACAGGAAGTCCTCATAACTCCTGCATACATCATCCGATTTGCACCAAATTGCTGACGCTTCATGAAGGTCACCTTCTGAACACATCTATGCGTCGGTATTGAGTTACACTTACAGCGCCACCTACTGGTGAAACAGGAAGTACTCATAACTCCTACATACATTATCCGATTTACTCCAAATTGCTCATGCTTGATGAAGGTCGCATCTTGAACACATCTGTAGGTCAGTATTGCGTCATACCTACAGCGCCACCTACTGCTTACAGGAAGTCCTCATAACTCCTACATACTTTGTCCGATTTACACAACATTTCTCACGCTTCATCAAGGTACTGTCCTGAACACATCTATGCCTCGGTATTGAGTCACGCTTAGAGCGCCACCTACTGGTGACAGGAAGTTTCTGTCAGTACTGGACACCGAAATAGCACACCCACTAACGGCGCCACACCCCGACCCGCGTGGGGTGCGAGGGCCCGCTCACTGCTGCTCGCAGCACTAGTTAGGGCCCGAGCACTGGCGGTGCGAGGCCCTATTGAAACTCGAAGGATTATTATTATTCTCCTACCTTCTCCTTCTTCTTCTTCTTCTCCCCAAACAAATGCCTTTTTGGCGGCCTAAACATCGATGAAAACGGATGAAACTTTGCAGATACGTCAGTCCCGGTGAAAAATTTGATAATTCATGGGTGACGGAAATGGGCGTGGCAAAACGGCTCAAGAGCGCCCCCTGGAAAATTTAAAATGGCGAGCCCCACCTTTCAGTTTGATGTAGGCGAACGAAATTCGGTGGGCATATGTAGTTCATCGAGACACACTAAAATGTCTCTTGGACCTATACCCAACATGCAACAGGAGGTCCGCCATTTTGCTCTTAATGTGCCATTTTGTCCTTGTTTTGACCATTTCCATGCCTCGTACTTCGACGAACTCCTCCTACAGATTTCATCTGATCAACTTCATATCGGGTCAGCTTCATCTTAAGACCTTTGTGATCAAAAGTTATCAAAAGAATTGAGTTTTCACCAAACACCCTTGCCGTGGCGCCCCGCCAAAGTTTGACATTTCGCCATAAAACACGAAGTCCTTATAACTCCTCCATACATTATCTAATTTGTCCGATATATCTCACGCTTCATGAGGGTTCTGTCCTGAACACATCTATGTGTCAGTATTGCATCATACTTATAGCGCCACCTATTGGTGAAACATGAAGTCCTCATAACTCCTACATACATTATCCAATTTGTCCGATATATCTCACGCTTCATGACGGTTCTGTCCTGAACACATCTTTGTGTCAGTATTGCATCATACTTATAGCGCCACCTATTGGTGAAACAGGAAGTCCCCATAACTCCTCCATACATTATCGGATTTGTCCGATATATCTCACGCTTCATGACGGTTCTGTCCTGAACACATCTATGTGTCAGTATTGCGTCATACTTATAGCGCCACCTATTGGTGAAACAGGAAGTCCTCATAACTACTACATACATTATCCAATTTGTCCGATATATCTCACGCTTCATGACGGTTCTGTCCTGAACACATCTATGTGTCAGTATTGCGTCATACTTATAGCGCCACCTATTGGTGAAACAGGAAGTCCTCATAACTCCTCCATACATTATCCGATTTGTCCGATTTATCTCACGCTTCATGACGGTTCTGTCCTGAACACATCTATGTGTCAGTATTGCGTCATACTTATAGCGCCACCTATTGGTGAAACAGGAAGTCCTCATAACTCCTCCATACATTATCCGATTTGTCCGATATATCTCACGCTTCATGACGGTTCGGTCCTGAACAGATCTATGTGTCCGTATTGTGTCATACTTATAGCGCCACCTATTGGTGAAACAGTACGTCCTCATAACTCCTCCATACATTATCCGATTTGTCCGATATGTCTCACGCTTCATAACAGTTCTGTCCTGAACACATCTATGTGTCAGTATTGCATCATACTTATAGCGCCACCTATTGGTGAAACAGGAAGTCCTCATAACTCATCCATACATTATCCAATTTGTCCGATATATCTCACGCTTCATGACGGTCCTGTCCTGAACACATCTATGTGTCAGTATTGCGTCATACTTATAGCGCCACCTATTGGTGAAACAGGAAGTCCTCATAACTCCTCCATACATTATCCCATTTGTCCGATTTATCTCACGCTTCATGACGGTTCTGTCCTGAACACATCTATGTGTCAGTATTGCTTCATACTTATAGCGCCACCTATTGGTGAAACAGGAAGTCCTCATAACTCCTGCATACATCATCCGATTTGCACCAAATTGCTGACGCTTCATGAAGGTCACCTTCTGAACACATCTATGCGTCGGTATTGAGTTACACTTACAGCGCCACCTACTGGTGAAACAGGAAGTACTCATAACTCCTACATACATTATCCGATTTACTCCAAATTGCTCATGCTTGATGAAGGTCGCATCTTGAACACATCTGTAGGTCAGTATTGCGTCATACCTACAGCGCCACCTACTGCTTACAGGAAGTCCTCATAACTCCTACATACTTTGTCCGATTTACACAACATTTCTCACGCTTCATCAAGGTACTGTCCTGAACACATCTATGCCTCGGTATTGAGTCACGCTTAGAGCGCCACCTACTGGTGACAGGAAGTTTCTGTCAGTACTGGACACCGAAATAGCACACCCACTAACGGCGCCACACCCCGACCCGCGTGGGGTGCGAGGGCCCGCTCACTGCTGCTCGCAGCACTAGTTAGGGCCCGAGCACTGGCGGTGCGAGGCCCTATTGAAACTCGAAGGATTATTATTATTCTCCTACCTTCTCCTTCTTCTTCTTCTTCTCCCCAAACAAATGCCTTTTTGGCGGCCTAAACATCGATGAAAACGGATGAAACTTTGCAGATACGTCAGTCCCGGTGAAAAATTTGATAATTCATGGGTGACGGAAATGGGCGTGGCAAAACGGCTCAAGAGCGCCCCCTGGAAAATTTAAAATGGCGAGCCCCACCTTTCAGTTTGATGTAGGCGAACGAAATTCGGTGGGCATATGTAGTTCATCGAGACACACTAAAATGTCTCTTGGACCTATACCCAACATGCAACAGGAAGTCCGCCATTTTGCTCTTAATGTGCCATTTTGTCCTTGTTTTGACCATTTCCATGCCTCGTACTTCGACGAACTCCTCCTTCAGATTTCATCTGATCAACTTCATATCGGGTCAGCTTCATCTTAAGACCTTTGTGATCAAAAGTTATCAAAAGAATTGAGTTTTCACCAAACACCCTTGCCGTGGCGCCCCGCCAAAGTTTGACATTTCGCCATAAAACACGAAGTCCTTATAACTCCTACATACATTATCCAATTTGTCAGATATATCTCACGCTTCATGACGGTTCGGTCCTGAACACATCTATGTGTCAGTATTGCGTCATACTTATAGCGCCACCTATTGGTGAAACAGGAAGTCCTCATAACTCCTCCATACATTATCCAATTTGTCCGATATATCTCACGCTTCATGACGGTTCTGTCCTGAACACATCTATGTGTCAGTATTGCGTCATACTTATAGCGCCACCTATTGGTGAAACAGGAAGTCCTCATAACTCCTACATACATTATCCAATTCGTCCGATATATCTCACGCTTCATGACGGTCCTGTCCTGAACACATCTATGTGTCAGTATTGCGTCATACTTATAGCGCCACCTATTGGTGAAACAGGAAGTCCTCATAACTCCTCCATACATTATCCAATTTGTCCGATATATCTCACGCTTCATGATGGTTCTGTCCTGAACACATCTATGTGTCAGTATTGCGTCATACTTATAGCGCAACCTATTGGTGAAACAGGAAGTCCTCATAACTCCTGCATACATCATCCGATTTGCACCAAATTGCTGACGCTTCATGAAGGTCACCTTCTGAACACATCTATGCGTCGGTATTGAGTTACACTTACAGCGCCACCTACTGGTGAAACAGGAAGTACTCATAACTCCTACATACATTATCCGATTTACTCCAAATTGCTCATGCTTGATGAAGGTCGCATCTTGAACACATCTGTAGGTCAGTATTGCGTCATACCTACAGCGCCACCTACTGCTTACAGGAAGTCCTTATAACTCCTACATACTTTGTCCGATTTACACAACATTTCTCACGCTTCATCAAGGTACTGTCCTGAACACATCTATGCCTCGGTATTGAGTCACGCTTAGAGCGCCACCTACTGGTGACAGGAAGTTTCTGTCAGTACTGGACACCGAAATAGCACACCCTTTAACGGCACCACACCCCGACCCGCGTGGGGTGCGAGGGCCCGCTCACTGCTGCTCGCAGCACTAGTTAGGGCCCGAGCACTGGCGGTGCGAGGCCCTATTGAAATTCGAAGGATTATTATTAGGGCCCGAGCACTGGCGGTGCGAGGCCCTATTGAATTTCGAAGGATTATTATTAGGGCCCGAGCACTGGCGGTGCGAGGCCCTATTGAATTTCGAAGGATTATTAGGGCCCGAGCACTGGCGGTGCGAGGCCCTATTGAATTTCGAGGATTATTATTAGGGCCCGAGCACTGGCGGTGCGAGGCCCTATTGAATTTCGAAGGATTATTAGGGCCCGAGCACTGGCGGTGCGAGGCCCTATTGAATTTCGAAGGATTATTATTATTATTATTATACTTCTCCTTCTTCTCCTTCTTTACTCCAAACAAATGCCTTTTAGGCGGCCTGAACATCGATGAAAACGGATGAAACTTTGCAGATACGTCAGTCCCGGTGAAAAATTTGATAATTCATGGGTGACGGAAATGGGTGTGGCAAAACGGCTCAAGAGCGCCCCCTGGAAAGTTTAAAATGGCGAGCCCCACCTTTCAGTTTGATGTAGGCGAACGAAATTCGGTGGGCATATGTATTTCATCGAGCCACACTTAAATGTCTCTTGGAGCTATACCCAACATGCAACAGGAAGTCCGCCATTTTGCTCTTAATGTGCCATTTTGTCCTTGTTTTGACCATTTCCATGCCTCGTACTTCGACGAACTCCTCCTACAGATTTCATCCGATCAACTTCATATCGGGTCAGCTTCATCTTAAGACCTTTGGGATCAAAAGTTATCAAAAAAATTGAGTTTTCACCAAACACCCTTGCCGCGGCGCCCCGCCAAAGTTTGACATTTCGCCATAAAACACGATGTCCTCATAACTCCTCCATACATTATCCGATTTGTCCGATATATCTCACGCTTCATGACGGTTCTGTCCTGAACACATCTATGGGTCAGTATTGCGTCATACTTATAGCGCCACCTATTGGTGAAACAGGAAGTCCTCATAACTCCTCCATACATTATCGGATTTGTCCGATATATCTCACGCTTCATGACGGTTGTGTCCTGAACACATCTATGGGTCAGTATTGCGTCATACTTATAGCGCCACCTATTGGTGAAACAGGAAGTCCTCATAACTCCTCCATACATTATCGGATTTGTCCGATATATCTCACGCTTCATGACGGTTCTGTCCTGAACACATCTATGTGTCAGTATTGCGTCATACTTATAGCGCCACCTATTGGTGAAACAGGAAGTCCTCATAACTCCTCCATACATTATCCGATTTGTCCGATATATCTCACGCTTCATGACGGTTCTGTCCTGAACACATCTATGTGTCAGTATTGCGTCATACTTATAGCGCCACCTATTGGTGAAACAGGAAGTCCTCATAACTCCTCCATACATTATCCGATTTGTCCCATTTATCTCACGCTTCATGATGGTTCTGTCCTGAACACATCTATGTGTCAGTATTGCGTCATACTTATAGCGCCACCTATTGGTGAAACAGGAAGTCCTCATAACTCCTGCATACATCATCCGATTTGCACCAAATTGCTGACGCTTCATGAAGGTCACCTTCTGAACACATCTATGCGTCGGTATTGAGTTACACTTACAGCGCCACCTACTGGTGAAACAGGAAGTACTCATAACTCCTACATACATTATCCGATTTACTCCAAATTGCTCATGCTTGATGAAGGTTGCATCTTGAACACATCTGTAGGTCAGTATTGCGTCATACCTACAGCGCCACCTACTGCTTACAGGAAGTCCTCATAACTCCTACATACTTTGTCCGATTTACACAACATTTCTCACGCTTCATCAAGGTACTGTCCTGAACACATCTATGCGTCGGTATTGAGTCACGCTTAGAGCGCCACCTACTGGTGACAGGACGTTTCTGTCAGTACTGGACACCGAAATAGCACATCCTTTAACGGCGCCACACCCCGACCCGCGTGGGGTGCGAGGGCCCGCTCACTGCTGCTCGCAGCACTAGTTAGGGCCCGAGCACTGGCGGTGCGAGGCCCTATTGAAACTCGAAGGATTATTATTATTCTTCTTCTCCTTCTTCTTCTCCTTTACTCCAAACAAATGCCTTTTAGGCGGCCTGAACATCGATGAAAACGGATGAAACTTTGCAGATACGTCAGTCCCGGTGAAAAATTTGATAATTCATGGGTGACGGAAATGGGCGTGGCAAAACGGCTCAAGAGCGCCCCCTGGAAAGTTTAAAATGGCGAGCCCCACCTTTCAGTTTGATGTAGGCTAACGAAATTCGGTGGGCATATGTATTTCATCGAGCCACACTTAAATGTCTCTTGGAGCTATACCCAACATGCAACAGGAAGTCCGCCATTTTGCTCTTAATGTGCCATTTTGTCCTTGTTTTGACCATTTCCATGCCTCGTACTTCGACGAACTCCTCCTACAGATTTCATCCGATCAACTTCATATCGGGTCAGCTTCATCTTAAGACCTTTGTGATCAAAAGTTATCAAAAAAATTGAGTTTTCACCAAACACCCTTGCCGTGGCGCCCTGCCAAAGTTTGACATTTCGCCATAAAACACGAAGTCCTCATAACTCCTCCATACATTATCCAATTTGTCCGATATATCTCACGCTTCATGACGGTTCTGTCCTGAACACATCTATGTGTCAGTATTGCGTCATACTTATAGCGCCACCTATTGGTGAAACAGGAAGTCCTCATAACTCCTCCATACATTATCCAATTTGTCCGATATATCTCACGCTTCATGACGGTTCTGTCCTGAACACATCTATGTGTCAGTATTGCGTCATACTTATAGCGCCACCTATTGGTGAAACAGGAAGTCCTCATAACTCCTCCATACATTATCCAATTTGTCCGATATATCTCACGCTTCATGACGGTTCTGTCCTGAACACATCTATGTGTCAGTATTGCGTCATACTTATAGCGCCACCTATTGGTGAAACAGGAAGTACTCATAACTCCTCCATACATTATCCAATTTGTCCGATATATCTCACGCTTCATGACGGTTCTGTCCTGAACACATCTATGTGTCAGTATTGCGTCATACTTATAGCGCCACCTATTGGTGAAACAGGAAGTCCTCATAACTCCTCCATACATTATCCAATTTGTCCGATATATCTCACGCTTCATGACGGTTCTGTCCTGAACACATCTATGTGTCAGTATTGCGTCATACTTATAGCGCCACCTATTGGTGAAACAGGAAGTCCTCATAACTCCTCCATACATTATCCAATTTGTCCGATATATCTCACGCTTCATGACGGTTCTGTCCTGAACACATCTATGTGTCAGTATTGCGTCATACTTATAGCGCCACCTATTGGTGAAACAGGAAGTACTCATAACTCCTCCATACATTATCCAATTTGTCCGATATATCTCACGCTTCATGACGGTTCTGTCCTGAACACATCTATGTGTCAGTATTGCGTCATACTTATAGCGCCACCTATTGGTGAAACAGGAAGTCCTCATAACTCCTCCATACATTATCCAATTTGTCCGATATATCTCACGCTTCATGACGGTTCTGTCCTGAACACATCTATGTGTCAGTATTGCGTCATACTTATAGCGCCACCTATTGGTGAAACAGGAAGTCCTCATAACTCCTCCATACATTATCCAATTTGTCCGATATATCTCACGCTTCATGACGGTTCTGTCCTGAACACATCTATGTGTCAGTATTGCGTCATACTTATAGCGCCACCTATTGGTGAAACAGGAAGTACTCATAACTCCTCCATACATTATCCAATTTGTCCGATATATCTCACGCTTCATGACGGTTCTGTCCTGAACACATCTATGTGTCAGTATTGCGTCATACTTATAGCGCCACCTATTGGTGAAACAGGAAGTCCTCATAACTCCTCCATACATTATCCAATTTGTCCGATATATCTCACGCTTCATGACGGTTCTGTCCTGAACACATCTATGTGTCAGTATTGCGTCATACTTATAGCGCCACCTATTGGTGAAACAGGAAGTCCTCATAACTCCTCCATACATTATCCAATTTGTCCGATATATCTCACGCTTCATGACGGTTCTGTCCTGAACACATCTATGTGTCAGTATTGCGTCATACTTATAGCGCCACCTATTGGTGAAACAGGAAGTCCTCATAACTCCTCCATACATTATCCAATTTGTCCGATATATCTCACGCTTCATGACGGTTCTGTCCTGAACACATCTATGTGTCAGTATTGCGTCATACTTATAGCGCCACCTATTGGTGAAACAGGAAGTACTCATAACTCCTCCATACATTATCCAATTTGTCCGATATATCTCACGCTTCATGACGGTTCTGTCCTGAACACATCTATGTGTCAGTATTGCGTCATACTTATAGCGCCACCTATTGGTGAAACAGGAAGTCCTCATAACTCCTCCATACATTATCCAATTTGTCCGATATATCTCACGCTTCATGACGGTTCTGTCCTGAACACATCTATGTGTCAGTATTGCGTCATACTTATAGCGCCACCTATTGGTGAAACAGGAAGTCCTCATAACTCCTCCATACATTATCCAATTTGTCCGATATATCTCACGCTTCATGACGGTTCTGTCCTGAACACATCTATGTGTCAGTATTGCGTCATACTTATAGCGCCACCTATTGGTGAAACAGGAAGTCCTCATAACTCCTCCATACATTATCCAATTTGTCCGATATATCTCACGCTTCATGACGGTTCTGTCCTGAACACATCTATGTGTCAGTATTGCGTCATACTTATAGCGCCGCCTATTGGTGAAACAGGAAGTCCTCATAACTCCTACATACGTTATCCAATTTACTCAACATTTCTCACGCTTCATCAAGGTACCGTCCTGAACACATCTATGCTTCGGTATTGAGTCACGCTTAGAGCGCCACCTACTGGTGACAGAAAGTTTCTCTCAGTACTGCACACCGAAATAGCACACCCTTTAACGGCGCCACACCCCGACACGCATGGGGTGCGAGGGCCCGCTCACTGCTGCTCGCAGCCCTAGTTATTATTATTATTCTCCTTCTCCTTCTTTACTCCAAACAAATGCCTTTTAGGCGGCCTGAACATCGATGAAAACGGATGAAACTTTGCAGATACGTCAGTCCCGGTGAAAAATTTGATAATTCATGGGTGACGGAAACGGGCGTGGCAAAACGGCTCAAGAGCGCCCCCTGGAAAATCTAAAATGGCGAGCCCCACCTTTCAGTTTGATGTAGGCGAACGAAATTCGGTGGGCATATGTATTTCATCGAGCCACACTTAAATGTCTCTTGGAGCTATACCCAACATGCAACAGGAAGTCCGCCATTTTGCTTTTAATGTGCCATTTTGTCCTTGTTTTGACCATTTCCATGCCTCGTACTTCGACGAACTCCTCCTACAGATTTCATCCGATCAACTTCATATCGGGTCAGCTTCATCTTAAGACCTTTGTGATCAAAAGTTATCAAAAAAATTGAGTTTTCACCAAACACCCTTGCCGTGGCGCCCCGCCAAAGTTTGACATTTCGCCATAAAACACGAAGTCCTCATAACTCCTCCATACATTATCCAATTTGTCCGATATATCTCACGCTTCATGACGGTTCTGTCCTGAACACATCTATGTGTCAGTATTGCGTCATACTTATAGCGCCACCTATTGGTGAAACAGGAAGTCCTCATAACTCCTCCATACATTATCCAATTTGTCCGATATATCTCACGCTTCATGACGGTTCTGTCCTGAACACATCTATGTGTCAGTATTGCGTCATACTTATAGCGCCACCTATTGGTGAAACAGGAAGTCCTTATAACTCCTCCATACATTATCCAATTCGTCCGATATATCTCACGCTTCATGAAGGTTCTGTCCTGAACACATCTATGTTTCAGTATTGCGTCATACTTATAGCGCCACCTATTGGTGAAACAGGAAGTCTTCATAACTCCTACATACATTATCCAATGCGTCTGATATATCTCACGCTTCATGACGGTTCTGTCCTGAACACATCTATGTGTCAGTATTGCGTCATACTTATAGCGCCACCTATTGGTGAAACAGGAAGTCCTCATAACTCCTCCATACATTATCCAATTTGTCCGATATATCTCACGCTTCATGACGGTTCTGTCCTGAACACATCTATGTGTCAGTATTGCATCATACGTATTGCGCCACCTATTGGTGAAACAGGAAGTCCCCATAACTCCTCCATACATTATCGGATTTGTCCGATATATCTCACGCTTCATGACGGTTCTGTCCTGAACACATCTATGTGTCAGTATTGCGTCATACGTATAGCGCCACCTATTGGTGAAACAGGAAGTCCTCATAACTCCTGCATACATCATCCGATTTGCACCAAATTGCTGACGCTTCATGAAGGTGGCCTTCTGAACCCATCTATGTGTCGGTATTGAGTCACACTTACAGCGCCACCTACTGGTGAAACAGGAAGTCCTCATAACTCCTACATACATTATCCCATTTACTCAACACTTCTCACGCTTCATCAAGGTACGGCCCTGAACACATCTATGCATCGGTATTGAGTCACGCTTAGAGCGCCACCTACTGGTGACAGAAAGTTTCTCTCAGTACTGCACACCGAAATAGCACACCCTTTAACGGCGCCACACCCCGACACGCATGGGGTGCGAGGGCCCGCTCACTGCTGCTCGCAGCCCTAGTTATTATTATACTTCTCCTTCTTCTCCTTCTTTACTCCAAACAAATGCCTTTTAGGCGGCCTGAACATCGATGAAAACGGATGAAACTTTGCAGATACGTCAGTCCCGGTGAAAAATTTGATAATTCATGGGTAACGGAAATTAGTGTGGCAAAACGGCTCAAGAGCGCCCCCTGGAAAGTTTAAAATGGCGAGCCCCACCTTTCAGTTTGATGTAGGCGAACGAAATTCGGTGGGCATATGTATTTCATCGAGCCACACTTAAATGTCTCTTGGAGCTATACCCAACATGCAACAGGAAGTCCGCCATTTTGCTCTTAATGTGCCATTTTGTCCTTGTTTTGACCATTTCCATGCCTCGTACTTCGACGAACTCCTCCTACAGATTTCATCCGATCAACTTCATATCGGGTCAGCTTCATCTTAAGACCTTTGTGATCAAAAGTTATCAAAAAAATTGAGTTTTCACCAAACACCCTTGCCGTGGCGCCCCGCCAAAGTTTGACATTTCGCCATAAAACACGAAGTCCTCATAACTCCTCCATACATTATCCAATTTGTCCGATATATCTCACGCTTCATGACGGTTCTGTCCTGAACACATCTATGTGTCAGTATTGCGTCATACTTATAGCGCCACCTATTGGTGAAACAGGAAGTCCTCATAACTCCTCCATACATTATCCGATTTGTCCGATATGTCTCACGCTTCATGACAGTTCTGTCCTGAACACATCTATGTGTCAGTATTGCGTCATACTTATAGCGCCACCTATTGGTGAAACAGTACGTCCTCATAACTCCTCCATACATTATCGGATTTGTCCGATATGTCTCACGCTTCATGACAGTTCTGTCCTGAACACATCTATGTGTCAGTATTGCGTCATACTTATAGCGCCACCTATTGGTGAAACAGTACGTCCTCATAACTCCTCCATACATTATCCGATTTGTCCGATATGTCTCAGGCTTCATGACAGTTCTGTCCTGAACACATCTATGTGTCAGTATTGCGTCATACTTATAGCGCCACCTATTGGTGAAACAGGAAGTCCTCATAACTCCTGCATACATCATCCGATTTGCACCAAATTGCTGACGCTTCATGAAGGTGGCCTTCTGAACCCATCTATGTGTCGGTATTGAGTCACACTTACAGCGCCACCTACTGGTGAAACAGGAAGTCCTCATAACTCCTACATACGTTATCCGATTTACTCCAAATTGCTCATGCTTGATGAAGGTCGCATCTTGAACACATCTGTAGGTCAGTATTGCGTCATACCTACAGCGCCACCTACTGCTTACAGGAAGTCCTCATAACTCCTACATACTTTGTCCGATTTACACAACATTTCTCACGCTTCATCAAGTTACTGTCCTGAACACATCTATGCGTCGGTATTGCGTCACGCTTAGAGCGCCACCTACTGGTGACAGGAAGTTTCTGTCAGTACTGGACACCGAAATAGCACACCCTTTAACGGCGCCACACCCCGACCCGCGTGGGGTGCGAGGGCCCGCTCACTGCTGCTCGCAGCACTAGTTAGGGCCCGAGCACTGGCGGTGCGAGGCCCTATTGTATTTCGAAGGATTATTATTATTCTCCCTTCTCCTTCTTCTTCTTCTTCTCCCCAAACAAATGCCTTTTTGGCGGCCTAAACATCGATGAAAACGGATGAAACTTTGCAGGTACGTTAGACTCGGTGAAAAATTTGATAATTCATGGGTGACGGAAATAGGCGTGGCAAAACGGCTCAAGAGCGCCCCCTGGAAAGTTTAAAATGGCGAGCCCCACCTTTCAGTTTGATGGAGGCGAACGAAATTCGGTGGGCATATGTATTTCATGGAGCCACACTAAAATGTCTCTTGGAGCTATACCCAACATGCAACAGGAAGTCCGCCATTTTGCTTTTAATGTGCCATTTTGTCCTTGTTTTGACCATTTCCATGCCTCGTACTTCGACGAACTCCTCCTACAGATTTCATCCGATCAACTTCATATCGGGTCAACTTCATCTTAAGACCTTTGTGATCAAAAGTTATCAAAAAAATTGAGTTTTCACCAAACACCCTTGCCGTGGCGCCCCGCCAAAGTTTGACATTTCGCCATAAAACACGAAGTCCTCATAACTCCTCCATACATTATCCAATTTGTCCGATATATCTCACGCTTCATGACGGTTCTGTCCTGAACACATCTATGTGTCAGTATTGCGTCATACTTATAGCGCCACCTATTGGTGAAACAGGAAGTCCTCATAACTCCTCCATACATTATCCAATTTGTCCGATATATCTCACGCTTCATGACGGTTCTGTCCTGAACACATCTATGTGTCAGTATTGCGTCATACTTATAGCGCCACCTATTGGTGAAACAGGAAGTCCTCATAACTCCTCCATACATTATCCAATTTGTCCGATATATCTCACGCTTCATGACGGTTCTGTCCTGAACACATCTATGTGTCAGTATTGCGTCATACTTATAGCGCCACCTATTGGTGAAACAGGAAGTCCTCATAACTCCTCCATACATTATCCAATTTGTCCGATATATCTCACGCTTCATGACGGTTCTGTCCTGAACACATCTATGTGTCAGTATTGCGTCATACTTATAGCGCCACCTATTGGTGAAACAGGAAGTCCTCATAACTCCTCCATACATTATCCGATTTGTCCGATTTATCTCACGCTTCATGACGGTTCTGTCCTGAACACATCTATGTGTCAGTATTGCGTCATACTTATAGCGCCACCTATTGGTGAAACAGGAAGTCCTCATAACTCCTGCATACATCATCCGATTTGCACCAAATTGCTGACGCTTCATGAAGGTCACCTTCTGAACACATCTATGCGTCGGTATTGAGTTACACTTACAGCGCCACCTACTGGTGAAACAGGAAGTACTAATAACTCCTACATACATTATCCGATTTACTCCAAATTGCTCATGCTTGATGAAGGTCGCATCTTGAACACATCTGTAGGTCAGTATTGCGTCATACCTACAGCGCCACCTACTGCTTACAGGAAGTCCTCATAACTCCTACATACTTTGTCCGATTTACACAACATTTCTCACGCTTCATGAAGGTACTGTCCTGAACACATCTATGCATCGGTATTGAGTCACGCTTAGAGCGCCACCTACTGGTGACAGGAAGTTTCTGTCAGTAGTGGACACCGAAATAGCACACCCTTTAACGGCGCCACACCCCGACCCGCGTGGGGTGCGAGGGCCCGCTCACTGCTGCTCGCAGCACTAGTTAGGGCCCGAGCACTGGCGGTGCGAGGCCCTATTGAAACTCGAAGGATTATTATTATTAGGGCCCGAGCACTGGCGGTGCGAGGCCCTATTGAAACTCGAAGGATTATTAGGGCCCGAGCACTGGCAGTGCGAGGCCCTATTGTATTTCGAAGGATTATTATTCTCCTTCTTCTTCCGAAACAAATGCCTTTTTGGCGGCCTAAACATTGATGAAAACGGATGAAACTTTGCAGATACGTCAGTCCTGGTGAAAAATTTGATAATTCATGGGTGACGGAAATGGGCGTGGCAAAACGGCTCAAGAGCGCCCCCTGGAATATTTAAAATGGCGAGCCCCACCTTTCAGTTTGATGTAGGCGAACGAAATTCGGTGGGCATATGTATTTCATCGAGCCACACTTAAATGTCTCTTGGATCTATACCCAACATGCAACAGGAAGTCCGCCATTTTGCTCTTAATGTGCCATTTTGTCCTTGTTTTGACCATTTCCATGCCTCGTACTTCGACGAACTCCTCCTACAGGTTTCATCCGATCAACTTCATATCGGGTCAGCTTCATCTTAAGACCTTTGTGATCAAAAGTTATCAAAAAAATTGAGTTTTCACCAAACACCCTTGCCGTGGCGCCCCGCCAAAGTTTGACATTTCGCCATAAAACACGAAGTCCTCATAACTCCTCCATACATTATCCAATTTGTCCGATATATCTCACGCTTCATGACGGTTCTGTCCTGAACACATCTATGTGTCAGTATTGCATCATACTTATAGCGCCACCTATTGGTGAAACAGGAAGTCCTCATAACTCCTCCATACATTATCCAATTTGTCCGATATATCTCACGCTTCATGACGGTTCTGTCCTGAACACATCTATGTGTCAGTATTGCATCATACTTATAGCGCCACCTATTGGTGAAACAGGAAGTCCTCATAACTCCTCCATACATTATCCAATTTGTCCGATATATCTCACGCTTCATGACGGTTCTGTCCTGAACACATCTATGTGTCAGTATTGCGTCATACTTATAGCGCCACCTATTGGTGAAACAGGAAGTCCCCATAACTCCTCCATTCATTATCGGATTTGTCCGATATATCTCACGCTTCATGACGGTTCTGTCCTGAACACATCTATGTGTCAGTATTGCATCATACTTATAGCGCCACCTATTGGTGAAACAGGAAGTCCTCATAACTCCTACATACATTAGCCAATTCGTCCGATATATCTCACGCTTCATGACGGTTCTGTCCTGAACACATCTATGTGTCAGTATTACATCATACTTATAGCGCCACCTATTGGTGAAACAGGAAGTCCCCATAACTCCTCCATACATTATCGGATTTGTCCGATATATCTCACGCTTCATGACGGTTCTGTCCTTAACACATCTATGTGTCAGTATTGCGTCATACTTATAGCGCCACCTATTGGTGAAACAGGAAGTCCTCATAACTCCTACATACATTATCCAATTCGTCCGATATATCTCACGCTTCATGACGGTTCTGTCCTGAACACATATATGTGTCAGTATTGCATCATACTTATAGCGCCACCTATTGGTGAAACAGGAAGTCCTCATAACTCCTCCATACATTATCCAATTCGTCCGATATATCTCACGCTTCATGACGGTTCTGTCCTGAACACATCTATGTGTCAGTATTGCATCATACTTATAGCGCCACCTATTGGTGAAAGAGTACGTCCTTATAACTCCTCCATACATTATCCAATTTGTCCGATATATCTCACGCTTCATGACGGTTCTGTCCTGAACACATCTATGTGTCAGTATTGCGTCATACTTATAGCGCCACCTATTGGTGAAACAGTACGTCCTCATAACTCCTCCATACATTATCCGATTTGTCCGATATGTCTCACGCTTCATGACAGTTCTGTCCTGAACACATCTATGTGTCAGTATTGCGTCATACTTATAGCGCCACCTATTGGTGAAACAGTACGTCCTCATAACTCCTCCATACATTATCCAATTTGTCCGATATATCTCACGCTTCATGACGGTTCTGTCCTGAACACATCTATGTGTCAGTATTGCGTCATACTTATAGCGCCACCTATTGGTGAAACAGGAAGTCCTCATAACTCCTGCATACATCATCCGATTTGCACCAAATTGCTGACGCTTCATGAAGGTGGCCTTCTGAACCCATCTATGTGTCGGTATTGAGTCACACTTACAGCGCCACCTTCTGGTGAAACAGGAAGTCCTCATAACTCCTACATACGTTATCCGATTTACTCAACATTTCTCACGCTTCATCAAGGTACCGTCCTGAACACATCTATGCTTCGGTATTGAGTCACGCCTAGAGCGCCACCTACTGGTGACAGGAAGTTTCTGTCAGTACTGGACACCGAAATAGCACACCCTTTAACGGCGCCACACCCCGACCCGCGTGGGGTGCGAGGGCCCGCTCACTGCTGCTCGCAGCACTAGTTAGGGCCCGAGCACTGGCGGTGCGAGGCCCTATTGTATTTCGAAGGATTATTATTATTATTCTCCTACCTTCTTGTTATTCTTCTTCTCCCCAAACAAATGCCTTTTTGGCGGCCTAAACATCGATGAAAACGAATGAAACTTTGCAGATACGTCAGTCCCGGTGAAAAATTTGATAATTCATGGGTGACGGAAATGGGTGTGGCAAAACGGCTCAAGAGCGCCCCCTGGAAAGTTTAAAATGGCGAGCCCCACCTTTCAGTTTGATGTAGGCGAACGAAATTCGGTGGGCATATGTATTTCATCGAGCCACACTTAAATGTCTCTTGGAGCTATACCCAACATGCAACAGGAAGTCCGCCATTTTGCTCTTAATGTGCCATTTTGTCCTTGTTTTGACCATTTCCATGCCTCGTACTTCGACGAACTCCTCCTACAGATTTCATCCGATCAACTTCATATCGGGTCAGCTTCATCTTAAGACCTTTGTGATCAAAAGTTATCAAAAAAATTGAGTTTTCACCAAACACCCTTGCCGTGGCGCCCCGCCAAAGTTTGACATTTCGCCATAAAACACGAAGTCCTCATAACTCCTCCATACATTATCCAATTTGTCCGATATATCTCACGCTTCATGACGGTTCTGTCCTGAACACATCTATGTGTCAGTATTGCATCATACTTATAGCGCCACCTATTGGTGAAACAGGAAGTCCTCATAACTCCTCCATACATTATCCGATTTGTCCGATATATCTCACGCTTCATGACGGTTCTGTCCTGAACACATCTATGTGTCAGTATTGCGTCATACTTATAGCGCCACCTATTGGTGAAACAGGAAGTCCTCATAACTCCTCCATACATTATCCAATTTGTCCGATATATCTCACGCTTCATGACGGTTCTGTCCTGAACACATCTATGTGTCAGTATTGCATCATACTTATAGCGCCACCTATTGGTGAAACAGGAAGTCCTCATAACTCCTCCATACATTATCCGATTTGTCCGATATATCTCACGCTTCATGACGGTTCTGTCCTGAACACATCTATGTGTCAGTATTGCGTCATACTTATAGCGCCACCTATTGGTGAAACAGGAAGTCCTCATAACTCCTCCATACATTATCCAATTTGTCCGATATATCTCACGCTTCATGACGGTTCTGTCCTGAACACATCTATGTTTCAGTATTGCGTCATACTTATAGCGCCACCTATTGGTGAAACAGGAAGTCCTCATAACTCCTCCATACATTATCCAATTTGTCCGATATAGCTCACGCTTCATGAAGGTTCTGTCCTGAACACAACTATGTGTCAGTATTGCGTCATACTTATAGCGCCACCTATTGGTGAAACAGGAAGTCCTCATAACTCCTCCATACATTATCCGATTCATCCGATATATCTCACGCTTCATGACGGTTCTGTCCTGAACACATCTATGTGTCAGTATTGCATCATACTTATAGCGCCACCTATTGGTGAAACAGGAAGTCCTCATAACTCCTACATACATTATCCAATTCGTCCGATATATCTCAAGCTTCATGAAGGTTCTGTCCTGAACACATCTATGTGTCAGTATTGCGTCATACTTATAGCGCCACCTATTGGTGAAACAGGAAGTCCTCATAACTCCTACATACATTATCCAATTCGTCCGATATATCTCACGCTTCATGAAGGTTCTGTCCTGAACACATCTATGTGTCAGTATTGCGTCATACTTATAGCGCCACCTATTGGTGAAACAGGAAGTCCTCATAACTCCTACATACATTATCCAATTCGTCCGATATATCTCACGCTTCATGAAGGTTCTGTCCTGAACACATCTATGTGTCAGTATTGCGTCATACTTATAGCGCCACCTATTGGTGAAACAGGAAGTCCTCATAACTACTACATACATTATCCAATTTTTCCGATATATCTCACGCTTCATGACGGTTCGGTCCTGAACAGATCTATGTGTCCGTATTGTGTCATACTTATAGCGCCACCTATTGGTGAAACAGGAAGTCCTCATAACTCCTGCATACATCATCCGATTTGCACCAAATTGCTGACGATTCGTGAAGGTCACCTTCTGAACACATCTTTGCATCGGTATTGAGTCACACTTACAGCGCCGCCTACAGGTCAAGCAGGAAGTCCTCATAACTCCTACATACGTTATTCCATTTACTCAACATGTCTCACGCTTCATCAAGGTACCGTCCTGAACACATCTATGCTTCGGTATTGAGTCACGCTTAGAGCGCCACCTACTAGTGACAGGAAGTTTCTCTCAGTACTGCACACCGAAATAGCACACCCTTTAACGGCGCCACACCCCGACACGCGTGGGGTGCGAGGGCCCGCTCACTGCTGCTCGCAGCCCTAGTTATTATTCTACCTTCTTCTTCTCCCCAAACAAATGCCTTTTTGGCGGCCTAAACATCGATGAAAACGGATGAAACTTTGCAGATACATCAGTCCTGGTGAAAATCGGATATTTCATTGGTGACGGAAATGGGCGTGGCAAAACGGCTCAAGAGCGCCCCCTGGAAAGTTTAAAATGGCGAGCCCCACCTTTCAGTTGGATGTAGGGGAAAGAAATTCGGAGGGCACATGTATTTCATCGAGACACACTAAAATGTCTCTTGGAGCTATACCCAACATGCAACAGGAAGTCCGCCATTTTGCTCTTAATGTGCCATTTTGTCCTTGTTTTGACCATTTCCATGCCTCGTACTTCGACGAACTCCTCCTACAGATTTCATCCGATCAACTTCATATCGGGTCAGCTTCATCTTAAGACCTTTGTGATCAAAAGTTATCAAAAAAATTGAGTTTTCACCAAACACCCTTGCCGCGGCGCCCCGCCAAAGTTTGACATTTCGCCATAAAACACGATGTCCTCATAACTCCTCCATACATTATCCGATTTGTCCGATATATCTCACGCTTCATGACGGTTCTGTCCTGAACACATCTATGGGTCAGTATTGCGTCATACTTATAGCGCCACCTATTGGTGAAACAGGAAGTCCTCATAACTCCTCCATACATTATCGGATTTGTCCGATATATCTCACGCTTCATGACGGTTGTGTCCTGAACACATCTATGGGTCAGTATTGCGTCATACTTATAGCGCCACCTATTGGTGAAACAGGAAGTCCTCATAACTCCCCCATACATTATCGGATTTGTCCGATATATCTCACGCTTCATGACGGTTCTGTCCTGAACACATCTATGTGTCAGTATTGCGTCATACTTATAGCGCCACCTATTGGTGAAACAGGAAGTCCTCATAACTCCTACATACATTATCCGATTTGTCCGATATATCTCACGCTTCATGACGGTTCTGTCCTGAACACATCTATGTGTCAGTATTGCGTCATACTTATAGCGCCACCTATTGGTGAAGCAGGAAGTCCTCATAACTCCTGCATACATCATCCGATTTGTCCGATATATCTCACGCTTCATGACGGTTCTGTCCTGAACACATCTATGTGTCAGTATTGCATCATACTTATAGCACCACCTATTGGTGAAACAGGAAGTCCTCATAACTCCTCCATACATTATCCAATTTGTCCGATATATCTCACGCTTCATGAAGGTTCTGTCCTGAACACATCTATGTGTCAGTATTGCGTCATACTTATAGCGCCACCTATTGGTAAAACAGGAAGTCCTCATAACTCCTACATAAATTATCCAATTTGTCCGATATATCTCACACTTCATGACGGTTCTGTCCTGAACACATCTGTGTCAGTATTGCGTCATACTTATAGCGCCACCTATTGGTGAAACAGGAAGTCCTCATAACTCCTCCATACATTATCCAATTTGTCCGATATATCTCACGCTTCATGACGGTTCTGTCCTGAACACATCTTTGTGTCAGTATTGCATCATACTTATAGCGCCACCTGTTGGTAATACAGGAAGTACTCATAACTCCTCCATACATTATCCGATTCGTCCGATATATCTCACGCTTCATGACGGTTCTGTCCTGAACACATCTATGTGTCAGTATTGCATCATACTTATAGCGCCACCTATTGGTGAAACAGGAAGTCCTCATAACTCCTACATACATTATCCGATTTACACCAAATTGCTCACGCTTCATGAAGGTCGCATCCTGAACACATCTATACATCGGTATTGAGTCACACTTACAGCGCCCCATACTGGTGAAACAGTAAGTCCCCATAACTCCTCCATACATTATCCAATTTGTCCGATGTATCTCACGCTTCATGACGGTTCTGTCCTGAACACATCTGTGTCAGTATTGGGTCATACTTACAGCGCCACCTATTGGTGAAACAGGAAGTCCTCATAACTCCTACATACATTATCCGATTTACACCAAATTGCTCACGCTTCATGAAGGTCGCATCCTGAACACATCTTTACATTGGTATTGATTCACACTTACAGCGCCACCTACTGGTGAAACAGGAAGTACTCATAACTCCTACATACGTTATCCGATTTACTCCAAATTGCTCACGCTTCATGAAGGTTGCATCCTGAACACATGCATGCATCGGTATTGTCACACTTACAGCGCCACCTACTGGTGAAAAAGTAAATCCTCATAACTCCTCCATATATTATCCAATTTGCCTCTGATTTCTCATGCTTCATCAAGGTTCCGTCCTGCACAAATCTGTGTGTCACAATTGAGTCACACTTGGCGCCATCTACTGGCTGAAAAGGAAGTCCTCATAACTCCTACATACGTTATCCCATTTACTCCAAATTGCTCAGGGTTGATGAAGGTCGCATCCTGAACACATCTGGGCGTCAGCATTGAGTCATACTGACAGCGCCATCTACTGCTTACAGGAAGTCCTCATAACTCCTACATACATAATCCGATTTACACCAAATTGCTCACGCTTCATGAAGGTCGCATCCTGAACACATCTATGCATCGGTATTTAGTCACACTTACAGCGCCCCCTACTGGTGAAACAGTAAGTCCTCATAACTCCTCCATATATTATCCAATTTGCCTCTGATTTCTCATGCTTCATCAAGGTTCCGTCCTGCACAAATCTGTGTGTCACAATTGAGTCACACTTGGCGCCATCTACTGGCTGAAAAGGAAGTCCTCATAACTCCTACATACGTTATCCCATTTACTCCAAATTGCACAGGGTTGATGAAGGTCGCATCCTGAACACATCTGGGCATCAGCATTGAGTCATACTTATAGCGCCATCTACTGCTTACAGGAAGTCCTCATAACTCCTACATACATTATCCGGTTTACACCAAATTGCTCACGCTTCATGAAGGTCGCATCCTGAACACAATGTTCTTGACCTGGAGAAGGCAAGAGAGAAGAGGAAGAAACACCTGCAGAAAGTGACAGGACAACAGAGGAGACAGAAGGTAAAACACATCTAGGGGAGACAGAAGATGATTAATTAGTAATATGCATTATTGGGATAAGAATGTCTACACATATTCTATGTATTGAGTTGCTACAAGTTGTTTTAGTTTTATTGAAATTGGAGACCATCATGAGAGACAATAAGATGAGAGAAAATTATTGGAGCTTTCATGTAAATACCAAACCATCAGGCACTCCAGGGAATTGAACCCCATTCCTACTGGAAGTCCAACACCAGTGCCTTTTGCTTTTTGGCAGTTCATGACAGGGAAAGCAAAACCTGCATTAGCAACAGCATATATGGCACTATTTTATTTTGTGAAAAAATGCCAAATAATGGCTTTTTAACCCTTTGATGCACAACATGGTTCTTAAATGACCCATGTCCATTTCTGTTGTCATGTCTAGCTGAGTGTTTCTATGATATATAATTGAAAAATATATCTACTACTTCTACCACTACTGCTACTATTACTACTACCATTACTACTAATAACAATAATATTATTAAATTCTAATATTACTATTTAGTACTACTACTGCAACTATACTACTACTAATACTAATAACTAATACTATTATGACTACTACTATTACTACTACTAATAACAATATTATTAACAATATTATTAATAATTATACTATTACTACCACTACTACTAATACTACTGCTACAACAAATGACATAATTGACATAAATGACATAACAAACATAATTGCTTTAGACCCATGTTGTACAATAGAAGGGATGTGCATATGTTGTCCATCAATGGGTTAATTTGTTCGCCTAATGTAGAATAAAATGTAATTACTGTAGTTTTTAATGTTCTTCAATGAACCTAATGTTTCACAATATATATTTAACTTTTAAATGCTGTTGTAATGCAGGAAACGAAACCTCAAAATGACACATCTACAACTGTGACAAATCAGATTATTCAATAAATAAAATCACTCAATAAATATAAACTCAATTACTCAATAAATAAATAGCATTCAATAAATATTCAATAAATATAATTCAATAAATATAAAAAGTACAAAATGAATAAATATTCAATAAATATTAAATAAATATCACTCAATAAATAGGAACTCAGTTACTCAATAAATAAATACATATAATTCGATAAATATTCAATACATATAAAGTCAATTACTCAATAAATAAATATTCCATACATATTCAATAAATATCACTCAATAAATATAATAAATTACTAAATGAATAAATATCATTCAATAAATATCAAAACCTCTATATTTAAAAGAACAAACTACTGCCTCGTGATCACTGAAATACATTGGCAACACTATTGATTCTATTTCATAGTGTGTCGTTTTTACATAAACGTGATCAATTAACGTCCCTTTTTCGGTTGTTGGTTCGGTCACATGTTGAACATATCCTTTGTCGGTTAGAAATTTGCAGATAGTTGATGATTTCAAAATGTCGTCATTCAAATCGCCCATGACTGTAATTGTGTTGCTTTTTGGCTCTAGCCAATCAAGTAACTTGGCTAGATTTTCTTTAAACAAAGACACTGGATACGATGGTGGACGATAAATGACTGCTATCAATATGTTATACTTGACACAGTTGTAAATCAAACATTCCAAATTGACATGTAGTCCTTTGATAATGTCATATGCCAAATTGTCTGCACTGTACAATCCAACTCCACCATGTTGTTGTCCTTGTAATGACATCAGTGCTGGGTTGTTGCTACTGTAACATAAACTTCGTGGACAACTGTGAAAAGTAAAACCATCGATGTTTACTGTTTCAAATGAGGATGAAGCAGATAACCATGTTTCTGTAACAGCAATACAGTTAAGCTGCAAATGCTGTGTACACAATGCCAAATCTGATACATGTCGAGTCAAACTTTGAATATTAATCAAAAAGACATTAAAAGTATGTGTACTAAAATTGGGTCTGTTACTTCCTATCAAAAATGGGGGCATACTCTGTATTGCATCTTTAATGTTGTCCCTACAATATAAGACTTTATCTTCAAAATTTTGAATCACCAAACCTGACAAATTTCTAACACGACTTAATGCCACATATGCCTGTCCTGCAGTAAATATTCTTTTGAGACACACCACAGCATTATCCACAGTAACACCTTGTACTTTATGTACTGTGCAAGCCCAAGCAAGTTTAAGAGGAAACTGTCGTCGCAAACCACCTTTCTTAGTTACTTTCTCTTCCTCTGGCTCAATACTCGTAGAACCCATTAAAACCTCTGAACCACCTGCAGATTTCCTCCTTTCTGCACCAACATGATCATCATCAAACTTAATATAAACTTTTTGAGGAAATTTCTTATTTTCAGAAGAAACTATATGTGTCACAGTACCGCATACCCCATTAACAAGACCGTCCATAACATCCACGTTTTTGCACAACATTACACGAGCATCCTTACCTAACAAAAGTTGTTCAGCCAAACATGTGTCATAGGTTTTGCTATGATGTCCAGTTTTCAATTCTAGTTTCCCTGTTTTTGTATTATTTACATAATCCTGAGCATCTATCTGGACATATTCAGGACATGTTTTAAACAGTTGTTCTACATTATGCTCATTAACCTGTTTATTTGTGGGAAATATGTGCAAAGCTGAACTCTCTTCACCAGTCTCACAACGTTTTAATATTTCTATGTCGCTTTTTAACATCGGGGTCTTCTTTACACGGGTTCTTACTCTGTTTAACAACTCTGCAAACACATTATCTTTTTGTCTAACTATTTCTTTTAATTCCACAACCTTAAATAGAGTAGACCACAAGTTTATACCTAGATTGTCTTCATACAGGGGTTTCCCTTTTACTGGAGGTAACTGGTAAAAATCTCCAACAGCAACTACACTAACGTTTCCAAATGGGGAGAGACTTTGTTTACTCTGTCTTAATCTTCCATTAATATAAGACAACAGCCTGTGATCAACCATCGATATTTCATCTATTATCAAAATTTGAAGATCACTAAATTTAACACGCAAAGAATTCACCTTTTCTTCACCCAAAGGTGTGTACGGTAAACGAACATCTTTTCCTATGCTAAATGTGTGGTGAATGGTTGCGGCACGCAAATTGTAAGCAGCTATCCCCGTAGGAGCCGTTAACAAAACACAAATATTGTCAGGATGACGACAGACTGTTGACAATAATCTCATGGCTTCATACTGAATGGCTTTTATTAAATGGCTTTTTCCCGTTCCTGCACCCCCTGTAATAAATAAATGGAATGGATCTGGGTTTTTCCCTATTACTTTTGCTAAGCACCATTGTCGAATCTGATAAAAAATAGACAGCTGAGACTTATTTAAAGATCTAATTAAAGCCAAACCATCATTTCTACACATAATATTATTTTGCTTTTCCAAATGTGCTACTTTTTGTCTATTTAATGCTAAATCTGGAATATTTTCCTCGTGTTCTTCAACTATCTGTTCTTTGTCTTTCTGTTCCTGCTCACACTGTAAACGCTCCAACTCTTGCTCTGGGCACAGTTCACACCAGGCATCTTCTAAAATACCATCTGTATCAATACTACTCTGGATATTATCCAATTCATCTGCTTCAATTTCAAACTTCTTTCTGTTTAAATCAACAACTGACTTCACTGAATGTCTTATTCCATCACTAAACCTAACATGCCCATTCTTGTAAAACTGTTGAAATGTTTCAACGCTTGGAGGTTTAAGCTGCTTATCTAAACGATATGGCAAGAACAACTGCATGATACTTTGATGAAATAATTCCGGACTTTTGGTTTCAGAAAAGCGCGCATAACGAATAACTGCAGGTTTTGTCCGTGTTCTTTTAGCAACAGTTCCAAAACCTTTGTTTAATTGAATCTGTGTCTTACATTTTTCATTTTTACTCAAAACACGATATTCAGATGCAAATGTTGCCATACACATATCATTAAAAACACTATCGTTTGGCCTATTCTTGTAACGATCAACAAAACTAGTCATCCAAATATCGTCTGTGTTTATGTCTTCTGATGCTGCCTTTTGCTTCAACACACTTAATGGCAAACTCATTCGTACTATATTCTCGCCTGTGGGTACAAAAAATACTTTCCTTGAACATTCCTTCAGATGCATATTTGTTAACCTATACACAGCTTCTTGTGCACACACATCTCTGTTATGGAGATAGACACTGCCTAGATTTCTCAGTGCATCTCTTGCCTCAACATTTTTCTCCTTTGATGCTTCTCTTTGGGCGTTAGCTAACAAAAGTCCCATCTCCCTTTCTGCCTTTGAAATGTACGAAATTATGTAAACAACACATGCATATGCATCGACTACATACTGAATGTCTAGATTGGCCGACCAACATTTTAATAGAGGCTTACTATACTGATTTACCCAAACTTCATTAACCTGCCTCTTTAACACAATATGTGTATTTCTTGCTAAACTTTTATATGCAGCCTCAAAAGTTGCTTGATTAATCCCTACACTTTGAAACAAATCTTCAACACTATCATAGGTATTATTCTCATCAGACAAAGCCTCCTTTATTTTTGACATTATGTTTGATGCGTGATCTCTTTTCATTTTACTTGAATCTTTCTGACGTGGTTTTCCACATGCTGCGCACACTGCAGAACTCCCTGTCTCCTCTCCCTGACAAATACATACTTTTTCTTCATCTTCTGTTTTCCGACATATAAATGTACGACTAGATGCAGGCCTTGGAAAATTGAAACGACAAACCGTCTTTTTCTTTTTACACGTTTTTGAATGTCGCTTTGAATGTTGCTGCACAGATGTGACAATTTCGTGTAATATGTCATCTTCTGCTGGTAACTCGCATGTTACATATTTATCAATAAATTCAACTACCTCTTCATCTGTGTTTTTATCAATCAATGGTGCATTCTCAATCCAAAACAGGCAATGGACATGAGGTGATCCGCGCTGCTGAAATTCTACTCGATAAAAGTAATCAACAATTTTACCAATTGGATGCAATGGCGACATAAGTACCTCCCTCAAGAAACAATGCCAGCGAAAATCAAACATCCTAGCTGCAGTCACAGAATTCCGACGCAATAAGTCACACCTCTCTGCCCACTCTAAATCTTCTACCGTCTGTGTTCTACCTTCCTGTTTCAAAATACTATTAAGAAGATTTTTCCAACGCACATCAGCCGAAGAAAACGAACAAAACCAAGTTGGCACGCCGAGCTGACGGACACAAGCGAGAAGGTCTTTCTGTGCTCCTTGCCAAAAAGCTGGTGTACCTCGAATTGGTTTAAGAAAACGATACCCATCATCAAACTCCAACAGCTTTTTCAAAGATTCTTCATGGTTTAACTTAAGTTTTTCCTGAGCATGTACTCCTGGAGAACTATGGCATTTTCCTTTCCGTAATGCTACAGACACACTTGACATAACCTGTTCTATCTCTAACCTGTTCTATCTCTGACATATACTGAGCAAAAAATATATATTCCACATTTTGTGCAAACCTACCATCGGCATGTTGAATTCTGTTATTAAAATATCGCGATAATGTCAAACGATTTGCTCTCTCTTGATGATATGTATTACATCCCTGTGGAAACAACACTGGAAAACATTTGGCTTCGTTTGTATAATCAGAAAGCAATTTAACAGGATTATTCCCTTCTGCTGGTGCAAGATTCAATACACCATCAAAATATTGATCGAGCACTTCCTGACCAATGTCAACAGGCATAAGACACGTGTCTTGAAACATACAATGTTGTTGTCTATCATGCAAAAGCTCATCTTCACCAACATCTGCAGATGCTTCATCTATAGTACTATCAGGCTCCTTCTCTGAAACCTCATCTTGCTCCCTACAAAACTCATTCAGCCACTCTTCATTAAACTCTACATCTCTATAATGCACATTTGTTTGTTTTAAATATTGCAATGCTCGCCTCACACGCATAGTGTCAACAAACTTATATTCATAATGCCCTTTATAAGTTAGCTTACGTTTCAATTTTATACGACACAGAGATCCTTCCATATTAGAACGAGGCAGCAAATTGCTAGTCTGCAGAATATTTGCTGGAACACATGTCACTGGTCCATGTACTCCATTTTGTCCTCCTTTAGGTAAGGCTAACATTTTCAAAAATGGTATATGTAAAGCTATCAAATGCTGTTCTAAGCTATTCAAACATGCTAACTCTGGTGGAATGGGATCAGGTCTCAAACTGTTCATTGCACATTCAGGTGGCAGTACACCTCTTTTAATCTTACTATGACACGAGTGGCAAATCCACAGCTGACCTCTAGCTATATCCAACTGACACGGCGTTGCACAGTCCTCATTACATTTGTGTAAATAGTCTTCAGTTAAACATTTATCTGCAAATGAAGCCATTGCTTTATTCTTACTGTAATCAGCCCGTTGACACCTTGTAACCTGATTTTTAAACAACAGTCTATGACAAACACAACACACAAAATCAAGCCCATATTTCACCTTATCTAAAAACCTCTCCTTAACAAAATCAAACTCCTTCTGCTTATATTTAATTTCTTTCCTCTTCAATTTGTTAAAAGCTGCAACATGAATCTTATGCTGAAGATTTTCCTGATACTTCTTAATACTCATGGATTTCACACTCTCTTTAAAGAACACATCTTCCTGATACTTTTTAATACTCATGGATTTCACACTCTCTTTAAAGAACACATCTTCCTGATACTTCTTTTTACTCTTTTGTTTAACTATGTCCCTATGCAACTCATCTCCCTGATATTTGACTCTCTTCCTACCTCTAATTTTGTCCCTATGAAACTCATCTTCCTGATATTTGACTCTTCTCCTAACTCTAATTTTGTCCCTATGCAACTCGTCTTCCTGATGTTTGACTCTTCTCATACGTCTAATTTTCTCCCTATGAAAATCATCTCCTTGATATTTATTTCTAAACATTTCCTTTACCATTTCCCTGTACAGAACACTATTCTGATATTTCATTTTCTTTTGGAATTTCTTCTTCTTTTCAAAATACTTGGAAAAAATAACATTGATATTTGCAGTGCTCTGCGTCTGGACTTTTGGATTCCTTGTTCCTGTGTATGGTGTCTCTAATGAATTAGCTACCTCACACAAATTTATACAAATATGCTTATCACCATAAACACACAATACTGGTTCAAAATGATTATTCTCATAATGTTTTAAGTAAATGCCTTCATTTGTAACCATTGAACAAAAGCTACTGTATTTCAACCATGTTTTACCACTATATATAAATATGTCTACTCCAAAAGCATTTGCTGTTGCTTGAATTTCTATATTGGTTGCACTACTACCAACATACCTCATTTGCGACTTGTTAATATACTCTGCCACTGAAACATATTCCTTATCCAAATACTCCATGTGTTCTGCACTATGTATTTCCATGTACTTAACAACACCATGTCTAATTTTCAGATGACCTTTTTGAGAGCCACAAATAACTTGAGATACTGATCTAAAAAAACTATTTCCATCCTCTAGAATTTGCTTTGTTTTACACACAACACCTAAAGACCCATATTCTGTATGCACTTGTAAATCCTGTCTTTCAAACTCCACATTCAATTTGCTACATAATGTTTTTGCAAATTCAGTGCAAATAGGACTAAATTTAAATGCAAGCTTACTTGACTCATCCACAACATCACAATCTGTTTGCTGATTTACATCATCCTCAATATACACTACGTCTTCACTACCAGAACTTGAAATTCCAACTGGACTCAAACCACCTGTACACACAACTGTTTTCATGTTCTCATGCTCTGTGACTTCACATAAACTGCTCTCTGCACTTTGTCTGGTATTGTACACTTTGGAGAAGGATGTATTCACTTTACAATAACCATAACAGCTTTGCAACTGAGGCTGATGAACACACACAACAGTTTCATAATGGTTGCCATTGCAATTTTGCAAGTAGATGCCCTGTTTTGACAAACACCTATACTTACAGCTATATTCTAGCCACCGGTTATCATAATAAGTAAAAATATTAACTCCTAGACAATCTGTTGCTGCTTGAATTTCCACTTCGGTTGCCCAACTGCCAACATATTGCATCTTGGAAATCTGAATGTACTCGGCCACTGATGAAAATTCACTTCTCAAAATATGTTTATAATCCACTGCCTTATTTTTCAGTTGTTTAACAACAGCCAGTCTGATTTTCCTGTGGTTCTTCTGTGTGCCGCTCACAGCTAGGGAGATTGCTCGAAAGAAACAATTGCCATCAGCCACTATTTTCTCATTCTTACACGGAGATCCCAACAAACCAACTGCTCTTAACACTTGTGCATCAGATTTTTCATACTCTATATTCAACTGTGTACATAAAGACTGTGCAACTTCATTACCAAGAGGATCAAACTGTAGCTTTTTAGAAGCCACATCACTAATAAACATGACATCTGCACTAACATCTGCACTAATATCTATTTTCCTTTTCTTAGATCCACAAGTTTGCCCTGTAATCTTACACTTAGTACCGATCCTGCCTGCTGATGCAATACCATGTTCCAATGATGATGAACCTAAACCCAATTCTACCATTTCAAAAGTCTCAGCAGATTCTATAGACTTCACTCCTGCAAACTGTGATTTCAAACTGCTTGTATTTGGGTCTGCGTAAATGACACGAACCCCAGAAATCTCAAAAGGCCTATCTCCACTACTGAGTGACAAAGACAATTTGTGTATGTAACTAAAAACATCTTTAAGACAACTAAAATACACAATAAGGCTTTTACCAGGGGGATCTACCATTCCAGCAGCACAACGCGCATGAGAATCAACAATTGCATAGCGTCTACTTTCACAAATTATTGCACACGTGTTACTACACAATGTTAGAAGACATGTGTCATATTTTGCAAACATGTCATCCAAACCATTTAGCAGAGACTTAAATACACCTGCCTGGATAAATTCTCCATCAACAATATTTACATCACCAGATACAACATCACCATACTCAAACTTGAAATTATGTCCACCAATAACTGACTGCTTGGGCAAATCAGGAACACTCAATAGTCTTGATACTCCATAAACATCACCATATTCATCAATAACTGACTGCTTGGGCACATGTGAAACACTAAATGGTCCTGATTTTCCACAAATCATATTGCCTCTCACAGACTTGTACAACTCATCACCTAAAACTAAAACTGTGTCAAGATCCTCTGTCTGCCATGAAAAAACACTTTCAACTGCATGTTTTGCTAAAGCTGTCAAACCTATTGCCATACACTGAACTCCTGCATTTTCAAAGCGAGAATCACCCTGATGAAATGAACCTATAACACTATTTGGAAGGACACTTTTCACAACACTCTTACCTCTGGCAGAAACATCCACAACCTTACCTGCATCGACCTCCTCCATTCCCACCACTTCCACAGGCCTGGTACGTGCTGCCTGGATAGGCACGTCCACAGCAAACGGGGTTGCCTCCACCTACAAAAAAGTAAAATGTTACCCGCCAATCTGCCAGAAACCACATCTACAAGTTTACCTACACCAACCTCCTGGTAGGTGCTGCATATGAAGATACCTCAAGAAGACACACATGTTGCCTCAACCTAAAATAATTTATTGTACTATAATATTTTGACAGAACTCTTTTAGTATACATTTGGCTGTTGGTAATTTAAAGGATATGTCAATTAAATGGTTAAAGCAATTGAATGGTTACATCTTTCAACTTAAAATGTGTGTTATATCCCTTTTTTCGGTGTTAACGGCAACTATGTTTGGCAAAATAATTCTGCTCACAAGTCAAATTGTACTATGAAAGCTTGTGATAGCTTTACATTTGAAAGCAACATTGGAAATCACTCATTTTGCAGACTGGTTAAACATCCCAGGTCCTAGTTATATGAACTACACCAGACATTCACAAAATCTAGGCGTAAGATAAAAGGGGTAGGGCTGAGTGGAACATTGGGACTGGAGCAAAGACCCAACCTCCTCCCTTGCAACCGCTTCAAGTACACTGGTAGGTGAATCCTGGGAAGACACCCCCACAACCCTTGGTGTTGCCTCAACCTAGGAATAACACAGCAGACAAAAAAACTGAATGAACTGCATTAACAAAGTACTGCGTTACAAGTCTCTTGTGGCAGCAACTACATTATTAGTTCAATCTGTGCATATAACAAAGGTCTTGAAGCTACCAATTAATAGTCTGTTAATTATATAACATAATAATGATGTTTAGCTTTTTACTGCAAGAACCATGAAAAAACTTTGCATTGCCAAGTAAAAAACCCAATAGGTGCACCAACCTTTTACACAACAGACATGCACAAAATCTAGGAGTAAGATAAAAAGAATAGGACTAAGTGGGATATTGGCACTGGACCTAAGTACTAACCTCCTCCATGGCAACCACATGCACGACACTGGTAGGTGAGTCCTGGGAAGACACCTCCACAATCATTGGTGTTGCCTCAACCTAGGAATAAAACAGCAGACAAAAAAACTTGATTGAACTGCCTTAACAAAATACTGTGTTACAAGTCTCTTGTGACAGGAACTACATTATCATTTACATCTGTGCATATAATGAAGGCCTTGAAGCTACCAATTAATACTGTCTCTTAATGATCTAACATAATAATGAGGTATAGCTTTATACTGCAGGAACAATGAAAACACTTTGCACGCTCAAGTAAAAAACTCAATAGGTCCTCCAACCTCTGTCGGCAGAACGTCTGTCAGAGGACAGCCAGGTGAGGCCTCACAAGACACTGGTACAACACTTGATTCAGCCTCAACCTAGTGGAAAGAAAAATACATTAAAAAAAACTGTACACTTATCATTGTTTCACAATTAGTGAATATTTCAAACATTTTAACCAACTACCCATTTACTCAGACTGTAAAAACAATTAGAATACTAAAATATTACATTGAAATAAATTACAAACCTGCCGCTGCGGACGTTTCCTTTTCGAGGCAACTGCTTTCTGCCGACAGTCCACTTTAGGCTTGATCTAATGGGAAACAAAGAACACTTTTTCAAGAAGTATTTGGAACAAACTATATAGTGTTCTATATTATATAACAGTCTTAAATGGTGTTAACTTGTTCTGTGTCAGGACAAATAACGAACATTGAAATGCCTCAAACATACAATTTGCATATTACAAATTACCCGTTTGCCTTGTGGAACAGGTGGGCCCACAGGGCTAGACAGATGAGATGGAGAAGCTCTCTCCATTGCATCGAGCGTGGCACTGCTGAACCAAACGGGGTTCACAGGGATGATCTCCTCCAACACCACAGATGTTGCATCCACCTGTGAAAAAAAATAAAGGCTATAGTTTTTAACAACCTGTAATTGATTTGTCTTGTTCAAAAGTCAATTATACTCAGCATGTATTGGAACAAATAGGTATCACTTAATCATTACCATCTTAAACTGCTCAGAAAAAATCATCTACTTGAAAAAGTTTCAAAGAGAAAGAGACTCACCTTCTTGCGCTTGCCAACGAGTTTCCACTCAAAAGGGTTTGACGGACGTGGCACACTGACCTCTCCCGTGACGACCACCTTTGGCACAAAACCTCTCACAGGGGGCGATGTCCTGGGAGGAACCTGTGGAGCTGGCGATGGTGGGTTCAGCTGCAGGTAGGCAGACTGCCACAGCAACTGAACCAGAATCTTCATGCCGCCATCGTCACTGAGATGGACCTGTGAATTAAGTAATGAATATACTTTAACAACAGAACTTTTCAAGTCTATATGAATCTGCAATGAACTACACTACTAAGATCAATACAAAGTGTAAGTATACATCAAATTTTTCAACTGGCAATATTAAAATAACATGTTGTACTTACACCATCCCTGCTCCACAGCTCAAGGTGGTTGAACGGGAAGTGCTCAGCAGTGGAGAAGTACTTGATGTCTTTGAAAAAAGAACACATGAAGAATTTAAATATCTACATATATTAATTCTGAATTCGAAATCATAGCAATGACCTGAATTTACATATTTATTCAATCAGTTTGGCTAAAAAAAGACATATACATAACTGAACTAACACTGAAAACTTTTTTTTTGCAACTTACTCATGCTGGCTGCCACACGATGAAACTCTTGACGCGTAAGTTGCTGCAAACCCGCGTCAACATTCAATCGGGGTATGAAGTCCTGGACAAAGACCTTATAAACAATACTTGTTGTTAGCATTTTATTCCCTCATAATTTCAAAATCATTAAAACAATGTTATTATTTTAAACTACTACAAAGCATACCTGAGTCGAGAGACTAAGGGCACTGCGCAGGAGCTTCCGGAAGTCAGCTCCTGCCTCCTCAACAGTACGGCTGGCGGTAAGATTGTTGCTCGGGGCCATGACGCAAACTGCATCGGGTCTCGGAGTTATTGCGGCATGCAACAACTCGGTCCTCAACTCCGACGCACAGGCCCCCGGCGTTGACATGAAGCCAAAGGAGATGCGTCCCTCTGGCATCTTCACAAAACCATCTACAATGGCACGTAGATGGGAGGCTCCCACAACAAGAACAAACTGTAACAGAAAGGTTATTTATTTGAAAATAAATAAAAATCATATATAATTCCTCAAATCAAGTATTTGTGAATACATTATGAAAATAGTATTTACCTCGTTGTCTGGATCCTCAGGTGGAATGACCAATTTGTGACTGCGCCCAGTCCAGCTAGAAATTGGCCATTGTCTCACTCGGTGACGGTAACCTGCACCATGACCTATTTATAAACATACACAGAAGAGTTAAAAACACACACAGAAAAACATGTCAACAAACATCATTAAAATAATGGAAAAACAATATTATGCAGTTAAAGGTGGGATATGTAGTTTGCTTTTGGCTTTATTTGGTAAAATTGGCATAATATCCTTTCAGTAACAGAAGTGCTTGGAGAATAAACTTGGATCTCCGTGTTTACCGCTGCCTCTGTATTTTCAATTTAAAAAATGCATCGCGCCCGAATGTATTGACCAATCAGGCTCTCTATCTCGCCACACCTACCAGTCATGTTTGGAGGGAGGGACTACATCATGATTGACAGGAAGGAGGGGCAGGTTCTTTTGAAAAAGATGACCAATGGGAGGCCTTGTTGACATCAAACTACCTACCCCACCTTTAATCAATATGTAATGCATAAACAATTGGGAACATACGTTCAACAGGGCCAGGAAGATTCTGAGGTCCAACCATGACGATGCGTTGGGCCGCCATTCTCTGCCTGGCTGCATCCGAAAGGCGGGAGGACTTGGTACGAGGCATCTAAAAAACAAATGTTTAGAAAGAAATCACCAGACAGCTTTCAACACACAACTAGCACTGCGAGCAGCATTGAGCAGGCCCTTGCACCCCACGCATGTCTTGGTGTGGCGCTGTTAAAGGGTGTGCTATTTCGGAGAAACTATTTCTGCTATTTCTGAGAGAAACTTCCTGTCACCAGTAGGTGGCGCTCTAAGTGTGACACTAGCTACACAAGAGCCTTAAAAACCCTGGACACTAGCTACATAAGAGCCTTACAAACCCTGGACACCAGCTACACAAGAACCTTAACCCTGGACACTAGCTACACAAGAGCCTTAAAAACCCTGGACACTAGCTACATAAGAGCCTTAAAAACCCTGGACACTAGCTACACAAGAGCCTTAAAAACCCTGGACACTAGCTACACAAGAGCCTTAAACCCTGGACACTAGCTACATAAGAGCCTTAAACACCCTGGACACTAGCTACATAAGAGCCTTAAAAACCCTGGACACTAGCTACATAAGAGCCTTAAACACCCTGGACACTAGCTACATAAGAGAGCCTTAAAAACCCTGGACACTAGCTACACAAGAGCCTTAAAAACCCTGGACACTAGCTACACAAGAGCCTTAAAAACCCTGGACACCAGCTACATAAGAGCCTTAAAAACCCTGGACACTAGCTACACAAGAGCCTTAAAAACCCTGGACACCAGCTACACAAGAGCCTTAAACACCCTGGACACTAGCTACATAAGAGCCTTAAAAACCCTGGACACTAGCTACATAAGAGCCTTAAAAACCCTGGACACTAGCTACACAAGAGCCTTAAAAACCCTGGACACTAGCTACATAAGAGCCTTAAAAACCCTGGACACTAGCTACACAAGAGCCTTAAAAACCCTGGACACTAGCTACATAAGAGCCTTAAAAACCCTGGACACTAGCTACATAAGAGCCTTAAACACCCTGGACACTAGCTACATAAGAGAGCCTTAAAAACCCTGGACACTAGCTACACAAGAGCCTTAAAAACCCTGGACACTAGCTACACAAGAGCCTTAAAAACCCTGGACACTAGCTACACAAGAGCCTTAAAAACCCTGGACACTAGCTACATAAGAGCCTTAAAAACCCTGGACACTAGCTACATAAGAGCCTTAAACACCCTGGACACTAGCTACATAAGAGAGCCTTAAAAACCCTGGACACTAGCTACACAAGAGCCTTAAAAACCCTGGACACTAGCTACACAAGAGCCTTAAAAACCCTGGACACCAGCTACATAAGAGCCTTAAAAACCCTGGACACTAGCTACACAAGAGCCTTAAAAACCCTGGACACCAGCTACACAAGAGCCTTAAACACCCTGGACACTAGCTACATAAGAGCCTTAAAAACCCTGGACACTAGCTACATAAGAGCCTTAAAAACCCTGGACACTAGCTACACAAGAGCCTTAAAAACCCTGGACACTAGCTACATAAGAGCCTTAAAAACCCTGGACACTAGCTACACAAGAGCCTTAAAAACCCTGGACACCAGCTACATAAGAGCCTTAAAAACCCTGGACACTAGCTACACAAGAGCCTTAAAAACCCTGGACACTAGCTACATAAGAGCCTTAAAAACCCTGCACACTAGCTACACAAGAGCCTTAAAAACCCTGGACACTAGCTACACGAGCCTTAAAAACCCTGGACACTAGCTACACAAGAGCCTTAAAAACCCTGGACACTAGCTACATAAGAGCCTTAAAAACCCTGGACACTAGATACATAAGAGCCTTAAAAACCCTGGACACTAGCTACATAAGAGCCTTAAAAACCCTGGACACTAGCTACATAAGAGCCTTAAAAACCCTGGACACTAGCTACACAAGAGCCTTAAAAACCCTGGACACTAGCTACATAAGAGAGCCTTAAAAACCCTGGACACTAGCTACACAAGAGCCTTAAAAACCCTGGACACTAGCTACATAAGAGAGCCTTAAAAACCCTGGACACTAGCTACATAAGAGCCTTAAAAACTGACATAATAGCTAATGAATGCCCTCCTGACCGCCTCACGCAGTGGAGATGTTGTGGCAGTCAGGAGAATAAGCTAGGCTAGCTACCGCTACTATAGACTAGCTAGGGGGTTAGCTTAGCTACCGCTACTATAGACTAGCTAGGGGGTTAGCTTAGCTACCGCTACTATAGACTAGCTAGGGGGTTAGCTTAGCTACCGTTACTATAGACTAGCTAGGTGGTGAGCTAGCTCAGGCTAGCAGGGTCTGGGTAGGGGGTGAGCTAGCTCAGGCTAGCAGGGTCTGGGTAGGGGGTGAGCTAGCTCAGGCTAGCAGGGTCTGGGTAGGGGGTGAGCTAGCTCAGGCTAGCAGGGTCTGGGTAGGGGGTTAGCTAGCTCAGGCTAGCAGGGTCTGGGTAGGGGGTTAGCTAGCTCAGGCTAACAGGGTCTGGGTAGGGGGTTAGCTAGCTCAGGCTAGCAGGGTCTGGGTAGGGGGTTAGCTAGCTCAGGCTAACAGGGTCTGGGTAGGGGGTTAGCTAGCTCAGGCTAGCAGGGTCTGGGTAGGAGGTTAGCTAGCTCAGGCTAGCAGGGTCTGGGTAGGGGGTGAGCTAGCTCAGGCTAGCAGGGTCTGGGTAGGGGGTTAGCTAGCTCAGGCTAGCAGGGTCTGGGTAGGGGGTTAGCTAGCTCAGGCTAGCAGGGTCTGGGTAACTAAATTAATAATTGTCGCCGTTTTTGGCTGTTAATAGGGTACTCGAGGGTCGGCGTTAATAGGGCCCTACTATTGTTGCTTTTATAGCCGATACCAAACCATAATGAGGACGAATATACTCGCAATTGGTAATGTCTCCGAATATGTATTTAAACCGGCCCTCCTACATAGTAGACAAGGCTAAAAGCCGTTGGCAGGCGATTTCAAATGATGCTAGCAAGATCTCAAAGCTAACTATATGAAGCCCAATAGCCCGAAAGCTAATAGCAAAAATTATAATAAATGAGCTACACAACACACTTTTAACACAAAGTAACCCTCACTCAAGTTTACAAATATAAAGACAAAATGTCGGAAAATGCCTAGCTAAGTTACACATTAGCTATCCAAGAATAGCTAGGCTAGGCTAACAAGGTACCTTAGCTACACACGACACTGATTATTACTTACTGCGTTCTATCAAGTCCACGTAGTCCACAAAAATCGATGTAAAGAAAGAAAAGCAGAAAGAAAGAAAGAAAGAAAGAGAGCTGCTGGAGATCGGGGGTTTGTGCTTGAAAGCTGTGTAATGCAAAAGCAGATACAGTCGCTATCTCGCTCGGTTATCACAGAAGTTCGAAAACTCAGTGACGCCGGTTGAGAGAATGTCGACGGTATTTATAGGCTACGCTCAGAGGCGCTATTTTCAAAATTCAAATGAACCAATCAGGAGTGTCGTAGCCGAACAATCATTTTATTCAACACCACTACAATAATAATAATGATAATAATATTGATAATACACATATACTTAATAATTATACTACTACTAGGCTAATACTACTATGTATATCCCCTTGATGCCTGAATTTTTTAACAATTATATTAAAAAAAATATTTATTTTTTTTTGCCTTCCAGCTGATGCTAAATTAAGTGGAGATTATTAATTTCACAATAGCACATAGAATAGATATACATTCGGCTATGATGCAAATTAGCAACAACAGGCATACAAAAGTAATTTGGGTATGATGCAAATTAGCGACAAGTCATAATTTATAAAGATTAAAAATATTATTTTATTATTTACTCATACTCACTTGACATGTTACATTTTTACTCATACTGTTTCACTGTCCTTATTACTGTAGGCCTATATGTTTACTAATACTCTGACTGTTCTTGTTACATGTTTACTCATACTGTTTGACTGGCCTTGGTACTGTACATGTTTACTAATACTGTTCTTGTTACATGTTTACTCATACTGTTTGACTGGCCTTGATACATCTTTACTCATTCTGTCTGTTTCACTGTCCTTGTTGTGATGTAGAGAGTGAGCATACAGTTACTGCTGACTCTTACATGTGGAATTCACAAAAGCAGTTGTTTTTGTTGAAGCACAGATGAACATTGCACTTTACACATTTTAATACGGTCTTGCCCTTACATTTTGGGAGTTTGCAGCGTTGCCTCCCACTTTCAACCACTGGCCAGTAACCCACAGCATCTGAATGGACTTCCTGTATTGGAATAGCCTTAGTTGGACCTCGACGTTTCTGCTTTCAAACTCCTTTCAACATCAGATGAAGGCCGCCCACTCTTCTTCTGTGACAGATCCTTGCCTTGCATGCAGAGTGCCTGTGCAATAGATGTTCTGAAAGCAAGCAAATCCTTCTGATTCTTTCTTTCTCACAATTCACGCCGATACAGCAACCAGCTGTTGACAATGGCCATATCGACAAAGTGAAAAAAAACCAACTGTGGTAGTACTTTTTAGACCTGATGTGGATTAATATGCAATCAGTGCATCAAGTGCATTGTTCGATTTTGTTTGCCTGTAAAAGTGGCCACACATGGCCATTTTGTAAAGTCACGTAATAAAGGCAAATAAATCACGTTTAAATATAACACCTGCTGTCATAATCACGACTTTAACAAGAATAGAATCCTACATTTCACAAAAGGAAAAACGTAGATGCAACCGCGACAGAACAGCAAAGGCCCTATTGGCCAATCCCTATATATTAAAAAAGGCCTCCGCTACAGATCCTGCCTAGAACTTAGATGCATAATAATTAGCCTATCTAATACAATTAATAATCATCTAATACATCATAAAATCATAAGCCGTTTTATTGGCTGTAGGCTACACGAGTTGGTCTATATCCATCTGGCAACGGCGCGCATAGCAGAGAGCATCAACTCGTGTAGCCTGTGAATCTATCAAGATGCTACTTTACTCATCCCTTGGGCAAATTAGGCCTACAACACTTGACAAAGCGATGAAATGATAGAGAACAGACATTCAAGATCACGTCACAATATTTTGTCCGAAACGCTCAGTCCGTGAGCGCATGGAGATGAGCCGTCCACGGCTGCTCTGCACTGGAGGGAAGCTGTCGCTCTGTAGGCTATGCGTCTCTCCACCACAGTCCCCAGCAAGTCCAAGCTCCCCCAATGAATAATACTTATAAACATATGCACACGTGATGTCCCAATGGCCTCACATGGCACTTATATGTAAACACAGTAGCAAAATTAAGAAATGATTGTCAGTTTACATTCTAAATGCCACTCAAAATGATGCGTTGCTGCTGTGAGTTCCATGTACAGTAGGCCTATGACATCACATGCAGTCACTGCAGTCACACCACAACACCACTAATCATCACCACCAAGAAGAATAACATTCTATACTCTACTTACACAATGACTTGGAACTTAAGAGCTCTAGACTAGAGCTACTTCTAGCCACACTGCACAGATTACATTTCCAATGTTGTTTAAGATACGAAAGTAGAGCAAGAGGGTCACAATTTTACAAATAAAAATGAAATTGACAACAATCATAAAGTTAACATGTATTTATTGGACATTTTCTTCAGCCAAACTGAGGAGAGAAAAAAACCACAAATTAGTACATTGAAATGATTTTATAAACTTATATATACCTAGGACACCATGGCTAACTAAAATATATGAATAATACAAAAAGAGAAAATCTTAACATTACAAATGCAGAGGAGCGGTCATTTCACCCATGCAACTACATTTAAAGTAATTCCCTGCACCCCTTCAACTTACAATACCCGGCTTCTATGCTCTCCTAGGCATGTGCATTTTACCTGCCACTGTTTTTGACACTTCAAAATCACATGAGGAAAAAGTATTTTGGACTTAAAATCCAATCCATTAATTTTCCCCTTGACATTTACTGTAGGCTGCAACACTACTTTCTCCCGGTAGATATTGCCAAGGTTCATCAATACAGTCGTTATGTAGTCAAGCTCAAATGTATATGAATAATCAATACTAGGTATCATAGGCATATGAATACACAGAAATAATATTTTCTGTGGTATACAACTTCAGACTTGCTCTCACATAATGAGTCATAGCCTACTCTAAAGTGCCATGTGTCAGTAACAGCCTCACTTCTAAAGACTACAGGATGACTTGACCTACTCCACAGCACTTCTAGTAAGTTTATACAGCACATCTAGTGTTAAGACTATAAAGGATAAAACAATACTCACACAGGGACTCCTTCCACAAGGGGGAGCTCCACTGGAGCCTCCATCGGTTCAATGCACTCTATTAATCATAATGTAAACAGAAAGAAAAACATTAGTTGTGAGATACAACACCTTTATTAATGGTGTTGGGTTGATAAACACAGCATAAACAGTACTAATGTGTACATTGGCAATAATACCCCTCATATTAATCCCATTCAATATGATATATCTACGCCAAACACAAAGAGACTATACATTCTGTATTATTCCTGCAGTATGGTAAGGATGGTGACTGCAACTATGAAAAAGTTTGAAAACTACAGCTCCACCCTCAGTAGGCTATAGGCAGACAACCTTAGGCGTGATTTATGGTTGAACGCCTGTACCCTACAGCGCTGTCAGTCATTTATGCTTCTAGGTTCATGTGTTACAAACCACATCGCATTGTGCGCATTGTGTTGCCTCTGGGTATGAAATGCGCTATACAAATAAAGCTTTGATTGATTGATTGATTGACATCACCATGACGCATAGTTATATTTTTGGGAAGGTGCACGTCAGGCTACAATTTAGCTTAAGCCATAACGACTGACCTACAGCTAGCAACCCATAACCTACACAATCGATTCAACATGGAGGCATAATTCACACTTAACGCATATACCTCGCCCCTGACTAAACAAGGGAGACACACAAAGGCATGGAGACAGGCATGGCGAATCAAACTTGACAACTTCAACACAACAGACCTCATCACTCGCTGGACACTTACGAGAGAGCGCAGTGGCCTGGTCCTCTGCCTGTGCTGCCTCCTCAAAATCACTGTCAGCTGAGATTCACATGGAATAATATATTGAATAAACATTAGTTCTGGAAAGATTGTTGACATTGCCCACAGAATAAAAACACTCACAATGCCTTATCTTGTAAAATAGCCTACACAAACAGACAATCAGTTGTGTCATGATTTCCTGTATAGTAATTCACAGCTGATATTTTCTTGTAATTGGAAGTTAAATACATTCTAAATGTTACTCAAGTAAACACCACAGCTATTGTCAAATTCATTTCAAAACAATTCACAAAACTGTGGATGAGGTGAATAACCTCATATCATTAAATTATTACCTATTGGCTATGTAACAGCAAACTATAGGCCCTATGCCTACTGCACCTCACAGCCATGTTCAAGCTGCTTATATAAATTGGCACACACAGATTATAGGCAATATGCCAGCTATTTCATCATTGAGATTTTTTGATGGTAGAGTACAATAAATCCACTCTATGTTGTGTTGAGATATGTCATTAATATTTTCAGTATAAAAATTAAATGTATTATTGTTATATTTTAGAACTCAAAGTGCAACAGTAGTATAATGGTGTAGAGAAAAATAACATCAGTAATTTTCAAACAGTAACAAAGCCTGGGAAAAATCGAATCTAAAGTCAACAAATAAATATCATTCAATGACATAAACACTTACCAAACACAGCAGAGGTCTCCAGGACCTCTGCTCTCTCTCTCTCGGCAGCCAGCTGCCCCTCCAGGTACTCCAGGCGCTGATCACGGGCACGTACACACCTGACCTGGCGGATCAGCGCCTGGAGTACCTCTGTGGCCAGTGAGTGCCCCTCTCCATGCAGGTACTCCCGCGTCGCCCAGGGATTCATAATTTGTAGCTGTAAAAAACACAATACATTTAAGGACACGTGAATGAAAAAAGCTAAAATAATAACACAATAAGGAACAAAAATGTCCACTGTATCCATGCTTCAGGTAACATTGATTTGCCTGATGCACAACAGCAACAGATATGTTTGCCACACGCAGACCACCCTGGGCCTGATAGATGACCCCAATGTCTGCTTAGATGCTATACTAATCCTGTCTTCCTCTCTCCTCCCTAGTATCTCCCCCTTTCAATCTAAACAGGTCCTGTGAACACCTCCCTGTCTCCTGTAGCATACCTGGTAACTTGTCCCAGCGAACCTCCCACCCTGTCCTCAGCCAAGGTCCCCCTTAAGACTTGCAGATCAATCTCCTGTTCTGCTCATGCAAATTTAACTCTGTAAATTCAAATATATTACCCTGTATATTGTTCCTTAGCCAATGCCATGTCACCTATTTTTAATTAAAACAAAAATGTATAAAAACACACTATCTTTGGTGACATCTATGTAGCCTACTTTGGTAGGTAAACATGTTCTAAACAATTCCGGGTTTTAAATATACAGTAACTGCGTTTGTCGGTTTGTAACTTGGTTGCTAATCTTCAACATAGCGCTGCATTTTACAATGTTAATGTCAATACGTTATTTTTTTTTCAAGCGACTAACTTAATGAAAACAACATTGTATGTTGATAGTTTGGTGTTTAGATGTGAAAAGGTAAAATGTGAAAACATTACAGCCAATAGCCTAACCACGAGCCTAACCTAATGTTAGGGGCCTACTTTTTTGACGACAAATGACAAATTGAATTAATTCGATGGAAATGCCATCACCAAATAATGCACGTGGTTTAACGCAGGCCACTATGGTCTAATCAAAACCATGAATTTGTTCATGCGAATTATAAATAGTGCAAGCATATGATACATGCAGTCATAGCACGTGTTATAAACGTAGGCTATCCAAACCATTAGCCTAATTTGTCAACGCCAATTACAAATGCGTGATAGCATATGATAAACGCAGTAGCCTAATTATCACGAACACCCTCTTCATAAATAGGCCTACTACAATTTACTCTTAATCACTCACGTTGAACATCTCCAATTTTTGAGCCAGCTGGATGACCTCTGGCTCATTTATGGTGGGCAGCGCCGGGGGAGCAGTTGGTCTGGCAGCCATGATCTCATGTGATCTCTGATAATGATCATGTGTCGGTCGCCTCTTTTAACAGACCGATGGAGCCGCCTCCCGTCAGAGCCGTTTTTTGGGTTATTTAGTTTTGAAAAGCTGATTGATAGGACGATAATCTATATCTTTTGCATATTACATGAAATTTCTATAGCTTTACTGGACTTGAAAATATATATATTAAAATAATACCCTTGATTGTGATTGTGTGTGTGTATAGCCTATAGGCCGAAATGAAATAGCATAAAACTAAGAACCATAGCACTTCGGTCATTTTATTGTGTAATAGCCTACACCACTCATGACTGCAAGAGCATATTGCATGTTGATTTAAAATATTAATTTAAAATGTTCTCCCATAATTAGGCCAGCATCCAAGCTATCATCAATATTAGCCTACTATTATTATTTTTATTTATATTATTGTTATTACTGTTACGATGCTCCAAATACACATAAATGATGAGTGCTATATTTCTATAATAAGTTCCTAATATGTTTATTTAGTCCCCTCAGCTCCTCCCCCAGTGCGATCTTAGAAATCTCGTTCTTTGATCAGTCTTTTAAGTTAGTTCTTTGATATCTTTCATTGACAGTTCTTTGATATTGAAGTTCTTTGAAGTTCAGTGAAGGCCTATTTCTCCCCAACCGACGGGCGCGCGCACCACATTAACAAGTAGGACTGCTACATCTAGCAACTGACGGTCGTGGACACACTCGATTCGTCGTTGCCATTATTCGCCAGCCCGAGCAGCACTATCTCCCCATTCTTCATATTGTAATAAACCTTTGTAGAAAGGGTCCTGGGGATTATACCCGATAGCTGTAGCTGCCACCACCTTTGTTTACCGGTATGGTCCGGTGCCAAACCCCAGAGAACCACCACAACGACAGGGTAGAAAAGGAATAATATTTTATTAATTCAGTATTTAAAAAGGAGCCAGGGAAACAAGGCCAGCCTACTCCACTACTACTGGCCAGCTGTGGCCAACAAAAGGCCGCACAAATCTATAGGCTGGGTATGAAAACCGTGATAATAAACCGCACACACGCGTAACACTGGTGCCACACTTAAGGCTCGCAAGAGCTTTACACTGCACGCCTCCACTACACCGCACAGCACACACAGAAGCTGGGGGTTCACACCACCGCCAGACAACCACTACAATCTTAGAACATGATACCCCACACAGGCCTATACACAGAGCTCCCTCTAGCCCCACAGCTCACCAAACGCGTCGGACTGCCCCTGACCTCCCGTTCCTAACTAATTTCATGGATAGCCTACAAAATAGGCATTAAAAACTATACCGCTAGCTATGGATGTATTGAAAGACACACAAGACATGCATTAAACATTACACATTAACAAATAGGCATTGATTAAAGACTATAACTTAACTCTCGCGAGTTGGTGCGACCCCCCCCCCAGGGTCTAGGCTTTGCGCACCGCGCCGACCAATTCAGTCCAGGCAAGGGGGGAAAGGACGTCGGTGCGGTGAGGCAGACAGGGACTCGCGACGGCAGGCCGGGTGTCCCAACTCGGCCAGGGAGCAGGTAGGCAGACCAGACAGTAGGCACTCCTAACAAACCCGTCCCTCACGCTGGCTGACCCCTGCCCACTCTGGCTCACTATCTTCCCCGTCGGTGGCCCTAACCAGCCACGAACGGATCCCTCCCCCCGCGAATGCAATAACAAACATACAATATACTGGTATGGTCCTACTCCCGGGCACCCCCTCACACTCCCGGCTCTGTTCCTTATAGAGTCCCTGCCAGAGCGTGAGTCACAGGTGATCAGTGTTAACGTCAATTAGCCCCACTAGGCCAGGTGATCAGCGTTAAGTCAATGCTGGTGGGCAAAGCTCCACCACAATATTCAGACAGCATCTAATAATGGGAGCGCCCATTTAAAGGGATAGTGTGCTATTTCAGATCTCACGCTTCATGAAGGTTCTGTCCTGAACACATCTATGTGTCAGTATTGTGTCATACTTATAGCGCCACCTATTGGTGAAACAGGAAGTCCTCATAACTCCGGCATACATCATCCGATTTGCACCAAATTGCTGACGCTTGAGTTTCACCTACTGGTGAAACAGGAAGTACTCATAACTCCTCCATACATTATCCAATTTGTCCGATATATCTCACGCTTCATGACGGTTCTGTCCTGAACACATATATGTGTCAGTATTGCGTCATACGTATAGCGCCACCTATTGGTGAAACAGGAAGTCCTCATAACTCCTGCATACATCATCCGATTTGCACCAAATTGCTGACGCTTCATGAAGGTCACCTTCTGAACACATCTATGCGTCGGTATTGAGTTACACTTACAGCGCCACCTACTGGTGAAACAGGAAGTACTCATAACTCCTACATACATTATCCGATTTACTCCAAATTGCTCATGCTTGATGAAGGTCGCATCTTGAACACATCTGTAGGTCAGTATTGCGTCATACCTACAGCGCCACCTACTGCTTACAGGAAGTCCTCATAACTCCTACATACTTTGTCCGATTTACACAACATTTCTCACGCTTCATCAAGGTAGCGTCCTGAACACATCTATGCTTCGGTATTGTCACGCTTAGAGCGCCACCTACTGGTGACAGGAAGTTTCTCTCAGCACAGGACACCGAAATAGCACACCCTTTAACGGCGCCCCACCCCGACACGCGTGGGGTGCGAGGGCCCGCTCACTGCTGCTCGCAGCCCTAGTTAGGGCCCGAGCACTGGCGGTGCGAGGCCCTATTGAAACTCGAAGGATTATTATTAGGGCCCGAGCACTGGCGGTGCGAGGCCCTATTGAAACTCGAAGGATTATTATTATTCTCCTTATTCTCCTTCTTCTCCTTCTTCTTCCGAAACAAATGCCTTTTTGGCGGCCTAAACATCAATGAAAACGGATGAAACTTTGCAGATACATCAGTCCCGGTGAAAATCGGATATATCATTGGTGACGGAAATGGGCGTGGCAAAACGGCTCAAGAGCGCCCCCTGGAAAGTTTAAAATGGCGAGCCCCACCTTTCAGTTTGATGTAGGCGAACGAAATTCGGAGGGCATATGTATTTCATCGAGACACACTAAAATGTCTCTTGAAACTATACCCAACATGCAACAGGAAGTCCGCCATTTTGCTCTTAATGTGCCATTTTGTCCTTGTTTTGACCATTTCCATGCCTCGTACTTCGACGAACTCCTCCTACAGATTTCATCCGATCAACTTCATATCGGGTCAGCTTCATCTTAAGACCTTTGTGATCAAAAGTTATCAAAAAAATTGAGTTTTCACCAAACACCCTTGCCGTGGCGCCCCGCCAAAGTTTGACATTTCGCCATAAAACACGAAGTCCTCATAACTCCTCCATACATTATCCAATTTGTCCGATATATCTCACGCTTCATGACGGTTCTGTCCTGAACACATCTATGTGTCAGTATTGCATCATACTTATAGCGCCACCTATTGGTGAAACAGGAAGTCCTCATAACTCCTCCATACATTATCCGATTTGTCCGATATATCTCACGCTTCATGACGGTTCTGTCCTGAACACATCTATGTGTCAGTATTGCGTCATACTTATAGCGCCACCTATTGGTGAAACAGGAAGTCCTCATAACTCCTCCATACATTATCCGATTTGTCTGATATATCTCACGCTTCATGACGGTTCTGTCCTGAACACATCTATGTGTCAGTATTGCGTCATACTTATAGCGCCACCTATTGGTGAAACAGGAAGTCCTCATAACTCCTCCATACATTATCCGATTTGTCCGATTTATCTCACGCTTCATGACGGTTCTGTCCTGAACACATCTATGTGTCAGTATTGCGTCATACTTATAGCGCCACCTATTGGTGAAACAGGAAGTCCTCATAACTCCTGCATACATTATCCGATTTGCACCAAATTGCTGACGCTTCATGAAGGTCACCTTCTGAACACATCTATGCGTCGGTATTGAGTTACACTTACAGCGCCACCTACTGGTGAAACAGGAAGTACTCATAACTCCTACATACATTATCCGATTTACTCCAAATTGCTCACGCTTGATGAAGGTCGCATCTTGAACACATCTGTAGGTCAGTATTGCGTCATACCTACAGCGCCACCTACTGCTTACAGGAAGTCCTCATAACTCCTACATACTTTGTCCGATTTACACAACATTTCTCACGCTTCATCAAGGTACCGTCCTGAACACATCCATGCGTCGGTATTGAGTCACGCTTAGAGCGCCACCTACTGGTGACAGGAAGTTTCTGTCAGTACTGGACACCGAAATAGCACACCCTTTAACGGCGCCACACCCCGACACGCGTGGGGTGCGAGGGCCCGCTCACTGCTGCTCGCAGCCCTAGTTCTTCTTGTTCTTCTCCCCAAACAAATGCCTTTTTGGCGGCCTAAACATCGATGAAAACGGATGAAACTTTGCAGATACGTCAGTCCCGGTGAAAAATTTGATAATTCATGGGTGACGGAAATGGGCGTGGCAAAACGGCTCAAGAGCGCCCCCTGGAAAGTTTCAAATGGCGAGCCCCACCTTTCAGTTTGATGTAGGCAAACGAAATTCGGAGGGCATATGTAGTTCATCGAGACGCACTAAAATGTCTCTTGGAGCTATACCCAACATGCAACAGGAAGGCCGCCATCTTGATTTTAATGTGCCATTTTGTCCTTGTTTTGACCATTTCCATGCCTCGTACTTCGACGAACTCCTCTTACAGATTTCATCCGATCAACTTCATATCGGGTCAGCTTCATCTTAAGACCTTTGTGATCAAAAGTTATCAAAAAAATTGAGTTTTCACTAAACACCCTTGCCGTGGCGCCCCGCCAAAGTTTGACATTTCGCCATAAAACACGAAGTCCTCATAACTCCTCCATACATTATCCAATTTGTCCGATATATCTCACGCTTCATGACGGTTCTGTCCTGAACACATCTATGTGTCAGTATTGCATCATACTTATAGCGCCACATATTGGTGAAACAGGAAGTCCTCATAACTCCTCCATACATTGTCCAATTCGTCCGATATATCTCACGCTTCATGAAGGTTCTGTCCTGAACACATCTATGTGTCAGTATTGCGTCATAATTATAGCGCCACCTATTGGTAAAACAGGAAGTCCTCATAACTCCTCCATACATTATCCGATTTGTCCGATATATCTCACGCTTCATGACGGTTCTGTCCTGAACACATCTATGTGTCAGTATTGCGTCATACTTATAGCGCCACCTATTGGTGAAACAGGAAGTCCTCATAACTCCTCCATACATTATCCGATTTGTCTGATTTATATCACGCTTCATGACGGTTCTGTCCTGAACACATCTATGTGTCAGTATTGCGTCATACTTATAGCGCCACCTATTGGTGAAACAGGAAGTCCTCATAACTCCTGCATACATTATCCGATTTGCACCAAATTGCTGACGCTTCATGAAGGTCACCTTCTGAACACATCTATGCGTCGGTATTGAGTTACACTTACAGCGCCACCTACTGGTGAAACAGGAAGTACTCATAACTCCTACATACATTATCCGATTTACTCCAAATTGCTAATGCTTGATGAAGGTCGCATCTTGAACACATCTGTAGGTCAGTATTGCGTCATACCTACAGCGCCACCTACTGCTTACAGGAAGTCCTCATAACTCCTACATACTTGTCCGATTTACACAACATTTCTCACGCTTCATCAAGGTACTGTCCTGAACACATCTATGCGTCGGTATTGAGTCACGCTTAGAGCGCCACCTACTGGTGACAGGACGTTTCTGTCAGAACTGGACACCGAAATAGCACACCCTTTAACGGCGCCACACCCCGACCCGCGTGGGGTGCGAGGGCCCGCTCACTGCTGCTCGCAGCACTAGTTATTATTATTATTCTCCTTCTTCCGAAACAAATGCCTTTTTGGCGGCCTAAACATCATTGAAAACGGATGAAACTTTGCAGATACGTCAGTCCCGGTGAAAAATTTGATAATTCATGGGTGACGGAAATGGGCGTGGCAAAACGGCTCAAAAGCGCCCCCTGGAAAATTTAAAATGGCGAGCCCCACCTTTCAGTTTAATGTAGATGAACGAATTTCGGAGGGCATATGTATTTCATCGAGACACACTAAAATGTCTCTTGGAGCTATACCCAACATGCAACAGGAAGTCCGCCATTTTGCTCTTAATGTGCCATTTTCCCTTGTTTTTACCATTTCCATGCCTCGTACTTCAACGAACTCCTCCTAGAGATTTCATCCGATCAACTTCATATTCAGTCAGCATCATCTTAAGACCTTTGTGATCAAAAGTTATCAAAAAAATTGAGCTTTCACCAAACACCCTTGCCGTGGCGCCCCGCCAAAGTTTGACATTTCGCCATAAAACACGAAGTCCTCATAACTCCTCCATACATTATCCGATTTGTCCGATATATCTCACGCTTCATGACGGTTCTGTCCTGAACACATCTATGTGTCAGTATTGCATCATACTTATAGCGCCACCTATTGGTGAAACAGGAAGTCCTCATAACTCCTCCATACATTATCCAATTTGTCCAATATATCTCACGCTTCATGACGGTTCTGTCCTGAACACATCTATGTGTCAGTATTGCGTCATACTTATAGCGCCACCTATTGGTGAAACAGGAAGTCCTCATAACTCCTCCATACATTATCCAATTCGTCCGATATATCTCACGCTTCATGAAGGTTCTGTCCTGAACACATCTATGTGTCAGTATTGCGTCATACTTATAGCGCCACCTATTGGTAAAACAGGAAGTCCTCATAACTCCTCCATACATTATCCGATTTGTCCGATATATCTCACGCTTCATGACGGTTCTGTCCTGAACACATCTATGTGTCAGTATTGCGTCATACTTATAGCGCCACCTATTGGTGAAACAGGAAGTCCTCATAACTCCTCCATACATTATCCGATTTGTCCGATTTATCTCACGCTTCATGACGGTTCTGTCCTGAACACATCTATGTGTCAGTATTGCGTCATACTTATAGCGCCACCTATTGGTGAAACAGGAAGTCCTCATAACTCCTGCATACATCATCCGATTTGCACCAAATTGCTGACGCTTCATGAAGGTCACCTTCTGAACACATCTATGCGTCGGTATTGAGTTACACTTACAGCGCCACCTACTGGTGAAACAGGAAGTACTCATAACTCCTACATACATTATCCGATTTACTCCAAATTGCTCATGCTTGATGAAGGTCGCATTTTTAACACATCTGTAGGTCAGTATTGCGTCATACCTACAGCGCCACCTACTGCTTACAGGAAGTCCTCATAACTCCTACATACTTTGTCCGATTTACACAACATTTCTCACGCTTCATCAAGGTACCGTCCTGAACACATCTATGCGTCGGTATTGAGTCACGCTTAGAGCGCCACCTACTGGTGACTGGACGTTTCTGTCAGTACTGGACACCGAAATAGCACACCCTTTAACGGCGCCACACCCCGACCCGCGTGGGGTGCGAGGGCCCGCTCACTGCTGCTCGCAGCACTAGTTAGGGCCCGAGCACTGGCGGTGCGAGGCCCTATTGAAACTCGAAGGATTATTAGGGCCCGAGCACTGGCGGTGCGAGGCCCTATTGAAACTCGAAGGATTATTATTATTCTCCTTCTTCTCCTTTACTCCAAACAAATGCCTTTTAGGCGGCCTGAACATCGATGAAAACGGATGAAACTTTGCAGATACGTCAGTCCCGGTGAAAAATTTGATAATTCATGGGTGACGGAAATGGGCGTGGCAAAACGGCTCAAGAGCGCCCCCTGGAAAGTTTAAAATGGCGAGCCCCACCTTTCAGTTTGATGTAGGCGAACGAAATTCGGAGGGCATATGTATTTCATCGAGCCACACTAAAATGTCTCTTGGAGCTATACCCAACATGCAACAGGAAGTCCGCCATTTTGCTCTTAATGTGCCATTTTGTCCTTGTTTTGACCATTTCCATGCCTCGTACTTCGACGAACTCCTCCTACAGATTTCATCCGATCAACTTCATATCGGGTCAGCTTCATCTTAAGACCTTTGTGATCAAAAGTTATCAAAAAATTTGAGTTTTCACCAAACACCCTTGCCGTGGCGCCCCGCCAAAGTTGGACATTTCGCCATAAAACACGAAGTCCTCATAACTCCTCCATACATTATCCAATTTGTCCGATATACCTCACGCTTCATGACGGTTCTGTCCTGAACACATCTATGTGTCAGTATTGCATCATACTTATAGCGCCACCTATTGGTGAAACAGGAAGTCCTCATAACTCCTCCATACATTATCCAATTCGTCCGATATATCTCACGCTTCATGAAGGTTCTGTCCTGAACACATCTATGTGTCAGTATTGCGTCATACTTATAGCGCCACCTATTGGTGAAACAGGAAGTCCTCATAACTCCTCCATACATTATCCGATTTGTCCGATTTATCTCACGCTTCATGACGGTTCTGTCCTGAACACATCTATGTGTCAGTATTGCGTCATACTTATAGCGCCACCTATTGGTGAAACAGGAAGTCCTCATAACTCCTGCATACATCATCCGATTTGCACCAAATTGCTGACGCTTCATGACGGTTCTGTCCTGAACACATCTATGTGTCAGTATTGCGTCATACTTATAGCGCCACCTATTGGTGAAACAGGAAGTCCTCATAACTCCTGCATACATCATCCGATTTGCACCAAATTGCTGACGCTTCATGAAGGTCACCTTCTGAACACATCTATGCGTCGGTATTGAGTTACACTTACAGCGCCACCTACTGGTGAAACAGGAAGTACTCATAACTCCTACATACATTATCCGATTTACTCCAAATTGCTCATGCTTGATGAAGGTCGCATCTTGAACACATCTGTAGGTCAGTATTGCGTCATACTTACAGCGCCACCTACTGCTTACAGGAAGTCCTCATAACTCCTACATACTTTGTCCGATTTACACAACATTTCTCACACTTCATCAAGGTACTGTCCTGAACACATCTATGCGTCGGTATTGAGTCACGCTTAGAGCGCCACCTACTGGTGACAGGAAGTTTCTGTCAGTACTGGACACCGAAATAGCACACCCTTTAACGGCGCCACACCCCGACCCGCGTGGGGTGCGAGGGCCCGCTCACTGCTGCTCGCAGCCCTAGTTATTATTATTCTTCTCCTTCTCCTTCTTCTCCTTCTTCTTCTCCCCAAACAAATGCCTTTTTGGCGGCCTTAACATCGATGAAAACGGATGAAACTTTGCACATACGTCAGTCCCGGTAAAAAATTTGATAATTCATGGGTGACGGAAATGGGCGTGGCAAAACGGCTCAAGTGCGCCCCCTGGAAAATTTAAAATGGCGAGCCCCACCTTTCAGTTTGATGTAGTCGAACGAAATTCGGTGGGCATATGTAGTTCATCGAGACACACTAAAATGTCTCTTGGAGCTATACCCAACATGCAACAGGAAGTCCGCCATCTTGCTTTTAATGTGCCATTTTGTCCTTGTTTTGACCATTTCCATGCCTCGTACTTCAACGAACTCCTCCTACAGATTTCATCCGATCAACTTCATATCGGGTCGGCTTCATCTTAAGACCTTTGTGATCAAAAGTTATCAAAAAAATTGAGTTTTCACCACACACCCTTGCCGTGGCGCCCTGCCAAAGTTTGACATTTCGCCATAAAACACGAAGTCCTCATAACTCCTACATACATTATCCAATTTGTCCGATATATCTCATGCTTCATGACGGTTCTGTCCTGTACACATCTATGTTTCAGTATTGCATCATACTTATAGCGCCACCTATTGGTGAAACAGGAAGTCCTCATAACTCCTACATACATTATCCAATTCGTCCGATATATCTCACGCTTCATGAAGGTTCTGTCCTGAACACATCTATGTGTCAGTATTGCGTCATACTTATAGGGCCACCTATTGGTGAAACAGGAAGTCCTCATAACTCCTACATACATTATCCAATTCGTCCGATATATCTCACGCTTCATGAAGGTTCTGTCCTGAACACATCTATGTTTCAGTATTGCATCATACTTATAGCGCCACCTATTGGTGAAACAGGAAGTCCTCATAACTCCTACATACATAATCCAATTCGTCCGATATATTTCACGCTTCATGAAGGTTCTGTCCTGAACACAACTATGTGTCAGTATTGCGTCATACTTATAGCGCCACCTATTGGTGAAACAGGAAGTCCTCATAACTCCTCCATACATTATCCGATTCGTCCGATATATCTCACGCTTCATGACGGTTCTGTCCTGAACACATCTATGTGTCAGTATTGCGTCATACTTATAGCGCCACCTATTGGTGAAACAGGAAGTCCTCATAACTCCTCCATACATTATCCAATTTGTCCAATATATCTCACGCTTCATGACGGTTCTCTCCTGAACACATCTATGTGTCAGTATTGCGTCATACTTATAGCGCCACCTATTGGTGAAACAGGAAGTCCTCATAACTCCTCCATACATTATCCAATTCGTCCGATATATCTCACGCTTCATGAAGGTTCTGTCCTGAACACATCTATGTGTCAGTATTGCGTCATACTTATAGCGCCACCTATTGGTAAAACAGGAAGTCCTCATAACTCCTCCATACATTATCCGATTTGTCCGATATATCTCACGCTTCATGACGGTTCTGTCCTGAACACATCTATGTGTCAGTATTGCGTCATACTTATAGCGCCACCTATTGGTGAAACAGGAAGTCCTCATAACTCCTCCATACATTATCCGATTTGTCCGATTTATCTCACGCTTCATGACGGTTCTGTCCTGAACACATCTATGTGTCAGTATTGCGTCATACTTATAGCGCCACCTATTGGTGAAACAGGAAGTCCTCATAACTCCTGCATACATCATCCGATTTGCACCAAATTGCTGACGCTTCATGAAGGTCACCTTCTGAACACATCTATGCGTCGGTATTGAGTTACACTTACAGCGCCACCTACTGGTGAAACAGGAAGTACTCATAACTCCTACATACATTATCCGATTTACTCCAAATTGCTCATGCTTGATGAAGGTCGCATTTTTAACACATCTGTAGGTCAGTATTGCGTCATACCTACAGCGCCACCTACTGCTTACAGGAAGTCCTCATAACTCCTACATACTTTGTCCGATTTACACAACATTTCTCACGCTTCATCAAGGTACCGTCCTGAACACATCTATGCGTCGGTATTGAGTCACGCTTAGAGCGCCACCTACTGGTGACTGGACGTTTCTGTCAGTACTGGACACCGAAATAGCACACCCTTTAACGGCGCCACACCCCGACCCGCGTGGGGTGCGAGGGCCCGCTCACTGCTGCTCGCAGCACTAGTTAGGGCCCGAGCACTGGCGGTGCGAGGCCCTATTGAAACTCGAAGGATTATTAGGGCCCGAGCACTGGCGGTGCGAGGCCCTATTGTATTTCGAAGGATTATTATTCTACCTTCTTGTTCTTCTTCTTCTTCTTCTTCTTTACTCCAAACAAATGCCTTTTAGGCGGCCTGAACATCGATGAAAACGGATGAAACTTTGCAGATACGTCAGTCCCGGTGAAAAATTTGATAATTCATGGGTGACGGAAATGGGCGTGGGAAAACGGCTCAAGAGCGCCCCCTGGAAAGTTTCAAATGGCGAGCCCCACCTTTCAGTTTGATGTAGGCGAACGAAATTCGGAGGGCATATGTATTTCATCGAGCCACACTTAAATGTCTCTTGGAGCTATACCCAACATGCAACAGGAAGTCCGCCATTTTGCTCTTAATGTGCCATTTTGTCCTTGTTTTGACCATTTCCATGCCTCGTACTTCGACGAACTCCTCCTACAGATTTCATCCGATCAACTTCATATCGGGTCATCTTCATCTTAAGACCTTTGTGATCAAAAGTTATCAAAAAAATTGAGTTTTCACCAAACACCCTTGCCGTGGCGCCCCGCCAAAGTTTGACATTTCGCCATAAAACACGAAGTCCTCATAACTCCTCCATACATTATTCAATTTGTCCGATATATCTCACGCTTCATGACGGTTCTGTCCTGAACACATCTATGTGTCAGTATTGCGTCATACTTATAGCGCCACCTATTGGTGAAACAGGAAGTCCTCATAACTCCTCCATACATTATCCAATTTGTCCGATATATCTCACGCTTCATGACGGTTCTGTCCTGAACACATCTTTGTGTCAGTATTGCATCATACTTATAGCGCCACCTGTTGGTAATACAGGAAGTACTCATAACTCCTCCATACATTATCCGATTTGTCCGATTTTTCTCACGCTTCATGACGGTTCTGTCCTGAACACATCTATGTGTCAGTATTGCGTCATACTTATAGCGCCACCTATTGGTGAAACAGGAAGTCCTCATAACTCCTCCATACATTATCCAATTTGTCCGATATATCTCACGCTTCATGACGGTTCTGTCCTGAACACATCTTTGTGTCAGTATTGCATCATACTTATAGCGCCACCTGTTGGTAATACAGGAAGTACTCATAACTCCTCCATACATTATCCGATTTGTCCGATATTTCTCACGCTTCATGACGGTTCTGTCCTGAACACATCTATGTGTCAGTATTGCATCATACTTATAGCGCCACCTATTGGTGAAACAGGAAGTCCTCATAACTCCTCCATACATTATCCGATTCGTCCGATATATCTCACGCTTCATGACGGTTCTGTCCTGAACACATCTATGTGTCAGTATTGCATAATACTTATAGCGCCACCTATTGGTGAAACAGGAAGTCCTCATGACTCCTCCATACATTATCCAATTTGTCCGATATATCTCACGCTTCATGACGGTTCTGTCCTGAACACATCTATGTGTCAGTATTGCGTCATACTTATAGCGCCACCTATTGGTGAAACAGGAAGTCCTCATAACTCCTCCATACATTATCCAATTTGTCCGATATATCTCACGCTTCATGACGGTTCTGTCCTGAACACGTCTTTGTGTCAGTATTGCATCATACTTATAGCGCCACCTATTGGTGAAACAGGAAGTCCTCATAACTCCTCCATACATTATCCAATTCGTCCGATATATCTCACGCTTCATGAAGGTTCTGTCCTGAACACATCTATGTGTCAGTATTGCGTCATACTTATAGCGCCACCTATTGGTAAAACAGGAAGTCCTCATAACTCCTACATACATTATCGGATTCGTCCGATATATCTCACGCTTCATGACGGTTCTGTCCTGAACACATCTATGTGTCAGTATTGCATCATACTTATAGCGCCACCTATTGGTGAAACAGGAAGTCCTCATAACTCCTACATACATTATCCAATTTGTCCGATATATCTCACGCTTCATGACGGTTCTGTCCTGAACACATCTTTGTGTCAGTATTGCATCATACTTATAGCGCCACCTGTTGGTAATACAGGAAGTACTCATAACTCCTCCATACATTATCCGATTTGTCCGATTTTTCTCACGCTTCATGACGGTTCTGTCCTGAACACATCTATGTGTCAGTATTGCGTCATACGTATAGCGCCACCTATTGGTGAAACAGGAAGTCCTCATAACTCCTGCATACATCATCCGACTTGCAACAAATTGCTGACGCTTCATGAAGGTGGTCTTCTGAACCCATCTATGTGTCGGTATTGAGTCACACTTACAGCGCCACCTACTGGTGAAACAGGAAGTCCTCATAACTCCTACATACGTTATCCGATTTACTCCAAATTGCTCATGCTTGATAAAGGTCGCATCTTGAACACATCTGTAGGTCAGTATTGCGTCATACCTACAGCGCCACCTACTGCTTACAGGAAGTCCTCATAACTCCTACATACTTTGTCCGATTTACACAACATTTCTCACGCTTCATCAAGGTACTGTCCTGAACACATCTATGCTTTGGTATTGAGTCACGCTTAGAGCGCCACCTACTGGTGACAGGAAGTTTCTGTCAGTACTGGACACCGAAATAGCACACCCTTTAACGGCGCCACACCCCGACCCGCGTGGGGTGCGAGGGCCCGCTCACTGCTGCTCGCAGCACTAGTTAGGGCCCGAGCACTGGCGGTGCGAGGCCCTATTGTATTTCGAAGGATTATTATTATTCTCCTTGTTCTTCTTGTTCTTCTCCCCAAACAAATGCCTTTTTGGCGGCCTAAACATCGATGAAAACGGATGAAACTTTGCAGATACATCAGTCCCGGTGTAAATCGGATATTTCATGGGTGACGGAAATGGGCGTGGCAAAACGGCTCAAGAGCGCCCCCTGGAAAGTTTAAAATGGCGAGCCCCACCTTTCAGTTTGATGTAGGCGAACGAAATTCGGTGGGCATATGTATTTCATCGAGCCACACTAAAATGTCTCTTGGAGCTATACCCAACATGCAACAGGAAGTCCGCCATTTTGCTTTTAATGTGCCATTTTGTCCTTGTTTTGACCATTTCCATGCCTCGTACTTCGACGAACTCCTCCTAGAGATTTCATCCGATCAACTTCATATCGGGTCAGCTTCATCTTAAGACCTTTGTGATCAAAAGTTATCAAAAAAATTGAGTTTTCACCACACACCCTTGCCGTGGCGCCCCGCTAAAGTTTGACATTTCGCCATAAAACACGAAGTCCTCATAACTCCTCCATACATTATCCAATTTGTCCGATATATCTCACGCTTCATGACGGTCCTGTCCTGAACACATCTATGTGTCAGTATTGCGTCATACTTATAGCGCCACCTATTGGTGAAACAGGAAGTCCTCATAACTCATCCATACATTATCCAATTTGTCCGATATATCTCACGCTTCATGACGGTCCTGTCCTGAACACATCTATGTGTCAATATTGTGTCATACTTATAGCGCCACCTATTGGTGAAACAGGAAGTCCTCATAACTCCTCCATACATTATCCAATTCGTCCGATATATCTCACGCTTCATGACGGTTCCGTCCTGAACACATCTATGTGTCAGTATTGCGTCATACTTATAGCGCCACCTATTGGTGAAACAGGAAGTCCTCATAACTCCTCCATACATTATCCGATTTGTCCAATTTATCTCACGCTTCATGGCGGTTCTGTCCTGAACACATCTATGTGTCAGTATTGCGTCATACTTATAGCGCCACCTATTGGTGAAACAGGAAGTCCTCATAACTCCTGCATACATCATCCGATTTGCACCAAATTGCTGACGCTTCATGAAGGTCACCTTCTGAACACATCTATGCGTCGGTATTGAGTTACACTTACAGCGCCACCTACTGGTGAAACAGGAAGTACTCATAACTCCTACATACATTATCCGATTTACTCCAAATTGCTCATGCTTGATGAAGGTTGCATCTTGAACACATCTGTAGGTCAGTATTGCGTCATACCTACAGCGCCACCTACTGCTTACAGGAAGTCCTCATAACTCCTACATACTTTGTCCGATTTACACAACATTTCTCACGCATCATCAAGGTACTGTCCTGAACACATCTATGCGTCGGTATTGAGTCACGCTTAGAGCGCCACCTACTGGTGACAGGAAGTTTCTGTCGGTACTGGACACCGAAATAGCACACCCTTTAACGGCGCCACACCCCGACCCGCATGGGGTGCGAGGGCCCGCTCACTGCTGCTCGCAGCACTAGTTAGGGCCCGAGCACTGGCGGTGCGAGGCCCTATTGAAACTCGAAGGATTATTAGGGCCCGAGCACTGGCGGTGCGAGGCCCTATTGAATTTCGAAGGATTATTATTATTATTATTATTATTCTCCTTCTCCTTCTTCCAAAACAAATGCATTTTTGGCGGCCTAAACATCGATGAAAACGGATGAAACTTTGCAGATACGTCAGTCCCGGTGAAAAATTTGATAATTCATGGGTGACGGAAATAAGCGTGGCAAAACGGCTCAAGAGCGCCCCCTGGAAAATTTAAAATGGCGAGCCCCACCTTTCAGTTTGATGTAGGGGAACGAAATTCGGAGGGCACATGTATTTCATCGAGACACACTAAAATGTCTCTTGGAGCTATACCCAACATGCAACAGGAAGTCCGCCATTTTGCTCTTAATGTGCCATTTTGTCCTTGTTTTGACCATTTCCATGCCTCGTACTTCGACGAACTCCTCCTACAGATTTCATCCGATCAACTTCATATCGGGTCAGCTTCATCTTAAGACCTTTGTGATCAAAAGTTATCAAAAAAATTGAGTTTTCACCAAACACCCTTGCCGTGGCGCCCCGCCAAAGTTTGACATTTCGCCATAAAACACGATGTCCTCATAACTCCTCCATACATTATCCGATTTGTCCGATATATCTCACGCTTCATGACGGTTCTGTCCTGAACACATCTATGTGTCAGTATTGCGTCATATTTATAGCGCCACCTATTGGTGAAACAGTACGTCCTCATAACTCCTCCATACATTATCTGATTCGTCCGATATGTCTCACGCTTCATGACGGTTCTGTCCTGAACACATCTATGTGTCAGTATTGCGTCATACTTATAGCGCCACCTATTGGTGAAACAGTACGTCCTCATAACTCCTCCATACATTATCCGATTTGTCCGATATGTCTCACGCTTCATGACAGTTCTGTCCTGAACACATCTATGTGTCAGTATTGCGTCATACTTATAGCGCCACCTATTGGTGAAACAGGAAGTCCTCATAACTCCTCCATACATTATCCGATTTGTCCGATTTATCTCACACTTCATGATGGTTCTGTCCTGAACACATCTATGTGTCAGTATTGCGTCATACTTATAGCGCCACCTATTGGTGAAACAGGAAGTCCTCATAACTCCTGCATACATCATCCGATTTGCACCAAATCGCTGACGCTTCATGAAGGTCACCTTCTGAACACATCTATGCGTCGGTATTGAGTTACACTTACAGCGCCACCTACTGGTGAAACAGGAAGTACTCATAACTCCTACATACATTATCCGATTTACTCCAAATTGCTCATGCTTGATGAAGGTCGCATCTTGAACACATCTGTAGGTCAGTATTGCGTCATACCTACAGCGCCACCTACTGCTTACAGGAAGTCCTCATAACTCCTACATACTCTGTCCGATTTACACAACATTTCTCACGCTTCATCAAGGTACTGTCCTGAACACATCTATGCGTCGGTATTGAGTCACGCTTAGAGCGCCACCTACTGGTGACAGGAAGTTTCTGTCAGTACTGGACACCGAAATAGCACACCCTTTAACGGCGCCACACCCCGACCCGCGTGGGGTGCGAGGGCCCGCTCACTGCTGCTCGCAGCACTAGTTATTATTATACTTCTCCTTCTTCTCCTTCTTTACTCCAAACAAATGCCTTTTAGGCGGCCTGAACATCGATGAAAACGGATGAAACTTTGCAGATACGTCAGTCCCGGTGAAAAATTTGATAATTCATGGGTGACGGAAATGGGTGTGGCAAAACGGCTCAAGAGCGCCCCCTGGAAAGTTTAAAATGGCGAGCCCCACCTTTCAGTTTGATGTAGGCGAACGAAATTCGGTGGGCATATGTATTTCATCGAGCCACACTTAAATGTCTCTTGGAGCTATACCCAACATGCAACAGGAAGTCCGCCATTTTGCTCTTAATGTGCCATTTTGTCCTTGTTTTGACCATTTCCATGCCTCGTACTTCGACGAACTCCTCCTACAGATTTCATCCGATCAACTTCATATCGGGTCAGCTTCATCTTAAGACCTTTGTGATCAAAAGTTATCAAAAAAATTGAGTTTTCACCAAACACCCTTGCCGTGGCGCCCCGCCAAAGTTTGACATTTCGCCATAAAACACGAAGTCCTCATAACTCCTCCATACATTATCCAATTTGTCCGATATATCTCACGCTTCATGACGGTTCTGTCCTGAACACATCTATGTGTCAGTATTGCGTCATACTTATAGCGCCACCTATTGGTGAAACAGGAAGTCCTCATAACTCCTCCATACATTATCCCATTTGTCCGATATAGCTCACGCTTCATGACGGTTCTGTCCTGAACACATCTATGTGTCAGTATTGCGTCATACGTATAGCGCCACCTATTGGTGAAACAGGAAGTCCTCATAACTCCTGCATACATCATCCGATTTGCACCAAATTGCTGATGCTTCATGAAGGTGGCCTTCTGAACCCATCTATGTGTCGGTATTGAGTCACACTTACAGCGCCACCTACTGGTGAAACAGGAAGTCCTCATAACTCCTCCATACATTATCCAATTTGTCCGATATATCTCACGCTTCATGACGGTTCTGTCCTGAACACATCTATGTGTCAGTATTGCGTCATACTTATAGCGCCACCTATTGGTGAAACAGGAAGTCCTCATAACTCCTGCATACATCATCCGATTTGCACCAAATTACTGACGCTTCGTGAAGGTCACCTTCTGAACACATCTATGCGTCGATATTGAGTCACACTTACAGCGCCACCTACTGGTGAAACAGGAAGTACTCATAACTCCTCCATACATTATCCAATTTGTCCGATATATCTCACGCTTCATGACGGTTCTGTCCTGAACACATCTATGTGTCAGTATTGCGTCATACTTATAGCGCCACCTATTGGTGAAACAGGAAGTCCTCATAACTCCTCCATACATTATCCAATTTGTCCGATATATCTCACGCTTCATGACGGTTCTGTCCTGAACACATCTATGTGTCAGTATTGCGTCATACTTATAGCGCCACCTATTGGTGAAACAGGAAGTCCTCATAACTCCTCCATACATTAGCCAATTTGTCCGATATATCTCACGCTTCATGACGGTTCTGTCCTGAACACATCTATGTGTCAGTATTACATCATACTTATAGCGCCACCTATTGGTGAAACAGGAAGTCCCCATAACTCCTCCATACATTATCGGATTTGTCCGATATATCTCACGCTTCATGACGGTTCTGTCCTGAACACATCTATGTGTCAGTATTGCGTCATACTTATAGCGCCACCTATTGGTGAAACAGGAAGTCCTCATAACTCCTACATACATTATCCAATTCGTCCGATATATCTCACGCTTCATGACGGTTCTGTCCTGAACACATCTATGTGTCAGTATTGCATCATACTTATAGCGCCACCTATTGGTGAAACAGGAAGTCCTCATTACTCCTCCATACATTATCCAATTCGTCCAATATATCTCACGCTTCATGAAGGTTCTGTCCTGAACACATCTGTGTCAGTATTACGTCATACTTATAGCGCCACCTATTGGTAAAACAGGAAGTCCTCATAACTCCTCCATACATTATCCGCTTTGTCCGATATATCTCACGCTTCATGACGGTTCTGTCCTGAACACATCTATGTGTCAGTATTGCGTCATACTTATAGCGCCACCTATTGGTGAAACAGGAAGTCCTCATAACTCCTCCATACATTATCCGATTTGTCCGATATATCTCACGCTTCATGACGGTTCTGTCCTGAACACATCTATGTGTCAGTATTGCGTCATACTTATAGCGCCACCTATTGGTGAAACAGGAAGTCCTCATAACTCCTCCATACATTATCCGATTTGTCCGATTTATCTCACGATTCATGACGGTTCTGTCCTAAACACATCTATGTGTCAGTATTGCTTCATACTTATAGCGCCACCTATTGGTGAAACAGGAAGTCCTCATAACTCCTGCATACATCATCCGATTTGCACCAAATTGCTGACGCTTCATGAAGGTCACCTTCTGAACACATCTATGCGTCGGTATTGAGTTACACTTACAGCGCCACCTACTGGTGAAACAGGAAGTACTCATAACTCCTACATATGTTATCCGATTTACTCCAAATTGCTCATGCTTGATGAAGGTCGCATCTTGAACACATCTGTAGGTCAGTATTGCGTCATACCTACAGCGCCACCTACTGCTTACAGGAAGTCCTCATAACTCCTACATACTTTGTCCGATTTACACAACATTTCTCACGCTTCATCAAGGTACTGTCCTGAACACATCTATGCATCGGTATTGAGTCACGCTTAGAGCGCCACCTAACTGGTGACAGGAAGTTTCTGTCAGTACTGGACACCGAAATAGCACACCCTTTAACGGCGCCACACCCCGACCCGCGTGGGGTGCGAGGGCCCGCTCACTGCTGCTCGCAGCACTAGTTCTCCTTATTCTTCTTCTCCCCAAACAAATGCCTTTTTGGCGGCCTAAACATCGATGAAAACGGATGAAACTTTGCAGATACATCAGTCCCGGTGAAAATCGGATATTTCATTGGTGACGGAAATGGGCGTGGCAAAACGGCTCAAGAGCGCCCCCTGGAAAGTTTAAAATGGCGAGCCCCACCTTTCAGTTTTATGTAGGCGAACGAAATTCGGTGGGCATATGTATTTCATCGAGTCACACTTAAATGTCTCTTGGAGCTATACCCAACATGCAACAGGAAGTCCGCCATTTTGCTCTTAATGTGCCATTTTGTCCATGTTTTGACCATTTCCATGCCTCGTACTTCGACGAACTCCTCCTACAGATTTCATCCGATCAACTTCATATCGGGTCAGCTTCATCTTAAGGCCTTTCTGATCAAAAGTTATCAAAAAAATTGAGTTTTCACCAAACACCCTTGCCGTGGCGCCCCGCCAAAATTTGACATTTCGCCATAAAACACGAAGTCCTCATAACTCCTCCATACATTATCCAATTTGTCCGATATATCTCACGCTTCATGACGGTTCTGTCCTGAACACATCTATGTGTCAGTATTGCGTCATACTTATAGCGCCACCTATTGGTGAAACAGGAAGTCCTCATAACTCCTCCATACATTATCCAATTTGTCCGATATATCTCACGCTTCATGACGGTTCTGTCCTGAACACATCTGTGTGTCAGTATTGCGTCATACTTATAGCGCCACCTATTGGTGAAACAGGAAGTCCTCATAACTCCTCCATACATTATCCAATTTGTCCGATATATCTCACGCTTCATGACGGTTCTGTCCTGAACACATCTATGTGTCAGTATTGCGTCATACGTATAGCGCCACCTATTGGTGAAACAGGAAGTCCTCATAACTCCTGCATACATCATCCGATTTGTCCGATATATCTCACGCTTCATGACGGTTCTGTCCTGAACACATCTATGTGTCAGTATTGCGTCATACTTATAGCGCCACCTATTGGTGAAACAGGAAGTCCTCATAACTCCTCCATACATTATCCAATTTGTCCGATATATCTCACGCTTCATGACGGTTCTGTCCTGAACACATCTATGTGTCAGTATTGCGTCATACGTATAGCGCCACCTATTGGTGAAACAGGAAGTCCTCATAACTCCTGCATACATCATCCGATTTGCACCAAATTGCTGATGCTTCATGAAGGTGGCCTTCTGAACCCATCTATGTGTCGGTATTGAGTCACACTTACAGCGCCACCTACTGGTGAAACAGGAAGTCCTCATAACTCCTACATACTTTGTCCGATTTACACAACATTTCTCACGCTTCATCAAGGTACCGTCCTGAACACATCTATGCGTCGGTATTGAGTCACGCTTAGAGCGCCACCTACTGGTGACAGGAAGTTTCTGTCAGTACTGGACACCGAAATAGCACACCCTTTAACGGCGCCACACCCCGACCCACGTGGGGTGCGAGGGCCCGCTCACTGCTGCTCGCAGCACTAGTTAGGGCCCGAGCACTGGCGGTGCGAGGCCCTATTGTATTTCGAAGGATTATTATTCTCCCACGTTCTTCTTCTTCTTCTTCTCCCCAAACAAATGCCTTTTTGGCGGCCTAAACATCGATGAAAACGGATGAAACTTTGCAGATACATCAGTCCCGTTGAAAAATTTGATAATTCATGGGTGACGGAAATGGGCGTGGCAAAACGGCTCAAGAGCGCCCCCTGGAAAATCTAAAATGGCGAGTTCCACCTTTCAGTTTGATGTAGGCGAACGAAATTCGGTGGGCATATGTAGTTCATCGAGACGCACTAAAATGTCTCTTGGAGCTATACCCAACATGCAACAGGAAGGCCGCCATTTTGATTTTAATGTGCCATTTTGTCCTTGTTTTGACCATTTCCATGCCTCGTACTTCGACGAACTCCTCTTACAGATTTCATCCGATCAACTTCATATCGGGTCAGCTTCATCTTAAGACCTTTGTGATCAAAAGTTATCAAAAAAATTGAGTTTTCACCAAACACCCTTGCCGTGGCGCCCCGCCAAAGTTTGACATTTCGCCATAAAACACGAAGTCCTCATAACTCCTCCATACATTATCCAATTTGTCCGATATATCTCACGCTTCATGACGGTTCTGTCCTGAACACATCTATGTGTCAGTATTGCATCATACTTATAGCGCCACCTATTGGTGAAACAGGAAGTCCTCATAACTCCTCCATACTTTGTCCAATTCGTCCGATATATCTCACGCTTCATGAAGGTTCTGTCCTGAACACATCTATGTGTCAGTATTGCGTCATAATTATAGCGCCACCTATTGGTAAAACAGGAAGTCCTCATAACTCCTCCATACATTATCCGATTTGTCCGATATATCTCACGCTTCATGACGGTTTTGTCCTGAACACATCTATGTGTCAGTATTGCGTCATACTTATAGCGCCACCTATTGGTGAAACAGGAAGTCCTCATAACTCCTCCATACATTATCCGATTTGTCTGATTTATCTCACGCTTCATGACGGTTCTGTCCTGAACACATCTATGTGTCAGTATTGCGTCATACTTATAGCGCCACCTATTGGTGAAACAGGAAGTCCTCATAACTCCTGCATACATTATCCGATTTGCACCAAATTGCTGACGCTTCATGAAGGTCACCTTCTGAACACATCTATGCGTCGGTATTGAGTTACACTTACAGCGCCACCTACTGGTGAAACAGGAAGTACTCATAACTCCTACATACATTATCCGATTTACTCCAAATTGCTAATGCTTGATGAAGGTCGCATCTTGAACACATCTGTAGGTCAGTATTGCGTCATACCTACAGCGCCACCTACTGCTTACAGGAAGTCCTCATAACTCCTACATACTTTGTCCGATTTACACAACATTTCTCACGCTTCATCAAGGTACTGTCCTGAACACATCTATGCGTCGGTATTGAGTCACGCTTAGAGCGCCACCTACTGGTGACAGGAAGTTTCTGTCAGTACTGGACACCGAAATAGCACACCCTTTAACGGCGCCACACCCCGACCCGCGTGGGGTGCGAGGGCCCGCTCACTGCTGCTCGCAGCACTAGTTATTATTCTACCTTCTCCTTCTCCTTCTTCTTCCAAAACAAATGCCTTTTTGGCGGCCTAAACATCGATGAAAACGGATGAAACTTTGCAGATACGTTAGTCCCGGTGAAAAATTTGATAATTCATGGGTGACGGAAATGGGCGTGGCAAAACGGCTCAAGAGCGCCCCCTGGAAAGTTTAAAATGGCGAGCCCCACCTTTCAGTTTGATGTAGGCGAACCAAATTCGGTGGGCATATGTATTTCATCGAGCCACACTAAAATGTCTCTTGGAGCTATACCCAACATGCAACAGGAAGTCCGCCATTTTGCTCTTAATGTGCCATTTTGTCCTTGTTTTGACCATTTCCATGCCTCGTACTTCGACGAACTCCTCCTACAGATTTAATCCGATCAACTTCATATCGGGTCAGCTTCATCTTAAGACCTTTGTGATCAAAAGCTATCAAAAAAATTGAGTTTTCACCAAACACCCTTGCCGTGGCGCCCCGCCAAAGTTTGACATTTCGCCATAAAACACGAAGTCCTCATAACTCCTCCATACATTATCCAATTTGTCCGATATATCTCACGCTTCATGACGGTTCTGTCCTGAACACATCTATGTGTCAGTATTGCGTCATACTTATAGCGCCACCTATTGGTGAAACAGGAAGTCCTCATAACTCCTCCATACATTATCCAATTTGTCCAATATATCCCACGCTTCATGACGGTTCTGTCCTGAACACATCTATGTGTCAGTATTGCGTCATACTTATAGCGCCACCTATTGGTGAAACAGGAAGTCCTCATAACTCCTCCATACATTATCCAATTTGTCCGATATATCTCACGCTTCATGACGGTTCTGTCCTGAACACATCTATGTGTCAGTATTGCGTCATACTTATAGCGCCACCTATTGGTGAAACAGGAAGTCCTCATTACTCCTCCATACATTATCCAATTTGTCCGATATATCTCACGCTTCATGACGGTTCTGTCCTGAACACATCTATGTTTCAGTATTGCGTCATACTTATAGCGCCACCTATTGTTGAAACAGGAAGTCCTCATAACTCCTCCATACATTATCCAATTTGTCCGATATAGCTCACGCTTCATGACGGTTCTGTCCTGAACACATCTATGTGTCAGTATTGCGTCATACGTATAGCGCCACCTATTGGTGAAACAGGAAGTCCTCATAACTCCTGCATACATCATCCGACTTGCAACAAATTGCTGACGCTTCATGAAGGTGGTCTTCTGAACCCATCTATGTGTCGGTATTGAGTCACACTTACAGCGCCACCTACTGGTGAAACAGGAAGTCCTCATAACTCCTACATACGTTATCCTATTAACTCAACATTTCTCACGCTTCATCAAGGTACCGTCCTGAACACATCTATGCTTCGGTATTGATTCACGCCTAGAGCGCCACCTACTGGTGACAGGAAGTTTCTCTCAGTACTGCACACCGAAATAGCACAGCCTTTAACGGCGCAGCACCCCGACACGCGTGGGGTGCGAGGGCCCGCTCACTGCTGCTCGCAGCACTAGTTATCATTGAGAATGGAAATACTTTATTATCATTGTAGAATAGAAAGACTTTATTATCATTGTAGAATAGAAACACTTTATTATCATTGTAGAATAGAAATACTTTATTATCATTGTAGAATAGAAACACTTTATTATCATTGTAGAATAGAAACACTTTATTATCATTGAGAATGGAAATACTTTATTATCATTGTAGAATAGAAAGACTGCATTATCATTGTAGAATAGAAAGACTATTATCATTGTAGAATAGAAAGACTGTATTATTATTGTAGAATAGAACGACTTTAATCATTGTAGAATAGAAAGACTTTATTATCATTGTAGAATAGAAAGACTTTATTATCATTGAGAATGGAAATACTTTATTATCATTGTAGAATAGAAAGACTGCATTATCATATTAGAATAGAAATACTTTATCATTGTAGAATATAAAGACTTTATTATCATTTTAGAATAGAAAGACTTCATTATCATTGTAGAATAGAAATACTTTATTATCATTGTAGAATAGAAAGACTTTATTATCATTGTAGAATAGAAAAATTGTATTGTCATTGTAGAATAGAAAGACTTTATTATCATTGTAGAATAGAAAAATGGTATTGTCATTGTAGAATAGAAAGACTTTATTATCATTGTAGAATAGAAAGACTGTATTATCATTTTAGAATATAAATACTTTATTATCATTGTAGAATAGAAAGACTGTATTATCATTGTAGAATAGAAAAACTGTATTGTCATTGTAGAATAGAAAGACTGCATTATCATTGTAGAATTGAAAGACTTTAATCATTGTAGAATAGAAATACTTTATTATCATTGTAGAATAGAAACACTTTATTATCATTGTAGAATAGAAACACTTTATTATCATTGAGAATGGAAATACTTTATTATCATTGTAGAATAGAAAGACTGCATTATCATTGTAGAATAGAAAGACTATTATCATTGTAGAATAGAAAGACTGTATTATCATTGTAGAATAGAACGACTTTAATCATTGTAGAATAGAAAGACTTTATTATCATTGTAGAATAGAAAGACTTTATTATCATTGTAGAATAGAAAGACTTTATTATCATTGAGAATGGAAATACTTTATTATCATTGTAGAATAGAAAGACTTTATTATCATTGTAGAATAGAAACACTTTATTATCATTGTAGAATAGAAATACTTTATTATCATTGTAGAATAGAAAGACTTTAATCATTGTAGAATAGAAACACTTTATTATCATTGTAGAATAGAAAGACTTTATTATCATTGAGAATGGAAATACTTTATTATCATTGTAGAATAGAAAGACTGCATTATCATATTAGAATAGAAATACTTTATCATTGTAGAATATAAAGACTTTATTATCATTTTAGAATAGAAAGACTGTATTATTATTGTAGAATAGAACGACTTTAATCATTGTAGAATAGAAAGACTTTATTATCATTGTAGAATAGAAAGACTTTATTATCATTGAGAATGGAAATACTTTATTATCATTGTAGAATAGAAAGACTGCATTATCATATTAGAATAGAAATACTTTATCATTGTAGAATATAAAGACTTTATTATCATTTTAGAATAGAAAGACTTCATTACTTCGACGAACTCCTCCTACAGATTTAATCCGATCAACTTCATATCGGGTCAGCTTCATCTTAAGACCTTTGTGATCAAAAGCTATCAAAAAAATTGAGTTTTCACCAAACACCCTTGCCGTGGCGCCCCGCCAAAGTTTGACATTTCGCCATAAAACACGAAGTCCTCATAACTCCTCCATACATTATCCAATTTGTCCGATATATCTCACGCTTCATGACGGTTCTGTCCTGAACACATCTATGTGTCAGTATTGCGTCATACTTATAGCGCCACCTATTGGTGAAACAGGAAGTCCTCATAACTCCTGCATACATCATACGATTTGCACCAAATTGCTGACGCTTCATGAAGGTCACCTTCTGAACACATCTATGCGTCGGTATTGAGTTACACTTACAGCGCCACCTACTGGTGAAACAGGAAGTACTCATAACTCCTACATACATTATCCGATTTACTCCAAATTGCTCATGCTTGATGAAGGTCGCATCTTGAACACATCTGTAGGTCAGTATTGCGTCATACCTACAGCGCCACCTACTGCTTACAGGAAGTCCTCATAACTCCTACATACTTTGTCCGATTTACACAACATTTCTCACGCTTCATCAAGGTACTGTCCTGAACACATCTATGCGTCGGTATTGAGTCACGCTTAGAGCGCCACCTACTCGTGACAGGAAGTTTCTGTCAGTACTGGACACCGAAATAGCACACCCTTTAACGGCGCCACACCCCGACCCGCGTGGGGTGCGAGGGCCCGCTCACTGCTGCTCGCAGCACTAGTTAGGGCCCGAGCACTGGCGGTGCGAGGCCCTATTGAATTTCGAAGGATTATTATTATTATTATTCTACCTTCTCCTTCTTCCAAAACAAATGCATTTTTGGCGGCCTAAACATCGATGAAAATGGATGAAACTTTGCAGATACGTCAGTCCCGGTGAAAAATTTGATAATTCATGGGTGACGGAAATGGGCGTGGCAAAACGGCTCAAGAGCGCCCCCTGGAAAATTTAAAATGGCGAGCACCACCTTTCAGTTTGATGTAGGGGAACGAAATTCGGAGGGCACATGTATTTCATCGAGACACACTAAAATGTCTCTTGGAGCTATACCCAACATGCAACAGGAAGTCCGCCATTTTGCTCTTAATGTGCCATTTTGTCCTTGTTTTGACCATTTCCATGCCTCGTACTTCGACGAACTCCTCCTACAGATTTCATCCGATCAACTTCATATCGGGTCAGCTTCATCTTAAGACCTTTGTGATCAAAAGTTATCAAAAAAATTGAGTTTTCACCAAACACCCTTGCCGTGGCGCCCCGCCAAAGTTTGACATTTCGCCATAAAACACGAAGTCCTCATAACTCCTCCATACATTATCCAATTTGTCCGATATATCTCACGCTTCATGACGGTTCTGTCCTGAACACATCTATGTGTCAGTATTGCGTCATACTTATAGCGCCACCTATTGGTGAAACAGGAAGTCCTCATAACTCCTCCATACATTATCCGATTTGTCCGATTTATCTCACGCTTCATGACGGTTCTGTCCTGAACACATCTATGTGTCAGTATTGCGTCATACTTATAGCGCCACCTATTGGTGAAACAGGAAATCCTCATAACTCCTGCATACATCATCCGATTTGCACCAAATTGCTGACGCTTCATGAAGGTCACCTTCTGAACACATCTATCCGTCGGTATTGAGTTACACTTACAGCGCCACCTACTGGTGAAACAGGAAGTACTCATAACTCCTACATACATTATCCGATTTACTCCAAATTGCTCATGCTTGATGAAGGTCGCATCTTGAACACATCTGTAGGTCAGTATTGCGTCATACCTACAGCGCCACCTACTGCTTACAGGAAGTCCTCATAACTCCTACATACTTTGTCCGATTTACACAACATTTCTCACGCTTCATCAAGGTACCGTCCTGAACACATCTATGCGTCGGTATTGAGTCACGCTTAGAGCGCCACCTACTGGTGACAGGAAGTTTCTGTCAGTACTGGACACCGAAATAGCACACCCTTTAACGGCGCCACACCCCGACACGCGTGGGGTGCGAGGGCCCGCTCACTGCTGCTCGCAGCCCTAGTTATTATTATTATTCTCCTTCTTCCGAAACAAATGCCTTTTTGGCGGCCTAAACATCATTGAAAACGGATGAAACTTTGCAGATACGTCAGTCCCGGTGAAAAATTTGATAATTCATGGGTGACGGAAATGGGCGTGGCAAAACAGCTCAAGAGCGCCCCCTGGAAAATTTAAAATGGCGAGCCCCACCTTTCAGTTTGATGTAGACGAACGAATTTCGGAGGGCATATGTATTTCATCGAGACACACTAAAATGTCTCTTGGAGCTATACCCAACATGCAACAGGAAGTCCGCCATTTTGCTCTTAATGTGCCATTTTCCCTTGTTTTGACCATTTCCATGCCTCGTACTTCGACGAACTCCTCCTACAGATTTCATCCGATCAACTTCATATCGGGTCAGCTTCATCTTAAGACCTTTGTGATCAAAAGTTATCAAAAAAATTGAGTTTTCACCAAACACCCTTGCCGTGGCGCCCCGCCAAAGTTTGACATTTCGCCATAAAACACGAAGTCCTCATAACTCCTCCATACATTATCCGATTTGTCCGATATATCTCACGCTTCATCATGTTTGCGTCCTGAACACATCTATGTGTCAGTATTGCGTCATACTTATAGCGCCACCTATCTGTGAAACAGGAAGTCCTCATAACTCCTACATACATTATCCAATCTGTCCGATATATCTCTCGCTTCATGACGGTTCAGTCCTGAACACATCTATGTGTCAGTACTGCGTCATACTTATAGCGCCACCTATTGGGGAAAAAGGAAGTCCTCATAACTCCTACATACATTATCCGATTTGCACCAAATTGCTGACGATTCATGAAGGTCGCATTCTGAACACATCTATGCGTCCGGATTGAGTCACTCTTACAGCGCCACCTACTGGTGAAACAGGAAGTACTCATAACTCCTACATACGTTATCCGATTTACTCCAAATTGCTCACGCTTGATGAAGGTCGCATCCTGAACACATCTCTGCGTGAGCATTGGGTCATACAAATAGCGCCACCTACTGCTTACAGGAAGTCATCATAACTCCTACAAACATTGTCCGATTTACACAACATTTCTCACGCTTCATCAAGGTACCGTCCTGAACACATCTATGCGTTTGTATTGAGTCACGCTTAGAGCGCCACCTACTGGTGACAGGAAGTTTCTGTCAGTACTGGACACCGAAATAGCACACACTTTAACGGCGCCACACCCCGACCCGCGTGGGGTGCGAGGGCCTGCTCACTGCTGCTCGCAGCCCTAGTTAGGGCCCGAGCACTGGCGGTGCGAGGCCCTATTGAAACTCGAAGGATTATTATTATTCTTCTCCTTCTTCTCCTTCTTCTTCTCCTTTACTCCAAACAAATGCCTTTTAGGCGGCCTGAACATCGATGAAAACGGATGAAACTTTGCAGATACGTCAGTCCCGGTGAAAAATTTGATAATTCATGGGTGACGGAAATGGGCGTGGCAAAACGGCTCAAGAGCGCCCCCTGGAAAGTTTAAAATGGCGAGCCCCACCTTTCAGTTTGATGTAGGCTAACGAAATTCGGTGGGCATATGTATTTCATCGAGCCACACTTAAATGTCTCTTGGAGCTATACCCAACATGCAACAGGAAGTCCGCCATTTTGCTCTTAATGTGCCATTTTGTCCTTGTTTTGACCATTTCCATGCCTCGTACTTCGACGAACTCCTCCTACAGATTTCATCCGATCAACTTCATATCGGGTCAGCTTCATCTTAAGACCTTTGTGATCAAAAGTTATCAAAAAAATTGAGTTTTCACCAAACACCCTTGCCGTGGCGCCCTGCCAAAGTTTGACATTTCGCCATAAAACACGAAGTCCTCATAACTCCTCCATACATTATCCAATTTGTCCGATATATCTCACGCTTCATGACGGTTCTGTCCTGAACACATCTATGTGTCAGTATTGCGTCATACTTATAGCGCCACCTATTGGTGAAACAGGAAGTCCTCATAACTCCTCCATACATTATCCAATTTGTCCGATATATCTCACGCTTCATGACGGTTCTGTCCTGAACACATCTATGTGTCAGTATTGCGTCATACTTATAGCGCCACCTATTGGTGAAACAGGAAGTCCTCATAACTCCTCCATACATTATCCAATTTGTCCGATATATCTCACGCTTCATGACGGTTCTGTCCTGAACACATCTATGTTTCAGTATTGCGTCATACTTATAGCGCCACCTATTGGTGAAACAGGAAGTCCTCATAACTCCTCCATACATTATCCAATTCGTCCGATATATCTCACGCTTCATGAAGGTTCTGTCCTGAACACATCTATGTGTCAGTTTTGCGTCATACTTATAGCGCCACCTATTGGTGAAACAGGAAGTCCTCATAACTCCTACATACATTATCCAATTCGTCCGATATATCTCACGCTTCATGAAGGTTCTGTCCTGAACACATCTATGTGTCAGTATTGCGTCATACTTATAGCGCCACCTATTGGTGAAACAGGAAGTCCTCATAACTCCTCCATACATTATCCGATTTGTCCGATATATCTCACGCTTCATGACGGTTCTGTCCTGAACACATCTATGTGTCAGTATTGCGTCATACTTATAGCGCCACCTATTGGTGAAACAGGAAGTCCTCATAACTCCTCCATACATTATCCGATTTGTCCGATATATCTCACGCTTCATGACGGTTCTGTCCTGAACACATCTATGTGTCAGTATTGCGTCATACTTATAGCGCCACCTATTGGTGAAACAGGAAGTCCTCATAACTCCTCCATAAATGATCCGATTTGTCCGATTTATCTCACGCTTCATGACGGTTCTGTCCTGAACACATCTATGTGTCAGTATTGCGTCATACTTATAGCGCCACCTATTGGTGAAACAGGAAGTCCTCATAACTCCTGCATACATCATCCGATTTGCACCAAATTGCTGACGCTTCATGAAGGTCACCTTCTGAACACATCTATGCTTCGGTATTGAGTTACACTTACAGCGCCACCTACTGGTGAAACAGGAAGAACTCATAACTCCTACATACATTATCCGATTTACTCCAAATTGCTCATGCTTGATGAAGGTCGCATCTTGAACACATCTGTAGGTCAGTATTGCGTCATACCTACAGCGCCACCTACTGCTTACAGGAAGTCCTCATAACTCCTACATACTTTGTCCGATTTACACAACATTTCTCACGCTTCATCAAGGTACTGTCCTGAACACATCTATGCATCGGTATTGAGTCACGCTTAGAGCGCCACCTACTGGTGACAGGAAGTTTCTGTCAGTACTGGACACCGAAATAGCACACCCTTTAACGGCGCCACACCCCGACCCGCGTGGGGTGCGAGGGCCCGCTCACTGCTGCTCGCAGCACTAGTTAGGGCCCGAGCACTGGCGGTGCGAGGCCCTATTGAATTTCGAAGGATTATTAGGGCCCGAGCACTGGCGGTGCGAGGCCCTATTGAATTTCGAAGGATTATTATTATTATTATTATTCTACCTTCTTCTTCTCCCCAAACAAATGCCTTTTTGGCGGCCTAAACATCGATGAAAACGGATGAAACTTTGCAGATACATCAGTCCTGGTGAAAATCGGATATTTCATTGGTGACGGAAATGGGCGTGGCAAAACGGCTCAAGAGCGCCCCCTGGAAAGTTTAAAATGGCGAGCCCCACCTTTCAGTTGGATGTAGGCGAACGAAATTTGGTGGGCATATGTATTTCATCGAGCCACACTTAAATGTCTCTTGGAGCTATACCCAACATGCAACAGGAAGTCCGCCATTTTGCTCTTTATGTGCCATTTTGTCCTTGTTTTGACCATTTCCATGCCTCGTACTTCGACGAACTCCTCCTACAGATTTCATCCGATCAACTTCATATCGGGTCAGCTTCATCTTAAGACCTTTGTGATCAAAAGTTATCAAAAAAATTGAGTTTTCACCAAACACCCTTGCCGTGGCGCCCCGCCAAAGTTTGACATTTCGCCATAAAACACGAAGTCCTCATAACTCCTCCAAACATTATCCAATTTGTCCGATATATCTCACGCTTCATGACGGTTCTGTCCTGAACACATCTATATGTCAGTATTGCGTCATACTTATAGCGCCACCTATTGGTGAAACAGGAAGTCCTCATAACTCCTCCATACATTATCCAATTCGTCCGATATATCTCACGCTTCATGAAGGTTCTGTCCTGAACACATCTATGTGTCATTATTGCGTCATACTTATAGCGCCACCTATTGGTAAAACAGGAAGTCCTCATAACTCCTCCATACATTATCCGATTTGTCCGATATATCTCACGCTTCATGAGGGTTCTGTCCTGAACACATCTATGTGTCAGTATTGCGTCATACTTATAGCGCCACCTATTGGTGAAACAGGAAGTCCTCATAACTCCTGCATACATCATCCGATTTGCACCAAATTGCTGACGCTTCATGAAGGTCACCTTCTGAACACATCTATGCGTCGGTATTGAGTTACACTTACAGCGCCACCTACTGGTGAAACAGGAAGTACTCATAACTCCTACATACATTATCCGATTTACTCCAAATTGCTCATGCTTGATGAAGGTCGCATCTTGAACACATCTGTAGGTCAGTATTGCGTCATACCTACAGCGCCACCTACTGCTTACAGGAAGTCCTCATAACTCCTACATACTTTGTCCGATTTACACAACATTTCTCACGCTTCATCAAGGTACTGTCCTGAACACATCTATGCGTCGGTATTGAGTCACGCTTAGAGCGCCACCTACTGGTGACAGGAAGTTTCTGTCAGTACTGGACACCGAAATAGCACACCCTTTAACGGCGCCACACCCCGACCCGCGTGGGGTGCGAGGGCCCGCTCACTGCTGCTCGCAGCACTAGTTATTAGGGCCCGAGCACTGGCGGTGCGAGGCCCTATTGAAACTCGAAGGATTATTAGGGCCCGAGCACTGGCGGTGCGAGGCCCTATTGAAACTCGAAGGATTATTATTCTCCTTCTTCTCCTTTACTCCAAACAAATGCCTTTTAGGCGGCCTGAACATCGATGAAAACGGATGAAACTTTGCAGATACGTCAGTCCCGGTGAAAAATTTGATAATTCATGGGTGACGGAAATGGGCGTGGCAAAACGGCTCAAGAGCGCCCCCTGGAAAGTTTCAAATGGCGAGCCCCACCTTTCAGTTTGATGTAGGCGAACGAAATTCGGAGGGCATATGTATTTCATCGAGCCACACTTAAATGTCTCTTGGAGCTATACCCAACATGCAACAGGAAGTCCGCCATTTTGCTCTTAATGTGCCATTTTGTCCTTGTTTTGACCATTTCCATGCCTCGTACTTCGACGAACTCCTCCTACAGATTTCATCCGATCAACTTCATATCGGGTCAGCTTCATCTTAAGACCTTTGTGATCAAAAGTTATCAAAAAAATTGAGTTTTCACCAAACACCCTTGCCGTGGCGCCCCGCCAAAGTTTGACATTTCGCCATAAAACACGAAGTCCTCATAACTCCTCCATACATTATTCAATTTGTCCGATATATGTCACGCTTCATGACGGTTCTGTCCTGAACACATCTATGTGTCAGTATTGCGTCATACTTATAGCGCCACCTATTGGTGAAACAGTACGTCCTCATAACTCCTCCATACATTATCCGATTTGTCCGATATGTCTCACGCTTCATGACGGTTCTGTCCTGAACACATCTATGTGTCAGTATTGCGTCATACTTATAGCGCCACCTATTGGTGAAACAGGAAGTCCTCATAACTCCTCCATACATTATCCAATTTGTCCGATATATCTCACGCTTCATGACGGTTCTGTCCTGAACACATCTATGTGTCAGTATTGCGTCATACTTATAGCGCCACCTATTGGTGAAACAGGAAGTCCTCATAACTCCTCCATACATTATCCAATTTGTCAGATATATCTCACGCTTCATGACGGTTCTGTCCTGAACACATCTATGTGTCAGTATTGCGTCATACTTATAGCGCCACCTATTGGTGAAACAGGAAGTCCTCATAACTCCTCCATACATTATCCAATTTGTCCGATATATCTCACGCTTCATGACGGTTCTGTCCTGAACACATCTATGTGTCAGTATTGCATCATACTTATAGCGCCACCTATTGGTGAAACAGGAAGTCCTCATAACTCCTCCATACATTATCCGATTTGTCCGATATATCTCACGCTTCATGACGGTTCTGTCCTGAACACATCTATGTGTCAGTATTGCGTCATACTTATAGCGCCACCTATTGGTGAAACAGGAAGTCCCCATAACTCCTACATACTTTGTCCGATTTACACAACATTTCTCACGCTTCATCAACGTCCTGTCCTGAACACATCTATGCTTCGGTATTGAGTCACGCCTAGAGCGCCACCTACTGGTGACAGGACGTTTCTCTCAGTACTGCACACCGAAATAGCACACCCTTTAACGGCGCCACACCCCGACACGCGTGGGGTGCGAGGGCCCGCTCAATGCTGCTCGCAGCCCTAGTTATTATTATTCTTCTCCTTCTCCTTCTTCTTCTCCCCAAACAAATGCCTTTTTGGCGGCCTTAACATCGATGAAAACGGATGAAACTTTGCACATACGTCAGTCCCGGTAAAAAATTTGATAATTCATGGGTGACGGAAATGGGCGTGGCAAAACGGCTCAAGTGCGCCCCCTGGAAAATTTAAAATGGCGAGCCCCACCTTTCAGTTTGATGTAGTCGAACGAAATTCGGTGGGCATATGTAGTTCATCGAGACACACTAAAATGTCTCTTGGAGCTATACCCAACATGCAACAGGAAGTCCGCCATCTTGCTTTTAATGTGCCATTTTGTCCTTGTTTTGACCATTTCCATGCCTCGTACTTCAACGAACTCCTCCTACAGATTTCATCCGATCAACTTCATATCGGGTCGGCTTCATCTTAAGACCTTTGTGATCAAAAGTTATCAAAAAAATTGAGTTTTCACCACACACCCTTGCCGTGGCGCCCCGCCAAAGTTTGACATTTCGCCATAAAACACAAAGTCCTCATAACTCCTACATACATTATCCAATTTGTCCGATATATCTCATGCTTCATGACGGTTCTGTCCTGTACACATCTATGTTTCAGTATTGCATCATACTTATAGCGCCACCTATTGGTGAAACAGGAAGTCCTCATAACTCCTACATACATTATCCAATTCGTCCGATATATCTCACGCTTCATGAAGGTTCTGTCCTGAACACATCTATGTGTCAGTATTGCGTCATACTTATAGCGCCACCTATTGGTGAAACAGGAAGTCCTCATAACTCCTACATACATTATCCAATTCGTCCGATATATCTCACGCTTCATGAAGGTTCTGTCCTGAACACATCTATGTTTCAGTATTGCATCATACTTATAGCGCCACCTATTGGTGAAACAGGAAGTCCTCATAACTCCTACATACATAATCCAATTCGTCCGATATATCTCACGCTTCATGAAGGTTCTGTCCTGAACACAACTATGTGTCAGTATTGCGTCATACTTATAGCGCCACCTATTGGTGAAACAGGAAGTCCTCATAACTCCTCCATACATTATCCGATTCGTCCGATATATCTCACGCTTCATGACGGTTCTGTCCTGAACACATCTATGTGTCAGTATTGCGTCATACTTATAGCGCCACCTATTGGTGAAACAGGAAGTCCTCATAACTCCTCCATACATTATCCAATTTGTCCGATATATCTCACGCTTCATGACGGTTCTGTCCTGAACACATCTATGTGTCAGTATTGCGTCATACTTATAGCGCCACCTATTGGTGAAACAGGAAGTCCTCATAACTCCTCCATACATTATCCAATTTGTCCGATATATCTCACGCTTCATGACGGTTCTGTCCTGAACACATCTATGTGTCAGTATTGCGTCATACTTATAGCGCCACCTATTGGTGAAACAGGAAGTCCTCATAACTCCTCCATACATTATCCAATTTGTCCGATATATCTCACGCTTCATGACGGTTCTGTCCTGAACACATCTATGTGTCAGTATTGCGTCATACGTATAGCGCCACCTATTGGTGAAACAGGAAGTCCTCATAACTCCTGCATACATCATCCGATTTGCACCAAATTGCTGACGCTTCATGAAGGTGGCCGTCTGAACCCATCTATGTGTCGGTATTGAGTCACACTTACAGCGCCACCTACTGGTGAAACAGGAAGTCCTCATAACTCCTACATACGTTATCCGATTTACTCAACATTTCTCACGCTTCATCAAGGTACCGTCCTGAACACATCTATGCTTCGGTATTGAGTCACACCTAGAGCGCCACCTACTGGTGACAGGAAGTTTCTCTCAGTACTGCACACCGAAATAGCACAGCCTTTAACGGCGCAGCACCCCGACACGCGTGGGGTGCGAGGGCCCGCTCACTGCTGCTCGCAGCACTAGTTCTCCTTATTCTCCTTATTCTTCTTCTCCCCAAACAAATGCCTTTTTGGCGGCCTAAACATCGATGAAAACGGATGAAACTTTGCAGATACATCAGTCCCGGTGAAAATCGGATATTTCATTGGTGACGGAAATGGGCGTGGCAAAACGGCTCAAGAGCGCCCCCTGGAAAGTTTAAAATGGCGAGCCCCACCTTTCAGTTTGATGTAGGCGAACGAAATTCGGTGGGCATATGTATTTCATCGAGCCACACTTAAATGTCTCTTGGAGCTATACCCAACATGCAACAGGAAGTCCGCCATTTTGCTCTTAATGTGCCATTTTGTCCTTGTTTTGACCATTTCCATGCCTTGTACTTCCACGAACTCCTCCTACAGATTTAATCCGATCAACTTCATATCGGGTCAGCATCATCTTAAGACCTTTGTGATCAAAAGTTATCAAAAAAATTGAGTTTTCACCAAACACCCTTGCCGTGGCGCCCCGCCAAAGTTTGACATTTCGCCATAAAACACGAAGTCCTCATAACTCCTCCATACATTATCCAATTTGTCCGATATATCTCACGCTTCATGACGGTTCTGTCCTGAACACATCTATGTGTCAGTATTGCATCATACTTATAGCGCCACCTATTGGTGAAACAGGAAGTCCTCATAACTCCTCCATACATTATCCAATTTGTCCGATATATCTCACGCTTCATGACGGTTCTGTCCTGAACACATCTATGTGTCAGTATTGCGTCATACTTATAGCGCCACCTATTGGTGAAACAGGAAGTCCTCATAACTCCTCCATACATTATCCAATTTGTCCAATATATCTCACGCTTCATGACGGTTCTGTCCTGAACACATCTATGTGTCAGTATTGCGTCATACTTATAGCGCCACCTATTGGTGAAACAGGAAGTCCTCATATCTCCTCCATACATAATCCAATTTGTCCCATATATCTCACGCTTCATGACGGTTCTGTCCTGAACACATCTATGTGTCAGTATTGCATCATACTTATAGTGCCACCTATTGGTGAAACAGGAAGTCCTCATAACTCCTACATACATTATCCAATTTGTCCGATATATCTCACGCTTCATGACGGTTCTGTCCTGAACACATCTATGTGTCAGTATTGCGTCATACTTATAGCGCCACCTATTGGTGAAACAGGAAGTCCTCATAACTCCTACATACATTAGCCAATTCGTCCGATATATCTCACGCTTCATGACGGTTCTGTCCTGAACACATCTATGTGTCAGTATTACATCATACTTATAGCGCCACCTATTGGTGAAACAGGAAGTCCCCATAACTCCTCCATACATTATCGGATTTGTCCGATATATCTCACGCTTCATGACGGTTCTGTCCTGAACACATCTATGTGTCAGTATTGCGTCATACTTATAGCGCCACCTATTGGTGAAACAGGAAGTCCTCATAACTCCTACATACATTATCCAATTCGTCCGATATATCTCACGCTTCATGACGGTTCTGTCCTGAACACATCTATGTGTCAGTATTGCATCATACTTATAGCGCCACCTATTGGTGAAACAGGAAGTCCTCATAACTACTACATACATTATCCAATTTGTCCGATATATCTCACGCTTCATGACGGTTCTGTCCTGAACACATCTATGTGTCAGTATTGCGTCATACTTATAGCGCCACCTATTGGTGAAACAGGAAGTCCTCATAACTCCTCCATACATTATCCAATTCGTCCGATATATCTCACGCTTCATGAAGGTTCTGTCCTGAACACATCTATGTGTCAGTATTGCGTCATACTTATAGCGCCACCTATTGGTAAAACAGGAAGTCATCATAACTCCTCCATACATTATCCGATTTGTCCGATATATCTCACGCTTCATGAGGGTTCTGTCCTGAACACATCTATGTGTCAGTATTGCGTCATACTTATAGCGCCACCTATTGGTGAAACAGGAAGTCCCCATAACTCCTCCATACATTATCCGATTTGTCCGATATATCTCACGCTTCATGACGGTTCTGTCCTGAACACATCTATGTGTCAGTATTGCGTCATACTTATAGCGCCACCTATTGGTGTAACAGGAAATCCTCATAACTCCTGCATACATCATCCGATTTGCACCAAATTGCTGACGCTTCATGAAGGTGGCCGTCTGAACCCATCTATGTGTCGGTATTGAGTCACACTTACAGCGCCACCTACTGGTGAAACAGGAAGTCCTCATAACTCCTACATACGTTATCCGATTTACTCAACATTTCTCACGCTTCATCAAGGTACCGTCCTGAACACATCTATGCTTCGGTATTGAGTCACACCTAGAGCGCCACCTACTGGTGACAGGAAGTTTCTCTCAGTACTGCACACCGAAATAGCACAGCCTTTAACGGCGCAGCACCCCGACACGCGTGGGGTGCGAGGGCCCGCTCACTGCTGCTCGCAGCACTAGTTATTATTATTATTCTCCTTCTTCCAAAACAAATGCCTTTTAGGCGGCCTAAACATCGATGAAAACGGATGAATCTTTGCAGATACGTCAGTCCCGGTGAAAAATTTGATAATTCACGGGTGACAGAAATGGGCGTGGCAAAACGGCTCAAGAGCGCCCCCTGGAAAGTTTAAAACGGCGAGCCCCACCTTTCAGTTTGATGTAGATGAACGAAATTCGGTGGGCATATGTATTTCATCGAGCCACACTAAAATGTCTCTTGGAGCTATACCCAACATGCAACAGGAAGTCCGCCATTTTGCTCTTAATGTGCCATTTTGTCCTTGTTTTGACCATTTCCATGCCTCGTACTTCGACGAACTCCTCCTACAGATTTCCTCCGATCAACTTCATATCGGGTCAGCTTCATCTTAAGGCCTTTGTGATCAAAAGTTATCAAAAAAATTGAGTTTTCACAAAACACCCTTGCCGTGGCGCCCCGCCAAAGTTTGACATTTCGCCATAAAACACGAAGTCCTCATAACTCCTCCATACATTATCCAATTTGTCCGATATATCTCACGCTTCATGACGGTTCTGTCCTGAACACATCTATGTGTCAGTATTGCGTCATACTTATAGCGCCACCTATTGGTGAAACAGGAAGTCCTCATAACTCCTCCATACATTATCCAATTTGTCCGATATATCTCACGCTTCATGACGGTTCTGTCCTGAACACATCTATGTGTCAGTATTGCGTCATACTTATAGCGCCACCTATTGGTGAAACAGGAAGTCCTCATAACTCCTCCATACATTATCCAATTTGTCCGATATATCTCACGCTTCATGACGGTTCTGTCCTGAACACATCTATGTGTCAGTATTGCGTCATACTTATAGCGCCACCTATTGGTGAAACAGGAAGTCCTCATAACTCCTCCATACATTATCCAATTTGTCCGATATATCTCACGCTTCATGACGGTTCTGTCCTGAACACATCTATGTGTCAGTATTGCGTCATACTTATAGCGCCACCTATTGGTGAAACAGGAAGTCCTCATAACTCCTCCATACATTATCCAATTTGTCCGATATATCTCACGCTTCATGACGGTTCTGTCCTGAACACATCTATGTGTCAGTATTGCGTCATACTTATAGCGCCACCTATTGGTGAAACAGGAAGTCCTCATAACTCCTCCATACATTATCCAATTTGTCCGATATATCTCACGCTTCATGACGGTTCTGTCCTGAACACATCTATGTGTCAGTATTGCGTCATACTTATAGCGCCACCTATTGGTGAAACAGGAAGTCCTCATAACTCCTCCATACATTATCCAATTTGTCCGATATATCTCACGCTTCATGACGGTTCTGTCCTGAACACATCTATGTGTCAGTATTGCGTCATACTTATAGCGCCACCTATTGGTGAAACAGGAAGTCCTCATAACTCCTCCATACATTATCCAATTTGTCCGATATATCTCACGCTTCATGACGGTTCTGTCCTGAACACATCTATGTGTCAGTATTGCGTCATACTTATAGCGCCACCTATTGGTGAAACAGGAAGTCCTCATAACTCCTCCATACATTATCCAATTTGTCCGATATATCTCACGCTTCATGAGGGTTCTGTCCTGAACACATCTATGTGTCAGTATTGCGTCATACTTATAGCGCCACCTATTGGTGAAACAGGAAGTCCTCATAACTCCTCCATACATTATCCAATTTGTCCGATATATCTCACGCTTCATGACGGTTCTGTCCTGAACACATCTATGTGTCAGTATTGCGTCATACTTATAGCGCCACCTATTGGTGAAACAGGAAGTCCTCATAACTCCTCCATACATTATCCAATTTGTCCGATATATCTCACGCTTCATGACGGTTCTGTCCTGAACACATCTATGTGTCAGTATTGCGTCATACTTATAGCGCCACCTATTGGTGAAACAGGAAGTCCTCATAACTCCTCCATACATTATCCAATTTGTCCGATATATCTCACGCTTCATGACGGTTCTGTCCTGAACACATCTATGTGTCAGTATTGCGTCATACTTATAGCGCCACCTATTGGTGAAACAGGAAGTCCTCATAACTCCTCCATACATTATCCAATTTGTCCGATATATCTCACGCTTCATGACGGTTCTGTCCTGAACACATCTATGTGTCAGTATTGCGTCATACTTATAGCGCCACCTATTGGTGAAACAGGAAGTCCTCATAACTCCTCCATACATTATCCAATTTGTCCGATATATCTCACGCTTCATGACGGTTCTGTCCTGAACACATCTATGTGTCAGTATTGCGTCATACTTATAGCGCCACCTATTGGTAAAACAGGAAGTCCTCATAACTCCTCCATACATTATCCGATTTGTCCGATATATCTCACGCTTCATGAGGGTTCTGTCCTGAACACATCTATGTGTCAGTATTGCGTCATACTTATAGCGCCACCTATTGGTGAAACAGGAAGTCCTCATAACTACTACATACATTATCCAATTTGTCTGATATATCTCACGCTTCATGACGGTTCTCTCCTGAACACATCTATGTGTCAGTATTGCGTCATACTTATAGCGCCACCTATTGGTGAAACAGGAAGTCCTCATAACTCCTACATACATTATCCAATTCGTCCGATATATCTCACGCTTCATGACGGTTCTGTCCTGAAAACATCTATGTGTCAGTATTGCATCATACTTATAGCGCCACCTATTGGTGAAACAGGAAGTCCTCATAACTACTACATACATTATCCAATTTGTCTGATATATCTCACGCTTCATGACGGTTCTGTCCTGAACACATCTATGTGTCAGTATTGCATCATACTTATAGCGCCACCTATTGGTGAAACAGGAAGTCCTCATAACTCCTACATACATTATCCAATTTGTCCGATATATCTCACGCTTCATGACGGTTCTGTCCTGAACACATCTATGTGTCAGTATTGCGTCATACTTATAGCGCCACCTATTGGTGAAACAGTACGTCCTCATAACTCCTCCATACATTATCCAATTTGTCCGATATATCTCACGCTTCATGACGGTTCTGTCCTGAACACATCTATGTGTCAGTATTGCGTCATACATATAGCGCCACCTATTGGTGAAACAGGAAGTCCTCATAACTCCTGCATACATCATCCGATTCGCACCAAATTGCTGACGCTTCATGAAGGTCGCCTTCTGAACCCATCTATGTGTCGGTATTGAGTCACACTTACAGCGCCACCTACTGGTGAAACAGGAAGTCCTCATAACTCCTACATACGTTATCCGATTTACTCAACATTTCTCACGCTTCATCAAGGTACCGTCCTGAACACATCTATGCTTCGGTATTGAGTCACGCCTAGAGCGCCACCTACTGGTGACAGGAAGTTTCTCTCAGTACTGCACACCGAAATAGCACAGCCTTTAACGGCGCAGCACCCCGACACGCGTGGGGTGCGAGGGCCCGCTCACTGCTGCTCGCAGCCCTAGTTAGGGCCCGAGCACTGGCGGTGCGAGGCCCTATTGAAACTCGAAGGATTATTATTCTCCTACCTTCTCCTTCTTCTTCTCCCCAAACAAATGCCTTTTTGGCGGCCTAAACATCGATGAAAACGGATGAAACTTTGCAGATATGTCAGTCCTGGTGAAAAATTTGATAATTCATGGGTGACGGAAATGGGCGTGGCAAAACGGCTCAAGAGCGCCCCCTGGAAAATTTAAAATGGCGAGCCCCACCTTACAGTTTGATGTAGGCGAACGAAATTCGGTGGGCATATGTAGTTCATCGAGGCACACTAAAATGTCTCTTGGACCTATACCCAACATGCAACAGGAAGTCCGCCATTTTGCTCTTAATGTGCCATTTTCCCCTTGTTTTGATCATTTCCATGCCTCGTACTTCAAGGAACTCCTCCTACAGATTTTATCCGATCAACTTCATATCCAGTCAGCTTCATCTTAAGACCTTTGTGATCAAAAGTTATCAAGAAAATTGAGTTTTCACCAAACACCCTTGCCGTGGCGCCCCGCCAAAGTTTGACATTTCGCCATAAAACACGAAGTCCTCATAACTCCTCCATACATTATCCGTTTTGTCCGATATATCTCACGCTTCATGACGGTTTTGTCCTGAACACATCTATGTGTCAGTATAACGTCATACTTATAGCGCCACCTATTGGTGAAACAGGAAGTCCTCATAACTCCTCCATACATTATCCAATTTGTCCGATATAGCTCACGCTTCATGACGGTTCTGTCCTGAACACATCTATGTGTCAGTATTGCGTCATACTTATAGCGCCACCTATTGGTGAAACAGGAAGTCCTTATAACTCCTCCATACATTATCCAATTTGTCCGATATAGCTCACGCTTCATGACGGTTCTGTCCTGAACACATCTATGTGTCAGTATTGAGTCACACTTACAGCGCCACCTACTGGTGAAACAGGAAGTCCTCATAACTCCTACATACGTCATCCGATTTACTCCAAATTGCTCACGCTTGATGAAGGTCGCATCCTGAACACATCTGTAGGTCAGTATTGAGTCATACTTATAGCGCCGCCTACAGGTCAAGCAGGAAGTCATCATAACTCCTACATACATTATCCGACTTACTCAACATTTCTCAAGCTTCATCAAGGTACCGTCCTGAACACATCTATGCATGGGTATTGAGTCACACTTAGAGCGCCACCTACTGGTGACAGGAAGTTTCTCTCAGTACTGGACACCGAAATAGCACAGCCTTTAACGGCGCCGCACCCCGACACGCGTGGGGTGCGAGGGCCCGCTCAATGCTGCTCGCAGCCCTAGTTAGGGCCCGAGCACTGGCGGTGCGAGGCCCTATTGAATTTCGAAGGATTATTATTAGGGCCCGAGCACTGGCGGTGCGAGGCCCTATTGAAACTCGAAGGATTATTAGGGCCCGAGCACTGGCGGTGCGAGGCCCTATTGAATTTCGAAGGATTATTGGGGGCCAAGCAGCGAAGCTGCGAAGGCACCCATTGTTCTTGTACCTTTTCTTATTATTATTATTGGGGGCCAAGCAGCGAAGCTGCACAGGCACCCATTGTTCTTGTACCTTTTCTTATTATTATTCATCTTCCTCTGGCATTGGAGTCTATGGCAGCCCACAGAACCGTATGGTAAAAAGTTGTGAAAATTGGCACACTTATTCATGACAGTCCCCTGAGTCTTTTCACCAAGACCCATGTACACAGCTCGAACTCTCTAGCGCCACCAACATGTCAAAGTTGGAGGTGCATTTGTGCACACAACTTTTGACCAGTAAGCCCGATTTTCAAAAACGAGGTACCGTTGGATTCCTTGGCTCAAGCTGAGTTCAACGCACCCTATGACATCATTTTCCGCCATATTGGATTTCCCGCCATTTTGGATTTAGTGAAAAACCTTTAAAATGTATCTCCTCCTAGGAATTTCGACCAATCTGCACGAAACTCGGTAAGCACATTCTCTAGACCGATGTCCACAAAAAGTTATGCAGGGATTTTCGATTCTCGAAAGCGTTCGCCCGCTACAGCCAATCGAATTTGGCGTCCAAGCCGCCAAACAGGAAGTGTGGTCATATCTCAGCAAATTGTTAATGTATTAAAGCCACATTTGGCACACTCATCGGGGACAGTCCCATGACCTCTGGCAGCAAGTGGCATTGCGACAGCTCAAACCCTCTAGCGCCACCACCATGTCAAAGTTGGAAGTGCGTTAATGCACACAACTTTTGACTTGTGTAACCGATTTTGAAAAATGAGGTACCGTTGGAATCCCTCGCTCATGCCGAGTTCATCGCATCCTATGATGTCATTTTCCGCCAATTGGATTTCCCGCCATTTTGTATTTTGTGTAAAACACTTAAAATGTATCTTCTCCTAAGGATTTTCACCAATCTACATGAAACTGGCTGTACACATTCTTTAGACCAATATCCACAAAACTCCTAGAGGGATTTTCGATTGTCGAAGGTGTTCGCTCGCTACAGCCAATCGTAAATTATTTGTCGTCCAAGCCGCCAAACAGGAAGTGTGGTCAAATCTCAGTAAGGTTTTGATGTATCATAACCACATTAGGCACACTCATCGTGGACGGTCCCGTGACCCCTGTCACCAAGTCTATGTCGACACCTCAAAGTCTCTTGCGCCACCAACCTGTCAAAGTTGGAAGTACGTATATTCTGAACCGTACGCCCGATTTTCAACACTGCGGTAGAGCTTCGAATGCGGCTATGACGTGTTTCGCTTGTTAGGGCCCGAGCACTGGCGGTGCGAGGCCCTATTGAAACTCGAAGGATTATTATTCTTCTCCTTCTCCTACTTCTCCTTCTCCTTCTCCTTTACTCCAAACAAATGCCTTTTAGGCGGCCTGAACATCGATGAAAACGGATGAAACTTTGCAGATACGTCAGTCCCGGTGAAAAATTTGATAATTCATGGGTGACGGAAATGGGCGTGGCAAAACGGCTCAAGAGCGCCCCCTGGAAAATTTAAAATGGCGAGCCCCACCTTTCAGTTTGATGTAGGCGAACGAAATTCGGAGGGCATATGTATTTCATCGAGACGCACTAAAATGTCTATTGGAGCTTTACCCAACATGCAACAGGAAGGCCGCCATTTTGCTTTTAATGTGCCATTTTGTCCTTGTTTTGACCATTTCCATGCCTCGTACTTCGACGAACTCCTCCTACAGATTTCATCCGATCAACTTCATATCGGGTCAGCTTCATCTTAAGACCTTTGTGATTAAAAGTTATCAAAAAAATTGAGTTTTCACCAAACACCCTTGCCGTGGCGCCCCGCAAAAGTTTGACATTTCGCCATAAAACACGAAGTCCTCATAACTCCTCCATACATTATCCAATTTGTCCGATATATCTCACGCTTCATGACGGTTCTGTCCTGAACACATCTATGTGTCAGTATTGCATCATACTTATAGCGCCACCTATTGGTGAAACAGGAAGTCCTCATAACTCCTCCATACATTATCCAATTCGTCCGATATATCTCACGCTTCATGAAGGTTCTGTCCTGAACACATCTATGTGTCAGTATTGCGTCATACTTATAGCGCCACCTATTGGTAAAACAGGAAGTCCTCATAACTCCTCCATACATTATCCGATTTGTCCGATATATCTCATGCTTCATGACGGTTCTGTCCTGAACACATCTATGTGTCAGTATTGCGTCATACTTATAGCGCCACCTATTGGTGAAACAGGAAGTACTCATAACTCCTACATACATTATCCGATTTACTCCAAATTGCTCATGCTTGATGAAGGTCGCATCTTGAACACATCTGTAGGTCAGTATTGCGTCATACCTACGGCGCCACCTACTGCTTACAGGAAGTCCTCATAACTCCTACATACTTTGTCCGATTTACACAACATTTCTCACGCTTCATCAAGGTACTGTCCTGAACACATCTATGCGTCGGTATTGAGTCACGCTTAGAGCGCCACCTACTGGTGACAGGACGTTTCTGTCAGTACTGGACACCGAAATAGCACATCCTTTAACGGCGCCACACCCCGACCCGCGTGGGGTGCGAGGGCCCGCTCACTGCTGCTCGCAGCACTAGTTAGGGCCCGAGCACTGGCGGTGCGAGGCCCTATTGAAACTCGAAGGATTATTAGGGCCCGAGCACTGGCGGTGCGAGGCCCTATTGAAACTCGAAGGATTATTATTCTCCTTCTCCTTCTTCTCCTTCTTCTCCTTTACTCCAAACAAATGCCTTTTAGGCGGCCTGAACATCGATGAAAACGGATGAAACTTTGCAGATACGTCAGTCCCGGTGAAAAATTTGATAATTCATGGGTGACGGAAATGGGCGTGGCAAAACGGCTCAAGAGCGCCCCCTGGAAAGTTTAAAATGGCGAGCCCCACCTTTCAGTTTGATGTAGGCTAACAAAATTCGGTGGGCATATGTATTTCATCGAGCCACACTTAAATGTTTCTTGGAGCTATACCCAACATGCAACAGGAAGTCCGCCATTTTGCTCTTAATGTGCCATTTTGTCCTTGTTTTGACCATTTCCATGCCTCGTACTTCGACGAACTCCTCCTACAGATTTCATCCGATCAACTTCATATCGGGTCAGCTTCATCTTAAGACCTTTGTGATCAAAAGTTATCAAAAAAATTGAGTTTTCACCAAACACCCTTGCCGTGGCGCCCTGCCAAAGTTTGACATTTCGCCATAAAACACGAAGTCCTCATAACTCCTCCATACATTATCCAATTTGTCCGATATATCTCACGCTTCATGACGGTTCTGTCCTGAACACATCTATGTGTCAGTATTGCGTCATACTTATAGCGCCACCTATTGGTGAAACAGGAAGTCCTCATAACTCCTCCATACATTATCCGATTTGTCCGATATGTCTCACGCTTCATGACAGTTCTGTCCTGAACACATCTATGTGTCAGTATTGCGTCATACTTATAGCGCCACCTATTGGTGAAACAGGAAGTCCTCATAACTCCTGCATACATCATCCGATTTGCACCAAATTGCTGACGCTTCATGAAGGTCACCTTCTGAACACATCTATGCGTCGGTATTGAGTTACACTTACAGCGCCACCTACTGGTGAAACAGGAAGTACTCATAACTCCTACATACTTTGTCCGATTTACACAACATTTCTCACGCTTCATCAAGGTACTGTCCTGAACACATCTATGCGTCGGTATTGAGTCACGCTTAGAGCGCCACCTATTGGTGACAGGAAGTTTCTGTCAGTACTGGACACCGAAATAGCACACCCTTTAACGGCACCACACCCCGACCCGCGTGGGGTGCGAGGGCCCGCTCACTGCTGCTCGCAGCACTAGTTAGGGCCCGAGCACTGGCGGTGCGAGTCCCTATTGTATTTCGAAGGATTATTAGGGCCCGAGCACTGGCGGTGCGAGGCCCTATTGAAACTCGAAGGATTATTATTATTCTCCTTATTCTCCTTCTTCTCCTTCTTCTTCCGAAACAAATGCCTTTTTGGCGGCCTAAACATCAATGAAAACGGATGAAACTTTGCAGATACATCAGTCCCGGTGAAAATCGGATATATCATTGGTGACGGAAATGGGCGTGGCAAAACGGCTCAAGAGCGCCCCCTGGAAAGTTTAAAATGGCGAGCCCCACCTTTCAGTTTGATGTAGGCGAACGAAATTCGGTGGGCATATGTATTTCATCGAGCCACACTTAAATGTCTCTTGGAGCTATACCCAACATGCAACAGGAAGTCCGCCATTTTGCTCTTAATGTGCCATTTTGTCCTTGTTTTGACCATTTCCATGCCTCGTACTTCGACGAACTCCTCCTACAGATTTCATCCGATCAACTTCATATCGGATCAGCTTCATCTTAAGACCTTTGTGATCAAAAGTTATCAAAAAAATTGAGTTTTCACCAAACACCCTTGCCGTGGCGCCCCGCCAAAGTTTGACATTTCGCCATAAAACACGAAGTCCTCATAACTCCTACATACATTATCCAATTTGTCCGATATATCTCACGCTTCATGACGGTTCTGTCCTGAACACATCTATGTGTCAGTATTGCGTCATACTTATAGCGCCACCTATTGGTGAAACAGGAAGTCCTCATAACTCCTCCATACATTATCCAATTTGTCCGATATATCTCACGCTTCATGACGGTTCTGTCCTGAACACATCTATGTGTCAGTATTGCGTCATACTTATAGCACCACCTATTGGTGGAACAGGAAGTCCTCATAACTCCTCCATACATTATCCAATTTGTCCGATATATCTCACGCTTCATGACGGTTCTGTCCTGAACACATCTATGTGTCAGTATTGCGTCATACTTATAGCGCCACCTATTGGTGAAACAGGAAGTCCTCATAACTCCTCCATACATTATCCAATTTGTCCGATATATCTCACGCTTCATGACGGTTCTGTCCTGAACACATCTTTGTGTCAGTATTGCATCATACTTATAGCGCCACCTATTGGTGAAACAGGAAGTCCTCATAACTCCTACATACATTATCCGATTTGTCCGATATATCTCACGCTTCATGACGGTTCTGTCCTGAACACATCTATGTGTCAGTATTGCGTCATACTTATAGCGCCACCTATTGGTGAAACAGGAAGTCCTCATAACTCCTCCATACATTATCCGATTTGTCCGATATATCTCACGCTTCATGACGGTTCTGTCCTGAACACATCTATGTGTCAGTATTGCATCATACTTATAGCGCCACCTATTGGTGAAACAGGAAGTCCTCATAACTCCTCCATACATTATCCAATTCGTCCGATATATCTCACGCTTCATGAAGGTTCTGTCCTGAACACATCTATGTGTCAGTATTGCGTCATACTTATAGCGCCACCTATTGGTAAAACAGGAAGTCCTCATAACTCCTCCATACATTATCCGATTTGTCCGATATATCTCACGCTTCATGACAATTCTGTCCTGAACACATCTATGTGTCAGTATTGCGTCATACTTATAGCGCCACCTATTGGTGAAACAGGAAGTCCTCATAACTCCTCCATACATTATCCGATTTGTCCGATATATCTCACGCTTCATGACGGTTCTGTCCTGAACACATCTATGTGTCAGTATTGCGTCATACTTATAGCGCCACCTATTGGTGAAACAGGAAGTCCTCATAACTCCTGCATACATCATCCGATTTGCACCAAATTGCTGACGCTTCATGAAGGTCACCTTCTGAACACATCTATGCATCGGTATTGAGTTACACTTACAGCGCCACCTACTGGTGAAACAGGAAGTACTCATAACTCCTACATACATTATCCGATTTACTCCAAATTGCTCATGCTTGATGAAGGTCGCATCTTGAACACATCTGTAGGTCAGTATTGCGTCATACCTACAGCGCCACCTACTGCTTACAGGAAGTCCTCATAACTCCTACATACTTTGTCCGATTTACACAACATTTCTCACGCTTCATCAAGGTACTGTCCTGAACACATCTATGCGTCGGTATTGAGTCACGCTTAGAGCGCCACCTACTGGTGACATGAAGTTTCTGTCAGTACTGGACATCGAAATAGCACACCCTTTAACGGCGCCACACCCCGACCCGCGTGGGGTGCGAGGGCCCGCTCACTGCTGCTCGCAGCACTAGTTATTATTATTATTATTCTTCTTCCGAAACAAATGCCTTTTTGGCGGCCTAAACATCGATGAAAACGGATGAAACTTTGCAGATACGTCAGTCCGGGTGAAAAATTTGATAATTCATGGGTGCCGGAAATAGGCGTGGCAAAACTGCTCAAGAGCGCCCCCTGGAAAATTTAAAATGGCGAGCCCCACCTTTCAGTTTGATGTAGGCGAACGAAATTCGGAGGGCATATGTATTTCATCGAGCCACACTTAAATGTCTCTTGGAGCTATACCCAACATGCAACAGGAAGTCCGCCATTTTGCTCTTAATGTGCCATTTTGTCCTTGTTTTGACCATTTCCATGCCTCGTACTTCGACGAACTCCTCCTACAGATTTCATCCCATCAACTTCATATCGTGTCAGCTTCATCTTAAGACCTTTGTGATCAAAAGTTATCAAAAAAATTGAGTTTTCACTAAACACCCTTGCCGTGGCGCCCCGCCAAAGTTTGACATTTCGCCATAAAACACGAAGTCTTCATAACTCCTCCATACATTATCCGATTTGTCCCATATATCTCACGCTTCATGACGGTTCTGTCCTGAACACATCTATGTGTCAGTATTGCGTCATACTTATAGCGCCACCTATTGGTGAAACAGGAAGTCCTCATAACTCCTCCATACATTATCCAATTTGTCCGATATATCTCACGCTTCATGACGGTTCTGTCCTGAACACATCTATGTGTCAGTATTGCGTCATACTTATAGCGCCACCTATTGGTGAAACAGGAAGTCCTCATAACTCCTCCATACATTATCCGATTTGTCCGATATGTCTCACGCTTCATGACGGTTCTGTCCTGAACACATCTATGTGTCAGTATTGCGTCATACTTATAGCGCCACCTATTGGTGAAACAGGACGTCCTCATAACTCCTCCATACATTATCCGATTTGTCCGATATGTCTCACGCTTCATGACGGTTCTGTCCTGAACACATCTATGTGTCAGTATTGCGTCATACTTATAGCGCCACCTATTGGTGAAACAGTACGTCCTCATAACTCCTCCATACATTATCCAATTTGTCCGATATATCTCACGCTTCATGACGGTTCTGTCCTGAACACATCTATGTGTCAGTATTGCGTCATACTTATAGCGCCACCTATTGGTGAAACAGGAAGTCCTCATAACTCCTCCATACATTATCCGATTTGTCCGATTTATCTCACGCTTCATGACGGTTCTGTCCTGAACACATCTATGTGTCAGTATTGCGTCATACTTATAGCGCCACCTATTGGTGAAAGAGGAAGTCCTCATAACTCCTGCATACATCATCCGATTTGCAACAAATTGCTGACGCTTCATGAAGGTCACCTTCTGAACACATCTATGCGTCGGTATTGAGTTACACTTACAGCGCCACCTACTGGTGAAACAGGAAGTACTCATAACTCCTACATACATTATCCGATTTACTCCAAATTGCTCATGCTTGATGAAGGTCGCATCTTGAACACATCTGTAGGTCAGTATTGCGTCATACCTACAGCGCCACCTACTGCTTAGAGGAAGTCCTCATAACTCCTACATACTTTGTCCGATTTACACAACATTTCTCACACTTCATCAAGGTATTGTCCTGAACACATCTATGCATCGGTATTGAGTCACGCTTAGAGCGCCACCTACTGGTGACAGGAAGTTTCTGTCAGTATGGACACCGAAATAGCACACCCTTTAACGGCGCCACACCCCGACCCGCGTGGGGTGCGAGGGCCCGCTCACTGCTGCTCGCAGCACTAGTTAGGGCCCGAGCACTGGCGGTGCGAGGCCCTATTGAAACTCGAAGGATTATTATTATTCTTCTTCTCCTTCTTCTTCTCCTTTACTCCAAACAAATGCCTTTTAGGCGGCCTGAACATCGATGAAAACGGATGAAACTTTGCAGATACGTCAGTCCCGGTGAAAAATTTGATAATTCATGGGTGACGGAAATGGGCGTGGCAAAACGGCTCAAGAGCGCCCCCTGGAAAGTTTAAAATGGCGAGCCCCACCTTTCAGTTTGATGTAGGCTAACGAAATTCGGTGGGCATATGTATTTCATCGAGCCACACTTAAATGTCTCTTGGAGCTATACCCAACATGCAACAGGAAGTCCGCCATTTTGCTCTTAATGTGCCATTTTGTCCTTGTTTTGACCATTTCCATGCCTCGTACTTCGACGAACTCCTCCTACAGATTTCATCCGATCAACTTCATATCGGGTCAGCTTCATCTTAAGACCTTTGTGATCAAAAGTTATCAAAAAAATTGAGTTTTCACCAAACACCCTTGCCGTGGCGCCCCGCCAAAGTTTGACATTTCGCCATAAAACACGAAGTCCTCATAACTCCTCCATACATTATCCAATTTGTCCGATATATCTCACGCTTCATGACGGTTCTGTCCTGAACACATCTATGTGTCAGTATTGCATCATACTTATAGCGCCACCTATTGGTGAAACAGGAAGTCCTCATAACTCCTCCATACATTATCCGATTTGTCCGATATATCTCACGCTTCATGACGGTTCTGTCCTGAACACATCTATGTGTCAGTATTGCGTCATACTTATAGCGCCACCTATTGGTGAAACAGGAAGTCCTCATAACTCCTCCATACATTATCCAATTTGTCCGATATATCTCACGCTTCATGACGGTTCTGTCCTGAACACATCTATGTGTCAGTATTGCATCATACTTATAGCGCCACCTATTGGTGAAACAGGAAGTCCTCATAACTCCTCCATACATTATCCGATTTGTCCGATATATCTCACGCTTCATGACGGTTCTGTCCTGAACACATCTATGTGTCAGTATTGCGTCATACTTATAGCGCCACCTATTGGTGAAACAGGAAGTCCTCATAACTCCTCCATACATTATCCAATTTGTCCGATATATCTCACGCTTCATGACGGTTCTGTCCTGAACACATCTATGTGTCAGTATTGCGTCATACTTATAGCGCCACCTATTGGTGAAACAGGAAGTCCTCATAACTCCTCCATACATTATCCAATTTGTCCGATATATCTCACGCTTCATGACGGTTCTGTCCTGAACACATCTATGTTTCAGTATTGCGTCATACTTATAGCGCCACCTATTGGTGAAACAGGAAGTCCTCATAACTCCTCCATACATTATCCAATTTGTCCGATATAGCTCACGCTTCATGAAGGTTCTGTCCTGAACACAACTATGTGTCAGTATTGCGTCATACTTATAGCGCCACCTATTGGTGAAACAGGAAGTCCTCATAACTCCTCCATACATTATCCGATTCATCCGATATATCTCACGCTTCATGACGGTTCTGTCCTGAACACATCTATGTGTCAGTATTGCATCATACTTATAGCGCCACCTATTGGTGAAACAGGAAGTCCTCATAACTCCTACATACATTATCCAATTCGTCCGATATATCTCAAGCTTCATGAAGGTTCTGTCCTGAACACATCTATGTGTCAGTATTGCGTCATACTTATAGCGCCACCTATTGGTGAAACAGGAAGTCCTCATAACTCCTACATACATTATCCAATTCGTCCGATATATCTCACGCTTCATGAAGGTTCTGTCCTGAACACATCTATGTGTCAGTATTGCGTCATACTTATAGCGCCACCTATTGGTGAAACAGGAAGTCCTCATAACTCCTACATACATTATCCAATTCGTCCGATATATCTCACGCTTCATGAAGGTTCTGTCCTGAACACATCTATGTGTCAGTATTGCGTCATACTTATAGCGCCACCTATTGGTGAAACAGGAAGTCCTCATAACTACTACATACATTATCCAATTTTTCCGATATATCTCACGCTTCATGACGGTTCGGTCCTGAACAGATCTATGTGTCCGTATTGTGTCATACTTATAGCGCCACCTATTGGTGAAACAGGAAGTCCTCATAACTCCTGCATACATCATCCGATTTGCACCAAATTGCTGACGATTCGTGAAGGTCACCTTCTGAACACATCTTTGCATCGGTATTGAGTCACACTTACAGCGCCGCCTACAGGTCAAGCAGGAAGTCCTCATAACTCCTACATACGTTATTCCATTTACTCAACATGTCTCACGCTTCATCAAGGTACCGTCCTGAACACATCTATGCTTCGGTATTGAGTCACGCTTAGAGCGCCACCTACTAGTGACAGGAAGTTTCTCTCAGTACTGCACACCGAAATAGCACACCCTTTAACGGCGCCACACCCCGACACGCGTGGGGTGCGAGGGCCCGCTCACTGCTGCTCGCAGCCCTAGTTATTATTATTCTTCTCCTTCTCCTTCTTCTCCTTCTTCTTCTCCCCAAACAAATGCCTTTTTGGCGGCCTTAACATCGATGAAAACGGATGAAACTTTGCACATACGTCAGTCCCGGTAAAAAATTTGATAATTCATGGGTGACGGAAATGGGCGTGGCAAAACGGCTCAAGTGCGCCCCCTGGAAATTTTAAAATGGCGAGCCCCACCTTTCAGTTTGATGTAGTCGAACGAAATTCGGTGGGCATATGTAGTTCATTGAGACACACTAAAATGTCTCTTGGAGCTATACCCAACATGCAACAGGAAGTCCGCCATCTTGCTTTTAATGTGCCATTTTGTCCTTGTTTTGACCATTTCCATGCCTCGTACTTCAACGAACTCCTCCTACAGATTTCATCCGATCAACTTCATATCGGGTCGGCTTCATCTTAAGACCTTTGTGATCAAAAGTTATCAAAAAAATTGAGTTTTCACCACACACCCTTGCCGTGGCGCCCTGCCAAAGTTTGACATTTCGCCATAAAACACGAAGTCCTCATAACTCCTACATACATTATCCAATTTGTCCGATATATCTCATGCTTCATGACGGTTCTGTCCTGTACACATCTATGTTTCAGTATTGCATCATACTTATAGCGCCACCTATTGGTGAAACAGGAAGTCCTCATAACTCCTACATACATTATCCAATTCGTCCGATATATCTCACGCTTCATGAAGGTTCTGTCCTGAACACATCTATGTGTCAGTATTGCGTCATACTTATAGCGCCACCTATTGGTGAAACAGGAAGTCCTCATAACTCCTACATACATTATCCAATTCGTCCGATATATCTCACGCTTCATGAAGGTTCTGTCCTGAACACATCTATGTTTCAGTATTGCATCATACTTATAGCGCCACCTATTGGTGAAACAGGAAGTCCTCATAACTCCTACATACATAATCCAATTCGTCCGATATATTTCACGCTTCATGAAGGTTCTGTCCTGAACACAACTATGTGTCAGTATTGCGTCATACTTATAGCGCCACCTATTGGTGAAACAGGAAGTCCTCATAACTCCTCCATACATTATCCGATTCGTCCGATATATCTCACGCTTCATGACGGTTCTGTCCTGAACACATCTATGTGTCAGTATTGCATCATACTTATAGCGCCACCTATTGGTGAAACAGGAAGTCCTCATAACTCCTACATACATTATCCAATTTGTCCGATATATCTCACGCTTCATGAGGGTTCTGTCCTGTACACATCTATGTTTCAGTATTGCATCATACTTATAGCGCCACCTATTGGTGAAACAGGAAGTCCTCATAACTCCTACATACATTATCCGATTTGTCCGATTTATCTCACGCTTCATGACGGTTCTGTCCTGAACACATCTATGTGTCAGTATTGCGTCATACTTATAGCGCCACCTATTGGTGAAACAGGAAGTCCTCATAACTCCTGCATACATCATCCGATTTGCACCAAATTGCTGACGCTTCATGAAGGTCACCTTCTGAACACATCTATGCGTCGGTATTGAGTAACACTTACAGCGCCACCTACTGGTGAAACAGGAAGTACTCATAACTCCTACATACATTATCCGATTTACTCCAAATTGCTCATGCTTGATGAAGGTCGCATCTTGAACACATCTGTAGGTCAGTATTGCGTCATACTTACAGCGCCACCTACTGCTTACAGGAAGTCCTCATAACTCCTACATACTTTGTCCTATTTACACAACATTTCTCACGCTTCATCAAGGTACCGTCCTGAACACATCTATGCGTCGGTATTGAGTCACGCTTAGAGCGCCACCTACTGGTGACAGGAAGTTTCTGTCAGTACTGGACACCGAAATAGCACACCCTTTAACGGCGCCACACCCCGACCCGCGTGGGGTGCGAGGGCCCGCTCACTGCTGCTCGCAGCACTAGTTATTATTATTATTATTCTCCTTCTTCTTCTTTACTCCAAACAAATGCCTTTTAGGCGGCCTGAACATCGATGAAAACGGATGAAACTTTGCAGATACGTCAGTCCCGGTGAAAAATTTGATAATTCATGGGTGACGGAAATGGGCGTAGCAAAACGGCTCAAGAGCGCCCCCTGGAATGTTTCAAATGGCGAGCCCCACCTTTCAGTTTGATGTAGGCGAACGAAATTCGGTGGGCATATGTATTTCATCGAGCCACACTTAAATGTCTCTTGGAGCTATACCCAACATGCAACAGGAAGTCCGCCATTTGGCTCTTAATGTGCCATTTTGTCCTTGTTTTGACCATTTCCATGCCTCGTACTTCGACGAACTCCTCCTACAGATTTCACCCGATCAACTTCATATCGGGTCAGCTTCATCGTAAGACCTTTGTGATCAAAAGTTATCAAAAAAATTGAGTTTTCACCAAACACCCTTGCCGTGGCGCCCCGCCAAAGTTTGACATTTCGCCATAAAACACGAAGTCCTCATAACTCCTCCATACATTATCCAATTTGTCCGATATATCTCACGCTTCATGACGGTTCTGTCCTGAACACATCTATGTGTCAGTATTGCGTCATACTTATAGCGCCACCTATTGGTGAAACAGGAAGTCCTCATAACTCCTCCATACATTATCCAATTTGTCCGATATATCTCACGCTTCATGACGGTTCTGTCCTGAACACATCTATGTTTCAGTATTGCGTCATACTTATAGCGCCACCTATTGGTGAAACAGGAAGTCCTCATAACTCCTCCATACATTATCCAATTTGTCCGATATAGCTCACGCTTCATGACGGTTCTGTCCTGAACACATCTATGTGTCAGTATTGCATCATACGTATAGCGCCACCTATTGGTGAAACAGGAAGTCCTCATAACTCCTGCATACATCATCCGATTTGCACCAAATTGCTGACGCTTCATGAAGGTGGCCTTCTGAACCCATCTATGTGTCGGTATTGAGTCACACTTACAGCGCCACCTACTGGTGAAACAGGAAGTCCTCATAACTCCTACATACGTTATCCGATTTACTCAACATTTCTCACGCTTCATCAAGGTACCGTCCTGAACACATCTATGCTTCGGTATTGAGTCACGCCTAGAGCGCCACCTACTGGTGACAGGAAGTTTCTCTCAGTACTGCACACCGAAATAGCACAGCCTTTTAACGGCGCAGCACCCCGACACGCGTGGGGTGCGAGGGCCCGCTCACTGCTGCTCGCAGCACTAGTTAGGGCCCGAGCACTGGCGGTGCGAGGCCCTATTGAAACTCGAAGGATTATTATTCTCCTTCTCCTTCTTCTTCTTCTCCCCAAACAAATGCCTTTTTGGCGGCCTAAACATCGATGAAAACGGATGAAACTTTGCAGATACATCAGTCCCGGTGAAAATCGGATATTTCATTGGTGACGGAAATGGGCGTGGCAAAACGGCTCAAGAGCGCCCCCTGGAAAGTTTAAAATGGCGAGCCCCACCTTTCAGTTTGATGTAGGCGAACGAAATTCGGTGGGCATATGTATTTCATCAAGGCACACTTAAATGTCTCTTGGAGCTATACCCAACATGCAACAGGAAGTCCGCCATTTTGCTTTTAATGTGCCATTTTGTCCTTGTTTTGACCATTTCCATGCCTCGTACTTCAACGAACTCCTCCTAGAGATTTCATCCGATCAACTTCATATTCGGTCAGCTTCATCTTAAGACCTTTGTGATCAAAAGTTATCAAAAAAATTGAGTTTTCACCACACACCCTTGCCGTGGCGCCCCGCCAAAGTTTGACATTTCGCCAAAAAACACGAAGTCCTCATAACTCCTCCATACATTATCCAATTTGTCCGATATATCTCACGCTTCATGACGGTTCTGTCCTGAACACATCTATGTGTCAGTATTGCGTCATACTTATAGCGCCACCTATTGGTGAAACAGGAAGTCCTCATAACTCCTACATACATTATCCAATTCGTCCGATATATCTCACGCTTCATGACGGTTCTGTACTGAACACATCTATGTGTCAGTATTGCGTCATACTTATAGCGCCACCTATTGGTGAAACAGGAAGTCCTCATAACTCCTGCATACATTATCCAATTTGTCCGATATATCTCACGCTTCATGACGGTTCTGTCCTGAACACATCTATGTGTCAGTATTGCGTCATACTTATAGCGCCACCTATTGGTGAAACAGGAAGTCCTCATAACTCCTGCATACATTATCCAATTTGTCCGATATATATCACGCTTCATGACGGTTCTGTCCTGAACACATCTATGTGTCAGTATTGCGTCATACTTATAGCGCCACCTATTGGTGAAACAGGAAGTCCTCATAACTCCTACATACATTATCCAATTTGTCCGATATATCTCACGCTTCATGACGGTTCTGTCGTGAACACATCTATGTGTCAGTATTGCGTCATACTTATAGCGCCACCCATTGGTGAAACAGGAAGTCCTCATAACTCCTGCATACATCATCCGATTTGCACCAAATTGCTGATGCTTCATGAAGGTGACATTCTGAACACATCTAAGCGTCGGTATTGAGTCACACTTACAGCGCCACCTACTGGTGAAACAGGAAGTACTCATAACTCCTACATATGTTATCCCATTTACTCCTAATTGCTCAGGGTTGATGAAGGTCACATCCTGAACACATCTGTAGGTCAGTATTGAGTCATACTTATAGCGCCGCCTACAGGTCAAGCAGGAAGTCCTCATAACTTCTACATACGTTATCCCATTTACTCCAAATTGCTCAGGGTTGTTGAAGGTCGCATCCTGAACACATCTGTGCGTGAGCATTGGGTCATACTAATAGCGCCACCTACTGCTTACAGGAAGTCATCATAACTCCTACATACATTGTCTGATTTACACAACATTTCTCACGCTTCATCAAGGTACTGTCCTGAACACATCTATGTGTTGGTATTGAGTCACGCTTAGAGCGCCACCTACTGGTGACAGGAAGTTTCTCTCAGTACTGGACACCGAAATAGCACACCCTTTGATGGCGCAACACCCCGACCCGCATGGGGTGCGAGGGCCCGCTCACTGCTGCTCGCAGCACTAGTTAGGGCCCGAGCACTGGCGGTGCGAGGCCCTATTGAATTTCGAAGGATTATTAGGGCCCGAGCACTGGCGGTGCGAGGCCCTATTGTATTTCGAAGGATTATTATTAGGGCCCGAGCACTGGCGGTGCGAGGCCCTATTGTATTTCGAAGGATTATTATTATTATTATTATTATTATTCTTCCAAAACAAATTCCTTTTTGGCGGCCTAAACATCGATGAAAACGGATGAAACTTTGCAGATACGTCAGTCCCGGTGAAAAATTTGATAATTCATGGGTGACGGAAATGGGCGTGGCAAAACTCCTCCTACAGATTTCATCCGATCAACTTCATATCGGGTCAGCTTCATCTTAAGACCTTTGTGATCAAAAGTTATCAAAAAAATTGAGTTTTCACCAAACACCCTTGCCGTGGCGCCCCGCCAAAGTTTGACATTTCGCCATAAAACACGATGTCCTCATAACTCCTCCATACATTATCGGATTTGTCCGATATATCTCACGCTTCATGACAGTTCTGTCCTGAACACATCTATGTGTCAGTATTGCGTCATACTTATTGCGCCACCTATTGGTGAAACAGGAAGTCCTCATAACTCCTACATACATTATCCAATTCGTCCGATATATCTCACGCTTCATGACGGTTCTGTCCTGAACACATCTATGTGTCAGTATTGCATCATACTTATAGCGCCACCTATTGGTGAAACAGGAAGTCCCCATAACTCCTCCATACATTATCGGATTTGTCCGATATATCTCACGCTTCATGAGGGTTCTGTCCTGAACACATCTATGTGTCAGTATTGCGTCATACTTATAGCGCCACCTATTGGTGAAACAGGAAGTCCTCATAACTCCTACATACATTATCCAATTCGTCCGATATATCTCACGCTTCATGACTGTTCTGTCCTGAACACATCTATGTGTCAGTATTGCATCATACTTATAGCGCCACCTATTGGTGAAACAGGAAGTCCTCATAACTCCTCCATACATTATCCAATTCGTCCGATATATCTCACGCTTCATGAAGGTTCTGTCCTGAACACATCTATGTGTCAGTATTGCGTCATACTTATAGCGCCACCTATTGGTAAAACAGGAAGTCCTCATAACTCCTCCATACATTATCCGATTTGTCCGATATATCTCACGCTTCATGACGGTTCTGTCCTGAACACATCTATGTGTCAGTATTGCGTCATACTTATAGCGCCACCTATTGGTGAAACAGGAAGTCCTCATAACTCCTCCATACATTATCCGATTTGTCCGATTTATCTCACGCTTCATGACGGTTCTGTCCTGAACACATCTATGTGTCAGTATTGCGTCATACTTATAGCGCCACCTATTGGTGAAACAGGAAATCCTCATAACTCCTGCATACATCATCCGATTTGCACCAAATTGCTGACGCTTCATGAAGGTCACCTTCTGAACACATCTATGCGTCGGTATTGAGTTACACTTACAGCGCCACCTACTGGTGAAACAGGAAGTACTCATAACTCCTACATACATTATCCGATTTACTCCAAATTGCTCATGCTTGATGAAGGTCGCATCTTGAACACATCTGTAGGTCAGTATTGCGTCATATCTACAGCGCCACCTACTGCTTACAGGAAGTCCTCATAACTCCTACATACTTTGTCCGATTTACACAACATTTCTCACGCTTCATCAAGGTACTGTCCTGAACACATCTATGCTTTGGTATTGAGTCACGCTTAGAGCGCCACCTACTGGTGACAGGAAGTTTCTGTCAGTACTGGACACCGAAATAGCACACCCTTTAACGGCGCCACACCCCGACCCGCGTGGGGTGCGAGGGCCCGCTCACTGCTGCTCGCAGCACTAGTTAGGGCCCGAGCACTGGCGGTGCGAGGCCCTATTGTATTTCGAAGGATTATTATTAGGGCCCGAGCACTGGCGGTGCGAGGCCCTATTGTATTTCGAAGGATTATTATTAGGGCCCGAGCACTGGCGGTGCGAGGCCCTATTGAAACTCGAAGGATTATTATTATTCTTCTCCTTCTTCTTCTCCTTTACTCCAAACAAATGCCTTTTAGGCGGCCTGAACATCGATGAAAACGGATGAAACTTTGCAGATACGTCAGTCCCGGTGAAAAATTTGATAATTCATGGGTGACGGAAATGGGCGTGGCAAAACGGCTCAAGAGCGCCCCCTGGAAAGTTTAAAATGGCGAGCCCCACCTTTCAGTTTGATGTAGGCTAACGAAATTCGGTGGGCATATGTATTTCATCGAGCCACACTTAAATGTCTCTTGGAGCTATACCCAACATGCAACAGGAAGTCCGCCATTTTGCTCTTAATGTGCCATTTTGTCCTTGTTTTGACCATTTCCATGCCTCGTACTTCGACGAACTCCTCCTACAGATTTCATCCGATCAACTTCATATCGGGTCAGCTTCATCTTAAGACCTTTGTGATCAAAAGTTATCAAAAAAATTGAGTTTTCACCAAACACCCTTGCCGTGGTGCCCCGCCAAATTTTGACATTTCGCCATAAAACACGAAGTCCTCATAACTCCTCCATACATTATCCAATTTGTCCAATATATCTCACGCTTCATGACGGTTCTGTCCTGAACACATCTATGTGTCAGTATTGCGTCATACTTATAGCGCCACCTATTGGTGAAACAGGAAGTCCTCATAACTCCTCCATACATTATCCAATTTGTCCGATATATCTCACGCTTCATGACGGTTCTGTCCTGAACACATCTATGTGTCAGTATTGCGTCATACTTATAGCGCCACCTATTGGTGAAACAGGAAGTCCTCATAACTCCTCCATACATTATCCAATTTGTCCGATATATCTCACGCTTCATGACGGTTCTGTCCTGAACACATCTATGTGTCAGTATTGCGTCATACTTATAGCGCCACCTATTGGTGAAACAGGAAGTCCTCATAACTCCTCCATACATTATCCAATTTGTCCGATATATCTCACGCTTCATGACGGTTCTGTCCTGAACACATCTATGTGTCAGTATTGCGTCATACTTATAGCGCCACCTATTGGTGAAACAGGAAGTACTCATAACTCCTACATATGTTATCCGATTTACTCCAAATTGCTCATGCTTGATGAAGGTCGCATCTTGAACACTTCTGTAAGTCAGTATTACGCCATACCTACAGCGCCACCTACTGGTGAAACAGGAAGTCCTCATAACTCCTACATACGTTATCCAATTTACTCAACATTTCTCACGCTTCATCAAGGTACCGTCCTGAACACATCTATGTTTCAGTATTGAGTCACGCTTAGAGCGCCACCTACTGGCGACAGAAACTTTCTCTCAGTACAGCACACCGAAATAGCACACCCTTTAACGGCGCCACACCCCGACACACATGGGGTGCGAGGGCCCGCTCACTGCTGCTCGCAGCCCTAGTTATTCTTCTACCTTCTACCTTCTCCTTCTTTACTCCAAACAAATGCCTTTTAGGCGGCCTGAACATCGATGAAAACGGATGAAACTTTGCAGATACGTCAGTCCCGGTAAAAAATTTGATAATTCATGGGTGACGGAAATGGGTGTGGCAAAACGGCTCAAGAGCGCCCCCTGGAAAGTTTAAAATGGCGAGCCCCACCTTTCAGTTTGATGTAGGCGAACGAAATTCGGTGGGCATATGTATTTCATCGAGCCACACTTAAATGTCTCTTGGAGCTATACCCAACATGCAACAGGAAGTCCGCCATTTTGCTCTTAATGTGCCATTTTGTCCTTGTTTTGACCATTTCCATGCCTCGTACTTCGACGAACTCCTCCTACAGATTTCATCCGATCAACTTCATATCGGGTCAGCTTCATCTTAAGACCTTTGTGATCAAAAGTTATCAAAAAAATTGAGTTTTCACCAAACACCCTTGCCGTGGCGCCCTGCCAAAGTTTGACATTTCGCCATAAAACACGAAGTCCTCATAACTCCTCCATACATTATCCAATTTGTCCGATATATCTCACGCTTCATGACGGTTCTGTCCTGAACACATCTATGTGTCAGTATTGCATCATACTTATAGCGCCACCTATTGGTGAAACAGGAAGTCCTCATAACTCCTCCATACATTATCCAATTTGTCCGATATATCTCACGCTTCATGACGGTTCTGTCGTGAACACATCTATGTGTCAGTATTGCGTCATACTTATAGCGCCACCTATTGGTGAAACAGGAAGTCCTCATAACTCCTACATACATTATCCAATTTGTCCGATATATCTCACGCTTCATGACGGTTCTGTCCTGAACACATCTTTGTGTCAGTATTGCATCATACTTATAGCGCCACCTGTTGGTGAAACAGGGAGTCCTCATAACTCCTACATACATTATCCAATTTGTCCGATATATCTCACGCTTCATGACGGTTCTGTCCTGAACACATCTTTGTGTCAGTATTGCGTCATACTTATAGCGCCACCTATTGGTGAAACAGGAAGTCCTCATAACTCCTACATACATTATCCAATTTGTCCGATATATCTCACGCTTCATGACGGTTCTGTCCTGAACATATCTTTGTGTCAGTATTGCATCATACTTATAGCGCCACCTGTTGGTGAAACAGGAAGTCCTCATAACTCCTACATACATTATCCAATTTGTCCGATATATCTCACGCTTCATGACGGTTCTGTCCTGAACACATCTTTGTGTCAGTATTGCGTCATACTTATAGCGCCACCTATTGGTGAAACAGGAAGTCCTCATAACTCCTACATACATTATCCAATTCGTCCGATATATCTCATGCTTCATGACGGTTCTGTCCTGAACACATCTATGTGTCAGTATTGCATCATACTTATAGCGCCACCTATTGGTGAAACAGGAAGTCCTCATAACTCCTACATACATTATCCAATTTGTCCGATATATCTCACGCTTCATGAAGGTTCTGTCCTGAACAGATCTATGTGTCAGTATTGCGTCATACTTACAGCGCCACCTATTGGTGAAACAGGAAGTCCTCATAACTCCTACATACATTATCCAATTTGTCCGATATATCTCACGTTTCATGACGGTTCTGTCCTGAACACATCTTTGTGTCAGTATTGCATCATACTTATAGCGCCACCTATTGGTGAAACAGGAAGTCCTCATAACTCCTACATACATTATCCAATTTGTCCGATATATCTCACGCTTCATGACGGTTCTGTCCTGAACACATCTATGTGTCAGTATTGCATCATACTTATAGCGCCACCTATTGGTGAAACAGGAAGTCCTCATAACTCCTACATACATTATCCAATTTGTCCGATATATCTCACGCTTCATGACGGTTCTGTCGTGAACACATCTATGTGTCAGTATTGCGTCATACTTATAGCGCCACCTATTGGTGAAACAGGAAGTCCTCATAACTCCTACATACATTATCCAATTCGTCCGATAGATCTCACGCTTCATGAAGGTTCTGTCCTGAACACAATTATGTGTCAGTATTGCGTCATACTTACAGCGCCACCTATTGGTGAAACAGGAAGTCCTCATAACTCCTACATACATTATCCAATTTGTCCGATATATCTCACGCTTCATGACGGTTCTGTCCTGAACACATCTATGTGTCAGTATTGCGTCATACTTATAGCGCCACCTATTGGTGAAACAGGAAGTCCTCATATCTCCTCCATACATAATCCAATTTGTCCCATATATCTCACGCTTCATGACGGTTCTGTCCTGAACACATCTATGTGTCAGTATTGCATCATACTTATAGTGCCACCTATTGGTGAAACAGGAAGTCCTCATAACTCCTACATACATTATCCAATTTGTCCGATATATCTCACGCTTCATGACGGTTCTGTCGTGAACACATCTATGTGTCAGTATTGCGTCATACTTATAGCGCCACCTATTGGTGAAACAGGAAGTCCTCATAACTCCTACATACATTATCCAATTTGTCCGATATATCTCACGCTTCATGACGGTTCTGTCCTGAACACATCTTTGTGTCAGTATTGCATCATACTTATAGCGCCACCTGTTGGTGAAACAGGAAGTCCTCATAACTCCTACATACATTATCCAATTTGTCCGATATATCTCACGCTTCATGACGGTTCTGTCCTGAACATATCTTTGTGTCAGTATTGCATCATACTTATAGCGCCACCTATTGGTGAAACAGGAAGTCCTCATAACTCCTCCATACATTATCCAATTTGTCCGATATATCTCACGCTTCATGACGGTTCTGTCCTGAACACATCTATGTGTCAGTATTGCATCATACTTATAGCGCCACCTATTGGTGAAACAGGAAGTCCTCATAACTCCTCCATACATTATCCAATTTGTCCGATATATCTCACGCTTCATGACGGTTCTGTCGTGAACACATCTATGTGTCAGTATTGCGTCATACTTATAGCGCCACCTATTGGTGAAACAGGAAGTCCTCATAACTCCTACATACATTATCCAATTTGTCCGATATATCTCACGCTTCATGACGGTTCTGTCCTGAACACATCTTTGTGTCAGTATTGCATCATACTTATAGCGCCACCTGTTGGTGAAACAGGGAGTCCTCATAACTCCTACATACATTATCCAATTTGTCCGATATATCTCACGCTTCATGACGGTTCTGTCCTGAACACATCTTTGTGTCAGTATTGCGTCATACTTATAGCGCCACCTATTGGTGAAACAGGAAGTCCTCATAACTCCTACATACATTATCCAATTTGTCCGATATATCTCACGCTTCATGACGGTTCTGTCCTGAACATATCTTTGTGTCAGTATTGCATCATACTTATAGCGCCACCTGTTGGTGAAACAGGAAGTCCTCATAACTCCTACATACATTATCCAATTTGTCCGATATATCTCACGCTTCATGACGGTTCTGTCCTGAACACATCTTTGTGTCAGTATTGCGTCATACTTATAGCGCCACCTATTGGTGAAACAGGAAGTCCTCATAACTCCTACATACATTATCCAATTCGTCCGATATATCTCATGCTTCATGACGGTTCTGTCCTGAACACATCTATGTGTCAGTATTGCATCATACTTATAGCGCCACCTATTGGTGAAACAGGAAGTCCTCATAACTCCTACATACATTATCCAATTTGTCCGATATATCTCACGCTTCATGAAGGTTCTGTCCTGAACAGATCTATGTGTCAGTATTGCGTCATACTTACAGCGCCACCTATTGGTGAAACAGGAAGTCCTCATAACTCCTACATACATTATCCAATTTGTCCGATATATCTCACGTTTCATGACGGTTCTGTCCTGAACACATCTTTGTGTCAGTATTGCATCATACTTATAGCGCCACCTATTGGTGAAACAGGAAGTCCTCATAACTCCTACATACATTATCCAATTTGTCCGATATATCTCACGCTTCATGACGGTTCTGTCCTGAACACATCTATGTGTCAGTATTGCATCATACTTATAGCGCCACCTATTGGTGAAACAGGAAGTCCTCATAACTCCTACATACATTATCCAATTTGTCCGATATATCTCACGCTTCATGACGGTTCTGTCGTGAACACATCTATGTGTCAGTATTGCGTCATACTTATAGCGCCACCTATTGGTGAAACAGGAAGTCCTCATAACTCCTACATACATTATCCAATTCGTCCGATAGATCTCACGCTTCATGAAGGTTCTGTCCTGAACACAATTATGTGTCAGTATTGCGTCATACTTACAGCGCCACCTATTGGTGAAACAGGAAGTCCTCATAACTCCTACATACATTATCCAATTTGTCCGATATATCTCACGCTTCATGACGGTTCTGTCCTGAACACATCTATGTGTCAGTATTGCGTCATACTTATAGCGCCACCTATTGGTGAAACAGGAAGTCCTCATATCTCCTCCATACATAATCCAATTTGTCCCATATATCTCACGCTTCATGACGGTTCTGTCCTGAACACATCTATGTGTCAGTATTGCATCATACTTATAGTGCCACCTATTGGTGAAACAGGAAGTCCTCATAACTCCTACATACATTATCCAATTTGTCCGATATATCTCACGCTTCATGACGGTTCTGTCGTGAACACATCTATGTGTCAGTATTGCGTCATACTTATAGCGCCACCTATTGGTGAAACAGGAAGTCCTCATAACTCCTACATACATTATCCAATTTGTCCGATATATCTCACGCTTCATGACGGTTCTGTCCTGAACACATCTTTGTGTCAGTATTGCATCATACTTATAGCGCCACCTGTTGGTGAAACAGGAAGTCCTCATAACTCCTACATACATTATCCAATTTGTCCGATATATCTCACGCTTCATGACGGTTCTGTCCTGAACATATCTTTGTGTCAGTATTGCATCATACTTATAGCGCCACCTATTGGTGAAACAGGAAGTCCTCATAACTCCTACATACATTATCCAATTTGTCCGATATATCTCACGCTTCATGACGGTTCTGTCCTGAACACATCTGTGTGTCAGTATTGCATCATACTTATAGCGCCACCTACTGGTGAAACAGGAAGTACTCATAACTCCTACATACATTATCCGATTTACTCAAAATTGCTCATGCTTGATCAAGGTCACATCTTGAACACATCTGTAAGCCAGTATTACGTCATTCCTACAGCGCCACCTACTGGTGAAACAGTAAGTCCTCATAACTCCTACATACGTTATCCGATTTACTCCAAATTGCTCAGGGTTGATGAAGGTCACATCCTGAACACATCTGTGCATGAGCATTGAGTCATACTAATAGCGCCACCTACTGCTTACAGGAAGTCCTCATAACTCCTACATATATTATCCGATTTACACCAAATTGCTCACGCTTCATGAAGGTCGTATCCTGAACACATCTACGCATCGGTATTGAGTCACACTTACAGCTCCACCTACTGGTGAAACAGTAAGTCCTCATAACTCCTCCATACATTATCCAATTTGCCTCAGATTTCTCATGCTTCATCAAGGTTCTGTCCTGCACACATCTGTGTCACAATTGAGTCATACTTGGCGCCACCTACTGGCTGAAAAGTCCTCATAACTCCTACATACATTATTCAATTTGTGCCAAATTGATCACGCTTCATGAAGGTTGCATCCTGAACACAATGTTCTTGACCTGGAGAAGGCAAGAGAGAAGGAAAGCGAGAGAATCCTGGATGAGAGAGAGAGACGGAGAGGCCAATGCAGATTCCACATAGTTAACCATTGTTGCACTGAGTGTTGAGCCAATATTGAGCAGGCACATGGTGGTAGTATGTGGTTTGCCATTATTGATCCACACTCTACAGCTCAGGAGGAAGAAACACCTGCAGAAAGTGACAGGACAACAGAGGAGCCAGAAGGTAAAACACATCTAGGGGAGACAGAAGATGATTAATTAGTAATATGCATTATTGGGATGAGAATGTCTACACATATTCTATGTATTGAGTTGCTACAAGTTGTTTTAGTTTTATTGAAATTGGAGACCATCGTTAGAGACAATTAGATGAGAGAAAATTATCGGAGCTTTCATGTAAATACCAAACCATCAGGCACTCCAGGGAATTGAACCCCATTCCTACTGGAAGTCCAACACCAGTGCCTTTTGCTTTTTGGCAGTTCATGAAAGGGAAAGCAAAACCTGCATTAGCAACAGCATATATGGCACTATTTCATTTTGTGAAAAAATGCCAAATAATGGCTTTTTAATTTGTTCACCTAATGTAGAATATCATGTAATTACTGTAGTTTTGAATGAGCTTCAATGAACCTAATGTTTCACAATATATATTTCACTTTTAAATGCTGTTGTAATGCAGGAAACGAAACCTCAAAATGACACATCTACAACTGTTACAAATCGGATTACTCAATAAATAAAATATCATTCAATAAATATACTCAATTACTCAATAAATATTCAATAAATATTCAATAAATATCATTCGATAAATATAAACTCATTACTCAATAAATAAATATTCTATACAGTTAATAAATATTCAATAAATATCACTCAATAAATATACTTAATTACTCAAATACATATCATTTAATAAATATAAATACAATAAATATGATAAAAAGCGCTATATTTAAAAGAACAAACTGCCTCATGATAACTAAAATATGTTCATTTGCAACTGTTACAAATCTTTACTCACTCTCTGATGTTATCAAAACCTCTGTTTAAAAGAACAAACTACTGCTTCATGATCACTGAAATACATTGGCAACACTATTGATTCTATTTCATAATTTGTAGTTTTTACATAAACGTGGTCAATTAATGTCCCTTTTTCTGTTGTTGGTCCTGTCACATGTTGAACATATCCTTTGTCGGTTAGAAATTTGCAGATAGTTGATGATTTCAAAATATCGTCATTGAAATCGCCCATGACTGTAATGGTGTTGCTTTTTGGCTCTAGCCAATCAAGTAATTTGGCTAGATTTTCTTTAAACAAAGACATGGGATAAGATGGTGGACGATAAATGACTGCTATCAATATGTTATACTCAACACAGTTGTAAATCAAACATTCCAAATTGACATGTAGTCCTTTGATAATGTCATATGCCAAATTGTCTGCACTGTACAATCCAACTCCACCATGTTGTTGTCCTTGTAATGACAATAGTGCTGGGTTATTGCTACTGTATGATAAACTTCGTGGACAACTATGAAAAGTAAAACCATCAATGTTTACTGTTTCAAATGAGGATGAAGCAGGTAACCATGTTTCTGTAACAGCAATACAGTTAAGCTGCAAATGCTGTGTACACAATGCCAAATCTGATACATGTCGAGTCAAACTTTGAATATTCATCAAAAAGACATTAAAAGTATTTGGACTAAAATTGGGCCTGTTACTTCCAATCAAAAATGGGGGCATACTCTGTATTGCATCCTTAATGTTGTCCCTACAATATAAGACTTTATCTTCAAAATTTTGAATCACCAAACCTGACAAATTTCTAACACGACTTAATGCCACATATGCCTGTCCTGCAGTAAATATTCTTTTAAGACACACCACAGCATTATCCACAGTAACACCTTGTACTTTATGTACCGTGCAAGCCCAAGCAAGTTTAAGCGGAAACTGTCGTCGCAAACCACCTTTCTTTGTTACCTTCTCTTCCTCTGGCTCAATACCCGTAGAACCCTCTGAACCACCTGCAGATTTCCTCCTCTCCGCACCAACATGGTCATCATCAAACTTAATATAAACTTTTTGAGGAAATGTCTTATTTTCAGAAGAAACTATATGTGTCACAGTACCGCATACCCCATTAACAAGACCGTCCATAACATCCACATTTTTGCACAACATTACACGCGCATCCTTACCTAACAATAGTTGTTCAGCCAAACATGTGTCATAGGTTTTGCTATGATGTCCAGTTTTCAATTCTAGTTTCCCTGTTTTTTTATTATTTACATAATCCTGAGCATCTATCTGGACATATTCAGGACATGTTTTAAACAGTTGTTCTACATTATGCTCATTAACCTGTTTATTTGTTGGAAATATGTGCAAAGCTGAACTCTCTTCACCAGTCTCACAACGTTTTAATATTTTTATGTCGCTTTTTAACATCGGGGTCTTCTTTACACGGGTTCTTACTCTGTTTAACAACTCTGCAAACACATTATCTTTTTGTCTAACTATTTCTTTTAATTCCACAACCTTAAATAGAGTAGACCACAAGTTTATACCTAGATTGTCTTCATACAGCGGTTTCCCTTTTACTGGAGGTAACTGGTAAAAATCTCCAACAGCAACTACACTAACGTTTCCAAATGGGGAGAGACTTTGTTTACTCTGTCTTAATCTTCCATTAATATAAGACAACAGCCTGTGATCAACCATTGATATTTCATCTATTATCAAAATTTGAAGATCACTAAATTTAACACGCAAAGAATTCACCTTTTCTTCACCCAAAGGTGTGTACGGTAAACGAACATCTTTTCCTATGCTAAATGTGTGGTGAATGGTTGCGGCACGCAAATTGTATGCAGCTATCCCCGTAGGAGCTGTTAACAAAACACAAATATTGTCAGGATGACGACAGACTGTTGACAATAATCTCATGGCTTCATACTGCATGGCTTTTATTAAATGGCTTTTTCCCGTTCCTGCACCCCCTGTAATAAATAAATGGAATGGATCTGGGTTTTTCCCTATTACTTTTGCTAAGCACCATTGTCGAATCTGATAAAAAATAGACAGCTGAGTCTCATTTAAAGATCTAATTAAAGCCAAACCATCATTTCTACACATTATATTATTTTGCTTTTCCAAATGTGCTACTTTTTGTCTATTTAATGCTAAATCTGGAATATTTTCCTCGTGTTCTTCAACTATTTGTTCTTTGTCTTTTTGTTCCTGCTCACACTGTAAACGCTCCAACTCTTGCTCTGGGCACAGTTCACACCAGGCATCTTCTAAAACACCATCTGTATCAATACTACTCTCGATATTATCCAATTCATCTGCTTCAATTTCAAACTTACTTCTGTTTAAATCAACAACTGACTTTACTGAATGTCTTGATCCATCACTAAACCTAACATGCCCATTCTTGTAAAACTGTTGAAATGTTTCACAGCTTGGAGGTTTTAGCTGCTTATCTAAACGATATGGCAAGAACAACTGCATGATACTCTGATGAAATAATTCCGGACTTTTGGTTTCAGAAAAGCGCGCATAACGAATAACTGCAGGTTTTGTACGTGTTCTTTTAGCAACAGTTCCAAAACCTTTGTTTAATTTAATCTGCGTCTTACATTTTTCATTTTTACTCAAAACACGATATTCAGATGCAAATGTTGCCATGCATATGTCATTAAAAACACTATTGTTTGGCCTATTCTTGTAACGATCAACAAAACTAGTCATCCAAATATCGTCTGCGTTTATGTCTTCTGATGCTGCCTTTTGCTTCAACACACTTAATGGCAAACTCATTCTTACTATATTCTCGCCTGTGGGTACAAAAAATACTTTCCTTGAACATTCCTTCAGATGCATATTTGTTAATCTATACACAGCTTCTTGAGCACACACATCTCTGTTATGGAGATAGACACTGCCTAGATTTCTCAGTGCATCTCTTGCCTCAACATTTTTCTCCTTTGATGCTTCTCTTTGGGCGTTAGCTAACAAAAGTCCCATCTCCCTTTCTGCCTTTGAAATGTACGAAATTATGTAAACAACACATGCGTATGCATCGACTACATACTGAATGTCTAGATTGGCCGACCAACATTTTAATAGAGGCTTACTATACTGATTTACCCAAACTTCATTAACCTGTCTCTTTAACACAATATGTGTATTTCTTGCTAAACTTTGATATGCAGCCTCAAAAGTTGCTTGATTAATCCCTACACTTTGAAACAAATCTTCAACACTATCATGGGTATTATTCTCATCAGACAAAGCTTCCTTGATTTTTGACACTATATTTGATGCGTGATCTCTTTTCATTTTACTTGACTCTTTCTGACGCGGTTTTCCACATGCTGCACACACTGCAGAACTCCCTGTCTCCTCTCCCTGACAAATACATACTTTTTCTTCATCTTCTGTTTTCCGACATATAAATGTACGACTAGATGCAGGCCTTGGAAAGTTGAAACGACAAACCGTCTTGTTCTTTTTACACGTTTTTGAATGTCGCTTTGAATGTTGCTGCACAGATGTGACAATTTCACGTAATGTGTCATCTTCTACTGGTAACTCACATGTTACATATTTATCAATAAATTCAACTACCTCTTCATCTGTGTTTTTATCAATCAATGGTGCATTCTCAATCCAAAACAGGCAATGGACATGAGGTGATCCGCGCTGCTGAAATTCTACTCGATAAAAGTAATCAACAATTTTACCAATTGGATGCAATGGCGACATAAGTACCTCCCTCAAGAAACAATGCCAGCGAAAATCAAACATCCTAGCTGCAGTCACAGAATTCCGACGCAATAGGTCACACCTCTCTGCCCACTCTAAATCTTCTACTGTCTGTGTTCTACCTTCCTGTTTCAAAATACTATTAAGAAGATTTTTCCAACGCACATCAGCCGAAGAAAACGAATAAAACCAAGTTGGCACGCCGAGCTGACGGACACAAGCAAGAAGGTCTTTCTGTGCTCCTTGCCAAAAAGCTGGTGTACCTCGAATTGGTTTAAGAAAACGATACCCATCATCAAACTCCAACAACTTTTTCAAAGATTCTTCATGGTTTAACTGAACTTTTTCCTGAGCATGTACTCCTCGAGAACTATGGCATTTTCCTTTCCGTAATGCTACAGACACACTTGACATAACCTGTTCTATTTCTGACATATACTGAGCAAAAAAAATATATTCCACATTTTGTGCAAACCTACCATCAGCATGTTGAATTCTGTTATTAAAATATCGCGATAATGTCAAACGATTTGCTCGCTCTTGATGATATGTATTACATCCCTGTGGAAACAACACTGGAAAACATTTGGCTTCGTTTGTATAATCAGAAAGCAATTTAACAGGATTATTCCCTTCTGCTGGTGCAAGATTCAATACACCATCAAAATATTGATCGAGCACTTCCTGACCAATGTCAACAGGCATAAGACACGTGTCTTGAAACATACAATGTTGTTGTCTATCATGCAAAAGCTCATCTTCACCAACATCTGCAGATGCGTCATCTATAGTACTATCAGGCTCCTTCCCTGAAACCTCATCTGGCTCCCTACAAAACTCATTCAGCCACTCTTCATTAAACTCTACATCTCTATAATGCACATTTGTTTGTTTTAAATATTGCAATGCTCCCCTCACACGCATAGTGTCAACAAACTTATATTCATAATGCCCTTTATAAGTTAGCTTACGTTTTAATTTTATGCGACACAGAGATCCTTCCATATTAGAACGAGGCAGTACATTGCTAGTCTGCACAATATTTGCTGGAACACATGTCACTGGTCCATGTACTCCATTTTGTCCGCCTTTAGGCAAGGCTAACATTTTCAAAAATGGTATATGTAAAGCTATCAAATGCTGTTCTAAGCTATTCAAACATGCCAACTCTGGTGGAATGGGATCAGGTCTCAAACTGTTCATTGCACATTCAGGTGGCAGTACACCTCTTTTAATCTTACTATGACACGAGTGGCAAATCCACAGCTGACCTCTAGCTATATCCAACTGACACGGTGTTGCACAGTCCTCATTACATTTGTGTAAATAGTCTTCAGTTAAACATTTATCTGCAAATGAAGCCATTGCTTTATTCTTACTGTAATCAGCTCGTTGACACCTTGTAACCTGATTTTTAAACAACAGTCTATGACAAACACAACACACAAAATCAGGCCCATCTTTCACCTTGTCTAAAAACCTCTCCTTAACAAAATCAAACTCCTTCTGCTTATATTTAATTTCTTTCTGCTTCAATTTGTTAAAAGCTGCAACATGAATCTTATGCTGAAGATTTCCCTGATACTTCTTAATACTCATGGATTTCACACTCTCTTTAAAGAACACATCTTCCTGATACTTTTTAATACTCATGGATTTCACACTCTCTTTAAAGAACACATCTTCCTGATACTTCTTTATACTCTTTTGTTTAACTTTATCCCTATGCAACTCATCTCCCTGATATTTGACTCTTCTCCTAACTCTAATATTGTCCCTATGCAACTCATCTCCCTGATATTTGACTCTCTTCCTACCTCTAATTTTGTCCCTATGCAACTCATCTCCCTGATATTTGACTCTTCTCCTAACTCTAATATTGTCCCTATGCAACTCATCTCCCTGATATTTGACTCTCTTCCTACCTCTAATTTTGTCCCTATGCAACTCATCTTCCTGATATTTGACTCTTCTCCTAACTCTAATATTGTCCCTATGCAACTCATCTTCCTGATATTTGACTCTTTTCCTACCTCTAATTTTCTCCCTATGAAAATCATCTCCCTGATATTTGACTCTTCTGATACGTCTAATTTTCTCCCTATGAAAATCATCTCCCTGATATTTATTTCTTAACATTTCCTTTACCATTTCCCTGTACAGAACACTATTTTGATATTTCATTTTCTTTTGGAAATTCTTCTTCTTTTCCAAATACTTGGAAAACATAACATTAATATTTGCAGTGCTCTGCGTCTGGACTTTTGGATTCCTTGTACCTGTCTCTAATGAATTACCTACCTCACACAAATTTATACAAATATTATTATCACCATAAACACACAATACTGGTTCAAAATGATTTTTCTCATAATGTTTTAAGTAAATGCCTTCATTTGTAACCATTGAGCAAAAGCTACTGTATTTCAACCATGTTTCACCACTATATATAAATATGTCTACTCCAAAAGCATTTGCTGTTGCTTGAATTTCTATATTGGTTGCACTACTACCAACATACCTCATTTGCGACTTGTTAATATACTCTGCCACTGAATCATATTCCTTATCCAAATACTCCATGTGTTCTGCACTATGAATTTCCATGTACTTAACAACAGCATGTCTAATTTTCAGATGACCTTTTTGAGAGCCACAAATAACTTGAGATACTGATCTAAAAAAACTATTTCCATCCTCTAGAATGTCCTTTGTTTTACACACAACACCTAAAGACCCATATTCTGTATGCACTTGTAAATCCTGTCTTTCAAACTCCACATTCAATTTGCTACATAATGTTTTTGCAAATTCAGTGCAAATAGGACTAAATTTGAATGCAAGCTTACTTGACTCATCCACAACATCACAATCTGTTTGCTGATTTACATCATCCTCAATATACACTACTTCTTCACTCACAGAACTTGAAATTCCAACTGGACTCAAACCACCTGTACACACAACTGTTTTCATGTTCTCATGCTCTGTGACTTTACATAAACTGCTCTCTGCACTTTGTCTGGTATTGTATACTTTGGAGAAGGATGTATTCACTTTACAATAACCATAACAGCTTTGCAACTGAGGCTGATGAACACACACAACAGTTTCATAATGGTTGCCATTGCAATTTTGCAAGTAGATGCCCTGTTTTGACAAACACCTATACTTGCAGCTATATTCTAGCCACCGGTTATCATAATAAGTAACTATATTAACTCCTAGACAATCTGTTGCTGCTTGAATTTCCACTTCGGTTGCCCAACTGCCAACATATTGCATCTTGGAAATCTGAATGTACTCGGCCACTGATGAAAATTCACTTCTCAAAATATGTTTATAATCCACTGCCTTATTTTTCAGTTGTTTAACAACAGCCAGTCTGATTTTCCTGTGGTTCTTCCGTGTGCCGCTCACAGCTAGGGAAATTGCTCGAAAGAAACAATTGCCATCAGCCACTATTTTCTCATTCTTACACGGAGATCCTAACAAACCAATTGCTCTTAACACTTGTGCATCAGATTTTTCATACTCTATATTCAACTGTGTACATAAAGACTGTGCAACTTCATTACCAACAGGATCAAACTGTAGCTTTTTAGAAGCCACATCACTAATAAACATGACATCTGCACTAACATCTGCACTAATATCTATTTTCCTTTTCTTAGATCCACAAGTTTTCCCTGTAATCTTACACTTAGTACCGATCCTGCCTGCTGATGCACTACCATGTTCCAATGATGATGAACCTAAACCCAATTCTACCATTTCAAAAGTCTCAGCAGATTCTATAGACTTCACTCCTGCAAACTGTGATTTCAAACTGCTTGTATTTGGGTCTGCGTAAATGACTCGAACCCCAGAAATCTCAAAAGGCCTATCTCCACTACTGAGTGACAAAGACAATTTGTGTATGTAACTAAAAACATCTTTAAGACAACTAAAATACACAATAAGGCTTTTACCAGGGGGATCTACCATTCCAGCAGCACAACGCGCATGAGAATCAACAATTGCATAGCGTCTACTTTCACAAATTATTGCACACGTGCTACTACACAATGTTAGAAGACATGTGTCATATTTTGCAAACATGTCATCCAAACCATTTAGCAGAGACTTAAATACACCAGCCTGGATAAATTCTCCATCAACAATATTTACATCACCAGATACAACATCACCATACTCAAACTTGAAATTATGTCCACCAATAACTGACTGCTTGGGCAAATCAGGAACACTCAATAGTCTTGATACTCCATAAACATCACCATATTCATCAATAACTGACTGCTTGGGCACACCTGAAACACTAAATGGTCCTGATTTTCCACAAATCATATTGCCTCTCACAGACTTGTACAACTCATCACCTAAAACTAAAACTGTGTCAAGATCCTCTGTCTGCCATGAAAAAACACTTTCAACTGCATGTTTTGCTAAAGCTGTCAAACCTATTGCCATACACTGAACTCCTGCATTTTCAAAGCGAGAATCACCCTGATGAAATGAACCTATAACACTATTTGGAAGGACATTTTTCACAACACTCTTACCTCTGGCAGAAACATCCACAACCTTACCTGCATCGACCTCCTCCATTCCCACCACTTCCACGGGCCTGGTACGTGATGCCTGGATAGGCACGTCCACAGCAAACGGGGTTGCCTCCACCTACAAAAAAAGAAGATGTTACCTGCCAATCTGCCAGAAACCACATCCACAAGTTTACCTACACCAACCTCCTGGTAGGTGCTGCATATGAAGATACCTCAAGAAGACACACACGTTGCCACAACCTAAAATAATTCATTGTACTATAATATTTTGACAGAACTCTTTTAGTATACATTTGGCTGTTGGTAATTTAAAGGATATGTCAATTAAATGGTTAAAGCAATTGAATGGTTACATCTTTCAACTTAAAATGTGTGTTATATCCCTTTCTCTGTGTTAACGGCAACTATGTTTGGCAAAATAATTCTGCTCACAAGTCAAATTGTACTATGAAAGCTTGTGATAGCTTTACATTTGAAAGCAACATTGGAAATCACTCATTTTGCAGACTGGTTAAACATCCCAGGTCCTAGTTATATGAACTACACCAGACATTCACAAAATCTAGGCGTAAGATAAAAGGGGTAGGGCTGAGTGGAACATTGGGACTGGAGCAAAGACCCAACCTCCTCCCTTGCAACCGCTTCAAGTACACTGGTAGGTGAATCCTGGGAAGACACCCCCACAACCCTTGGTGTTGCCTCAACCTAGGAATAACACAGCAGACAAAAAAACTGAATGAACTGCATTAACAAAGTACTGCGTTACAAGTCTCTTGTGGCAGCAACTACATTATTAGTTCAATCTGTGCATATAACAAAGGTCTTGAAGCTACCAATTAATAGTCTGTTAATTATATAACATAATAATGATGTTTAGCTTTTTACTGCAAGAACCATGAAAAAACTTTGCATTGCCAAGTAAAAAACCCAATAGGTGCACCAACCTTTTACACAACAGACATGCACAAAATCTAGGAGTAAGATAAAAAGAATAGGACTAAGTGGGATATTGGCACTGGACCTAAGTACTAACCTCCTCCATGGCAACCACATGCACGACACTGGTAGGTGAGTCCTGGGAAGACACCTCCACAATCATTGGTGTTGCCTCAACCTAGGAATAAAACAGCAGACAAAAAAACTTGATTGAACTGCCTTAACAAAATACTGTGTTACAAGTCTCTTGTGACAGGAACTACATTATCATTTACATCTGTGCATATAATGAAGGCCTTGAAGCTACCAATTAATACTGTCTCTTAATGATCTAACATAATAATGTGGTATAGCTTTATACTGCAGGAACAATGAAAACACTTTGCACGCTCAAGTAAAAAACTCAATAGGTCCTCCAACCTCTGTCGGCAGAACGTCTGTCAGAGGACAGCCAGGTGAGGCCTCACAAGACACTGGTACAACACTTGATTCAGCCTCAACCTAGTGGAAAGAAAAATACATTAAAAAAAACTGTACACTTATCATTGTTTCACAATTAGTGAATATTTCAAACATTTTAACCAACTACCCATTTACTCAGACTGTAAAAACAATTAGAATACTAAAATATTACATTGAAATAAATTACAAACCTGCCGCTGCGGACGTTTCCTTTTCGAGGCAACTGCTTTCTGCCGACAGTCCACTTTAGGCTTGATCTAATGGGAAACAAAGAACACTTTTTCAAGAAGTATTTGGAACAAACTATATAGTGTTCTATATTATATAACAGTCTTAAATGGTGTTAACTTGTTCTGTGTCAGGACAAATAACGAACATTGAAATGCCTCAAACATACAATTTGCATATTACAAATTACCCGTTTGCCTTGTGGAACAGGTGGGCCCACAGGGCTAGACAGATGAGATGGAGAAGCTCTCTCCATTGCATCGAGCGTGGCACTGCTGAACCAAACGGGGTTCACAGGGATGATCTCCTCCAACACCACAGATGTTGCATCCACCTGTGAAAAAAAATAAAGGCTATAGTTTTTAACAACCTGTAATTGATTTGTCTTGTTCAAAAGTCAATTATACTCAGCATGTATTGGAACAAATAGGTATCACTTAATCATTACCATCTTAAACTGCTCAGAAAAAATCATCTACTTGAAAAAGTTTCAAAGAGAAAGAGACTCACCTTCTTGCGCTTGCCAACGAGTTTCCACTCAAAAGGGTTTGACGGACGTGGCACACTGACCTCTCCCGTGACGACCACCTTTGGCACAAAACCTCTCACAGGGGGCGATGTCCTGGGAGGAACCTGTGGAGCTGGCGATGGTGGGTTCAGCTGCAGGTAGGCAGACTGCCACAGCAACTGAACCAGAATCTTCATGCCGCCATCGTCACTGAGATGGACCTGTGAATTAAGTAATGAATATACTTTAACAACAGAACTTTTCAAGTCTATATGAATCTGCAATGAACTACACTACTAAGATCAATACAAAGTGTAAGTATACATCAAATTTTTCAACTGGCAATATTAAAATAACATGTTGTACTTACACCATCCCTGCTCCACAGCTCAAGGTGGTTGAACGGGAAGTGCTCAGCAGTGGAGAAGTACTTGATGTCTTTGAAAAAAGAACACATGAAGAATTTAAATATCTACATATATTAATTCTGAATTCGAAATCATAGCAATGACCTGAATTTACATATTTATTCAATCAGTTTGGCTAAAAAAAGACATATACATAACTGAACTAACACTGAAAACTTTTTTTTTGCAACTTACTCATGCTGGCTGCCACACGATGAAACTCTTGACGCGTAAGTTGCTGCAAACCCGCGTCAACATTCAATCGGGGTATGAAGTCCTGGACAAAGACCTTATAAACAATACTTGTTGTTAGCATTTTATTCCCTCATAATTTCAAAATCATTAAAACAATGTTATTATTTTAAACTACTACAAAGCATACCTGAGTCGAGAGACTAAGGGCACTGCGCAGGAGCTTCCGGAAGTCAGCTCCTGCCTCCTCAACAGTACGGCTGGCGGTAAGATTGTTGCTCGGGGCCATGACGCAAACTGCATCGGGTCTCGGAGTTATTGCGGCATGCAACAACTCGGTCCTCAACTCCGACGCACAGGCCCCCGGCGTTGACATGAAGCCAAAGGAGATGCGTCCCTCTGGCATCTTCACAAAACCATCTACAATGGCACGTAGATGGGAGGCTCCCACAACAAGAACAAACTGTAACAGAAAGGTTATTTATTTGAAAATAAATAAAAATCATATATAATTCCTCAAATCAAGTATTTGTGAATACATTATGAAAATAGTATTTACCTCGTTGTCTGGATCCTCAGGTGGAATGACCAATTTGTGACTGCGCCCAGTCCAGCTAGAAATTGGCCATTGTCTCACTCGGTGACGGTAACCTGCACCATGACCTATTTATAAACATACACAGAAGAGTTAAAAACACACACAGAAAAACATGTCAACAAACAACATTAAAATAATGGAAAAACAATATTATGCAGTTAAAGGTGGGATATGTAGTTTGCTTTTGGCTTTATTTGGTAAAATTGGCATAATATCCTTTCAGTAACAGAAGTGCTTGGAGAATAAACTTGGATCTCCGTGTTTACCGCTGCCTCTGTATTTTCAATTTAAAAAATGCATCGCGCCCGAATGTATTGACCAATCAGGCTCTCTATCTCGCCACACCTACCAGTCATGTTTGGAGGGAGGGACTACATCATGATTGACAGGAAGGAGGGGCAGGTTCTTTTGAAAAAGATGACCAATGGGAGGCCTTGTTGACATCAAACTACCTACCCCACCTTTAATCAATATGTAATGCATAAACAATTGGGAACATACGTTCAACAGGGCCAGGAAGATTCTGAGGTCCAACCATGACGATGCGTTGGGCCGCCATTCTCTGCCTGGCTGCATCCGAAAGGCGGGAGGACTTGGTACGAGGCATCTAAAAAACAAATGTTTAGAAAGAAATCACCAGACAGCTTTCAACACACAACTAGCACTGCGAGCAGCATTGAGCAGGCCCTTGCACCCCACGCATGTCTTGGTGTGGCGCTGTTAAAGGGTGTGCTATTTCGGAGAAACTATTTCTGCTATTTCTGAGAGAAACTTCCTGTCACCAGTAGGTGGCGCTCTAAGTGTGACACTAGCTACACAAGAGCCTTAAAAACCCTGGACACTAGCTACATAAGAGCCTTACAAACCCTGGACACCAGCTACACAAGAACCTTAACCCTGGACACTAGCTACACAAGAGCCTTAAAAACCCTGGACACTAGCTACATAAGAGCCTTAAAAACCCTGGACACTAGCTACACAAGAGCCTTAAAAACCCTGGACACTAGCTACACAAGAGCCTTAAACCCTGGACACTAGCTACATAAGAGCCTTAAACACCCTGGACACTAGCTACATAAGAGCCTTAAAAACCCTGGACACTAGCTACATAAGAGCCTTAAACACCCTGGACACTAGCTACATGAGAGAGCCTTAAAAACCCTGGACACTAGCTACACAAGAGCCTTAAAAACCCTGGACACTAGCTACACAAGAGCCTTAAAAACCCTGGACACTAGCTACACAAGAGCCTTAAAAACCCTGGACACCAGCTACATAAGAGCCTTAAAAACCCTGGACACTAGCTACACAAGAGCCTTAAAAACCCTGGACACCAGCTACACAAGAGCCTTAAACACCCTGGACACTAGCTACATAAGAGCCTTAAAAACCCTGGACACTAGCTACATAAGAGCCTTAAAAACCCTGGACACTAGCTACACAAGAGCCTTAAAAACCCTGGACACTAGCTACACAAGAGCCTTAAACCCTGGACACTAGCTACATAAGAGCCTTAAACACCCTGGACACTAGCTACATAAGAGCCTTAAAAACCCTGGACACTAGCTACATAAGAGCCTTAAACACCCTGGACACTAGCTACATAAGAGAGCCTTAAAAACCCTGGACACTAGCTACACAAGAGCCTTAAAAACCCTGGACACTAGCTACACAAGAGCCTTAAAAACCCTGGACACTAGCTACACAAGAGCCTTAAAAACCCTGGACACCAGCTACATAAGAGCCTTAAAAACCCTGGACACTAGCTACACAAGAGCCTTAAAAACCCTGGACACCAGCTACACAAGAGCCTTAAACACCCTGGACACTAGCTACATAAGAGCCTTAAAAACCCTGGACACTAGCTACATAAGAGCCTTAAAAACCCTGGACACTAGCTACACAAGAGCCTTAAAAACCCTGGACACTAGCTACATAAGAGCCTTAAAAACCCTGGACACTAGCTACACAAGAGCCTTAAAAACCCTGGACACTAGCTACATAAGAGCCTTAAAAACCCTGGACACTAGCTACACAAGAGCCTTAAAAACCCTGGACACCAGCTACATAAGAGCCTTAAAAACCCTGGACACTAGCTACACAAGAGCCTTAAAAACCCTGGACACTAGCTACATAAGAGCCTTAAAAACCCTGCACACTAGCTACACAAGAGCCTTAAAAACCCTGGACACTAGCTACACAAGAGCCTTAAAAACCCTGGACACTAGCTACACGAGCCTTAAAAACCCTGGACACTAGCTACACAAGAGCCTTAAAAACCCTGGACACTAGCTACATAAGAGCCTTAAAAACCCTGGACACTAGATACATAAGAGCCTTAAAAACCCTGGACACTAGCTACATAAGAGCCTTAAAAACCCTGGACACTAGCTACATAAGAGCCTTAAAAACCCTGGACACTAGCTACACAAGAGCCTTAAAAACCCTGGACACTAGCTACATAAGAGAGCCTTAAAAACCCTGGACACTAGCTACACAAGAGCCTTAAAAACCCTGGACACTAGCTACATAAGAGAGCCTTAAAAACCCTGGACACTAGCTACATAAGAGCCTTAAAAACTGACATAATAGCTAATGAATGCCCTCCTGACCGCCTCACGCAGTGGAGATGTTGTGGCAGTCAGGAGAATAAGCTAGGCTAGCTACCGCTACTATAGACTAGCTAGGGGGTTAGCTTAGCTACCGCTACTATAGACTAGCTAGGGGGTTAGCTTAGCTACCGTTACTATAGACTAGCTAGGTGGTGAGCTAGCTCAGGCTAGCAGGGTCTGGGTAGGGGGTGAGCTAGCTCAGGCTAGCAGGGTCTGGGTAGGGGGTGAGCTAGCTCAGGCTAGCAGGGTCTGGGTAGGGGGTGAGCTAGCTCAGGCTAGCAGGGTCTGGGTAGGGGGTTAGCTAGCTCAGGCTAGCAGGGTCTGGGTAGGGGGTTAGCTAGCTCAGGCTAGCAGGGTCTGGGTAGGGGGTTAGCTAGCTCAGGCTAACAGGGTCTGGGTAGGGGGTTAGCTAGCTCAGGCTAGCAGGGTCTGGGTAGGAGGTTAGCTAGCTCAGGCTAGCAGGGTCTGGGTAGGGGGTGAGCTAGCTCAGGCTAGCAGGGTCTGGGTAGGGGGTTAGCTAGCTCAGGCTAGCAGGGTCTGGGTAACTAAATTAATAATTGTCGCCGTTTTTGGCTGTTAATAGGGTACTCGAGGGTCGGCGTTAATAGGGCCCTACTATTGTTGCTTTTATAGCCGATACCAAACCATAATGAGGACGAATATACTCGCAATTGGTAATGTCTCCGAATATGTATTTAAACCGGCCCTCCTACATAGTAGACAAGGCTAAAAGCCGTTGGCAGGCGATTTCAAATGATGCTAGCAAGATCTCAAAGCTAACTATATGAAGCCCAATAGCCCGAAAGCTAATAGCAAAAATTATAATAAATGAGCTACACAACACACTTTTAACACAAAGTAACCCTCACTCAAGTTTACAAATATAAAGACAAAATGTCGGAAAATGCCTAGCTAAGTTACACATTAGCTATCCAAGAATAGCTAGGCTAGGCTAACAAGGTACCTTAGCTACACACGACACTGATTATTACTTACTGCGTTCTATCAAGTCCACGTAGTCCACAAAAATCGATGTAAAGAAAGAAAAGCAGAAAGAAAGAAAGAAAGAAAGAGAGCTGCTGGAGATCGGGGGTTTGTGCTTGAAAGCTGTGTAATGCAAAAGCAGATACAGTCGCTATCTCGCTCGGTTATCACAGAAGTTCGAAAACTCAGTGACGCCGGTTGAGAGAATGTCGACGGTATTTATAGGCTACGCTCAGAGGCGCTATTTTCAAAATTCAAATGAACCAATCAGGAGTGTCGTAGCCGAACAATCATTTTATTCAACACCACTACAATAATAATAATGATAATAATATTGATAATACACATATACTTAATAATTATACTACTACTAGGCTAATACTACTATGTATATCCCCTTGATGCCTGAATTTTTTAACAATTATATAAAAAAAAATATTTTATTTTTTTTGCCTTCCAGCTGATGCTAAATTAAGTGGAGATTATTAATTTCACAATAGCACATAGAATAGATATACATTCGGCTATGATGCAAATTAGCAACAACAGGCATACAAAAGTAATTTGGGTATGATGCAAATTAGCGACAAGTCATAATTTATAAAGATTAAAAATATTATTTTATTATTTACTCATACTCACTTGACATGTTACATTTTTACTCATACTGTTTCACTGTCCTTATTACTGTAGGCCTATATGTTTACTAATACTCTGACTGTTCTTGTTACATGTTTACTCATACTGTTTGACTGGCCTTGGTACTGTACATGTTTACTAATACTGTTCTTGTTACATGTTTACTCATACTGTTTGACTGGCCTTGATACATCTTTACTCATTCTGTCTGTTTCACTGTCCTTGTTGTGATGTAGAGAGTGAGCATACAGTTACTGCTGACTCTTACATGTGGAATTCACAAAAGCAGTTGTTTTTGTTGAAGCACAGATGAACATTGCACTTTACACATTTTAATACGGTCTTGCCCTTACATTTTGGGAGTTTGCAGCGTTGCCTCCCACTTTCAACCACTGGCCAGTAACCCACAGCATCTGAATGGACTTCCTGTATTGGAATAGCCTTAGTTGGACCTCGACGTTTCTGCTTTCAAACTCCTTTCAACATCAGATGAAGGCCGCCCACTCTTCTTCTGTGACAGATCCTTGCCTTGCATGCAGAGTGCCTGTGCAATAGATGTTCTGAAAGCAAGCAAATCCTTCTGATTCTTTCTTTCTCACAATTCACGCCGATACAGCAACCAGCTGTTGACAATGGCCATATCGACAAAGTGAAAAAAAAACAACTGTGGTAGTACTTTTTAGACCTGATGTGGATTAATATGCAATCAGTGCATCAAGTGCATTGTTCGATTTTGTTTGCCTGTAAAAGTGGCCACACATGGCCATTTTGTAAAGTCACGTAATAAAGGCAAATAAATCACGTTTAAATATAACACCTGCTGTCATAATCACGACTTTAACAAGAATAGAATCCTACATTTCACAAAAGGAAAAACGTAGATGCAACCGCGACAGAACAGCAAAGGCCCTATTGGCCAATCCCTATATATTAAAAAAGGCCTCCGCTACAGATCCTGCCTAGAACTTAGATGCATAATAATTAGCCTATCTAATACAATTAATAATCATCTAATACATCATAAAATCATAAGCCGTTTTATTGGCTGTAGGCTACACGAGTTGGTCTATATCCATCTGGCAACGGCGCGCATAGCAGAGAGCATCAACTCGTGTAGCCTGTGAATCTATCAAGATGCTACTTTACTCATCCCTTGGGCAAATTAGGCCTACAACACTTGACAAAGCGATGAAATGATAGAGAACAGACATTCAAGATCACGTCACAATATTTTGTCCGAAACGCTCAGTCCGTGAGCGCATGGAGATGAGCCGTCCACGGCTGCTCTGCACTGGAGGGAAGCTGTCGCTCTGTAGGCTATGCGTCTCTCCACCACAGTCCCCAGCAAGTCCAAGCTCCCCCAATGAATAATACTTATAAACATATGCACACGTGATGTCCCAATGGCCTCACATGGCACTTATATGTAAACACAGTAGCAAAATTAAGAAATGATTGTCAGTTTACATTCTAAATGCCACTCAAAATGATGCGTTGCTGCTGTGAGTTCCATGTACAGTAGGCCTATGACATCACATGCAGTCACACCACAACACCACTAATCATCACCACCAAGAAGAATAACATTCTATACTCTACTTACACAATGACTTGGAACTTAAGAGCTCTAGACTAGAGCTACTTCTAGCCACACTGCACAGATTACATTTCCAATGTTGTTTAAGATACGAAAGTAGAGCAAGAGGGTCACAATTTTACAAATAAAAATGAAATTGACAACAATCATAAAGTTAACATGTATTTATTGGACATTTTCTTCAGCCAAACTGAGGAGAGAAAAAAACCACAAATTAGTACATTGAAATGATTTTATAAACTTATATATACCTAGGACACCATGGCTAACTAAAATATATGAATAATACAAAAAGAGAAAATCTTAACATTACAAATGCAGAGGAGCGGTCATTTCACCCATGCAACTACATTTAAAGTAATTCCCTGCACCCCTTCAACTTACAATACCCGGCTTCTATGCTCTCCTAGGCATGTGCATTTTACCTGCCACTGTTTTTGACACTTCAAAATCACATGAGGAAAAAGTATTTTGGACTTAAAATCCAATCCATTAATTTTCCCCTTGACATTTACTGTAGGCTGCAACACTACTTTCTCCCGGTAGATATTGCCAAGGTTCATCAATACAGTCGTTATGTAGTCAAGCTCAAATGTATATGAATAATCAATACTAGGTATCATAGGCATATGAATACACAGAAATAATATTTTCTGTGGTATACAACTTCAGACTTGCTCTCACATAATGAGTCATAGCCTACTCTAAAGTGCCATGTGTCAGTAACAGCCTCACTTCTAAAGACTACAGGATGACTTGACCTACTCCACAGCACTTCTAGTAAGTTTATACAGCACATCTAGTGTTAAGACTATAAAGGATAAAACAATACTCACACAGGGACTCCTTCCACAAGGGGGAGCTCCACTGGAGCCTCCATCGGTTCAATGCACTCTATTAATCATAATGTAAACAGAAAGAAAAACATTAGTTGTGAGATACAACACCTTTATTAATGGTGTTGGGTTGATAAACACAGCATAAACAGTACTAATGTGTACATTGGCAATAATACCCCTCATATTAATCCCATTCAATATGATCTATCTACGCCAAACACAAAGAGACTATACATTCTGTATTATTCCTGCAGTATGGTAAGGATGGTGACTGCAACTATGAAAAAGTTTGAAAACTACAGCTCCACCCTCAGTAGGCTATAGGCAGACAACCTTAAGCGTGATTTATGGTTGAACGCCTGTACCCTACAGCGCTGTCAGTCATTTATGCTTCTAGGTTCATGTGTTACAAACCACATCGCATTGTGCGCATTGTGTTGCCTCTGGGTATGAAATGCGCTATACAAATAAAGCTTTGATTGATTGATTGATTGACATCACCATGACGCATAGTTATATTTTTGGGAAGGTGCACGTCAGGCTACAATTTAGCTTAAGCCATAACGACTGACCTACAGCTAGCAACCCATAACCTACACAATCGATTCAACATGGAGGCATAATTCACACTTAACGCATATACCTCGCCCCTGACTAAACAAGGGAGACACACAAAGGCATGGAGACAGGCATGGCGAATCAAACTTGACAACTTCAACACAACAGACCTCATCACTCGCTGGACACTTACGAGAGAGCGCAGTGGCCTGGTCCTCTGCCTGTGCTGCCTCCTCAAAATCACTGTCAGCTGAGATTCACATGGAATAATATATTGAATAAACATTAGTTCTGGAAAGATTGTTGACATTGCCCACAGAATAAAAACACTCACAATGCCTTATCTTGTAAAATAGCCTACACAAACAGACAATCAGTTGTGTCATGATTTCCTGTATAGTAATTCACAGCTGATATTTTCTTGTAATTGGAAGTTAAATACATTCTAAATGTTACTCAAGTAAACACCACAGCTATTGTCAAATTCATTTCAAAACAATTCACAAAACTGTGGATGAGGTGAATAACCTCATATCATTAAATTATTACCTATTGGCTATGTAACAGCAAACTATAGGCCCTATGCCTACTGCACCTCACAGCCATGTTCAAGCTGCTTATATAAATTGGCACACACAGATTATAGGCAATATGCCAGCTATTTCATCATTGAGATTTTTTGATGGTAGAGTACAATAAATCCACTCTATGTTGTGTTGAGATATGTCATTAATATTTTCAGTATAAAAATTAAATGTATTATTGTTATATTTTAGAACTCAAAGTGCAACAGTAGTATAATGGTGTAGAGAAAAATAACATCAGTAATTTTCAAACAGTAACAAAGCCTGGGAAAAATCGAATCTAAAGTCAACAAATAAATATCATTCAATGACATAAACACTTACCAAACACAGCAGAGGTCTCCAGGACCTCTGCTCTCTCTCTCTCGGCAGCCAGCTGCCCCTCCAGGTACTCCAGGCGCTGATCACGGGCACGTACACACCTGACCTGGCGGATCAGCGCCTGGAGTACCTCTGTGGCCAGTGAGTGCCCCTCTCCATGCAGGTACTCCCGCGTCGCCCAGGGATTCATAATTTGTAGCTGTAAAAAACACAATACATTTAAGGACACGTGAATGAAAAAAGCTAAAATAATAACACAATAAGGAACAAAAATGTCCACTGTATCCATGCTTCAGGTAACATTGATTTGCCTGATGCACAACAGCAACAGATATGTTTGCCACACGCAGACCACCCTGGGCCTGATAGATGACCCCAATGTCTGCTTAGATGCTATACTAATCCTGTCTTCCTCTCTCCTCCCTAGTATCTCCCCCTTTCAATCTAAACAGGTCCTGTGAACACCTCCCTGTCTCCTGTAGCATACCTGGTAACTTGTCCCAGCGAACCTCCCACCCTGTCCTCAGCCAAGGTCCCCCTTAAGACTTGCAGATCAATCTCCTGTTCTGCTCATGCAAATTTAACTCTGTAAATTCAAATATATTACCCTGTATATTGTTCCTTAGCCAATGCCATGTCACCTATTTTTAATTAAAACAAAAATGTATAAAAACACACTATCTTTGGTGACATCTATGTAGCCTACTTTGGTAGGTAAACATGTTCTAAACAATTCCGGGTTTTAAATATACAGTAACTGCGTTTGTCGGTTTGTAACTTGGTTGCTAATCTTCAACATAGCGCTGCATTTTACAATGTTAATGTCAATACGTTATTTTTTTTTCAAGCGACTAACTTAATGAAAACAACATTGTATGTTGATAGTTTGGTGTTTAGATGTGAAAAGGTAAAATGTGAAAACATTACAGCCAATAGCCTAACCACGAGCCTAACCTAATGTTAGGGGCCTACTTTTTTGACGACAAATGACAAATTGAATTAATTCGATGGAAATGCCATCACCAAATAATGCACGTGGTTTAACGCAGGCCACTATGGTCTAATCAAAACCATGAATTTGTTCATGCGAATTATAAATAGTGCAAGCATATGATACATGCAGTCATAGCACGTGTTATAAACGTAGGCTATCCAAACCATTAGCCTAATTTGTCAACGCCAATTACAAATGCGTGATAGCATATGATAAACGCAGTAGCCTAATTATCACGAACACCCTCTTCATAAATAGGCCTACTACAATTTACTCTTAATCACTCACGTTGAACATCTCCAATTTTTGAGCCAGCTGGATGACCTCTGGCTCATTTATGGTGGGCAGCGCCGGGGGAGCAGTTGGTCTGGCAGCCATGATCTCATGTGATCTCTGATAATGATCATGTGTCGGTCGCCTCTTTTAACAGACCGATGGAGCCGCCTCCCGTCAGAGCCGTTTTTTGGGTTATTTAGTTTTGAAAAGCTGATTGATAGGACGATAATCTATATCTTTTGCATATTACATGAAATTTCTATAGCTTTACTGGACTTGAAAATATATATATTAAAATAATACCCTTGATTGTGATTGTGTGTGTGTATAGCCTATAGGCCGAAATGAAATAGCATAAAACTAAGAACCATAGCACTTCGGTCATTTTATTCACCACTCATGACTGCAAGAGCATATTGCATGTTGATTTAAAATATTAATTTAAAATGTTCTCCCATAATTAGGCCAGCATCCAAGCTATCATCAATATTAGCCTACTATTATTATTTTTATTTATATTATTGTTATTACTGTTACGATGCTCCAAATACACATAAATGATGAGTGCTATATTTCTATAATAAGTTCCTAGTATGTTTATTTAGTCCCCTCAGCTCCTCCCCCAGTGCGATCTTAGAAATCTCGTTCTTTGATCAGTCTTTTAAGTTAGTTCTTTGATATCTTTCATTGACAGTTCTTTGATATTGAAGTTCTTTGAAGTTCAGTGAAGGCCTATTTCTCCCCAACCGACGGGCGCGCGCACCACATTAACAAGTAGGACTGCTACATCTAGCAACTGACGGTCGTGGACACACTCGATTCGTCGTTGCCATTATTCGCCAGCCCGAGCAGCACTATCTCCCCATTCTTCATATTGTAATAAACCTTTGTAGAAAGGGTCCTGGGGATTATACCCGATAGCTGTAGCTGCCACCACCTTTGTTTACCGGTATGGTCCGGTGCCAAACCCCAGAGAACCACCACAACGACAGGGTAGAAAAGGAATAATATTTTATTAATTCAGTATTTAAAAAGGAGCCAGGGAAACAAGGCCAGCCTACTCCACTACTACTGGCCAGCTGTGGCCAACAAAAGGCCGCACAAATCTATAGGCTGGGTATGAAAACCGTGATAATAAACCGCACACACGCGTAACACTGGTGCCACACTTAAGGCTCCCAAGAGCTTTACACTGCACGCCTCCACTACACCGCACAGCACACACAGAAGCTGGGGGTTCACACCACCGCCAGACAACCACTACAATCTTAGAACATGATACCCCACACAGGCCTATACACAGAGCTCCCTCTAGCCCCACAGCTCACCAAACGCGTCGGACTGCCCCTGACCTCCCGTTCCTAACTAATTTCATGGATAGCCTACAAAATAGGCATTAAAAACTATACCGCTAGCTATGGATGTATTGAAAGACACACAAGACATGCATTAAACATTACACATTAACAAATAGGCATTGATTAAAGACTATAACAACTCTCGCGAGTTGGTGCGACCCCCCCCCCCAGGGTCTAGGCTTTGCGCACCGCGCCGACCAATTCAGTCCAGGCAAGGGGGGAAAGGACGTCGGTGCGGTGAGGCAGACAGGGACTCGCGACGGCAGGCCGGGTGTCCCAACTCGGCCAGGGAGCAGGTAGGCAGACCAGACAGTAGGCACTCCTAACAAACCCGTCCCTCACGCTGGCTGTCCCCTGCCCACTCTGGCTCACTATCTTCCCCGTCGGTGGCCCTAACCAGCCACGAACGGATCCCTCCCCCCGCGAATGCAATAACAAACATACAATATACTGGTATGGTCCTACTCCCGGGCACCCCCTCACACTCCCGGCTCTGTTCCTTATAGAGTCCCTGCCAGAGCGTGAGTCACAGGTGATCAGTGTTAACGTCAATTAGCCCCACTAGGCCAGGTGATCAGCGTTAAGTCAATGCTGGTGGGCAAAGCTCCACCACAATATTCAGACAGCATCTAATAATGGGAGCGCCCATTTAAAGGGATAGTGTGCTATTTCAGATCTCACGCTTCATGAAGGTTCTGTCCTGAACACATCTATGTGTCAGTATTGTGTCATACTTATAGCGCCACCTATTGGTGAAACAGGAAGTCCTCATAACTCCGGCATACATCATCCGATTTGCACCAAATTGCTGACGCTTGAGTTTCACCTACTGGTGAAACAGGAAGTACTCATAACTCCTCCATACATTATCCAATTTGTCCGATATATCTCACGCTTCATGACGGTTCTGTCCTGAACACATATATGTGTCAGTATTGCGTCATACGTATAGCGCCACCTATTGGTGAAACAGGAAGTCCTCATAACTCCTGCATACATCATCCGATTTGCACCAAATTGCTGACGCTTCGTGAAGGTCACCTTCTGAACACATCTATGCGTCGGTATTGAGTTACACTTACAGCGCCACCTACTGGTGAAACAGGAAGTACTCATAACTCCTACATACATTATCCGATTTACTCCAAATTGCTCATGCTTGATGAAGGTCGCATCTTGAACACATCTGTAGGTCAGTATTGCGTCATACCTACAGCGCCACCTACTGCTTACAGGAAGTCCTCATAACTCCTACATACTTTGTCCGATTTACACAACATTTCTCACGCTTCATCAAGGTAGCGTCCTGAACACATCTATGCTTCGGTATTGTCACGCTTAGAGCGCCACCTACTGGTGACAGGAAGTTTCTCTCAGCACAGGACACCGAAATAGCACACCCTTTAACGGCGCCCCACCCCGACACGCGTGGGGTGCGAGGGCCCGCTCACTGCTGCTCGCAGCCCTAGTTCTTCTTTTACCTTCTTCTTTTCCCCAAACAAATGCCTTTTTGACGGCCTAAACATCGATGAAAACGGATGAAACTTTGCAGATACGTCAGTCCCGGTGAAAAATTTGATAATTCATGGGTGACGGAAATGGGCGTGGCAAAACGGCTCAAGAGCGCCCCCTGGAAAATTTAAAATGGCGAGCCCCACCTTCCAGTTTGATGTAGGCGAACGAAATTCGGTGGGCAAATGTAGTTCATCGAGACACACTAAAATGTCTCTTGGAGCTATACCCAACATGCAACAGGAAGGCCGCCATTTTGCTCTTAATGTGCCATTTTGTCCTTGTTTTGACCATTTCCATGCCTTGTACTTCGACGAACTCCTCCTACAGATTTAATCCGATCAACTTCATATCGGGTCAGCATCATCTTAAGACCTTTGTGATCAAAAGTTATCAAAAAAATTTAGTTTTCACCAAACACCCTTGCCGTGGCGCCCCGCCAAAGTTTGACATTTCGCCATAAAACACGAAGTCCTCATAACTCCTCCATACATTATCCGATTTGTCCGATATATCTCACGCTTCATGAGGGTTCTGTCCTGAACACATCTATGTGTCAGTATTGCGTCATACTTATAGCGCCACCTATTGGTGAAACAGGAAGTCCCCATAACTCCTCCATACATTATCGGATTTGTCAGATATATCTCACGCTTCATGAGGGTTCTGTCCTGAACACATCTATGTGTCAGTATTGCGTCATACTTATAGCGCCACCTATTGGTGAAACAGGAAGTCCTCATAACTCCTACATACATTATCCAATTCGTCCGATATATCTCACGCTTCATGACGGTTCTGTCCTGAACACATCTATGTGTCAGTATTGCATCATACTTATAGCGCCACCTATTGGTGAAACAGGAAGTCCTCATAACTACTACATACATTATCCAATTTGTCCGATATATCTCACGCTTCATGAGGGTTCTGTCCTGAACACATCTATGTGTCAGTATTGCGTCATACTTATAGCACCACCTATTGGTGAAACAGGAAGTCCTCATAACTCCTACATACATTATCCAATTCGTCCGATATATCTCACGCTTCATGACGGTTCTGTCCTGAACACATCTATGTGTCAGTATTGCATCATACTTATAGCGCCACCTATTGGTGAAACAGGAAGTCCTCATAACTACTACATACATTATCCAATTCGTCCCATATATCTCACGCTTCATGAAGGTTCTGTCCTGAACACATCTATGTGTCAGTATTGCATCATACTTATAGCGCCACCTATTGGTGAAACAGGAAGTCCCCATAACTCCTCCATACATTATCGGATTTGTCCGATATATCTCATGCTTCATGACGGGTCTGTCCTGAACACATCTATGTGTCAGTATTGCGTCATACTTATAGCGCCACCTATTGGTAAAACAGGAAGTCCTCATAACTCCTCCATACATTATCCGATTTGTCCGATATATCTCACGCTTCATGACGGTTCTCTCCTGAACACATCTATGTTTCAGTATTGCGTCATACTTATAGCGCCACCTATTGGTGAAACAGGAAGTCCTCATAACTCCTGCATACATCATACGATTTGCACCAAATTGCTGACGCTTCATGAAGGTCACCTTCTGAACACATCTATGTGTCGGTATTGAGTTACACTTACAGCACCACCTACTGGTGAAACAGGAAGTACTCATAACTCCTACATACATTATCCGATTTACTCCAAATTGCTCATGCTTGATGAAGGTCGCATCTTGAACACATCTGTAGGTCAGTATTGCGTCATACCTACAGCGCCACCTACTGCTTACAGGAAGTCCTCATAACTCCTACATACTTTGTCCGATTTACACAACATTTCTCACGCTTCATCAAGGTACTGTCCTGAACACATCTATGCGTTGGTATTGAGTCACGCTTAGAGCGCCACCTACTGGTGACAGGAAGTTTCTGTCAGTACTGGACACCGAAATAGCACACCCTTTAACGGCGCCACACCCCGACACGCGTGGGGTGCGAGGGCCCGCTCACTGCTGCTCGCAGCCCTAGTTATTAGGGCCCGAGCACTGGCGGTGCGAGGCCCTATTGTATTTCGAAGGATTATTATTATTCTCCCTTCTCCTTCTTCTTCTTCTTCTTCTCCCCAAACAAATGCCTTTTTGGCGGCCTAAACATCAATGAAAACGGATGAAACTTTGCAGATACATCAGTCCTGGTGAAAAATTTGATAATTCATGGGTGACGGAAATGGGCGTGGCAAAACGGCTCAAGAGCGCCCCCTGGAAAATTTAAAATGGCGAGCCCCACCTTCCAGTTTGATGTAGGCGAACGAAATTCGGTGGGCAAATGTAGTTCATCGAGACACACTAAAATGTCTCTTAGAGCTATACCCAACAAGCAACAGGAAGTCCGCCATTTTGCTATTAATGTGCCATTTTGTCCGTGTTTTGACCATTTCCATGCCTCGTACTTCGACGAACTCCTCCTACAGATTTAATCCGATCAACTTCATATCGGGTCAGCTTCATCTTAAGACCTTTGTGATCAAAAGTTAACAAAAAAATTGAGTTTTCACCAAACACCCTTGCCGTGGCGCCCCGCCAAAGTTTGACATTTCGACATAAAACACGAAGTCCTCATAACTCCTACATACATTATCCAATTTGTCCGATATATCTCACGCTTCATGACGGTTCTGTCCTGAACACATCTATGTGTCAGTATTGCGTCATACTTATAGCGCCACCTATTGGTGAAACAGGAAGTCCTCATAACTCCTCCATACATTATCCAATTCGTCCGATATATCTCACGCTTCATGAAGGTTCTGTCCTGAACACATCTATGTGTCAGTATTGCGACAATATCGCCACCTATTGGTGAAACAGGAAGTCCTCATTACTCCTGCATACATCATCCGATTTGCACCAAATTGCTGACGCTTCATGAAGGTGGCCTTCTGAACCCATCTATGTGTTGGTATTGAGTCACACTTACAGCGCCACCTACTGGTGAAACAGGAAGTCCTCATAACTCCTACATACGTTATCCGATTTACTCAACATTTCTCACGCTTCATCAAGGTACCGTCCTGAACACATCTATGCTTCGGTATTGAGTCACGCCTAGAGCGCCACCTACTGGTGACAGGAAGTTTCTCTCAGTACTGCACACCGAAATAGCACAGCCTTTAACGGCGCAGCACCCCGACACGCGTGGGGTGCGAGGGCCCGCTCACTGCTGCTCGCAGCACTAGTTGGGGGCCAAGCAGCGAAGCGCTAAGCGCTGGCACCCATTGTTCTTGTACCTTTTCTTATTATTAGGGCCCGAGCACTGGCGGTGCGAGGCCCTATTGAAACTCGAAGGATTATTATTCTTCTCCTTCTTCTCCTTCTTCTTCTCCTTTACTCCAAACAAATGCCTTTTAGGCGGCCTGAACATCGATGAAAACAGATGAAACTTTGCAGATACGTCAGTCCCGGTGAAAAATTTGATAATTCATGGGTGACGGAAATGGGCGTGGCAAAACGGCTCAAGAGCGCCCCCTGGAAAGTTTAAAATGGCGAGCCCCACCTTTCAGTTTGATGTAGGCTAACGAAATTCGGTGGGCATATGTATTTCATCGAGCCACACTTAAATGTCTCTTGGAGCTATACCCAACATGCAACAGGAAGTCCGCCATTTTGCTCTTAATGTGCCATTTTGTCCTTGTTTTGACCATTTCCATGCCTCGTACTTCGACGAACTCCTCCTACAGATTTCATCCGATCAACTTCATATCGGGTCAGCTTCATCTTAAGACCTTTGTGATCAAAAGTTATCAAAAAAATTGAGTTTTCACCAAACACCCTTGCCGTGGCGCCCTGCCAAAGTTTGACATTTCGCCATAAAACACGAAGTCCTCATAACTCCTCCATACATTATCCAATTTGTCCGATATATCTCACGCTTCATGACGGTTCTGTCCTGAACACATCTATGTGTCAGTATTGCGTCATACTTATAGCGCCACCTATTGGTGAAACAGGAAGTCCTCATAACTCCTCCATACATTATCCAATTTGTCCGATATATCTCACGCTTCATGACGGTTCTGTCCTGAACACATCTATGTGTCAGTATTGCGTCATACTTATAGCGCCACCTATTGGTGAAACAGGAAGTCCTCATAACTCCTCCATACATTATCCAATTTGTCCGATATATCTCACGCTTCATGACGGTTCTGTCCTGAACACATCTATGTGTCAGTATTGCGTCATACTTATAGCGCCACCTATTGGTGAAACAGGAAGTCCTCATAACTCCTCCATACATTATCCAATTTGTCCGATATATCTCACGCTTCATGACGGTTCTGTCCTGAACACATCTATGTGTCAGTATTGCGTCATACTTATAGCGCCACCTATTGGTGAAACAGGAAGTCCTCATAACTCCTCCATACATTATCCAATTTGTCCGATATATCTCACGCTTCATGACGGTTCTGTCCTGAACACATCTATGTGTCAGTATTGCGTCATACTTATAGCGCCACCTATTGGTGAAACAGGAAGTCCTCATAACTCCTCCATACATTATCCAATTTGTCCGATATATCTCACGCTTCATGACGGTTCTGTCCTGAACACATCTATGTGTCAGTATTGCGTCATACTTATAGCGCCACCTATTGGTGAAACAGGAAGTCCTCATAACTCCTCCATACATTATCCAATTTGTCCGATATATCTCACGCTTCATGACGGTTCTGTCCTGAACACATCTATGTGTCAGTATTGCGTCATACTTATAGCGCCACCTATTGGTGAAACAGGAAGTCCTCATAACTCCTCCATACATTATCCAATTTGTCCGATATATCTCACGCTTCATGACGGTTCTGTCCTGAACACATCTATGTGTCAGTATTGCGTCATACTTATAGCGCCACCTATTGGTGAAACAGGAAGTACTCATAACTCCTCCATACATTATCCAATTTGTCCGATATATCTCACGCTTCATGACGGTTCTGTCCTGAACACATCTATGTGTCAGTATTGCGTCATACTTATAGCGCCACCTATTGGTGAAACAGGAAGTCCTCATAACTACTACATACATTATCCAATTTGTCCGATATATCTCACGCTTCATGACGGTTCTGTCCTGAACACATCTATGTGTCAGTATTGCGTCATACTTATAGCGCCACCTATTGGTGAAACAGGAAGTCCTCATAACTCCTCCATACATTATCCAATTTGTCCGATATATCTCACGCTTCATGACGGTTCTGTCCTGAACACATCTGTGTCAGTATTGCGTCATACTTATAGCGCCACCTATTGGTGAAACAGGAAGTCCTCATAACTCCTCCATACATTATCCAATTTGTCCGATATATCTCACGCTTCATGACGGTTCTGTCCTGAACACATCTATGTGTCAGTATTGCGTCATACTTATAGCGCCACCTATTGGTGAAACAGGAAGTCCTCATAACTCCTCCATACATTATCGGATTTGTCCGATATATCTCACGCTTCATGACGGTTGTGTCCTGAACACATCTATGGGTCAGTATTGCGTCATACTTATAGCGCCACCTATTGGTGAAACAGGAAGTCCTCATAACTCCTCCATACATTATCGGATTTGTCCGATATATCTCACGCTTCATGACGGTTCTGTCCTGAACACATCTATGTGTCAGTATTGCGTCATACTTATAGCGCCACCTATTGGTGAAACAGGAAGTCCTCATAACTCCTACATACATTATCCGATTTGTCCGATATATCTCACGCTTCATGACGGTTCTGTCCTGAACACATCTATGTGTCAGTATTGCGTCATACTTATAGCGCCACCTATTGGTGAAACAGGAAGTCCTCATAACTCCTACATACATTATCCGATTTGTCCGATATATCTCACGCTTCATGACGGTTCTGTCCTGAACACATCTATGTGTCAGTATTGCGTCATACTTATAGCGCCACCTATTGGTGAAACAGTACGTCCTCATAACTCCTCCATACATTTTCCGATTTGTCCGATATGTCTCACGCTTCATGACAGTTCTGTCCTGAACACATCTATGTGTCAGTATTGCGTCATACTTATAGCGCCACCTATTGGTGAAACAGGAAGTCCTCATAACTCCTGCATACATCATCCGATTTGCACCAAATTGCTTAGGCTTCATGAAGGTCACCTTCTGAACACATCTATGCGTCGGTATTGAGTTACACTTACAGCGCCACCTACTGGTGAAACAGGAAGTACTCATAACTCCTACATACATTATCCGATTTACTCCAAATTGCTCATGCTTGATTAAGGTCGCATCTTGAACACATCTGTAGGTCAGTATTGCGTCATACCTACAGCGCCACCTACTGCTTACAGGAAGTCCTCATAACTCCTACATACTTTGTCCGATTTACACAACATTTCTCACGCTTCATCAAGGTACTGTCCTGAACACATCTATGCGTCGGTATTGAGTCACGCTTAGAGCGCCACCTACTGGTGACAGGAAGTTTCTGTCAGTACTGGACACCGAAATAGCACACCCTTTAACGGCGCCACACCCCGACCCGCGTGGGGTGCGAGGGCCCGCTCACTGCTGCTCGCAGCACTAGTTGGGGGCCAAGCAGCGAAGCGCTAAGCGCTGGCACCCATTGTTCTTGTACCTTTTCTTATTATTATTATTATTATTTATTCTTCTGCCATTGGAGTCTATGGCAGCCCATAGAACCGTATGGTAAAAAGTTGGGAAAATTGGCACACTCATTCATGACAGTCCCCAAAGTCTTCTCACCAAGACCCATGTCCACATCTTGAACGCTCTAGCGCCACCAACCTGTCAAAGTTGGAGGTGCATTTGTGCATGCAACTTTTGACCTGTAAGCCTGATTTTCAAAAACGAGGCAGCGTTGGATTCCTTCGCTCAAGCCAAGTTCAACGCACCCTATGACATCATTTTCCACCATATTGGATTTCCCGCCATATTGGATTTAGTGTAAAACACTCAAAATGTATCTCCTCCTAGGTTTTTTCACCATTCTGCACCACACGCAGTATGCACAATCTATAGACCGATGTCCACAAAAGTCTTACAGGGATTTTTGATTGTCCATTGCGTTCCCTCGTGACAGCCAATCAAAATTGGCCGAAAAGCTGCAAAACAGGAACTGGGGTCATATCTCAGTAATGTTTTAATCTATCAAAACCACATTTGGCACACTCATCCGGGACACACCCATGACATCTGTCACCAAGCCTTACATTGACATCTCGTGCACTCTAGCGCCACCAGCGTGTCAAAGTTGGAGTTGCGTTTATGCCAGTAACTTTTGAACTGTATGTCCAATCTTCAAAATGATGGTAGCAATGGATTCCCTGGCTCATGCCGAGTTCAAAACACCCCATGGTTTCATTATTACTTCATTTGTTTGATTGCAGAATGAAAGAAACACTTTTTGTCCTCTGCACAATTTCACCAGTTTCAGAGGTTTTTGGAAAAAGTCACACATTTTCTAAACTGCCATCCATCTTCTAATTCTCACAGCTCATACACATTTTATATATCAAAACGTTCACACGACTCTTGGGATTCATAAAATCAAAAAAGCTAAGCTCTTCGATGTATATTTTTCACTCTGGGACAGCTCGAATAATGACTCCCCCCCCTCCATTGAAATCAATGGAGCCACGCTCTAGAAAATCTCTCTTCGCTCTAGAATCTCTAACTGTTTCTAACTCTTCACCTCTCCTACACTTCTGAAGACCGAAGGACATTTTATACATGGAAATGTTCGCGTGATTGTCTGGATTCTGAAGAAGTAAATAGTTGAGCTATGCTATGTATACTTTTCGCTGTGTGCCAATTTAAACTCACTCTACCGAGAGGAAGCAACCCTGCCAGGTGATATTAATTAAGTGCTCAGGACTCAGACTCACGGGGTTAGGGAAGGCTCACATGCCTTGTGGACTAGGGTGGTTCACTTTCGCAACATCCTGCGTGGCACAGTGGTTAGCATGTCGGCCTTGCAAGCAGCAGGTACAGAGATCGAATCCTGTTCAACCATGTCTGACTTTTGACATTTTTTGCTTGTTGTCTTTGATGCGCTGGTCGTGCGTCCCGCTTGGCCCCCACAACGCTGCTTGCAGCTTTAATTGGGGGCCAAGCAGCGCAGCTGCGTAGGCCACCATTAAGTTTCTACCTTTTCATATTATTATTATTATTATTATTATTCTGCCATTGGAGTCTATGGCAGCCCATAGAAGCATATGGTAGAAAGTTATGAAAATTGGCACACTCATTCAGGACAGTCCCCTGAGTCTCCTCACCAAGACTCATGTCCACAGCTCGAACCCTCTAGCGCCACCAACGTGTCAAAGTTGGCAATGCTTTTATGCATGCAACTTTTGACCTGTAAGTCTGATTTTGAAAAACGAGGTAGATTTGGAATCCTTGGTTCAAGCCGAGTTCAACGCACCTCATGACGTCATTGTCTGCCGTATTGGATTTCCCGCCATTTTGTACTTTGTGTAAAACACTTAAAATGTATCTCCTCCTAGGTTTTTTCACCAATCTGCACAAAACGCAGTATGCACAATCTATAGACCGATGTCCACAAAAAATTTACAGGGATTTCTGATTGTCCATTGCGTTCGCTCGTGACAGCCAATCAAAATTGGCAGAAAAGCTGCAAAACAGGAACTGGGGTCATATCTCAGTAATGTTTTAATCTATCAGAACCACATTTAGCACACTCATCCGGTACACACCCATGACATCTGTCACCAAGCCTCATGTTGACATCTCGTGCACTCTAGCGCCACCAGCGTGTCAAAGTTAGAGTTGCGTTTATGCCAGTAACTTTTTAACTGTATGTCCAATCTTCAAAATGATGGTAGCAATGGATTCCCTGGCTCATGCTGAGTTCAAAACACCCCATGGTTTCATTATTACTTCATTTGTTTGATTGCAGAATGCAAGGAACACTTTTTGTCTTCTGCACAATTTCACCAGTTTCAGAGTGGTGAAAGGTGCATTTTAAACTGCCATCCCTCTTCCAATTCTCACAGCTCATACATATATTATATATCAAAACGTTCACACAACTCTTGGGATTCATAAAATCAAAAAAGCTAAGCTCTTCGATGTATATTTTTCACTCTGTGACAGTTCGAATAATGACCCCCCCCCCCTCCATTGAAATCAATGGAGCCACACTCTAGAAAATCTCTCTTCGCTCTAGAATCTCTAACTGTTTCTAACTCTTCACCTCTCCTACACTTCTGAAGACCGAAGGACATATTATACATGGAAATGTTCACATGATTGTCTGGATTCTGAAGAAGTAAATAGTTGAGTTATGCTATGCATACTTTTCGCTGTGTGCCAATTTAAACAACGACACCCCCCCCTCTCACTCTACCGAGAGGAAGCAACCCTACCAGGTGACATTAATTAAGTGCTCAGGACTCAGACTCACGGGGTTAGGGAAGGCTCACATGCCTTGTGGACTAGGGTGATTCACCTTCGCAACATCCTGCGTAGCACAGTGGTTAGCATGTCGGCCTTGCAAGCAACAGGTACAGAGATCGAATCCTGTTCAACCATGTCTGACTTTTGACATGTTTTGCTTGTTGTCTTTGATGCGCTGGTCGTGCGTCCAGCTTGGCCCCCACAACGCTGCTTGCAGCTTTAATTATTTATTATTATTATTCTTCTGCCATTGGAGTCTATGGCAGCCCATAGAACCGTATGGTAAAAAGTTGGGAAAATTGGCACACTCATTCATGACAGTCCCCAAAGTCTTCTCACCAAGACCCATGTCCACAGCTTGAACGCTCTAGCGCCACCAACGTGTCAAAGTTGGAGGTGCATTTGTGCATGCAACTTTTGACCTGTAAGCCTGATTTTCAAAAACGAGGCAGCGTTGGATTCCTTCGCTCAAGCCAAGTTCAACGCACCCTATGACATCATTTTCCACCATATTGGATTTCCCGCCATATTGGATTTAGTGTAAAACACTCAAAATGTATCTCCTCCTAGGTTTTTTCACCAATCTGCACCACACGCAGTATGCACAATCTATAGACCGATGTCCACAAAAGTCTTACAGGGATTTTTGATTGTCCATTGCGTTCCCTCGTGACAGCCAATCAAAATTGGCCGAAAAGCTGCAAAACAGGAACTGGGGTCATATCTCAGTAATGTTTTAATCTATCAAAACCACATTTGGCACACTCATCCGGGACACACCCATGACATCTGTCACCAAGCCTTACGTTGACATCTCATGCACTCTAGCGCCACCAGCGTGTCAAAGTTGGAGTTGCGTTTATGCCAGTAACTTTTGAACTGTATGTCCAATCTTCAAAATGATGGTAGCAATGGATTCCCTGGCTCATGCCGAGTTCAAAACACCCCATGGTTTCATTATTACTTTATTTGTTTGATTGCAGAATGAAAGAAACACTTTTTGTCCTCTGCACAATTTCACCAGTTTCAGAGGTTTTTGGAAAAAGTCACACATTTTCTAAACTGCCATCCCTCTTCTAATTCTCACAGCTCATACACATTTTATATATCAAAACGTTCACACGACTCTTGGGATTCATAAAATCAAAAAAGCTAAGCTTTTCGATGTATATTTTTCACTCTGGGACAGTTCGAATAATGACTCCCCCCCCTCCATTGAAATCAATGGAGCCACGCTCTAGAAAATCTCTCTTCGCTCTAGAATCTCTAACTGTTTCTAACTCTTCACCTCTCCTACACTTCTGAAGACCGAAGGACATTTTATACATGGAAATGTTCGCGTGATTGTCTGGATTCTGAAGAAGTAAATAGTTGAGCTATGCTATGTATACTTTTCGCTGTGTGCCAATTTAAACAACGACACCCCCCCCTCTCACTCTACCAAGAGGAAGCAACCCTGCCAGGTGATATTAATTAAGTGCTCAGGACTCAGACTCACGGGGTTAGGGAATGCTCACATGCCTTGTGGACTAGGCTGGTTCACTTTCGCAACATCCTGCGTAGCACAGTGGTTAGCGTGTAGGCCTTGCAAGCAGCAGGTACAGAGATCGAATCCTGTTCAACCATGTCTGGCTTTTGACATGTTTTGCTTGTTGTCTTTGATGCGCTGGTCGTGCGTCCCGCTTGGCCCCCACATCGCTGCTTGCAGCTATATTTATTATTATTATTATTTATTCTTCTGCCATTGGAGTCTATGGCAGCCCATAGAACCGTATGGTAAAAAGTTGGGAAAATTGGCACACTCATTCATGATAGTCCCCAAAGTCTTCTCACCAAGACCCATGTCCACAGCTTGAACGCTCTAGCGCCACCAACCTGTCAAAGTTGGAGGTGCATTTGTGCATGCAACTTTTGACCTGTAAGCCTGATTTTCAAAAACGAGGCAGCGTTGGATTCCTTCACTCAAGCCAAGTTCAACGCACCCTATGACATCATTTTCCACCATATTGGATTTCCCGCCATATTGGATTTAGTGTAAAACACTCAAAATGTATCTCCTCCTAGGTTTTTTCACCAATCTGCACCACACGCAGTATGCACAATCTATAGACCGATGTCCACAAAAGTCTTACAGGGATTTATGATTGTCCATTGCGTTCTCTCGTGACAGCCAATCAAAATTGGCCGAAAAGCTGCAAAACAGGAACTGGGGTCATATCTCAGTAATGTTTTAATCTATCAAAACCACATTTGGCACACTCATCCGGGACACACCCATGACATCTGTCACCAAGCCTTACGTTGACATCTCATGCACTCTAGCGCCACCAGCGTGTCAAAGTTGGAGTTGCGTTTATGCCAGTAACTTTTGAACTGTATGTCCAATCTTCAAAATGATGGTAGCAATGGATTCCCTGGCTCATGCCGAGTTCAAAACACCCCATGGTTTCATTATTACTTAATTTGTTTGATTGCAGAATGAAAGAAACACTTTTTGTCCTCTGCACAATTTCACCAGTTTCAGAGGTTTTTGGAAAAAGTCACACATTTTCTAAACTGCCATCCCTCTTCTAATTCTCACAGCTCATACACATTTTATATATCAAAACGTTCACACGACTCTTGGGATTCATAAAATCAAAAAAGCTAAGCTCTTCGATGTATATTTTTCACTCTGGGACAGTTCGAATAATGACTCCCCCCCCTCCATTGAAATCAATGGAGCCACGCTCTAGAAAATCTCTCTTCGCTCTAGAATCTCTAACTGTTTCTAACTCTTCACCTCTCCTACACTGCTGAAGACCGAAGGACATTTTATACATGGAAATGTTCGCGTGATTGTCTGGATTCTGAAGAAGTAAATAGTTGAGCTATGCTATGTATACTTTTCGCTGTGTGCCAATTTAAACAACGACACCCCCCCCTCTCACTCTACCGAGAGGAAGCAACCCTGCCAGGTGATATTAATTAAGTGCTCAGGACTCAGACTCACGGGGTTAGGGAAGGCTCACATGCCTTGTGGACTAGGGTGGTTCACTTTCGCAACATCCTGCGTAGCACAGTGGTTAGCGTGTCGGCCTTGCAAGCAGCAGGTACAGAGATCGAATCCTGTTCAACCATGTCTGGCTTTTGACATGTTTTGCTTGTTGTCTTTGATGCGCTGGTCGTGCGTCCCGCTTGGCCCCCACATCGCTGCTTGCAGCTATATTTAGGGCCCGAGCACTGGCGGTGCGAGGCCCTATTGAAACTCGAAGGATTATTATTATTCTTCTCCTTCTCCTTCTCCTTCTCCTTCTCCTTCTCCTTCTCCTTCTCCTTCTCCTTCTTTACTCCAAACAAATGCCTTTTAGGCGGCCTGAACATCGATGAAAACGGATGAAACTTTGCAGATACGTCAGTCCCGGTGAAAAATTTGATAATTCATGGGTGACGGAAATGGGCGTGGCAAAACGGCTCAAGAGCGCCCCCTGGAAAGTTTCAAATGGCGAGCCCCACCTTTCAGTTTGATGTAGGCGAACGAAATTCGGAGGGCATATGTATTTCATCGAGCCACACTTAAATGTCTCTTGGAGCTATACCCAACATGCAACAGGAAGTCCGCCATTTTGCTCTTAATGTGCCATTTTGTCGTTGTTTTGACCATTTCCATGCCTCGTACTTCGACGAACTCCTCCTACAGATTTCATCCGATCAACTTCATATCGGGTCAGCTTCATCTTAAGACCTTTGTGATCAAAAGTTATCAAAAAAATTGAGTTTTCACCAAACACCCTTGCCGTGGCGCACCGCCAAAGTTTGACATTTCGCCATAAAACACGAAGTCCTCATAACTCCTCCATACATTATTCAATTTGTCCGATATATGTCACGCTTCATGACGGTTCTGTCCTGAACACATCTATGTGTCAGTATTGCGTCATACTTATAGCGCCACCTATTGGTGAAACAGTACGTCCTCATAACTCCTCCATACATTATCCGATTTGTCCGATATGTCTCACGCTTCATGACGGTTCTGTCCTGAACACATCTATGTGTCAGTATTGCGTCATACTTATAGCGCCACCTATTGGTGAAACAGGAAGTCCTCATAACTCCTCCATACATTATCCAATTTGTCCGATATATCTCACGCTTCATGACGGTTCTGTCCTGAACACATCTATGTGTCAGTATTGCGTCATACTTATAGCGCCACCTATTGGTGAAACAGGAAGTCCTCATAACTCCTCCATACATTATCCAATTTGTCCGATATATCTCACGCTTCATGACGGTTCTGTCCTGAACACATCTATGTGTCAGTATTGCGTCATACTTATAGCGCCACCTATTGGTGAAACAGGAAGTCCTCATAACTCCTCCATACATTATCCAATTTGTCCGATATATCTCACGCTTCATGACGGTTCTGTCCTGAACACATCTATGTGTCAGTATTGCGTCATACTTATAGCGCCACCTATTGGTGAAACAGGAAGTCCTCATAACTCCTCCATACATTATCCGATTTGTCCGATATATCTCACGCTTCATGACGGTTCTGTCCTGAACACATCTATGTGTCAGTATTGCGTCATACTTATAGCGCCACCTATTGGTGAAACAGGAAGTCCCCATAACTCCTCCATACATTATCCGATTTGTCCGATATATCTCACGCTTCATGACGGTTCTGTCCTGAACACATCTATGTGTCAGTATTGCGTCATACTTATAGCGCCACCTATTGGTGAAACAGGAAGTCCTCATAACTCCTCCATACATTATCCAATTTGTCCGATATATCTCACGCTTCATGACGGTTCTGTCCTGAACACATCTATGTGTCAGTATTGCGTCATACTTATAGCGCCACCTATTGGTGAAACAGGAAGTACTCATAACTCCTCCATACATTATCCAATTTGTCCGATATATCTCACGCTTCATGACGGTTCTGTCCTGAACACATCTATGTGTCAGTATTGCGTCATACTTATAGCGCCACCTATTGGTGAAACAGGAAGTCCTCATAACTCCTCCATACATTATCCAATTTGTCCGATATATCTCACGCTTCATGACGGTTCTGTCCTGAACACATCTATGTGTCAGTATTGCGTCATACTTATAGCGCCACCTATTGGTGAAACAGGAAGTCCTCATAACTCCTCCATACATTATCCAATTTGTCCGATATATCTCACGCTTCATGACGGTTCTGTCCTGAACACATCTATGTGTCAGTATTGCATCATACTTATAGCGCCACCTATTGGTGAAACAGGAAGTACTCATAACTCCTCCATACATTATCCAATTTGTCCGATATATCTCACGCTTCATGACGGTTCTGTCCTGAACACATCTATGTGTCAGTATTGCGTCATACTTATAGCGCCACCTATTGGTGAAACAGGAAGTCCTCATAACTCCTCCATACATTATCCAATTTGTCCGATATATCTCACGCTTCATGACGGTTCTGTCCTGAACACATCTATGTGTCAGTATTGCGTCATACTTATAGCGCCACCTATTGGTGAAACAGGAAGTCCTCATAACTCCTCCATACATTATCCAATTAGTCCGATATATCTCACGCTTCATGACGGTTCTGTCCTGAACACATCTTTGTGTCAGTATTGCATCATACTTATTGCGCCACCTATTGGTGAAACAGGAAGTCCTCATAACTCCTACATACATTATCCAATTTGTCCGATATATCTCACGCTTCATGACGGTTCGGTCCTGAACACATATATGTGTCCGTATTGTGTCATACTTATAGCGCCACCTACTGGTGAAACAGGAAGTACTCATAACTCCTACATACGTTATCCGATTTACTCCAAATTGCTCATGCTTGATGATGGTCGCATCTTGAACACTTCTGTAAGTCAGTATTGCGTCATACCTACAGCGCCACCTACTGTTGAAACAGGAATTCCTCATAACTCCTACATACGTTATCCGATTTACTCAACATTTCTCACGCTTCATCAAGGTACCGTCCTGAACACATCTATGCTTCGGTATTGAGTCACGCCTAGAGCGCCACCTACTGGTGACAGGAAGTTTCTCTCAGTACTGCACACCGAAAAAGCACACCCTTCAACGGTGCCACACCCCGACACGCGTGGGGTGCGAGGGCCCGCTCACTGCTGCTCGCAGCCCTAGTTAGGGCCCGAGCACTGGCGGTGCGAGGCCCTATTGTATTTCGAAGGATTATTAGGGCCCGAGCACTGGCGGTGCGAGGCCCTATTGAAACTCGAAGGATTATTATTATTATTCTCCTACCTTCTCCTTCTTCTTCTTCTTCTCCCCAAACAAATGCCTTTTTGGCGGCCTAAACATCGATGAAAACGGATGAAACTTTGCAGGTACGTCAGTCCCGGTGAAAAATTTGATAATTCATGGGTGACGGAAATGGGCGTGGCAAAACGGCTCAAGAGCGCCCCCTGGAAAATTTAAAATGGCGAGCCCCACCTTTCAGTTTGATGTAGGCGAACGAAATTCGGTGGGCATATGTATTTCATCGAGCCACACTTAAATGTCTCTTGGAGCTATACCCAACATGCAACAGGAAGTCCGCCATTTTGCTCTTAATGTGCCATTTTGTCCTTGTTTTGACCATTTCCATGCCTCGTACTTCGACGAACTCCTCCTACAGATTTCATCCGATCAACTTCATATCGGGTCAGCTTCATCTTAAGACCTTTGTGATCAAAAGTTATCAAAAAAATTGAGTTTTCACCAAACACCCTTGCCGTGGCGCCCTGCCAAAGTTTGACATTTCGCCATAAAACACGATGTCCTCATAACTCCTACATACATTATCCGATTTGTCCGATATATCTCACGCTTCATGACGGTTCTGTCCTGAACACATCTATGTGTCAGTATTGCATCATACTTATAGCGCCACCTATTGGTGAAACAGGAAGTCCTCATAACTCCTCCATACATTATCCAATTTGTCCGATATATCTCACACTTCATGACGGTTCTGTCCTGAACACATCTATGTGTCAGTATTGCATCATACTTATAGCGCCACCTATTGGTGAAACAGGAAGTCCTCATAACTCCTCCATACATTATCCGATTTGTCCGATATATCTCACGCTTCATGACGGTTCTGTCCTGAACACATCTATGTGTCAGTATTGCATCATACTTATAGCGCCACCTATTGGTGAAACAGGAAGTCCTCATAACTCCTCCATACATTATCCGATTTGTCCGATATATCTCACGCTTCATGACGGTTCTGTCCTGAACACATCTATGTGTCAGTATTGCATCATACTTATAGCGCCACCTATTGGTGAAACAGGAAGTCCTCATAACTCCTCCATACATTATCCGATTCGTCCGATATATCTCACGCTTCATGACGGTTCTGTCCTGAACACATCTATGTGTCAGTATTGCATCATACTTATAGCGCCACCTATTGGTGAAACAGGAAGTCCTCATAACTCCTCCATACATTATCCGATTTGTCCGATATATCTCACGCTTCATGAGGGTTCTGTCCTGAACACATCTATGTGTCAGTATTGCATCATACTTATAGCGCCACCTATTGGTGAAACAGGAAGTCCTCATAACTCCTGCATACATCATACGATTTGCACCAAATTGCTGACGCTTCATGAAGGTCACCTTCTGAACACATCTATGCGTCGGTATTGAGTTACACTTACAGCGCCACCTACTGGTGAAACAGGAAGTACTCATAACTCCTACATACATTATCCGATTTACTCCAAATTGCTCATGCTTGATGAAGGTCGCATCTTCAACACATCTGTAGGTCAGTATTGCGTCATACCTACAGCGCCACCTACTGCTTACAGGAAGTCCTCATAACTCCTACATACTTTGTCCGATTTACACAACATTTCTCACGCTTCATCAAGGTACTGTCCTGAACACATCTATGCTTTGGTATTGAGTCACGCTTAGAGCGCCACCTACTGGTGACAGTAAGTTTCTGTCAGTACTGGACACCGAAATAGCACACCCTTTAACGGCGCCACACCCCGACCCGCGTGGGGTGCGAGGGCCCGCTCACTGCTGCTCGCAGCACTAGTTAGGGCCCGAGCACTGGCGGTGCGAGGCCCTATTGTATTTCGAAGGATTATTATTATTATTCTCCTACCTTCTTCTTCTTCTCCCCAAACAAATGCCTTTTAGGCGGCCTGAACATCGATGAAAACGGATGAAACTTTGCAGATACGTCAGTCCCGGTGAAAAATTTGATAATTCATGGGTGACGGAAATGGGCGTGGCAAAACGGCTCAAGAGCGCCCCCTGGAAAATCTAAAATGGCGAGCCCCACCTTTCAGTTTGATGTAGGCGAACGAAATTCGGTGGGCATATGTATTTCATCGAGCCACACTTAAATGTCTCTTGGAGCTATACCCAACATGCAACAGGAAGTCCGCCACTTTGCTTTTAATGTGCCATTTTGTCCTTGTTTTGACCATTTCCATGCCTCGTACTTCGACGAACTCCTCCTACAGATTTCATCCGATCAACTTAATATCGGGTCAGCTTCATCTTAAGACCTTTGTGATCAAAAGTTATCAAAAAAATTGAGTTTTCACCAAACACCCTTGCCGTGGCGCCCCGCCAAAGTTTGACAATTCGCCATAAAACACGAAGTCCTCATAACTCCTCCATACATTATTCAATTCGTCCGATATATCTCACGCTTCATGACGGTTCTGTCCTGAACACATCTATGTGTCAGTATTGCGTCATACTTATAGCGCCACCTATTGGTGAAACAGGAAGTCCTCATAACTCCTCCATACATTATCCAATTCGTCCGATATATCTCACGCTTCATGAAGGTTCTGTCCTGAACACATCTATGTGTCAGTATTGCGTCATACTTATAGCGCCACCTATTGGTAAAACAGGAAGTCCTTATAACTCCTCCATACATTATCCGATTTGTCCGATATATCTCACGCTTCATGACGGTTCTGTCCTGAACACATCTATGTGTCAGTATTGCGTCATACTTATAGCGCCACCTATTGGTGAAACAGGAAGTCCTCATACCTCCTGCATACATCATCCGATTTGCACCAAATTGCTGACGCTTCATGAAGGTCACCTTCTGAACACATCTATGCGTCGGTATTGAGTTACACTTACAGCGCCACCTACTGGTGAAACAGGAAGTACTCATAACTCCTACATACATTATCCGATTTACTCCAAATTGCTCATGCTTGATGAAGGTCGCATCTTGAACACATCTGTAGGTCAGTATTGCGTCATACCTACAGCGCCACCTACTGCTTACAGGAAGTCCTCATAACTCCTACATACTTTGTCCGATTTACACAACATTTCTCACGCTTCATCAAGGTACTGTCCTGAACACATCTATGCTTTGGTATTGAGTCACGCTTAGAGCGCCACCTACTGGTGACAGGAAGTTTCTGTCAGTACTGGACACCGAAATAGCACACCCTTTAACGGCGCCACACCCCGACCCGCGTGGGGTGCGAGGGCCCGCTCACTGCTGCTCGCAGCACTAGTTATTATTAGGGCCCGAGCACTGGCGGTGCGAGGCCCTATTGAAACTCGAAGGATTATTATTATTATTATTCTCCTTCTTCTTCTTTACTCCAAACAAATGCCTTTTAGGCGGCCTGAACATCGATGAAAACGGATGAAACTTTGCAGATACGTCAGTCCCGGTGAAAAATTTGATAATTCATGGGTGACGGAAATGGGCGTGGCAAAACGGCTCAAGAGCGCCCCCTGGAAAGTTTCAAATGGCGAGCCCCACCTTTCAATTTGATGTAGGCGAACGAAATTCGGAGGGCATATGTATTTCAGCGAGCCACACTTAAATGTCTCTTGGAGCTATACCCAACATGCAACAGGAAGTCCGCCATTTTGCTCTTAATGTGCCATTTTGTCCTTGTTTTGACCATTTCCATGCCTCGTACTTCGACGAACTCCTCCTACAGATTTCATCCGATCAACTTCATATCGGGTCAGCTTCATCTTAAGACCTTTGTGATCAAAAGTTATCAAAAAAATTGAGTTTTCACCAAACACCCTTGCCGTGGCGCCCCGCCAAAGTTTGACATTTCGCCATAAAACACGAAGTCCTCATAACTCCTCCATACATTATTCAATTTGTCCGATATATCTCACGCTTCATGACGGTTCTGTCCTGAACACATCTATGTGTCAGTATTGCGTCATACTTATAGCGCCACCTATTGGTGAAACAGGAAGTCCTCATAACTCCTCCATACATTATCCCATTTGTCCGATATAGCTCACGCTTCATGACGGTTCTGTCCTGAACACATCTTTGTGTCAGTATTGCGTCATACTTATAGCGCCACCTATTGGTGAAACAGGAAGTCCTCATAACTCCTCCATACATTATCCAATTTGTCCGATATGGCTCACGCTTCATGACGGTTCTGTCCTGAACACATCTATGTGTCAGTATTGCGTCATACGTATAGCGCCACCTATTGGTGAAACAGGAAGTCCTCATAACTCCTGCATACATCATCCGATTTGCACCAAATTGCTGACGCTTCATGAAGGTGGCCTTCTGAACCCATCTATGTGTCGGTATTGAGTCACACTCACAGCGCCACCTACTGGTGAAACAGGAAGTCCTCATAACTCCTACATACGTTATCCGATTTACTCAACATTTCTCACGCTTCATCAAGGTACCGTCCTGAACACATCTATGCTTCGGTATTGAGTCACACTTACAGCGCCACCTACTGGTGAAACAGGAAGTCCTCATAACTCCTACATACGTTATCCGATTTACTCAACATTTCTCACGCTTCATCAAGGTACCGTCCTGAACACATCTATGCTTCGGTATTGAGTCACGCCTAGAGCGCCACCTACTGGTGACAGGAAGTTTCTCTCAATACTGCACACCGAAATAGCACAGCCTTTAACGGCGCAGCACCCCGACACGCGTGGGGTGCGAGGGCCCGCTCACTGCTGCTCGCAGCCCTAGTTATTCTTGTTCTTCTTCTCCCCAAACAAATGCCTTTTTGGCGGCCTAAACATCGATGAAAACGGATGAAACTTTGCAGATACGTCAGTCCCGGTGAAAAATTTGATAATTCATGGGTGCCGGAAATAGGCGTGGCAAAACGGCTCAAGAGCGCCCCCTGGAAAATTTAAAATGGCGAGCCCCACCTTTCAGTTTGATGTAGGCGAACGAAATTCGGAGGGCATATGTATTTCATCGAGCCACACTTAAATGTCTCTTGGAGCTATACCCAACATGCAACAGGAAGTCCGCCATTTTGCTCTTAATGTGCCATTTTGTCCTTGTTTTGACCATTTCCATGCCTCGTACTTCGACGAACTCCTCCTACAGATTTCATCCGATCAACTTCATATCGGGTCAGCTTCATCTTAAGACGTTTGTGATCAAAAGTTATCAAAAAAATTGAGTTTTCACCAAACACCCTTGCCGTGGCGCCCCGCCAAATTTTGACATTTCGCCATAAAACACGATGTCCTCATAACTCCTCCATACATTATCGGATTTGTCCGATATATCTCACGCTTCATGACAGTTCTGTCCTGAACACATCTATGTGTCAGTATTGCGTCATACTTATTGCGCCACCTATTGGTGAAACAGGAAGTCCTCATAACTCCTACATACATTATCCAATTCGTCCGATATATCTCACGCTTCATGACGGTTCTGTCCTGAACACATCTATGTGTCAGTATTGCATCATACTTATAGCGCCACCTATTGGTGAAACAGGAAGTCCCCATAACTCCTCCATACATTATCGGATTTGTCCGATATATCTCACGCTTCATGAGGGTTCTGTCCTGAACACATCTATGTGTCAGTATTGCGTCATACTTATAGCGCCACCTATTGGTGAAACAGGAAGTCCTCATAACTCCTACATACATTATCCAATTCGTCCGATATATCTCACGCTTCATGACTGTTCTGTCCTGAACACATCTATGTGTCAGTATTGCATCATACTTATAGCGCCACCTATTGGTTGAAACAGGAAGTTCTCATAACTCCTCCATACATTATCCAATTCGTCCGATATATCTCACGCTTCATGAAGGTTCTGTCCTGAACACATCTATGTGTCAGTATTGCATCATACTTATAGCGCCACCTATTGGTAAAACAGGAAGTCCTCATAACTCCTCCATACATTATCCGATTTGTCCGATATATCTCACGCTTCATGACGGTTCTGTCCTGAACACATCTTTGTGTCAGTATTGCGTCATACTTATAGCGCCACCTATTGGTGAAACAGGAAGTCCTCATAACTCCTCCATACATTATCCGATTTGTCCGATTTATCTCACGCTTCATGATGGTTCTGTCCTGAACACATCTATATGTCAGTATTGCGTCATACTTATAGCGCCACCTATTGGTGAAACAGGAAGTCCTCATAACTCCTGCATACATCATCCGATTTGCACCAAATTGCTGACGCTTCATGAAGGTCACCTTCTGAACACATCTATGCGTCGGTATTGAGTTACACTTACAGCGCCACCTACTGGTGAAACAGGAAGAACTCATAACTCCTACATACATTATCCGATTTACTCCAAATTGCTCATGCTTGATGAAGGTCGCATCTTGAACACATCTGTAGGTCAGTATTGCGTCATACCTACAGCGCCACCTACTGCTTACAGGAAGTCCTCATAACTCCTACATACTTTGTCCGATTTACACAACATTTCTCACGCTTCATCAAGGTACTGTCCTGAACACATCTATGCGTCGGTATTGAGTCACGCTTAGAGCGCCACCTACTGGTGACAGGAAGTTTCTGTCAGTACTGGACACCGAAATAGCACACCCTTTAACGGCGCCACACCCCGACCCGCGTGGGGTGCGAGGGCCCGCTCACTGCTGCTCGCAGCACTAGTTATTATTATTATTATTATTCTTCCGAAACAAATGCCTTTTTGGCGGCCTAAACATCGATGAAAACGGATGAAACTTTGCAGATACGTCAGTCCCGGTAAAAAATTTGATAATTCATGGGTGACGGAAATGGGCGTGGCAAAACGGCTCAAGAGCGCCCCCTGGAAAATTTAAAATGGCGAGCCCCACCTTTCAGTTTTATGTAGGCGAACGAAATTCGGAGGGCATATGTATTTCATCGAGACACACTAAAATGTCTCTTGGAGCTATACCCAACATGCAACAGGAAGGCCGCCATTTTGCTTTTAATGTGCCATTTTGTCCTTGTTTTGACCATTTCCATGCCTCGTACTTCGACGAACTCCTCCTACAGATTTCATCCGATCAACTTCATATCGGGTCAGCTTCATCTTAAGACCTTTGTGATCAAAAGTTATCAAAAAAATTGAGTTTTCACCAAACACCCTTGCCGCGGCGCCCCGCCAAAGTTTGACATTTCGCCATAAAACACGAAGTCCTCATAACTCCTCCATACATTATCCAATTTGTCCGATATATCTCACGCTTCATGACGGTTCTGTCCTGAACACATCTATGTGTCAGTATTGCATCATACTTATAGCGCCACCTATTGGTGAAACAGGAAGTCCTCATAACTCCTCCATACATTATCCAATTCGTCCGATATATCTCACGCTTCATGAAGGTTCTGTCCTGAACACATCTATGTGTCAGTATTGCGTCATAATTATAGCGCCACCTATTGGTAAAACAGGAAGTCCTCATAACTCCTCCATACATTATCCGATTTGTCCGATATATCTCACGCTTCATGAAGGTTCTGTCCTGAACACATCTATGTGTCAGTATTGCGTCATACTTATAGCGCCACCTATTGGTGAAACAGGAAGTCCTCATAACTCCTCCATACATTATCCGATTTGTCCGATTTATCTCACGCTTCATGACGGTTCTGTCCTGAACACATCTATGTGTCAGTATTGCGTCATACTTATAGCGCCACCTATTGGTGAAACAGGAAGTCCTCATAACTCCTGCATACATCATCCGATTTGCACCAAATTGCTGACGCTTCATGAAGGTCACCTTCTGAACACATCTATGCGTCGGTATTGAGTTACACTTACAGCGCCACCTACTGGTGAAAAAGGAAGTACTCATAATTCCTACATACATTATCCGATTTACTCCAAATTGCTAATGCTTGATGAAGGTCGCATCTTGAACACATCTGTAGGTCAGTATTGCGTCATACCTAGAGCGCCACCTACTGCTTACAGGAAGTCCTCATAACTCCTACATACTTTGTCCGATTTACACAACATTTCTCAAGCTTCATCAAGGTACTGTCCTGAACACATCTATGCGTCGGTATTGAGTCACGCTTAGAGCGCCACCTACTGGTGAAAGGAAGTTTCTGTCAGTACTGGACACCGAAATAGCACACCCTTTAACGGCACCACACCCCGACCCGCGTGGGGTGCGAGGGCCCGCTCACTGCTGCTCGCAGCACTAGTTAGGGCCCGAGCACTGGCGGTGCGAGGCCCTATTGAAACTCGAAGGATTATTATTCTCCTTCTTCTCCTTCTCCTTCTCCTTTACTCCAAACAAATGCCTTTTAGGCGGCCTGAACATCGATGAAAACGGATGAAACTTTGCAGATACGTCAGTCCCGGTGAAAAATTTGATAATTCATGGGTGACGGAAATGGGCGTGGCAAAACGGCTCAAGAGCGCCCCCTGGAAAGTTTAAAATGGCGAGCCCCACCTTTCAGTTTGATGTAGGCTAACGAAATTCGGTGGGCATATGTATTTAATCGAGCCACACTTAAATGTCTCTTGGAGCTATACCCAACATGCAACAGGAAGTCCGCCATTTTGCTCTTAATGTGCCATTTTGTCCTTGTTTTGACCATTTCCATGCCTCGTACTTCGACGAACTCCTCCTACAGATTTCATCCGATCAACTTCATATTCGGTCAGCTTCATCTTAAGACCTTTGTGATCAAAAGTTATCAAAAAAATTGAGTTTTCACCAAACACCCTTGCCGTGGCGCCCCGCCAAAGTTTGACATTTCGCCATAAAACACGAAGTCCTCATAACTCCTCCATACATTATCCAATTTGTCCAATATATCTCACGCTTCATGACGGTTCTGTCCTGAACACATCTATGTGTCAGTATTGCGTCATACTTATAGCGCCACCTATTGGTGAAACAGGAAGTCCTCATAACTCCTCCATACATTATCCAATTTGTCCGATATATCTCACGCTTCATGACGGTTCTGTCCTGAACACATCTATGTGTCAGTATTGCGTCATACTTATAGCGCCACCTATTGGTGAAACAGGAAGTCCTCATAACTCCTCCATACATTATCCGATTTGTCCGATATGTCTCACGCTTCATGACAGTTCTGTCATGAACACATCTATGTGTCAGTATTGCGTCATACTTATAGCGCCACCTATTGGTGAAAAAGGAAGTCCTCATAACTCCTCCATACATTATCCAATTTGTCCGATATAGCTCACGCTTCATGACGGTTCTGTCCTGAACACATCTATGTGTCAGTATTGCGTCATACGTATAGCGCCACCTATTGGTGAAACAGGAAGTCCTCATAACTCCTCCATACATTATCCAATTTGTCCGATATATCTCACGCTTCATGACGATTCTGTCCTGAACACATCTATGTGTCAGTATTGCGTCATACTTATAGCGCCACCTATTGGTGAAATAGGAAGTCCTCATAACTCCTCCATACATTATCCAATTTGTCCGATATAGCTCACGCTTCATGACGGTTCTGTCCTGAACACATCTATGTGTCAGTATTGCGTCATACGTATAGCGCCACCTATTGGTGAAACAGGAAGTCCTCATAACTCCTCCATACATTATCCAATTTGTCCGATATATCTCACGCTTCATGACGATTCTGTCCTGAACACATCTATGTGTCAGTATTGCGTCATACTTATAGCGCCACCTATTGGTGAAACAGGAAGTCCTCATTACTCCTGCATACATCATCCGATTTGCACCAAATTGCTGACGCTTCATGAAGGTCACCTTCTGAACACATCTATGCGTCGGTATTGAGTTACACTTACAGCGCCACCTACTGGTGAAACAGGAAGTACTCATAACTCCTACATACATTATCCGATTTACTCCAAATTGCTCATGCTTGATGAAGGTCGCATCTTGAACACATCTGTAGGTCAGTATTGCGTCATACCTACAGCGCCACCTACTGCTTACAGGAAGTCCTCATAACTCCTACATACTTTGTCCGATTTACACAACATTTCTCACGCTTCATCAAGGTACTGTCCTGAACACATCTATGCTTTGGTATTGAGTCAGGCTTAGAGCGCCACCTATTGGTGACAGGAAGTTTCTGTCAGTACTGGACACCGAAATAGCACACCCTTTAACGGCGCCACACCCCGACCCACGTGGGGTGCGAGGGCCCGCTCACTGCTGCTCGCAGCACTAGTTGGGGGCCAAGCAGCGAAGCGCTAAGCGCTGGCACCCATTGTTCTTGTACCTTTTCTTATTATTTATTCTTCTGCCATTGGAGTCTATGGCAGCCCATAGAACCGTATGGTAAAAAGTTGGGAAAATTGGCACACTCATTCATGACAGTCCCCAAAGTCTTCTCACCAAGACCCATGTCCACAGCTTGAACGCTCTAGCGCCACCAACGTGTCAAAGTTGGAGGTGCATTTGTGCATGCAACTTTTGACCTGTAAGCCTGATTTTCAAAAACGAGGCAGCGTTGGATTCCTTCGCTCAAGCCAAGTTCAACGCACCCTATGACATCATTTTCCACCATATTGGATTTCCCGCCATATTGGATTTAGTGTAAAACACTCAAAATGTATCTCCTCCTAGGTTTTTTCACCAATCTGCACCACACGCAGTATGCACAATCTATAGACCGATGTCCACAAAAGTCTTACAGGGATTTTTGATTGTCCATTGCGTTCCCTCGTGACAGCCAATCAAAATTGGCCGAAAAGCTGCAAAACAGGAACTGGGGTCATATCTCAGTAATGTTTTAATCTATCAAAACCACATTTGGCACACTCATCCGGGACACACCCATGACATCTGTCACCAAGCCTTACGTTGACATCTCATGCACTCTAGCGCCACCAGCGTGTCAAAGTTGGAGTTGCGTTTATGCCAGTAACTTTTGAACTGTATGTCCAATCTTCAAAATGATGGTAGCAATGGATTCCCTGGCTCATGCCGAGTTCAAAACACCCCATGGTTTCATTATTACTTCATTTGTTTGATTGCAGAATGAAAGAAACACTTTTTGTCCTCTGCACAATTTCACCAGTTTCAGAGGTTTTTGGAAAAAGTCACACATTTTCTAAACTGCCATCCCTCTTCTAATTCTCACAGCTCATACACATTTTATATATCAAAACGTTCACACGACTCTTGGGATTCATAAAATCAAAAAAGCTAAGCTTTTCGATGTATATTTTTCACTCTGGGACAGTTCGAATAATGACTCCCCCCCTCCATTGAAATCAATGGAGCCACGCTCTAGAAAATCTCTCTTCGCTCTAGAATCTCTAACTGTTTCTAACTCTTCACCTCTCCTACACTTCTGAAGACCGAAGGACATTTTATACATGGAAATGTTCGCGTGATTGTCTGGATTCTGAAGAAGTAAATAGTTGAGCTATGCTATGTATACTTTTCGCTGTGTGACAATTTAAACAACAACACCCCCCCCTCTCACTCTACCGAGAGGAAGCAACCCTGCCAGGTGATATTAATTAAGTGCTCAGGACTCAGACTCACGGGGTTAGGGAAGGCTCACATGCCTTGTGGACTAGGGTGGTTCACTTTCGCAACATCCTGCATAGCACAGTGGTTAGCGTGTAGGCCTTGCAAGCAGCAGGTACAGAGATCGAATCCTGTTCAACCATGTCTGGCTTTTGACATGTTTTGCTTGTTGTCTTTGATGCGCTGGTCGTGCGTCCCGCTTGGCCCCCACATCGCTGCTTGCAGCTATATTTATTCTTGTTCTTCTTCTCCCCAAACAAATGCCTTTTTGGCGGCCTAAACATCGATGAAAACGGATGAAACTTTGCAGATACGTCAGTCCCGGTGAAAAATTTGATAATTCATGGGTGCCGGAAATAGGCGTGGCAAAACGGCTCAAGAGCGCCCCCTGGAAAATTTAAAATGGCGAGCCCCACCTTTCAGTTTGATGTAGGCGAACGAAATTCGGAGGGCATATGTATTTCATCGAGCCACACTTAAATGTCTCTTGGAGCTATACCCAACATGCAACAGGAAGTCCGCCATTTTGCTCTTAATGTGCCATTTTGTCCTTGTTTTGACCATTTCCATGCCTCGTACTTCGACGAACTCCTCCTACAGATTTCATCCGATCAACTTCATATCGGGTCAGCTTCATCTTAAGACCTTTGTGATCAAAAGTTATCAAAAAAATTGAGTTTTCACCAAACACCCTTGCCGTGGCGCCCCGCCAAAGTTTGACATTTCGCCATAAAACACGATGTCCTCATAACTCCTCCATACATTATCGGATTTGTCCGATATATCTCACGCTTCATGACGGTTCTGTCCTGAACACATCTATGTGTCAGTATTGCGTCATACTTATAGCGCCACCTATTGGTGAAACAGGAAGTCCTCATAACTCCTACATACATTATCCAATTCGTCCGATATATCTCACGCTTCATGACGGTTCTGTCCTGAACACATCTATGTGTCAGTATTGCGTCATACTTATAGCGCCACCTATTGGTGAAACAGGAAGTCCCCATAACTCCTCCCTACATTATCGGATTTTTCCGATATATCTCACGCTTCATGACGGTTCTGTCCTGAACACATCTATGTGTCAGTATTGCGTCATACTTATAGCGCCACCTATTGGTGAAACAGGAAGTCCTCATAACTCCTACATACATTATCCAATTCGTCCGATATATCTCACGCTTCATGACGGTTCTGTCCTGAACACATCTATGTGTCACTATTGCGTCATACTTATAGCGCCACCTATTGGTGAAACAGTACGTCCTCATAACTCCTCCATACATGATCCAATTTGTCCGATATATCTCACGCTTCATGACGGTTCTGTCCTGAACACATCTATGTGTCAGTATTGCGTCATACTTATAGCGCCATCTATTGGTGAAACAGTACGTCCTCATAACTCCTCCATACATTATCCAATTTGTCCGATATATCTCACGCTTCATGACGGTTCTGTCCTGAACACATCTATGTGTCAGTATTGTGTCATACTTATAGCGCCACCTATTGGTGAAACAGTACGTCCTCATAACTCCTCCATACATTATCCAATTTGTCCGATATATCTCACGCTTCATGACGGTTCTGTCCTGAACACATCTATGTGTCAGTATTGTGTCATACTTATAGCGCCACCTATTGGTGAAACAGTACGTCCTCATAACTCCTCCATACATTATCCAATTTGTCCGATATATCTCACGCTTCATGACGGTTCTGTCCTGAACACATCTATGTGTCAGTATTGCGTCATACTTATAGCGCCACCTATTGGTGAAACAGTACGTCCTCATAACTCCTCCATACATTATCCAATTTGTCCGATATATCTCACGCTTCATGACGGTTCTGTCCTGAACACATCTATGTGTCAGTATTGCGTCATACTTATAGCGCCACCTATTGGTGAAACAGTACGTCCTCATAACTCCTCCATACATTATCCGATTTGTCCGATATGTCTCACGCTTCATGACAGTTCTGTCCTGAACACATCTATGTGTCAGTATTGCGTCATACTTATAGCGCCACCTATTGGTGAAACAGGAAGTCCTGATAACTGCTGCATACATCATCCGATTTGCACCAAATTGCTGACGCTTCATGAAGGTCACCTTCTGAATACATCTATGCGTCGGTATTGAGTCACACTTACAGCGCCACCTACTGGTGAAACAGGAAGTCCTCATAACTCCTCCATACATTATCCAATTTGTCCGATATATCTCACGCTTCATGACGGTTCTGTCCTGAACACATCTATGTTTCAGTATTGCGTCATACTTATAGCGCCACCTATTGGTGAAACAGGAAGTCCTCATAACTCATCCATACATTATCCAATTTGTCCGATATATCTCACGCTTCATGACGGTTCTGTCCTGAACACATCTATGTGTCAGTATTGCGTCATACTTATAGCGTTACCTATTGGTGAAACATGAAGTCCTCATAACTCCTCCATACATTATCCAATTTGTCCGATATATCTCACGCTTCATGACGGTTCTGTCCTGAACACATCTATGTGTCAGTATTGCATCATACTTATAGCGCCACCTATTGGTGAAACAGGAAGTCCTCATAACTCCTCCATACATTATCCAATTCGTCCGATATACCTCACGCTTCATGAAGGTTCTGTCCTGAACACATCTATGTGTCAGTATTGCGTCATACTTATAGCGCCACCTATTGGTGAAACAGGAAGTCCTCATAACTCCTCCATACATTATCCGATTTGTCCGATTTATCTCACGCTTCATGACGGTTCTGTCCTGAACACATCTATGTGTCAGTATTGAGTCATACTTATAGCGCCGCCTACAGGTCAGGCAGGAAGTCATCATAACTCCTACATACATTGTCCGATTTACACAACATTTCTCACACTTCATCAAGGTACCGTCCTGAACACATTTATGCATCGGTATTGAGTCACGGTTAGAGCGCCACCTACTGGTGAATGGAATGTTCTCTCAGTACAGGACACCGAAATAGCACAGCCTTTAATGGCGCCGCACCCCGACACGCGTGGGGTGCGAGGGCCCGCTCAATGCTGCTCGCAGCCCTAGTTAGGGCCCGAGCACTGGCGGTGCGAGGCCCTATTGAAACTCGAAGGATTATTCTCCTTCTTCTTCTCCCCAAACAAATGCCTTTTTGGCGGCCTAAACATCGATGAAAACGGATGAAACTTTGCAGATACATCAGTCCCGGGGAAAATCGGATATTTCATTGGTGACGGAAATGGGCGTGGCAAAACGGCTCAAGAGCGCCCCCTGGAAAGTTTAAAATGGCGAGCCCCACCTTTCAGTTTGATGTAGGCGAACGAAATTCGGTGGGCATATGTATTTCATCGAGCCACACTAAAATGTCTCTTGGAGCTATACCCAACATGCAACAGGAAGTCCGCCATTTTGCTCTTTATGTGCCATTTTGTCCTTGTTTTGACCATTTCCATGCCTCGTACTTCGACGAACTCCTCCTACAGATTTCATCCGATCAACTTCATATCGGGTCAGCTTCATCTTAAAGGATTAACATGGTGATTTTCACTTTTTTTGAGTTTGAACGTGCTATTTGCACAATAGGACATTGAAGAAACACAATAAAAACATTAAATATATCCGTTTTGTCGTTTTTGAGAAACTGGAAGCGTAACATTTTCAGTCCAATTTGACTCGGGGTAAAAATACTCCGAATTCGTGACGTTTTTCCCATTCTTGGCGTCACCCTAAAGTTTGAAAATCCCGCCTCCACTCCCCTGCACCGCCTCCAACAGAAACCTGTCTGGCTCGCGAACCTGCTGTCTGCGCCGTTTCACCATCTATCCAACATGGTAAGGCAGCTCTGAACCCTTTCTCATCTTGAGAATAATTGAATAGTTGCAGTCTCTTAATTTTATATAATTTGTACGTTTTATAGGCCTAATTGTATTTGTGGTTGTCATACATATTGGGAAGTTTTCACCATGATCTCCGTGTCTGAGTAGCCAACCTAGCTACTGTTAGATATCTACAGTCTATCTTTATATAAACGAACCATAACGTTAGCTGTAATTGGCAACAGTTTTTAAAAAGCTGTCTGATCCAGCTAGCTATTTGTCTTTATCCAGCATGTTGACGTTAGCTAGCCTAATGTTTGGAATGTCAGCTAGCTGTGTTAATTATCCTAGCATGCTAACGTTAGCTCTCAATGCATTTGCTTTTGGTAACGTTAGCCCTCCAGTGCAATGGCAGAAACACAGCGCACCATACTGTACTCTTCCCTGGCATAAACACAGTGCACCATACTGTACTCTTCCCTGGCAGAAACACAGCGCACCATACTGTACTCTTCCCTGGCATAAACACAGTGCACCATACTGTACTCTTCCCTGGCATAAACACAGTGCACCATACTGTACTCTTCCCTGGCATAAAATCTACTTGCACCAGGTGCAAACTGTGCTGTAAGGTTTCCGAAGCGATAGCCTACCATAACTGTTGTGAGCGTGCTTTGTTGTATAGGCCAATAGTTATCCAAGTCAAAGTTGGATATAAGTCAGTTTGTCTCCACAAGAATCTCCCGATTATCTCTCGATCAAACTTAATTCGATATAATGTAGACTTACTGATAAATAGCCTATTGTTGTAATTTATGCTGTTTTGCATATGCAAAATAACGATGCTATTACTAATCGCTTTTATAATTTGCCCCCTTTTCTTGTAGCCAGATCACTACATTTCCAATCCTGGGACTTGAGGTCCAGGTCCCGCGCTTCAGGGCTCTGGGGGTGTGCAGGTCCTGGAGGACAGGTTGCAGCCAATGTCACCTAATGATATTATAAATGTTACAACACCGCCCTGTTTTATGAGAAAGTAGCCTATGTCTTAATTTAATGTCATGTTGTATGCGCAACAATTACCTCGGAAAATAAAGACGTAGTCCTACCCGTGCGGGTTTTTGTCATTTATTTTTTCTCACATTGAGATCTTAACTTGATCAAACACACCTGCTGTGTACTGAATCGTTTGTCCTAAGGTCTTGTATTGCAGCGTTGTGATGCGCATATAGAGGCTACTGTGCTAAAATTATGACTACATTTCAGGGTGGGTGGAGGTGAAGATGTTAAGTCAAGTTATGTTCCTTTCATAATTTACAACTCCAAATAATTGTAATTCTGCAAAACATTCTGAAAGTTGTGTAAGGCTTATCATCACTGTGGCATCTGCTCCACATAATGTTGATCATCCCAGCACCTCGATCCGACCCAACTTCAGGAAGCATTGCGCATTTTGGGATTAAACAGCTCCAGTAGCGATATTCTATTATAACCAGAGGGCATTACAATAACATTCAAAACTAGATCTATTGACTGCATGACCTGTTAGTCTCCAGACTCCGGAGTAGGCTATACCCCTTGACCGCTGCGCTCACGGAGTCTTGGTGCACGGCCCTCTGTCTCCAAACTCATCGATTATGTTGAATCGCTGCGCTACGCATGCAGTCTGCCACATATTAGTAGGATCAGTAGGCTAGCCTATATGTAGGCTACATCCCCAGCCCCTTTCTGCAAAATGTATTGTGTTGCCTTTGTATGTGAAATGAGCTATAATGATTTAATTGATCTGACCAATAATCAGTTATTGCAGTGGTATTCCGCTCGATTCCTTTATATCACCACAACTGACAGATGTTGAACCCAGAACAGTAACGTTTCAGTGTTCAACTGGCTTTGTTGGACACCTACTAAGATAAATAACGTTAGACTGGTGAACAATGCGGATGTTATGTCGGTTTCACAGCGCAAATGATCTGTCTTCTGGCAAGACCCACAATTGCAATTATTTGACTAAATAGGTACTGTTCGTAGCTGGCTGAAAGCTATCACGTTAGTCCAATAGCCCAAGGCTTGCGTGGCCGGCTGCAGGGTGCTTTTTCCTCTGTGTCGTGGGGGAGACGTGTCGTCGTTATACTTTTATCGTACTTTTCCCAAATAGGCCTAATGCAAATTCGAGGATACGGCCTGTTAGGTAGCGTGTATCTTTATAATGTTTGGGGGTTAATATAATATTAAGGACTTTGTAAATGCCCCTGGTAAGCAGCTAGAAAAATGGCTATTGATCTGGCTGTTGTGCGATCTAGCTCTTGTTGTCTAGCTCGGAGCGGTGGTAGCTATGGTAACGGGGCACACGCCTGTCAATCAGAATGATTCCAGTTGGTCATTTGCTCAGAGAACTGTCAATCAGTTGTTAATAATCACGCCCAGTTTTGAGTGAGTGAACTTTTTGAGTGGCAGATTCAGACCTCTAAAAACATGTTTTAAAAGAATTTGTATGGATGAATTCTGAAATAGTTAAACACATGTGTTTTGTTGTTGCCTAAAGATACCTGGAAAGTGTTATATTGAACCACCATGTTAATCCTTTAAGACCTTTGTGATCAAAAGTTATCAAAAAAATTGAGTTTTCACCAAACACCCTTGCCGTGGCGCCCCGCCAAAGTTTGACATTTCGCCATAAAACACGAAGTCCTCATAACTCCTCCATACATTATCTAATTTGTCCGATATATCTCACGCTTCATGACGGTTCTGTCCTGAACACATCTATGTGTCAGTATTGCGTCATACTTATTGCGCCACCTATTGGTGAAACAGGAAGTCCTCATAACTCCTACATACATTATCCAATTCGTCCGATATATCTCACGCTTCATGACGGTTCTGTCCTGAACACATCTATGTGTCAGTATTGCATCATACTTATAGCGCCACCTATTGGTGAAACAGGAAGTCCCCATAACTCCTCCATACATTATCGGATTTGTCCGATATATCTCACGCTTCATGAGGGTTCTGTCCTGAACACATCTATGTGTCAGTATTGCGTCATACTTATAGCGCCACCTATTGGTGAAACAGGAAGTCCTCATAACTCCTACATACATTATCCAATTTGTCCGATATATCTCACGCTTCATGACGGTTCTGTCCTGAACACATCTATGTGTCAGTATTGCGTCATACTTATAGCGCCACCTATTGGTGAAACAGGAAGTCCTCATAACTCCTCCATACATTATCCAATTCGTCCGATATATCTCACGCTTCATGAAGGTTCTGTCCTGAACACATCTATGTGTCAGTATTGCGTCATACTTATAGCGCCACCTATTGGTAAAACAGGAAGTCCTCATAACTCCTCCATACATTATCCGATTTGTCCGATATATCTCACGCTTCATGACGGTTCTGTCCTGAACACATCTATGTGTCAGTATTGCGTCATACTTATAGCGCCACCTATTGGTGAAACAGGAAGTCCTCATAACTCCTCCATACATTATCCGATTTGTCCGATTTATCTCACGCTTCATGACGGTTCTGTCCTGAACACATCTATGTGTCAGTATTGCGTCATACTTATAGCGCCACCTATTGGTGAAACAGGAAGTCCTCATAACTCCTGCATACATCATCCGATTTGCACCAAATTGCTGACGCTTCATGAAGGTCACCTTCTGAACACATCTATGCGTCGGTATTGAGTTACACTTACAGCGCCACCTACTGGTGAAACAGGAAGTACTCATAACTCCTACATACATTATCCGATTTACTCCAAATTGCTCATGCTTGATGAAGGTCGCATCTTGAACACATCTGTAGGTCAGTATTGCGTCATACCTACAGCGCCACCTACTGCTTACAGGAAGTCCTCATAACTCCTACATATTGTCCGATTTACACAACATTTCTCACGCTTCATCAAGGTACTGTCCTGAACACATCTATGCTTTGGTATTGAGTCACGCTTAGAGCGCCACCTACTGGTGACAGGAAGTTTCTGTCAGTACTGGACACCGAAATAGCACACCCTTTAACGGCGCCACACCCCGACCCGCGTGGGGTGCGAGGGCCCGCTCACTGCTGCTCGCAGCACTAGTTAGGGCCCGAGCACTGGCGGTGCGAGGCCCTATTGAATTTCGAAGGATTATTAGGGCCCGAGCACTGGCGGTGCGAGGCCCTATTGAAATTCGAAAGATTATTATTATTATTATTAGGGCCCGAGCACTGGCGGTGCGAGGCCCTATTGAATTTCGAAGGATTATTGGGGGCCAAGCAGCGCAGCTGCGCAGGCACCCATTAAGTTTGTACCGTTTCTCTTTCTTTATTCTTCTGCCATTGTAGTCTATGGCAGCCCATAGAAGCTTATGGTAGAAAGTTATGAAAAATGGCACACTCATTCGGGACAGTGCCCTGACCCTCCTCACCAAGTCTCATGTCCACACCTCACCCTCTCTAGCGCCACCAACGTGTCAAAGTTGGAGGTGCATTTATGCATGCAGCTTTTCTTCAGCAAGTCCAATTTTCAAACTTCAGGTGTCCTTCAATTCCTTGGCTCAAGCCGGATTCAACGCACTCTATGACGTCATTGTGGCCATCTTGGCTTCTCCGCCATTTTGAATGATGTGCAAAACCCTTAAAATGTATCTCCTCCTAGGAACTTTCACCAATTTGCACGAACATCGGTGGATGTCATCTATACACCAATGTCTACAAAGGATGTACAGGGATTTTTGATTATCCATTGTGTTCGCATGTGACAGCCAATCAAAATTGGCAGAAAAGCTGCAAAACAGGAACTGGGGTCATATCTCAGTAATGTTTTAATCTATCAAAACCACATTTGGCACACTCATTCGGGACATACCCATGACATCTGTCACCAAGCCTCATGTTGACATCTCGTGCACTCTAGCGCCACCAGCGTGTCAAAGTTGGAGTTGCGTTTATGCCAGTAACTTTTGAACTGTATGTCCAATCTTCAAAATTATGGTAACAATGGATTCCCTGGCTCATGTTGAGTTCAAAACACCCCATGGTGTCATTATTACTTCATTTGTTTGATTGCAGAATGAAAGGAACACTTTTTGTCTTCTGCACAATTTCCCCAGTTTCAGAGTGCTGAAAGGCGCATTTTGGAAAAAGTCACACATTTTCTAAACTGCCATCCCTCTTCCAATTCTCACAGCTCATACACATTTTATATATCAAAACGTTCACACGACTCTTGGGATTCATAAAATCAAAAAGGCTAAGCTCTTCGATGTATATTTTTCACTCTGTGACAGTTCGAATAATGACCCCCCCCCCTCCATTGAAATCAATGGAGCCACACTCTAGAAAATCTCTCTTCGCTCTAGAATCTCTAACTGTTTCTAACTCTTCACCTCTCCTACACTTCTGAAGACCGAAGGACATTTTATACATGGAAATGTTCGCGTGATTGTCTGGATTCTGAAGAAGTAAATAGTTGAGCTATGCTATGTATACTTTTCGCTGTGTGCCAATTTAAACAAAGACACCCCCCCCTCTCACTCTACCGAGAGGAAGCAACCCTACCAGGTGACATTAATTAAGGGCTCAGGACTCACTCTACCAAGAGGAAGCAGAAGCTGACATTATCCACTCAAATCTGCGACGCACTTTGTAAGATCCGTTGTGGCATAGCGGGTAGCGCGTCAGTCTCGCAAGCAGCGAGTTCAGGGTTCGATTCCCGTTCATCCAAAGTGCATTCTTATAATTATTGTAATATGCTGCTGTGGAAGTCAATGGCAGACAACAGAATCATTGTAGGTCGCTCCTGCCAGTTAAAAGTTGTGAAATTTGGCTCACAGACCAGGGACTCGTGTGCCTATTGTTTAGAGTAAGTAATATGTGTGTATTACAAATGTTTGCCATGTGGGGGAGGCATCTTACAGTACGGTACATCATATTCATGGGTTTTGTTGTAGAGACGATTATCCAGACAAGCACATACAGTAGAGACAATCACATAGACAAGCTCATACAGTAAAGATAATCACATAGACAATTGCATACAGTAGAGAAAATCAGACGGAAGCACATACAGTAGACAATCACAGACATACAGTACAGCAGAGAACATAACATACAATAGACACAATTACATAGACACAAGCACATACAGTACAGCCAATCACATATAGTACAGTAATGCGCTCCTCTTGTGTAAAATGCAGCAGACGGAACTTGGTTGCGTATTGTTTGCCATGTTCATGGCCGTGTACAAATAGTCAAAGTGGGTAAAGGAAATGCAGTGAGTGGGTGTAGACTTCTGTGGAGTAGGGGAAGGTTTTGAAGATTCAATGGAGTCTAGTTTGTCTGAATGGGAAGGTACAAGTGAAGAAGTGAAGAACACTGGCCAGACTCCTGTTTACCTTCATTGCTATCAGAAGGTAGGCCGTCTTTCGCTGGTGCAGCAAGAAATTCCACTCTAGGCTCCCATTTTGTAGTGTTCACTGACAACAACATTCTCGCAAACTTACAGGAGGTGAACCTGAGAAGCTTGGAGCAACAGTGGGCAGCCAGACTCTACAACTACCACTTCAACATCAAGTTCCAGCCTGACAAAACCAATGTTAATGCTGATGCCCTATCTCGTGTACCTGTGGATGGAGGAGAGGATGGTGAAGAGGAGGAGATCCTGGCCCTGAAGACTTTTCTCACCGGGGTGGAAAACCCATGCCCAGAAATGCTTAACTCTCCTGTCCAAGTTGACCTAGAAGAAGTGCAGCTGGGCCGAACCCCCTGGAGAATGGAAGGACGCCCAGCAAAAAAGATGACATGATTCGCCACATGCTGTTATCCTTGCAGACAGGGAAACCGCCCAGTGCAACAGAAAGGATCGCCCTGCAACGTGACACTCGGCAGATCCTCAAGGAGAGATAGAGGCTGACTCTGAGGGAGGGAGTCTTGCATCAGTGTGTGAGGGACCCCAACACCGCAAACTCCATCTTTCAGCTGGTCCTCCCTACAGCCTTGAAAGAGAAGGTGTGGCAGAATTTCCACGAACGGGCTGGCCACACGGGTGTGGGAAAGACTTTAGCTCTCATCCGCTGCCCACGAGTGTTGAGTATTAGACCAGCCTACTTTTCTTGTTTTATTGAGCTGAATGATTTTCATAGTTTGCAGTGGTTGACGTTTGCAGTGGTTATAACGTTTGGTGTGTTTACCAAGTCTGCAGTGTAGTTGCAGTCCGACAAACATATCTCTAAAGCCTTCAAAACATCAGTTGTATTTGCTTCCTCTTTTGCGTTGTCAGCTTGGCCCCCACAACGCTGCTTGCAGCTTTAATTATTAGGGCCCGAGCACTGGCGGTGCGAGGCCCTATTGAAACTCGAAGGATTATTATTATTATTAGGGCCCGAGCACTGGCGGTGCGAGGCCCTATTGAAACTCGAAGGATTATTATTATTCTCCTTATTCTCCTTCTTCTCCTTCTTCTTCCGAAACAAATGCCTTTTTGGCGGCCTAAACATCAATGAAAACGGATGAAACTTTGCAGATACATCAGTCCCGGTGAAAATCGGATATATCATTGGTGACGGAAATGGGCGTGGCAAAACGGCTCAAGAGCGCCCCCTGGAAAGTTTAAAATGGCGAGCCCCACCTTTCAGTTTGATGTAGGCGAACGAAATTCGGTGGGCATATGTATTTCATCGAGCCACACTTAAATGTCTCTTGGAGCTATACCCAACATGCAACAGGAAGTCCGCCATTTTGCTCTTAATGTGCCATTTTGTCCTTGTTTTGACCATTTCCATGCCTCGTACTTCGACGAACTCCTCCTACAGATTTCATCCGATCAACTTCATATCGGATCAGCTTCATCTTAAGACCTTTGTGATCAAAAGTTATCAAAAAAATTGAGTTTTCACCAAACACCCTTGCCGTGGCGCCCCGCCAAAGTTTGACATTTCGCCATAAAACACGAAGTCCTCATAACTCCTACATACATTATCCAATTTGTCCGATATATCTCACGCTTCATGACGGTTCTGTCCTGAACACATCTATGTGTCAGTATTGCGTCATACTTATAGCGCCACCTATTGGTGAAACAGGAAGTCCTCATAACTCCTCCATACATTATCCAATTTGTCCGATATATCTCACGCTTCATGACGGTTCTGTCCTGAACACATCTATGTGTCAGTATTGCGTCATACTTATAGCGCCACCTATTGGTGAAACAGGAAGTCCTCATAACTCCTCCATACATTATCCAATTTGTCCGATATATCTCACGCTTCATGACGGTTCTGTCCTGAACACATCTATGTTTCAGTATTGCGTCATACTTATAGCGCCACCTATTGGTGAAACAGGAAGTCCTCATAACTCCTCCATACATTATCCAATTTGTCCGATATATCTCACGCTTCATGACGGTTCTGTCCTGAACACATCTATGTGTCAGTATTGCGTCATACTTATAGCGCCACCTATTGGTGAAACAGGAAGTCCTCATAACTCCTCCATACATTATCCAATTTGTCCGATATATCTCACGCTTCATGATGGTTCTGTCCTGAACACATCTATGTGTCAGTATTGCGTCATACTTATAGCGCCACCTATTGGTGAAACAGGAAGTCCTCATAACTCCTCCAGACATTATCCAATTTGTCCGATATATCTCACGCTTCATGACGGTTCTGTCCTGAACACATCTATGTGTCAGTATTGCGTCATACTTATAGCGCCACCTATTGGTGAAACAGGAAGTCCTCATAACTACTACATACATTATCCAATTTGTCTGATATATCTCACGCTTCATGACGGTTCTCTCCTGAACACATCTATGTGTCAGTATTGCGTCATACTTATAGCGCCACCTATTGGTGAAACAGGAAGTCCTCATAACTCCTACATACATTATCCAATTCGTCCGATATATCTCACGCTTCATGACGGTTCTGTCCTGAAAACATCTATGTGTCAGTATTGCATCATACTTATAGCGCCACCTATTGGTGAAACAGGAAGTCCTCATAACTACTACATACATTATCCAATTTGTCTGATATATCTCACGCTTCATGACGGTTCTGTCCTGAACACATCTATGTGTCAGTATTGCATCATACTTATAGCGCCACCTATTGGTGAAACAGGAAGTCCTCATAACTCCTACATACATTATCCAATTCGTCCGATATATCTCACGCTTCATGACGGTTCTGTCCTGAACACATCTATGTGTCAGTATTGCATCATACTTATAGCGCCACCTATTGATGAAACAGGAAGTCCCCATAACTCCTCCATACATTATCGGATTTGTCCGATATATCTCACGCTTCATGACGGTTCTGTCCTGAACACATCGATGTGTCAGTATTGCGTCATACTTATAGCGCCACCTATTGGTGAAACAGGAAGTCCTCATAACTCCTCCATACATTATCGGATTTGTCCGATATATCTCACGCTTCATGACGGTTCTGTCCTGAACACATCTATGTGTCAGTATTGCATCATACTTATTGCGCCACCTATTGGTGAAACAGGAAGTCTTCATAACTACTACATACATTATCCAATTTGTCTGATATATCTCACGCTTCATGACGGTTCTGTCCTGAACACATCTATGTGTCAGTATTGCGTCATACGTATAGCGCCACCTATTGGTGAAACAGGAAGTCCTCATAGCTCCTGCATACATCATCCGATTTGCACCAAATTGCTGACGCTTCGTGAAGGTCACCTTCTGAACACATCTTTGCGTCGGTATTGAGTCACACTTACAGCGCCACCTACTGGTGAAACAGGAAGTACTCATAACTCCTACATATTTTATCCCATTTACTCCAAATTGCTCATGCTTGATGAAGGTCGCATCTTGAACACTTCTGTAAGTCAGTATTGCGTCATACCTACAGCACCACCTACTGGTGAAAAAGGAAGTCCTCATAACTCCTACATACGTTATCCAATTTACTCAACATTTCTCACGCTTCATCAAGGTACCGTCCTGAACACATCTATTCTTCGGTATTGAGTCACGCTTAGAGCGCCACCTACTGGCGACAAAGTTTCTCTCAGTACTGCACACCGAAATAGCACACCCTTTAACGGCGCCACACCCCGACATGCATGGGGTGCGAGGGCCCGCTCACTGCTGCTCGCAGCCCTAGTTATTATTATTATTCTTCTTTACTCCAAACAAATGCCTTTTAGGCGGCCTGAACATCGATGAAAACGGATGAAACTTTGCAGATACGTCAGTCCCGGTGAAAAATTTGATAATTCATGGGTGCCGGAAATAGGCGTGGCAAAACGGCTCAAGAGCGCCCCCTGGAAAATTTAAAATGGCGAGCCCCACCTTTCAGTTTGATGTAGGCGAACGAAATTCGGAGGGCATATGTATTTCATCGAGCCACACTTAAATGTCTCTTGGAGCTATACCCAACATGCAACAGGAAGTCCGCCATTTTGCTCTTAATGTGCCATTTTGTCCCTGTTTTGACCATTTCCATGCCTCGTACTTCAACGAACTCCTCCTACAGATTTCATCCGATCAACTTCATATCGGGTCAGCTTCATCTTAAGACCTTTGTGATCAAAAGTTATCAAAAAAATTGAGTTTTCACCAAACACCCTTGCCGTGGCGCCCCGCCAAAGTTTGACATTTCGCCATAAAACACGAAGTCCTCATAACTCCTCCATACATTATCCAATTTGTCCGATATATCTCACGCTTCATGACGGTTCTGTCCTGAACACATCTATGTGTCAGTATTGCGTCATACTTATAGCGCCACCTATTGGTGAAACAGGAAGTCCTCATAACTCCTCCATACATTATCCAATTTGTCCGATATATCTCACGCTTTATGACGGTTCTGTCCTGAACACATCTATGTGTCAGTATTGCGTCATACTTATAGCGCCACCTATTGGTGAAACAGGAAGTCCTCATAACTCCTGCATACATCATCCGATTTGTCCGATATATCTCACGCTTCATGACGGTTCTGTCCTCAACACATCTTTGTGTCAGTATTGCATCATACTTATTGCGCCACCTATTGGTGAAACAGGAAGTCCTCATAACTCCTCCATACATTATCCGATTTGTCCGATTTATCTCACGCTTCATGACGGTTCTGTCCTGAACACATCTTTGTGTCAGTATTGCGTCATACTTATAGCGCCACCTATTGGTGAAACAGGAAGTCCTAATAACTCCTGCATACATCATCCGATCTGCACCAAATTGCTGACGCTTCATGAAGGTCACCTTCTGAACACATCTATGCGTCGGTATTGAGTTACACTTACAGCGCCACCTACTGGTGAAACAGGAAGTACTCATAACTCCTACATACATTATCCGATTTACTCCAAATTGCTCATGCTTGATGAAGGTCGCATCTTGAACACATCTGTAGGTCAGTATTGCGTCATACCTACAGCGCCACCTACTGCTTACAGGAAGTCCTCATAACTCCTACATACTTTGTCCGATTTACACAACATTTCTCACGCTTCATCAAGGTACTGTCCTGAACACATCTATGCGTCGGTATTGAGTCACGCTTAGAGCGCCACCTACTGGTGACAGGAAGTTTCTGTCAGTACTGGACACCGAAATAGCACACCCTTTAACGGCGCCACACCCCGACCCGCGTGGGGTGCGAGGGCCCGCTCACTGCTGCTCGCAGCACTAGTTCTCCTTCTACCTTCTTCTTCTCCCCAAACAAATGCCTTTTTGGCGGCCTAAACATCAATGAAAACGGATGAAACTTTGCAGATACATCAGTCCTGGTGAAAATCGGATATTTCATTGGTGACGGAAATGGGCGTGGCAAAACGGCTCAAGAGCGCCCCCTGGAAAGTTTAAAATGGCGAGCCCCACCTTTCAGTTTGATGTAGGCGAACGAAATTCGGTGGGCATATGTATTTCATCGAGCCACACTTAAATGTCTCTTGGAGCTATACCCAACATGCAACAGGAAGTCCGCCATTTTGCTCTTAATGTGCCATTTTGTCCTTGTTTTGACCATTTCCATGCCTCGTACTTCGACAAACTCCTCCTACAGATTTCATCCGATCAACTTCATATCGGGTCAGCTTCATCTTAAGACCTTTGTGATCAAAAGTTACCAAATAAATTGAGTTTTCACCAAACACCCTTGCCGTGGCGCCCCGCCAAAGTTTGACATTTCGCCATAAAACACGAAGTCCTCATAACTCCTCCATACATTATCCAATTTGTCCGATATATCTCACGCTTCATGACGGTTCTGTCCTGAACACATCTATGTGTCAGTATTGCGTCATACTTATAGCGCCACCTATTGGTGAAACAGGAAGTCCTCATAACTCCTCCATACATTATCCAATTTGTCCGATATATCTCACGCTTCATGACGGTTCTGTCCTGAACACATCTATGTTTCAGTATTGCGTCATACTTATAGCGCCACCTATTGGTGAAACAGGAAGTCCTCATAACTCCTCCATACATTATCCAATTTGTCCGATATAGCTCACGCTTCATGACGGTTCTGTCCTGAACACATCTATGTGTCAGTATTGCGTCATACGAATAGCGCCACCTATTGGTGAAACAGGAAGTCCTCATAACTCCTGCATACATCATCCGATTTGCACCAAATTGCTGACGCTTCATGAAGGTGGCCTTCTGAACCCATCTATGTGTCGGTATTGAGTCACACTTACAGCGCCACCTACTGGTGAAACAGGAAGTCCTCATAACTCCTACATACGTTATCCGATTTACTCAACATTTCTCACGCTTCATCAAGGTACCGTCCTGAACACATCTATGCTTCGGTATTGAGTCACGCCTAGAGCGCCACCTACTGGTGACAGGAAGTTTCTCTCAGTACTGCACACCGAAATAGCACAGCCTTTAACGGCGCAGCACCCCGACACGCGTGGGGTGCGAGGGCCCGCTCACTGCTGCTCGCAGCACTAGTTAGGGCCCGAGCACTGGCGGTGCGAGGCCCTATTGAAACTCGAAGGATTATTAGGGCCCGAGCACTGGCGGTGCGAGGCCCTATTGAAACTCGAAGGATTATTATTCTCCTTCTCCTTCTTCTCCTTTACTCCAAACAAATGCCTTTTAGGCGGCCTGAACATCGATGAAAACGGATGAAACTTTGCAGATACGTCAGTCCCGGTGAAAAATTTGATAATTCATGGGTGACGGAAATGGGCGTGGCAAAACGGCTCAAGAGCGCCCCCTGGAAAGTTTAAAATGGCGAGCCCCACCTTTCAGTTTGATGTAGGCTAACGAAATTCGGTGGGCATATGTATTTCATCGAGCCACACTTAAATGTCTCTTGGAGCTATACCCAACATGCAACAGGAAGTCCGCCATTTTGCTCTTAATGTGCCATTTTGTCCTTGTTTTGACCATTTCCATGCCTCGTACTTCGACAAACTCCTCCTACAGATTTCATCCGATCAACTTCATATCGGGTCAGCTTCATCTTAAGACCTTTGTGATCAAAAGTTACCAAATAAATTGAGTTTTCACCAAACACCCTTGCCGTGGCGCCCCGCCAAAGTTTGACATTTCGCCATAAAACACGAAGTCCTCATAACTCCTCCATACATTATCCAATTTGTCCGATATATCTCACGCTTCATGACGGTTCTGTCCTGAACACATCTATGTGTCAGTATTGCGTCATACTTATAGCGCCACCTATTGGTGAAACAGGAAGTCCTCATAACTCCTCCATACATTATCCAATTTGTCCGATATATCTCACGCTTCATGACGGTTCTGTCCTGAACACATCTATGTTTCAGTATTGCGTCATACTTATAGCGCCACCTATTGGTGAAACAGGAAGTCCTCATAACTCCTCCATACATTATCCAATTTGTCCGATATAGCTCACGCTTCATGACGGTTCTGTCCTGAACACATCTATGTGTCAGTATTGCGTCATACGAATAGCGCCACCTATTGGTGAAACAGGAAGTCCTCATAACTCCTGCATACATCATCCGATTTGCACCAAATTGCTGACGCTTCATGAAGGTGGCCTTCTGAACCCATCTATGTGTCGGTATTGAGTCACACTTACAGCGCCACCTACTGGTGAAACAGGAAGTCCTCATAACTCCTACATACGTTATCCGATTTACTCAACATTTCTCACGCTTCATCAAGGTACCGTCCTGAACACATCTATGCTTCGGTATTGAGTCACGCCTAGAGCGCCACCTACTGGTGACAGGAAGTTTCTCTCAGTACTGCACACCGAAATAGCACAGCCTTTAACGGCGCAGCACCCCGACACGCGTGGGGTGCGAGGGCCCGCTCACTGCTGCTCGCAGCACTAGTTAGGGCCCGAGCACTGGCGGTGCGAGGCCCTATTGAAACTCGAAGGATTATTAGGGCCCGAGCACTGGCGGTGCGAGGCCCTATTGAAACTCGAAGGATTATTATTCTCCTTCTCCTTCTTCTCCTTTACTCCAAACAAATGCCTTTTAGGCGGCCTGAACATCGATGAAAACGGATGAAACTTTGCAGATACGTCAGTCCCGGTGAAAAATTTGATAATTCATGGGTGACGGAAATGGGCGTGGCAAAACGGCTCAAGAGCGCCCCCTGGAAAGTTTAAAATGGCGAGCCCCACCTTTCAGTTTGATGTAGGCTAACGAAATTCGGTGGGCATATGTATTTCATCGAGCCACACTTAAATGTCTCTTGGAGCTATACCCAACATGCAACAGGAAGTCCGCCATTTTGCTCTTAATGTGCCATTTTGTCCTTGTTTTGACCATTTCCATGCCTCGTACTTCGACGAACTCCTCCTACAGATTTCATCCGATCAACTTCATATCGGGTCAGCTTCATCTTAAGACCTTTGTGATCAAAAGTTATCAAAAAAATTGAGTTTTCACCAAACACCCTTGCCGTGGCGCCCTGCCAAAGTTTGACATTTCGCCATAAAACACGAAGTCCTCATAACTCCTCCATACATTATCCAATTTGTCCGATATATCTCACGCTTCATGACGGTTCTGTCCTGAACACATCTATGTGTCAGTATTGCGTCATACTTATAGCGCCACCTATTGGTGAAACAGGAAGTCCTCATAACTCCTCCATACATTATCCAATTTGTCCGATATATCTCACGCTTCATGACGGTTCTGTCCTGAACACATCTATGTGTCAGTATTGCGTCATACTTATAGCGCCACCTATTGGTGAAACAGGAAGTCCTCATAACTCCTCCATACATTATCCAATTTGTCCGATATATCTCACGCTTCATGACGGTTCTGTCCTGAACACATCTATGTGTCAGTATTGCGTCATACTTATAGCGCCACCTATTGGTGAAACAGGAAGTCCTCATAACTCCTCCATACATTATCCAATTTGTCCGATATATCTCACGCTTCATGACGGTTCTGTCCTGAACACATCTATGTGTCAGTATTGCGTCATACTTATAGCGCCACCTATTGGTGAAACAGGAAGTCCTCATAACTCCTCCATACATTATCCAATTTGTCCGATATATCTCACGCTTCATGACGGTTCTGTCCTGAACACATCTATGTGTCAGTATTGCGTCATACTTATAGCGCCACCTATTGGTGAAACAGGAAGTCCTCATAACTCCTCCATACATTATCCAATTTGTCCGATATATCTCACGCTTCATGACGGTTCTGTCCTGAACACATCTATGTTTCAGTATTGCGTCATACTTATAGCGCCACCTATTGGTGAAACAGGAAGTCCTCATAACTCCTCCATACATTATCCAATTCGTCCGATATATCTCACGCTTCATGAAGGTTCTGTCCTGAACACATCTATGTGTCAGTTTTGCGTCATACTTATAGCGCCACCTATTGGTGAAACAGGAAGTCCTCATAACTCCTACATACATTATCCAATTCGTCCGATATATCTCACGCTTCATGAAGGTTCTGTCCTGAACACATCTATGTGTCAGTATTGCGTCATACTTATAGCGCCACCTATTGGTGAAACAGGAAGTCCTCATAACTCCTCCATACATTATCCGATTTGTCCGATATATCTCACGCTTCATGACGGTTCTGTCCTGAACACATCTATGTGTCAGTATTGCGTCATACTTATAGCGCCACCTATTGGTGAAACAGGAAGTCCTCATAACTCCTCCATACATTATCCGATTTGTCCGATATATCTCACGCTTCATGACGGTTCTGTCCTGAACACATCTATGTTTCAGTATTGCGTCATACTTATAGCGCCACCTATTGGTGAAACAGGAAGTCCTCATAACTCCTCCATACATTATCCAATTCGTCCGATATATCTCACGCTTCATGAAGGTTCTGTCCTGAACACATCTATGTGTCAGTTTTGCGTCATACTTATAGCGCCACCTATTGGTGAAACAGGAAGTCCTCATAACTCCTACATACATTATCCAATTCGTCCGATATATCTCACGCTTCATGAAGGTTCTGTCCTGAACACATCTATGTGTCAGTATTGCGTCATACTTATAGCGCCACCTATTGGTGAAACAGGAAGTCCTCATAACTCCTCCATACATTATCCGATTTGTCCGATATATCTCACGCTTCATGACGGTTCTGTCCTGAACACATCTATGTGTCAGTATTGCGTCATACTTATAGCGCCACCTATTGGTGAAACAGGAAGTCCTCATAACTCCTCCATACATTATCCGATTTGTCCGATATATCTCACGCTTCATGACGGTTCTGTCCTGAACACATCTATGTGTCAGTATTGCGTCATACTTATAGCGCCACCTATTGGTGAAACAGGAAGTCCTCATAACTCCTGCATACATCATCCGATTTGCACCAAATTGCTGACGCTTCATGAAGGTCACCTTCTGAACACATCTATGCGTCGGTATTGAGTAACACTTACAGCGCCACCTACTGGTGAAACAGGAAGTACTCATAACTCCTACATACATTATCCGATTTACTCCAAATTGCTAATGCTTGATGAAGGTCGCATCTTGAACACATCTGTAGGTCAGTATTGCGTCATACCTACAGCGCCACCTACTGGTGAAACAGGAAGTCCTCATAACTCCTACATACTTTGTCCGATTTACACAACATTTCTCACGCTTCATCAAGGTACTGTCCTGAACACATCTATGCGTCGGTATTGAGTCACGCTTAGAGCGCCACCTACTGGTGACAGGAAGATTCTGTCAGTACTGAACACCGAAATAGCACACCCTTTAACGGCGCCACACCCCGACCCGCGTGGGGTGCGAGGGCCCGCTCACTGCTGCTCGCAGCACTAGTTCTCCTTCTTCTCCTTCTTTACTCCAAACAAATGCCTTTTAGGCGGCCTGAACATCGATGAAAACGGATGAAACTTTGCAGATACGTCAGTCCCGGTGAAAAATTTGATAATTCATGGGTGACGGAAATGGGCGTGGCAAAACGGCTCAAGAGCGCCCCCTGGAAAGTTTCAAATGGCGAGCCCCACCTTTCAGTTTGATGTAGGCGAACGAAATTCGGAGGGCATATGTATTTCATCGAGCCACACTTAAATGTCTCTTGGAGCTATACCCAACATGCAACAGGAAGTCCGCCATTTTGCTCTTAATGTGCCATTTTGTCCTTGTTTTGACCATTTCCATGCCTCGTACTTCGACGAACTCCTCCTACAGATTTCATCCGATCAACTTCATATCGGGTCAGCTTCATCTTAAGACCTTTGTGATCAAAAGTTATCAAAAAAATTGAGTTTTCACCAAACACCCTTGCCGTGGCGCCCCGCCAAAGTTTGACATTTCGCCATAAAACACGAAGTCCTCATAACTCCTCCATACATTATTCAATTTGTCCGATATATGTCACGCTTCATGACGGTTCTGTCCTGAACACATCTATGTGTCAGTATTGCGTCATACTTATAGCGCCACCTATTGGTGAAACAGTACGTCCTCATAACTCCTCCATACATTATCCGATTTGTCCGATATGTCTCACGCTTCATGACGGTTCTGTCCTGAACACATCTATGTGTCAGTATTGCGTCATACTTATAGCGCCACCTATTGGTGAAACAGGAAGTCCTCATAACTCCTCCATACATTATCCAATTTGTCCGATATATCTCACGCTTCATGACGGTTCTGTCCTGAACACATCTATGTGTCAGTATTGCGTCATACTTATAGCGCCACCTATTGGTGAAACAGGAAGTCCTCATAACTCCTCCATACATTATCCAATTTGTCCGATATATCTCACGCTTCATGACGGTTCTGTCCTGAACACATCTATGTGTCAGTATTGCGTCATACTTATAGCGCCACCTATTGGTGAAACAGGAAGTCCTCATAACTCCTCCATACATTATCCAATTTGTCCGATATATCTCACGCTTCATGACGGTTCTGTCCTGAACACATCTATGTGTCAGTATTGCGTCATACTTATAGCGCCACCTATTGGTAAAACAGGAAGTCCTCATAACTCCTACATACGTTATCCGATTAACTCAACATTTCTCACGCTTCATCAAGGTACCGTCCTGAACACATCTATGCTTCGGTATTGAGTCACGCCTAGAGCGCCACCTACTGGTGACAGGAAGTTTCTCTCAGTACTGCACACCGAAATAGCACAGCCTTTAACGGCGCAGCACCCCGACACGCATGGGGTGCGAGGGCCCGCTCACTGCTGCTCGCAGCCCTAGTTATTATTATTCTTCTCCTTCTTCTCCTTCTCCTTCTTCTCCCCAAACAAATGCCTTTTTGGGCACTGGCGGTGCGAGGCCCTATTGAAACTCGAAGGATTATTAGGGCCCGAGCACTGGCGGTGCGAGGCCCTATTGAATTTCGAAGGATTATTATTATTCTTCTTCTTCTTCTTCTCCCCAAACAAATGCCTTTTCGGCGGCCTAAACATCGATGAAAACGGATGAAACTTTGCAGATACGTCAGTCCCGGTGAAAAATTTGATAATTCATGGGTGACGGAAATAGGCGTGGCAAAACGGCTCAAGAGCGCCCCCTGGAAAGTTTAAAATGGCGAGCCCCACCTTTCAGTTTGATGTAGGCGAACGAAATTCGGTGGGCATATGTATTTCATCGAGCCACACTAAAATGTCTCTTGGAGCTATACCCAACATGCAACAGGAAGTCCGCCATTTTGCTCTTAATGTGCCATTTTGTCCTTGTTTTGACCATTTCCATGCCTCGTACTTCGACGAACTCCTCCTACAGATTTCATCCGATCAACTTCATATCGGGTCAGCTTCATCTTAAGACCTTTGTGATCAAAAGTTATCATAAAAATTGAGTTTTCACCAAACACCCTTGCCGTGGCGCCCCGCCAAAGTTTGACATTTCGCCATAAAACACGATGTCCTCATAACTCCTCCATACATTATCGGATTTGTCCGATATATCTCACGCTTCATGACGGTTGTGTCCTGAACACATCTATGGGTCAGTATTGCGTCATACTTATAGCGCCACCTATTGGTGAAACAGGAAGTCCTCATAACTCCTCCATACATTATCGGATTTGTCCGATATATCTCACGCTTCATGACGGTTCTGTCCTGAACACATCTATGTGTCAGTATTGCGTCATACTTATAGCGCCACCTATTGGTGAAACAGGAAGTCCTCATAACTCCTACATACATTATCCGATTTGTCCGATATATCTCACGCTTCATGACGGTTCTGTCCTGAACACATCTATGTGTCAGTATTGCGTCATACTTATAGCGCCACCTATTGGTGAAACAGGAAGTCCTCATAACTCCTACATACATTATCCGATTTGTCCGATATATCTCACGCTTCATGACGGTTCTGTCCTGAACACATCTATGTGTCAGTATTGCGTCATACTTATAGCGCCACCTATTGGTGAAACAGGAAGTCCTCATAACTCCTCCATACATTATCCGATTTGTCCGATATATCTCACGCTTCATGACGGTTCTGTCCTGAACACATCTATGTGTCAGTATTGCGTCATACTTATAGCGCCACCTATTGGTGAAACAGGAAGTCCTCATAACTCCTACATACATTATCGGATTTGTCCGATATATCTCACGCTTCATGACGGTTCTGTCCTGAACACATCTATGTGTCAGTATTGCGTCATACTTATAGCGCCACCTATTGGTGAAACAGGAAGTCCTCATAACTCCTCCATACATTATCCAATTTGTCCGATATATCTCACGCTTCATGACGGTTCGGTCCTGAACAGATCTATGTGTCCGTATTGTGTCATACTTATAGCGCCACCTATTGGTGAAACAGGAAGTCCTCATAACTCCTGCATACATCATCCGATTTGCACCAAATT